>NW_026607535.1:0-1200000 GCF_021117445.2 Syzygium oleosum | reverse complement strand
TCACCCAAGTGCCGAAATTTGACATGGCATAACACTTATGGTGGACGTTTTCAAATAGTTTTGGCACTCAAGTGATCGATTAAAAAGTTATATAGCATTCAAATGATTGGAAAAGAAAGTTATGGCACTCAAATAAGCACCATATATAAGTTATGACACTCAAGTGACCAAAAATAGAGTTATGACACTCAAGTGAGTACCGTACAAAAATTATGGCACTTGTGGTATCCTTTTCCTAGCTAGAAGGAAAGTTGGTTCCAAAAGATATTGATTTTAAATTGACTTGTTAATCATTTTCATACCTACATGTACCATAAGCCAAGAGGACGGTTTACGTGTATCAATTTTTTTTTTGTTTGGTCAGCTACGTGTATCAATTGAAGTTACTCGACTCGCAAAGTTCAAATACCCATGTTATAAACGAAAGCTTTTTGTTTTATGCACAAAGATGTATTCTGTTTCTCTCCCCACCAACGTTCCTTTATGAGTTTCAAGAGGAAGCTCTCAAATCCAACATGATGGAAGGATAGTCGGTTCAAAAAGATATTGATTCTGCGTTAGGCTTATTATAGATATTGATTCTACGTTAGACTTTCTTGTTTTTCTTCCAAGTTTACTTAATCTAAGATAAATTTCCCTTAATTCCCAAAAACATCCCCTTCAAAGAAAAAATTCAAGAGTTGAACTATAACAAGTATCATTGACAAACTGCCAGATTTCCATATAGAGTAAAAAAAAAATCTCCTTGAGCTTAAAAAAGAAACAAAGAAAGACTAAAGTAAAGCCTCTGGCATTAATGTACCTGATTTTTACTCTTTTCCACTCCCGAATAAAGCGACCGACTTTGTCAGAGAGAACATAAATCTCCTCAAGCTCGAAACAAATATTTTAAGTGCCATCCTTGTCCAAGCATCACAAAAGCAAGCATCACAAAAGCAGCTTTTAGATTCCAAGATTCTCTCTCTTTAGTAAAGAAGCTTTGAGACCGTCCCTAAAATCAAAGCAAAAGCTTGGATGGCAACTCATATGGATGCTCGATGCGAACGCCTGTGAGCTTTAATTGTTTGGTCCAGTCGAATTTGGAAGTTCTCTTTTATTATGAACTTGATTACCCCCGAATCTCTAAGGTATATTAGTGTACCGTACCCTCACTTTTCTTTTACAATTGTTTTTACACTTGGTTATGACATTTTTCCGTAATGTCGTAAATCAATTTTACGACTTGTCATGATATTCTGGTACTTAATTATGATGGCACGTCATCACGTTATACGGTACACTTGAGGTATCATTGAAGTGCCCTTGATTCATGTTGTCATGTTGCAATCTTGTCGTTTCTCTTTTGTTTACTCATTAAAAAAGAAACAGAAATAACTTCAATCTTAACTTAAATCGTTGGGATGTAACTAACATTTCGTGGAGTTAAAAGATGAACCCAGTTCCATATTAATGTATCACTGATACGCTTGGTAAATGTTAAATGTCACTAATAACGAAAAAGTGACAGATAAATTGCTTAATGCGTTAGTAACTTATCAACAAGTTTTGACAGGTACCAACATTTATTCATACGTAAGAAATTACCAACTATTTTGACAATCTATCAACATTTATTTTTATGGCTTACCAACACCATGGAAGTTACTAACTTTTATTAGAAATTATCAATCTTAATTTGACCGATATACCAACATTTGTCAAGATAACAACATAATTTAATCATTCTATTTTATCTTGGTTCTGAAAAGTATCAACACTCCCTAAACTATTTTAATAATGTACCAATATTTTTTTTTATGACTTACCAACACTTTTGAAGTTATGAACTTTTATTGAAATTATCAACTTTAATTTGAGTGATCTACCGACATTCATCACATTAAGATATAACCTAATCTTAGTATCTTGCTTGATTTAAAAAAGTACCAAGATTTCTTTATACTTTCAAGATTACTAACTATTCAACGAGTTACCAACATTTATTCTTGTATGTCATAGTCATTACCAACGCCCATGAAGTAACTAACCAATCATAACTTGATTGAAGCACCAACATTCATCATATTAAAATACATATACCAACTACTTTTGAGAGAGGGTACAAAGCATATAGCATGAAATTGGGAAAAGTATACATTAAATTTGATTTAATCATATCGTATACATCTACTAGCATTAAGGCACACATTTCAATTTTAAGTGATTATATCTGAAGAAAGAAAAACCACTTTACAAGAAATTGGGAAAAGTATAAAAAAAGTCCTAAACTTATTGCATTTGTACCAATTCAGTCTTAAACCTTTTGATCGAACCAATTTAGTCCTAAACCTTTTCACATTGTTACCAATTGAGTCTATTCGGCCAATTTAGGCCAGAAATTGCTGACATGGACGCCGGCTGTCCTATGTCGCACGACCAGTTTTTTTTAGTACACCTATTAACCGACCATGAAAGTCAAAATACCCGATATATTATTTATTGAGTATTTCCTACTTGGAATGAGTTACTTAACTAAATTTCTACAGTACCAATGAACAAGATCAAAGGATTTAGACTATTATCGAGCCTTAAAATCATTGCTCATACCAACCATTGATTGAAAAATATTATATTTTCTACATAGAACTACCAAGCCTGATAGAGCTTGGACTGCGCCAGTTGGGAAGCGGGGTGTCGACCCAACTTTCTTGAATGAAAAGCTTCTTAAATTAGTAAATTTTTCTAAAAAAATATTCTAACTAACATTAAACAAATTAAATGTTTGTAACATACACATATCACCAACCCAACATTGTTTCATTTCACGAGCTCAAGATTTACCTGCTTAAGGTGAGTATCCTTGTTATAAAGAAGAAACCAACATTCGAAGAATTATTATTTTGTATGTTGACTATGTCTATGCTAAAAATTCTATATGGTATCCTCATTCACTTATAAAAAAGATAAATCCTTCTTAAGTGTTGAATCTTAATGTTGACAAAGATTTAATATCAAATTACACTTCACAACGTGTTATCACGCTCTTAAGTTTAAGTGAAGGCAATTGCCACAAGACGCATCCGTGGCACACTTATGACTTGTGTGACATTCTGAATTTCGACCCACTTTCGGGATTTATGAAATGATATTATCATCAATGCACTTTCTGTTATATCTCACTCGGAATTGGCCATTCTTGAGAATACTAACCGTTAGGGAATGGCTAGTTAGGATTTTGATACGCACGACCCAAGAACTCGAACCTGGATCGATACTTCGACCATAAGAATTGACGAGGGGATATTTAGGACCATTTTAGGCAGATCCAAGAATGATTAAGGAACAATTTAACAATGTTATACAATTGAGTCACGGGTGATGCCGTTTAATCACTGTATGCATTCCAAACGTTCCAAAATCAATTTCTAACGATCGTGTCGTTCGGAACTAGTGATTGACCCTCGTAATTACATGACAACCGAAGTCACCATGGCTCGAGTAAACTTAAACGTGGATTGATATCAAATCAATCACGGGTCGACACGCGTAAACCCTAAAAGCCGCCCGTTAGTTTGAGATACACGAAAGTCGCGTTTGAGCGATTTTGACCACGAATTGGAATCCGAACTTGGGTATCGAACTTTCAAGGATATCAAAATTATTATATTGACGACGCCGCATTAAGCTCGCTTTATTATCGGTTTGCTCGAAATTCGCAAAACGGGAAATTAGGCTCGGAAATTAGAAAAGACGATTTTACCCCCATGTGTTCTAGAATTTATTTGTTGAGTGGAAGGACTTATTGGTATCTTTACCCTAGTGGCCGAAAATCTTCATGGTCAACTTTGCCCTTGCCTTTTTGGTTAATTACAAAAATGCCCTTCTAGAAGCCTTTTGTCAAGATGCATTTCTAGCCCTTAGATCAATACTTGGGCATCAAGGACTCATCCTAGCCCTCCATTTTGGTGAGATATGTTCAGCTCACACACTCTCTCTCTCCTCACTTTTCCCTTGCTCTCTCTCTCTCTTCATTTTTCTCTCTCTCTTCCTCTCTCTTGGCCGAGACACTCCCCACCACCGTCCACCACCCATCAGCCCCTCACGCCACCACCTTGGACCACCTTGGACCACCGTGGACCACCGTGAGCCGCCCGCAAGCCGCCGTTCACACCCGGAGCAGCCGCCGTTCGCCGGATCGCCGTTTGGGCCGCCGCCGTTCGCCGGAGCTCTTGGCTTGGCCGGGACTGGTGCTGCTGGGTTTAGCTTGATTCTTAGCTTATATTAGTGGTAAGTAACTCCCTAAACCTTGATTAGGTTAGTAGGTTACCAATGGATAGTGTTTAGGGGTTGTTAGGGTAATTTAGGGGTTATTTTAGGGGTTAATTTAGGGGTTATGGCATAAGCTGAATTGAGAAATGGTTGGTGGCTGGATTTGATAATTATGTGGCTGTTTTGAATGTTAAGATAGGTAGATTATGTTATTTGAGCTTAATCATATGTTTAATGTTGCTAATTGTGCTTAATTTGGCTAATTATGGTTGTTAGTGATTGTTTTAATTAAATTCGTGGGTTAGTCTTGTGGCTGCAATAATCATGTGGTAGTGGCTGAATTGGATGACTTGGACTTTGATCATATGGCCCCCATTGGTTCTAGAATGGTTAAGGTTAATTTTAGGGCTTAATTATCATGATTATGTGCTAATTTTGATCCTACGGTTTAGATTAAATTAAGATGTGATAAAAGTTAATCATATGGCTTATTAGAGATTTGAGATTGATCGGGTGACTTTGATTGGCAATCGCATGGCTAATTAGTCGATTATGTGTCGATTAAAGGTTTAATGACGATCGTGTGGTGGATTAGTTGTTTAAAATTGATCGCATGGTTAATTGGTTTGATCGTATGGTTAATTTATTTAATCATGGCTGATTAGTTGACTATGTCTTGATCGTATAGTTTGATGATGATTTCGTGGCCTAGAACGAAGATCGTGTGGTTAATTATGGCTATTGTTGGCTTGGCATGGCGTATCGTGATCATATATCGATGTTTGATGCGAAAACGAGTGCGATTCATGGCATATTTATTCGTAGTACATTGCACGTCATAAACACTTGCATTGGCTAATTAAGAAAGATTAAAATTGGCAATGCGTGGTTATTTACGTGTGTGACCATGATAAGTTCCGTCTAAGACGAGTTCTAGACGATGCCCGGCGGAAGTTTGGATGCTGTCTGGTACCCGACTTGTCGGGGGGGGGTTCGATCCCAGACATTGCCGATCGCGGTGGAGGCCGGATCGATGCTCCTAAATGGGATGCCGTCCGGTACCCGACTTGTCGGGGGTTCGATCCGGACGTTGCCACGCCCAAAGTAGTGGGGTGATGCTGGCTATGCCTAAGACCGCGGGAGTTCGGTGTGACCTATGGTGGGTCGTTAATAATCCGGACAACTTCGAGTGTTATGTGCATATGGTATGCTTTGAGCTTTATTATAGGATAAAATCGTGAGGCACGGTATGGGACGGGCCGAAGTGATTTCATCTTATAATCGAGACTCGTGTGAATGATTGATTATGTCTGGATTATTATTATTGATGTTATGCATATTGATAGTTGCCATGGTTGTGATACAAATTGAGACTTGCATAGTATGTGGTACCATTGTCCGTTGGATAGGAACTTAACCTTTTGGTTAGAATGGCATGATTAGGGTGCCGGAGGTACGTATTGCCCTAGTCGAGGCTTAGGCAGTTTACTTATTGAGATTTATCTCATTCCCCGTTGTTAAACATTTTCAGACCCTCGACCTTGATTATGACTGAGCCTCCGCTTCGTTTCGGGGTACCAACGGAGATGGAGCATTGGGTGACTGAGTACCCAGTAGGAGAGGGTAGGGAGTATCGGAAGTATGAGAGCACGGTTTGGGTCGACGATGGAGAGCAGTACTTGACAGCTCATAAGTACATGGCTTGGTTTCTGAGAGACGGAGCTCAGAATATTGGTCCTCTCGAGGGGTTTGATGTTCCCCATGACGATGGTTTAGGATTATGGGATCTTATGGAGATTGATCCCCCTGACGGAACTGTAGTTAATCCGGAGCCAGAACCGATGGTGACAGAGCCTCCAGCGTGGGTCGAGTGGCCAGAACCTGAATGGGAGTCCTTGCCGTCCGGCTCTTATAGTGAGGCATCTGACCCGGCTTCGCCAGGAGCACCGCCAGGATGTTGTGGAGGTTTTTGATAGGGTTAGAGATCCCTATCTTTTTTGGGAGCTCCTCTTTTGAATAGAGTAGTGGAGCAGATCGACCACCCTATCCCTTTTTGAGTATGCGTGGTCTGGGTTTGTGGCCTTTAGGAAGGCTTGTATATTCTATCGATGTATGTGATGTTAAGTTTATAAAATAGTTCGTTGGTTTGTTTAAATTCTCTCTCTGTTATCCCGTTTGAATGTTCGTTGAATGGAGTGTTCGTTTGGCTTCCGCGTATTTTCTCTTATTTCGATGGTAACGGGTCGGCGACGAATCCTGGGAGTCGCATTCTTAACGACCGCGGCGGGATGTTACGTGTTCGTAGGGTACGGGGCGTGACAACTTGGAACGCTTGTCATTATGATTGCATGAGGATAGGTGGGCTATAAACTGGTGAGATTAGTTGGGGATTTTAGGATCTTAATACGAATATTATATTTTCCAGCATAACATGCAAAGGGAAAATTACACGGACCCCCAAACTTTAGGAGTAGTGCGCATTTACTTTCGAACTTTCAGTTGTTACTCAATATCCCCAGAACTTTCATTTTATTGCGGACGTTAACCCTCGGTTACTTTTATTCGCTAGCATGTGTAATAAGCATGACTTTTAAGGGGTAAAAGTGTATTTTCACCTTTTTTTTTTTAGGGAAATCTCCTTTTACCCTTAATTGCCGTAAAATGAAAAAAAATATAGGAAACGGGAGTAAGCCAAATTAACTAAAATACTAATAATAGAAAAAATAAATATTAAAAACAATATTTAACAATGAAAATTGTTGAAATTTGGTGAATGCATGCAAGCAATCTAATAGAACTAAGTAACATATTTCAAGAATGAGAATAAACACGAACTGGTTAGTCATTATGTATCTTTAAAATGGTTAGTTAATATAAAAAATGATTTGTTACAAAAATATGTAAGAAATTATAAAAAGAAATGATGTCCTCAACCTGTACAAGGACATAATTAATCGAAATACAAGGTGATCTAGTGAAATATTTTTTATCGATCAATCATTTTTATATTAATTAACCTTTTAAAAATACATAATGCCTATCCGGTTTTTGTAATTTGACATTTTTTATCAAGTTAAAATGTTTTCATGCTTTTCAATATTATTAAAATTTTAGTTAATTTATTTTTCTTCATTTTCTATATTTTTCATTTTTAAAACAATTATGGGTAAATGAGAGATTCCATAAAAAAATGAAATGAAAATACATTTCTTTTTTCTTAAAAGTCGCATGCATTGCACAAACTAACCGAGGGTTTAATGGCCGTAATAAAATGAAAGTTCAAGGAGTACTGCGTAACAGTTATTATCCCTAAAGCTCCGGGGAATTGTGCAATTTTCCCACAATTATATCCACTTCAACGAATGCAATGATAATCCTTGTACATCCTGTTCTCAAACTAAAACACGTGCATTATTTCCTCGATTTCCATTCCTAGAAGATGTTTATAGTTGGCGGGCAAAGAGTTCTTCTATAGAGAATTATGATAAAAACTATTTACTTACTAATGTTGAATCTTGGGAGCACATTATGGTGGAAATTGTTGTAAAATTTGAATGGCTTCGAATCAAAGAGCAATCAAGTCGGACTTTGAGGCGTGATATCACTTTCCTTAAGGATTTATTTGCCCCACAATGTTGCTAATGGTCACCGGCAAAAATCCTCCAGGATACAACAAAGTCTCAAAATGAGAATACTAGATAGCAATTCTAGTATTTCTCCAGGGTCTCTCTGGGAAACAATTGAAAAATGACGGCTGTAGTTTTTCGAAAGAAGACTTGAAAAATTGATTGATTTTTCCTTCTTGCGGAAAACTGACATATATAGAAATCGGTCTTCATAGGCAACTCTTCACGAAAGGTTGCAAAGCTAACAAAGATATTCCTTCGGAAGAAGTTGCAAACTAAACAAATGCAACCCTTCGGAAAAGGTTGAAAACTGAACAAGTATAATCTCCAAAAGTTGTCTTGAAAAGACACATGTAAAATTCGGAATAAAATAAAATAAAAAATATATATAAATAAAATTCCGAATTTTCATAATTTCGAAAATTATTTAATAAACAAAAAACAACCTTTCAACTAATAAAGGTTAAGGAGATAACCTTACGAAATAAAATAAAAAATAAAGGGATTAGAGCTAATTAAACCGCGGCCGCGCAAGCGTGCAAAATGCTAAGTGCGCCTAATAATCGCGCCAAAATCGCGCAATTATTCGTGCACCCGCACGCGGGTATTGTGTAGACTAGCACACACCCCATTGTCTTCACTTTAAGGAGTAAGAAGACACTCACAGTTATAAAATGGCCCACTTACCCAAAACTTTTCTACGTGGGACAAAGGAGAAAGCATTGTTTTGTTTGTTTTACAAACAAACATCCAACAGAAATCAACAGATGAGACAGGAACTTTCAGATTCCCTCCTACATGTGAGAAATGAAACATGAAAATGGACCGCTCTTGAGAACGCAACCACACCAATGCTAGCATCGATCCGGCATCTCTTGGTCCCTTAACCAAATCACCTGCTTGCACTAGAAAAAAGACAAAAGGGCAAAAAGGAAAAGAATGTGGTTCTCTTCGCATAAAAGTCGTGGTCCAAATCAATTGTCATGGACATGGTCCAAGCCTAGCAAAGAAATGCAAATTTCAAAGATTCTGCTCGTTATCATTGGTCTAATCCAATCACCGAGACTAAGGCATCACTATTTCAACTAAAATAATGAAGATTTAGAACAATTTACTTATAAAAAAATATATTTTTTTAAAATTATTTGCAAACATATCTTTAATTCTGAAGTACTTTCATCCTTTATTCTTCTTTACCTTTTTTTTTCAAATTCTTGTGACTTTGGTCTTTTCTCTTTAATAATTAATAGTACTTTAATATTTGTCCTTCATGTTTCCAGACCTTACTTTTGGTGCTGTCCAGTGACCTAATGTCACACGTTTCTTGGATGCCTTGCACAAACTTGTCGTCATTGTTAGCTTACCCGACCTAAAATTGAAAGGAACCTGATTAAGGAAAAATAGAAAAGTTTGTGTCGCAAACGCACCGTGATAACTCATCGTCAGTAAATCGGCTAGCATTACAAGAAGTTATTACATGAATAGTTTAGGTACACCAATACCATATGAGCCACAACAAAAATTATTCACAATCTAAACCTGCTATTTGAAGTAATAAACATTTTGACTTCACGGTTTTCGTGTCATTATCAGCCATTCAACAGTGACAAGACTAGAATTGATCAATGGACAAGCGGGTCAGTATCTTTTGGTCCCTTTACCAATCACGCTTGACCTAGAAAAAAAAAGAAAAAGGAAAAATAAATGTGATCCTCTTCCCGTGAAAGTCATGGTCCAAATCAATTGTCATCTTGCCGGTCTAATCCAATTCCCGAAACTAAGACCGACATTATTTCAACGTAGATAACAAATAATTAGAAAAATTTATGTAGAAAAATATATTTATAAAATGATGTGATAAGTTCCTAAGGAGTGATTGAATATGCCTCATTTATTGAAATGCCAATTTCATTTTAAAAAAAAATTATTTGTAAACATTTCTTTAATCTGAAGTACTTTTCATTTGTTTTTGTTCTCTCTTTTTTTTTTTTTTCATTCTTGTGGCTTTAGTCTTTTCTCTTTAATAGTACCGCAACATTCGTCCTTCGTGTTCCAGACTTTACTTTTGGCCCTGTCCAATTCCATTATTGTAAATGTTTCTCGGATACCTTCCACAAATTTGTCATCATTGATAATTTACCCGACCTCAAACCAAAAAAAAAGTCGCGAAAAAAGAAATTATAGAAAAAATTGGGTCAGAAGCCGCCGACATAACTCATCGCAAGTCAATCATCGATAAATCGGCTAACATTATAAGAAGTCATGTAGATACTATATGTAGATTAATACCATCATAGCCACCGAATGTGTGGGTCTTGCTGTGAGGCCCACATAATCAATGGCTATAATAGTATTGATCTATATAGACTGCGCCTGTGTAATATAACTTGAATGATTTGGCACAACAAAGGCTATTCACAATCTAGCCTTGCCATTTGAATTAATAAATATTTTAACTTCTCGATTTTTATAAGATTATCAACCATTCGTCAATGACAAGACTAGAATTGATCAACATGAGGTCAGTTCATTGGGCCTGCTTCGGTCCGTTCGAGCCGAGGGGCAAAATAGACAGATATAGGAATGCAATTTTCTTAGGCTTGGCTTCTCACCTCAGCCTGCCTAATCCGGCTTATTTTGTATAGAAATTCAAATAGTTTTATAGGCATGGCCATCCGGAGCTAGGCCTCGTACCACGCCTCACCCAACCTATTTGTTAAGATTATATCTTGATTTTGAGCTTATGAAAAAACAAGTGGGTTTTTTAATTGGACTTGGATTTCTAGTTTTCTTTTTTTTGGGTCAAAGATTTCTAGTTTGAGTGGGTAACATGTTTTGGATCCACTTCTTATATAAGTAGTGATTCTTCTTGGTGAATTACATCCAATATGCGACTTTTTTTGTGAATTACATTATGTAGCATGCAAGAGGAGCTTTGGGCCGGGACAATCAATTGTGCAATGTGCTCGTAAATTACATCAAGAGTATTTGAAATCATGAAATTTTTTTATTAAGATTTTGTGTAATTCCTCTGCGAAATTGAGATATAGTTTCGCAATAAATAGTGAGAAAAGATATCATGTGAGTTATTGAGTGTCATTAGGGATAAGAAATATTTAGAGTGTTTAAGTGATTCGAGTGTGGTTGTAGTATGCATTGTATTGCTTGATTTATAATGAAAAAATATATTGCACATCGATTAAATCACATTTTTTTTGTTTTATTTATTCATTGTTAGATGAATTGTTTTTCACAATACTTTCGATCCAGATCAAGAAGCACTGCACGTCACTTACGAGAAAACTCCTCATTTCCAATTTACAAGGAATTCGGCTTCAATATGACGTGTTCAGGCCTATTTCCTTTTGATTATAAAGTGAACAAATGCTTGAGCATATTTAAAGTGCAGCTGGGTGAACTAACTCCAGGTGAGCATATTTCCTACTAACTTCCAAATTCTTACCTCCAACTGGTCCCTCTCTCTTTCTCAGAGAAACTGTAATATTTGGTTTAAAAAAAAAAAAAAGAGCCCAAAACGTTGAAAAGTCAAAAAGCTATGGTTCAACACTAAAGATTAGGGTAGGATGTACCCTAAAGGCTGACACCGGCTTAATAAAAAAAGATATCGGGCAGTCAAACGGCTAGCGAGATAGTTCAGTTTGATCACAGTCCGTGATGTGAGGGAAAGTTTCGAGAATAGTATTGTAATGATAAAAGCGGGAGTTGCTCGAGACGGGATAGTTCCAATGGACGCTCGGCTCCTTTCTTTTTAAATGAGTTCGCGCAGAGCAGGGGAGAGAAGAGAGGAAAGAAAAAGAAAGAAAGGGAAAGAAAGAAAAGAAAGAAGAAGACAGAAGAAAGGTTCATGTCACGGGAGCATCGTCAATTCGGATCAACTACGTATCGCAACGCCTGGTAAGTACTCGCACCCCTCGTTCGTCCAATTGGAGTATTTTTTCGGAATTAGGGCATAATTTTGGAGTTTGTTGAAATTCAAGCTGCGAAATCCGATTTTTGAGTCGTTGAGCTACGTATATATATAGAATTGGTAGCTTAGGGTGTTGAGGGGCCGTGAGATTTTACGGAACTTGATTTGGACTTACGATTTGCCCAATACGAATTTTTGAAGTTGCATGCGCGTGGTGAATAGTAGCGACCAGCAGCTTTCCATGCCAATTTTCGTCGCTCTTCGGCTCGGTTTTGGATCGGCCAAGTTGGAGTTATTGTAGTTTTTTGAATGAGCTTTCTTTTGACTATATGCTCGCTTGGAACGGGGTTCGGTGGAAGAAGTTATAGTGCGATCAAGTTTTGCGTTCAAGCTTCACATTGCAGACGGCTTTGAGTAATTGCTTTAAATGAGCGATTTGTGGGTGCCTTTTAATCGTTATGTTAGCGTCTAAACCTAGTTTTAGCCGAGTCGTAGTTGAGGTAGCGTTTTACGTTGTTTCTTGCTTATTTGATAGGATTGCGAGTTCGACGGTTCGAGTAATCTTTGTTGTTTGATCGTAGGCATTTCCAGGTGAGTAGTTCTATTTCTTTCATGAATTTACAAAATTATATTTTGAAAATGGTAGAGTTTTAATATAGTATGAGTTATTAAGAGCATGTTTCTTGCATAAATTGGATCAAACTTTTACTACCTTTTTAATTGATTGAAAAGGGATTAAGAAGGTTTTATGAAATGGTCTAAAATGACCAATTGTGAATGCTTTGGTGAAATGTTTTATGAAAGGAATTGTAAAAGTTGTACGTATTGATTACAAAATGTTTTATGAAATATATTCTAACCGATAAATGGAATTGTGAAAGGTTATGTAGTTCGGTTTGTAAAACCGGTTTATGAAATAACTTTTTGGTGTTGATTGTGCATTGTTGGACAAATGTTTTGGTTAATATGGCTTATATCGCTATGATGAGAACCCATTGAGGGGGGAGTATGCACACTGTCAGGACGTCCTTCTGGGCCGAACCGCCGGCTGATATAGGTGGTAGACCTAGTCAAGGGAGGTAAACTTGGTCGCCTTTGTCACGGCGTTAAACGTGATTATAGTTTGATGATGAGCATTAGATTAGTCGATGAAATGGACCATCGACGTGTGATTAATGAAATTAATCAATGGAATAGACCATTGATGTTTGTTTTTTTATTGTTGAGTATGTTTTGATGACTGATTTCATACGTATAGAGTTTTGTTGGAAAGTTATCATGTATTTTCGATATTTTATGTATATTGTATATTGAATTTGAGATGAAGAGTTATCATATCATTTTATAACGATGCATAGTGAATGTTCGATCCGCTTGGAAGAAATGTATTACTCACTGAGCTGTGTTGTTCACCCCATTTCCTTCCAATCTTTTTTAAGGTTCTTGAGCTAGCGATGAGTAGTATGAGAGCGATATCCACGAGACTTTTGGGAGTTGGCTTTTGGATAGTTTGAGGCTGCGTCCTTCGAGTGGAAGGCGGTCGTGTCATCCCCTTTTCAGCTGGGAATCGGGGTGTGACAGAAACAGAAAACAGATCATAATGGAGGTGCTTCGTGCGGAATTCTGGAGGAAAATTTGGAACTCGTGGGAGCTAAGAGCCATGGTGGTGTTCACACTAGCGGTCCAAATCGTACTCATTTTCTTGGGCCACAAGCGGAAGTCCAGCTACAATCTCAAGCTCAGGATCGCCGTCTGGTCTGCGTACCTGACCGCGGACTCCGTGGCCACCGTCGCCCTCGGCGTCCTCTCCAGCAAGCTTGGAGACGCGAACGAGAGGAATGGTGGTCGCCTCGGCGACAACGACAAGTTGCTCGCATTCTGGTCCCCACTGCTTCTGATTCTCTTGGGTGGCCCTGACACAATCACTTCCTATTCTCTGGAGGACAATGCACTCTGGCTCAGGCACTGCCTTGGCCTAGCGGTTCAGACGTCAGCCACAACATATATCATCTTCATGGCCTGGACAAGCTCTTATCTCTCTTACCTCTCGTCGGTGATGGCATTGGTCGGACTCGTCAAGTACGGGGAGAGAGTGTGCGCTCTTTGGATGGCAAGCAACGACAAGCTCAAGCAGTCGATGCTGGCCCCGCCTGATCCGAGTCCGAATTACCCCCGCTTCATGGAGGAGTACACTTTGAAGCAGGCCGAGGGGTATTATGTTGAAGCTGATGAGGTGATAGAGGTCCAAGTGCCGGAAGGTATTCATAGTGATGTTGATGATCCGACGAATGATTCTGAGGTCATTGTGAAATCCTATGACCTGCTTCAGATGTTCAAGTGCCTCTTTGTTGAGTTGATACTCAGCCATGATGAGAGGAATACTAGCAAGTCCATATTCAAGGCGATCAATTATGAGAAAGCTTTTACGATCGTTGAGATCGAGCTCGGGTTCATCTACGATTTGCTCCACACGAAGGCTATGGTGCTTTACACCAAGTGGGGACCCCGACTCCGCTTGTTCACTTTCTCGTCCACTCTGTTGGTGCTGGTGCTCTTCTCTTGGGCCCAAAAGTCTCACTTGTCGAGGGTTGATCTTGCCATCACTTACTTGTTGCTGGCCGTCATTGTTTTCTTCGAAACCTATTCGATTTTGATGCTGGTTTCCTCGGATTGGAGCGACGTTTGGTTGCACAGGCACGACAAGAACCATGCCTTGAGACGTGCCGTGAACTTTATAAGATTGCCTAGACAACCCAGGTGGTCACATTCGATTGCCCAATTCAGCTTGCTCAGCTTTTGCAGTAAAGAGAGGCCCTTGGTTTGCCAAAATGTGCTTGAGTTCTTGAAGATCAGGGAGAAGCTAGAGAAGTATCACTACACCCTCCATGAAGACGTATCCAACGAGATTAAGACTTGGATCTTCCGTCATGTCAAGGAAGATCTATTCTCTGTTGAGGAGCACCACGCGCCGCTCTACACGGATCTTCAGGAAATTCTCGATAGGCTACTCGATGGTTATGGCCTCGCTCAAGTTAAGTGGGCCTCCGAGGGGGATTTCGACCAGGTTGTCCTAACTTGGCACATTGCCACCGAACTATCATACTACTCTGATAAAGAGAGAGTGAAGAGCGAATCCGACCTCTCTCATTATCGGGAGAGCAAGCTTCTCTCCAGGTACATGCTTTATCTCCTGGTTATGTACCCTTCCATGCTGCCCAGTGGAATTGGGGAAATAAGGCTCCGCGACACTTGTGCCGAGGCCTTAAAGTTCTTTGAGGATCACCAAATGCCCAATTCCAAATCTAATGGAGAGCCCAATTGGTGGATCAAAAATCTAGTGATCAATAGAGGGAAGAGTAATGAAATGAACTCGTGTCTTCAGCGAGCTTCTAAAATGCTGCTAGAAGTGAACACCGAGGTTCTGCCGAGTAAAGTGAAGGGCGGAAAGAGCAAGTCTGTGTTGTTCGATGGATGCAGGATCGTGGCGGCGATAAGAGAGAGAGAAATAGGCATAAAGTGGGAAACGATTGGGAAGCTATGGGTGAAGATATTGATTTACACCGCGATCCGATGCAGAGGGGATCGTCATACTGGGCAGCTGAGGCGAGGGGGAGAGCTTCTGACCCATGTTTGGCTCATGATGGCTCATTTCGGCCTGACTGATCATTTCCAGATGACCCAAGGCCAGGCCATTGCTAAGCTCATATTGAGATAGGCCTTGATTCCGAGTAATGACGAATCCATAACCCGGTTTGGTCCGTCTCAATCGCCACTGAATAAAGCCTTCCAAATAAAGTAACACAGATTCGAGCTTACATTCATTCACAGGTGATCAGTCAATGTAGCGTGATATTTAGTGGTTGATGTTGTCCCACCCCCAACTCTACAAGTACAGGGGCAATGATACATCAGTTTTTCTACTCGAAGGATGCAGTCTCAAACATAACCATTGACAACTTGTTATCAAAATATGTACATCTATATATATTTTATAAAAGAGTCATTTGGTTACAATAAGATGATTTCTATAATCCATCAAAATGATATATATATATTTATTTTTTTTGCTGATTCCTAAATTTTGACTAACCATTTAGTGATTAATTGTATAGAAAATCAGGGATTAAACATTAACCCCTAAACAAAAATATTAAAATTAAATTGCATAGCATATAGTTTAGAATCATATAGTTTAGTTACATTTGGCATTGGACTGGCGATGGCAATTAAGTTTAAATTAGTCACGCGTACCCAACTCACACATCGAGCGACACTCGGCCAAGCTAGCGAGACAGGACCGAAAATTTCAAGGGTAAGAGTGGCCTAGGTTGTCTTATTTGAGCTTAAATCAGCCCATTAAACTTATTTAGAGGAAAGACCAAATTAATTCAGCCCATTGGGAATTAAAAATAAAATTAAATAATAAAGCATAAGTCAAAGCTCGTTAGGTCTTGAAAGCCCAGCCAATTAACCTAGCCATGCGATATAAATATGCGATTATATCCCTTAATCAGGGAAGGCTCTCATAATTTTCAAGCGAGACAATCTCTGAGAGTACGAGGGACGCATGTGAGGAATAGTGATATCGAGGGAGAGAGAATTGGTTGTGGGTGTGCCCGACCGTGCCCCCGCACCCTATCAGCCCCGCCGTCGTTGCCTAGCCGACGTGCCCGCCCCGTCCGGCCTCCGTGCGCCCGCTTGAGGTCGCCGTTGCTGCTCCCGCTTGGGTCGCCGCCCAGCCGTAGCTCCTGCCCTGCCACGACCCGCGCCCGTCGTTGCTCCTGCTTGGCTCGTCGCCCGGCGCAGCTCCTGCCTTGCTGTGACGCACGACGTCAGACCGTGACCCGCTGCCCGGTCGTCGCACCTGGCTTGACCGTGACTTGCACACCACCGCTGCTCCTGCTGCCACGCCCAGCCCGCCGCTGCCGCCGTACCTGAGCTGCACCCATCGGACAGCATCACGGCTGCCACTACTGTCGTCCCGAGCGTCTGCCGTCGAGCCACTATCAAGACCTTACCGTGCTTACTGCTCCGACAAGCCTGTTGCCGACCCCTACCGCTGTCGTTGCTCTCATGGCTGCACCTGTGGCCGTGAGCTGCAGCTCTCGCCATCGTCCCCGTAGCCATTCGGTGTCGTCCCGACGGATCCTGTTGGTCTGATACTTGGCCGAGCGGGAGCTTACCACCCGGCGCCGTCCCCAATCTATCCCGGTGTTCCTCATCGCTTCCGTGGCTGTGGCGTCCGTACATCGTCACGGCCCGTGTCCCTATTTTGCAAATTGATTGGAGCGCCACCACATCGCCGCCGCCGTTCTCGTCGTCGGCTGCTCTCCGCCGGCCACTCTGTCCTGCGATTCACAAGCCCGAGTCCGATCCAAGTTTGAATTGGAAATATCCGCAAATTAGGTAAGTTCATTATCCGAATATTTTTTAAAATATTTAATTTCATAATCTTCGGGTAATTTAAATATTGCGCGAATATCTTGTGGATTGTTAATATTTTAGGGATAATGTGTGCGATATCCATTATATTTAAAATACCCAAAATTAGGAGTTTTTCCTAATTTAGCAACGTTCCTGATATGAATCTGTGCGGAAGATGATCGTCCTACGAAGATCTATGAATTACGAATTGCTGACCTCAACCCCCAATCGAACCTGTGATTGGTAATATCGGTATGAACGCGACCTGTTGACGAACCTGTGTCGACCAATCCACGCTATAACGCCACGAACAAGAGAATTCGCGATCTTGCTCGATAAGTTTAATTCGATCGCCACAAGGAAGCCTTGATAAGATCTAGTCCTCAAAAGAACTCGAGAAGAAAACTTCTCTCTATAAAATTATGTCTCCCCTCTTAGAATTCTATAAGCAACCTTATATAGGGTGCTAACCCTAATCCTAATCCTACTAGGATTAAAATTACAAAAATAACCTTAATTGCTAAAATTCGTCCAAAAATGGAAAAAGGCCTAAAAGTTCATCTAAACGACTCCAAATCGCTAAAAAACGCCATCAATCACTACTAAAGTAGTGAGTATTGATCAGCGGCCCGTTTCCAAGCGTCCATCCAAATTTGAGCCAATTCGGTGTTCGTCAATTCTAAGCTCCTTCGGAATTCGCTGGACCAAGAGTAATCATGTTGCGCCAAGGAGCTTCAGAATCTTTAAGTCTCGAATCCAGATTGTCTCCATTCCAAATATCTTAAACCATGATACCGACAGCTTGTTTGAATTCCTTCGCTCTCGCTCGAGTGATCGGGCTTAGCGGATAGAACAACGGGTCCCTAGCACCTCCTCCTCGATAGGGTTCGATGTCCACATCAGTTCCTAGAAGACTATCTGACATTAACCCAAAGAGACGATGTGATATGCAGTGGTGTGGAAGATTATTATTTTATCCATAACCACTTGGATATGATAATATATCGTATTTGCTTTCCAAATTCAAATGGTCGGCTTTCTATCAATAGCTATAATTATATAGATATGATCGTTAGCTCGAATCGTTTTTCTAATTTGAACATGATAAATAAATCTTACGGATTGCGTGAACTGTTCGAATGTGATTGTTATCTTTTGTTTGATTGCTTTATCTCTGAAATAGAAGAAAATTAAAAAATATCAGTTGGAATTTAAATTAGAAATTTTGCATGTTTAGGAAATCTTAAATAGATCTAGATGGTAGGATAATTGTTTAATTTAAATTGAAATTTAAGATAGTTTATTTCCTAGTTTAAATTAGGGGTTACTCTAGCCCTAATAGATTATTTAGGGTATTTTAGAATTTCGAATTTTATAAAAATACCCCAAAAAAAGAGTCACTTTAGGTTAGATTAAATTATCCTCTTTAGAATAGATTGCACGTTAACTTGGGCAATTTTTAATTCCGAATTTTAATGAAAAATACCGAAATAAAAAGAAGTTGTTGAGAATAAATAAAATTGCTTTTTCTGGAGTAGATCGCATGTTAATTTAGGCATTTTTATTCCGAATTTTAAAAAAAATACAAAAACATATATACCTTCCTGCCATTAGGGTTAGATCATATCGTCCTACAACGTATAGTTTGCATGCTAGGTTAATTAGTCGCATGTCATATTTCGTACGTCATTGCACTTAGGTTAGTTTTCAGTTAAATAAAAAGAAAACCCAAAAATACACTGATTGAAGTGCTTATTAATTAGAAATCATAATAGGATTGTTTGTGTGATTTTCTAGCTAACAATGCATATGCTTACGTTGCTAAAATGTGCGTTGTTCTCCTAAGCTAGTAATTTATTTACTGCTTTCTTTATTAGGTGTTAAATTGGTGGATTGTACACCCCAATGGTCATCCCACATATTAGTAACTAGGCAATAAAATGGATCAAGACTACTTACTCAAAGAAAGGTACCAAAAGGGGGGCGTTAGATTAGCTCTAGCGTAACCAAGTCCCCGAACTCAAAAACTCTAGTTCGTAGAAATAAAACATATCTCCCTATATTTTATTTGGGTTTCTAATCGACCCATCGCAAATAGATTAGTGGCGACTCCAGCATGTTAAGAACTTAAACCCTAAGTCGCAAATTGGTAGGGCTTGGGAGGGCTCGAGTTAGGCTTAGACTTAATAATCTATTAGCCGAACCCCTAGGTGGTGTGCCCGCGGGAGGTGAGGTTGTGCAGCTTGATGACTTTACTGGGGACTTGAAAATTCTTAGTGGAATTAGGCCAATTTTCTTTCCAAAAAACGTTTTTTGGCAGCGAGGATCCCTAGTACGTCACTAACGTTTAAGGTGTTAAATGTTTTTGCAGAATGAGAGGTATAAGGGGAGGCGTGATTGTTAACCTTTGTTTTGCAGGGAGGTGTAAGATGTATGGTTTATTTTATGCACGAAGCGTTGTTTGATATAACTTGCTGTACATGCCTTGCATTTACACTACACCGCACACACTACCCGCTACTGGACCTGGGTGACACAGGTTTAGGATGGTACTGAGATAGTGGACACCCCGACTACATCCGTGTGGTACGGGTCGCCCTCCTCGGTCCCGAAAATTCTTTCACGGTGTCATTGAGTTACCACCACGGTTACAACCCTGCGACCCGGGTCGGCTCCTTGACTAAGCCGGAGTCAAGAGAACCCCGGCCAAACCACAACCATGACTGGTTTAGCCTGGTAATCCTCACGTCTCCACTTTGCAAGCCAAAATCTAGATAGAAATCGAACCTCACATTTCATGTGCATGTCTATGTTGTTGCCATAGTCCTACCGGGTGAAGTAAGTTTTCTGAACTTTTATCTTGCTCGAACTTTTGGGTGTCGAAAAGGATGAAGTAAGAAATTCTAGTGACGAATCTGATTCTACTGGAGGGAACTTCAGTGATTCACAATACCGAGTCCGAAAAAGAAGAGGGAGGCATAAGGAGAATGATCGTGATATAAAAGCGGAGGCGCTTGAATTTGAGGGTAGTCTCAATCTCGATGATTTTGTCGATTGGTTACATGTAATCGAGAGAGTTTTTGACTTCAAGTCCTACTCGGATGCAAAGAGATGCAAAGTCGTGTCCTAAAATTGACAAAATATGCTTCTTTATGGTGGGAGAATCTAAAGCATTAGAGACTCAGAGAAGGAAAAAGCCGAATTAAGTCTTGGGATAAACTCAAGAAATTGATGAATAAGAGATTCTTGCCCAACAACTATATTTAAAATTTATTCCTCAAGCTGAATTCCCTAAAACAACAAGGGATGGGTATTGAAGAATACACAAGAGAGTTTGAACAATCCAAGATGAGGTGCGAAATTCCAGAAGTTCCAGAGTAGACCATGACTCGATTTCTTGGCGGAATGAACTGGGAAATTGTTGATTTGATTGAACTTCAACTTTATTCGTCATTTGAAGACGAATGCAAATTGTCGATAAAGGTCGAAAAGCAAATAAAATGTAGCAAGAGATTTTCTTCCCGAACCTCGACAAATGGAACATCCTACTTTAAGGCCGAGAGTGCGTCGACAAAAGACAAGGGTAAAGAAAAGTTTGTGGAACCTACCAAAGATTTTCACAAGAAAACTGATGGAGACGCAAGGAAATGCTTTAAATGCCATGACTATGGGCATTTACAAGCTAGTTGTCCTAATTGAAGAGTTATGACTCTTCAAGAAATTGAGAAGATCGATTTGGAACTACAAGAGGCCGAGAAAGATTCTGATCAAAATGGTTTCGAATCTGAAGTACAAGAGGAGTTTGTAGAAAAATATGTTGATGGCAAGTTGTTGATAATCCGGAGAGCATTACACACCGTAATATCTCTAGAAGCGAATGAGCAAAGGGAAAACATATTTCACACCCGTTGCACTATTAACGGAAAGGTGTGTACTGTGATTATTGATGGCGGCAGCTGCATCAACGTCGCATCAACAACCTTGATCGACAAACCAAAGCTACCAACGTCTAAGCATCCCGAACCATACAAAATTCAATGGCTCAGTAAGGGAAGCGATCAAGCCTTGATTTCGTTTTCAGTCGGGAAGAATTACCAAGACTAGGTTCTATATGATGTTATTCCTATGGATGCATGTCATGTATTGTTGGGTAGACCTTGGCAATATGATAGGAAGGCTGTTCATAGTGGGCGTAAAAACACTTACTCATTTAACAAGGAACAAAAATGCATTACTCTTGTACCCTTGATCTAGTCATGAACCACAAACATCAACCTAGGGAGGGAAATACTATTAAAGAAAACTTGTTCTTGAGTGAAACACGGGTTGAGAGAGCCATTAACAAACAGAAGAATGCATTTGCTTTGCTTATGGTTGAGAAAAAGAGTGAGAAAGAGAGACTGTATATTCGAAAATGTAATCCTTGTTGAAAGAATTTGCAGATATGTTTCCGGAAGAATTAACACCTGGATTACCTCTCATAAGAGGTATTGAACATCATATCGATTTGCTTTCTGGTGCTTCCATTAATTCAAGTTCATGGACTACATTGAATATAGATATAACCACTTCAATAGAAGTAAATAACATAGTTCAAGAAAAAGAATAAACATGAATTCTTTATTCATTATGTATCTTTAAAATGATTTATAAATGTAAAAATGATTTGTTTCAAAAATATTTAAAAAGCTGTAAAAAGAAACGATGTCCTCAACTTGTACAAGGACATATTTCACCCAAATATAAGGTGATCTTTTAAAATAATTTTTATTGATCAAATTTTTTACGTTAGTTAGAATTTTAAAATACATAAGGAGTATGCATTTTTTACAACTTAACATTTTGTTATTAAGGCTTTTGGCATTTTTACTTAATTGTGCTTCTTCTTCTTAAAATACGTCAATTGGTTCTATTAATATAGTTATCAAACTTTAACAAGCTTTTTATTATTATGTTGATAGTTCGGTTAATTTCTTTTTCTGTATTTTCTATTATTTTCTTTTTTTTACAATAATTAAGGGTAAAAGAAAGATTTCATTTTAAAAAATGAGATGAAAATATATCTTTACCTCTTAAAAATCATGTGCAACATACTAACGGAATAATAATGGAGGGTTAACGGCCGTAATAAAATGAAAGCTTAGAGGAAAAAGATGTAACAGTTAAAAGTTAAGGACCAAAATTGTGTTATCCACAATGTTTCGGGGTTGCGTAATTTTCTCACAAAGAAAAGATTACATCTAGTTCAACGAATGCACTGATAATCCTTGTACATCATGTTCTCAAACCTACGCACGTGCGTTCTTTCCATGACTTCCGTTGACACCTAATTTTTAGCCGACGCGTCATTAAAAGTAGAAAATTCGAGATTATGGTTTCCGATCGCGACGAAACCCGTTTCTTAAACAAAAAGTGTCGTTTTTTTAATTCTGTATGTTGGCCTAGCTTCTGTAAACAATTTTCTATTCATTTCATGCAAAAACCCGAAAAGTCAAACGGTTGACTTTCGCGTTGACTTTTTGGTCAACCCTTTGACCAAAAGTCAACCCCGGGGTCAAATTGAGGCTTTTCGCATAAAAAGATTCCTTTCAAGTTTAATTTCACTTTAGAAGTGGAAATTCCAGAAAAATTCAAAGATTTGATCATAAAATCAAGCTCCTAGTGAAAAGTCAACTAGGGTTTGACTTTTGGTCAAACCTTTGACCAAAAAAATTAAAAAATATAAAAATCCAAAAATCATCTTATTTTACATTCAATTTGCCTTTGGCATTTGAAATTTTACAAAAATCAATTTAGAATCAACTTTTTCCCAATTTGCGGGATTTGGTTCAAACTGGCCAAAAATGAAATTACTTCATTTCTAGTCATTTTTTAGGTTAGTTTTCTTCACGACATTTGATCTAGAGGTCATCTTATATTCAATTTTGGAACAAATTTTATAATTCCAAGCCAAACACAAAAACCCCCAATTTAGGCCCTAATCAGTGATTTGGATCGATTTTTCATGATTTGCGCAATTGAGACACGAATGAGCCTAATTTCTTACATGAAATCCAAATTCGAAATCAAATTTGGAAGATTCACATGAATTTGAGCCCATTTGATCAATTTAGTGATCCAACGATTGAGAAGTCTAAGAGTAATTGGTCCAATTAGTGTAATTCAACTTGACCCACTCTAGACTAATATTCAATTTGATGAATTGAGACTCAATTTGGCTAATTGGACTTCAACTAAATTTGTTAGTCTAGCTTAGCCATGCATTACCCAAATTCAAGAACAATTGAGCTAAACAAGTTAAATTGGATCAATTTGTGCAAGAATTTCAAATCGGTTCAATCCAATTTGATCGAATTCAATACTAATGGGGTAAATTAATCATGATAGAGATCAAATTGTACAAAATTGGAACAAATGGAACCAAGGATTGAACCGGTTCAACCCGGCCAAACTCGGGACAAACCGGTTCAACCCGGTTTGATTCGAATTGAACCGGTCCGATCGGACTGGCCATTTTCCGGTCGAAAATTCGGCAATCGACGGTCCATTCCGACCAGCCAAGGCCGGTCACGTCCCTTTGAGCCCAAAATAACAAAAATGCCCTTAAATAAAAAATACGAAAATACCCCTAAGTGAAATTACTAAAATGCCCTTCATTAAGGATTAATCAAATTACTTAGGGGGTAAGCAAATCAATCATGGTCATTCATTTAGAATTGATCATGTCCATCCATAATGACATGTTACCAATCCTTAGCCTTTAAGGAATATTCTTAATCATTAAGGATGCATTCTAAGCCATTGGATCAATCTAAAGGCTAGGATTCAAAGTTGAGGAAAGTATATAGGTTTTTTTCCCTCCAAAATTGGGGGGGGACTCTCATTTTTTCAGATCTGAATTCTCTCTCCTCTCTTCTCTCTCTCTCTTTCTCTAGCTCACGTATCCCTCTCCCTCTTGCTCTCTCTCTCTCGGCCGCCGGCCTTTCCATCTCTCGCCGGCTGTTTTCCGGCGAGCTGCTGCCTCACCGCCGTCCCCCACGGCGGCACAAGGCTGGTCGCAAGACCAGCTGTCCTTGCTGGTGGCCGGAACTCCTCTGTTCGGCGTGATTTCCTCCACGGCAACATCACCGGCATAGTCGCCGGTGATTGAATCAGCCGGTTCAAGTGGCTGAATTGGCTGATCGGCGATCCCTCCGGCGATCCCGAACCTCCAGCAGCATTCCTTGGTGTCTTCACGTGGCTGTGGTGGACAGCTTCTCGCTGAACAGCCACCGGATCGCATCTTTTGACTTGATTTTTCGTTATTAGCTCATTAGCGCGAGATCGAGTCGGTTCTCACTATAGCTTGGGCACTCTATTCTCATAGGTTTGTCGAGCTTTCCGAGACTTCTCCGTGCTGCTCTTGATCTGAATATGGAGACCAGATCGCTCGATTGCGCGTCGAAGCATCATTAAACAAGGTAAGTACACTTGGATGTTGTTCTGTAAATTCGTGTACAGAGAAACCTGCATGTTTGAGATGCTGATTAGAGCTCGTTAATGTCCAAATCTTGCAAAGTGATGAACTAGAGAATCGTAAAACACGTCTCAAGCTTCGATTTGATATATTGCATGGCTCAATCGGACTTAGTTTGCTATGTCAAAATTATTTCGAAAGTTAGGATCAGAATCTGGAATGTGATGTTCAAGTCTGTTCTGATGATTTCCTAATTGACGTTGTGCTGTTTTATGATTTTTCTGATTTTCTACGATCATTTTGTGAAAAAACTTTCTTCATCAAAGTCGTAAAAAACATCTTAATCTGTTCATCATAAAATTTTCATAAAATTTCAAGCATGTTAGCATTGTACAGATCTGCAACGTCATCTATGCATGAATCTGGTGCAGACTAGTTTCTGACTGACCTTCGTGTGTTCTTCGATTTTCATAAATTCGTGTGTTCGAAATATGAAAAAATTTCTTCATAAAAGTTCACACTGAGATCGAGATATTTCCATCGATACTAATTTCATCAAAATTGGAATCCATTTGGATTTTTAAAATGAATTTTTTATGATCTAATCAGTATCTATGTTCAGATCTGATTTTCATTCCTTTGGAATCCAAAAGATGTTTTTCCGAATTTGATAAAGTTAGAGTCCTCCTTTGCAAAAAATAAAAACTACAAAGTTATTCATTGGGGTCTCATTATGTTGACTGGAAATTTTGAGGGCCTAATAGCAATTTTTAGAAGGTTAATTTGCTTAAAATTTCATAAAAGGCCTTCTCGGGTTAAAATTTGATTTGCAGTTGAGTCCTTTGTGAAAACCGAATTTTATAAAAATTTGGAGGACTTTTTAGCAAAAACTCAAAACATAAAAGTTGTCACACATGGATAATCCTAACTGTCTAAAAATTTTCACGCGGTTTTGATAAGGTTTGTTATTTTTTCCGCCATTATTTTGAAATCCTTAACAGAACCGGGCCCAGTCTGTCACCGAGATTGAATTCGTTATTTTCGTGAAAATCTGTGGGGATTTAGAAAAAATCGTCTTCTTAACTTTTGATCCTCATGTCATAAGCTTTCTAATGACACATGAATAACTTCATTTGGACATCATTAGGTTAGTTAATCACATCTGAACAGAAGCAATCCGAATTAGATAATGATTGAATAAGTGGTCTTCTTATGAAGCCCACTTCCCATTGCTTGATTGGTTGAGAAATAAGGCCCATGGGCCTGAATGCATGCTTATTTCATTGCTATGCATGTGTTTGTTAGATGGATGTTAGGCCCGGTGTATGTTCGGCGGGTAGCCCATTATGGTCATTTAGAACCCGACTTTAGGGGTTAATTGATATGAGTTGCCATTTTGTGAATGCAAATGGTAGCCCATTATCGTTAACCATTAATCAAATAATGTTAGATGATTAGGTGGGTGGTGAATCGAAATGCATGAAAACAAAGGCCGATCCCGAGGCCCGTGCTTGATTAGTGAATTGTTTGCACCATTGCTTTTCTTTGGTTATTCCTTTGTGCATTGTTTGTCGTGAATGTATGTTATAAATCTAAACGCCGACACTCGAGAGGCGGTCCAAGAAGATGGTGATCTTGAAGATGGCGAAGGTCGATGTCCGTTCCGACCCAATTCCTTGTATACGGTGACGGTCGATGTCCTCTCCGACTATTTCAATTGTAAAAATTCATTCATTACCATATCATGTCTCGGGTTTTCAATTTGTGTTGTAATAAACACCTGATGAGTTGCGGGTTTTACTTTCTCGCACTTAGAATTAGCTCGTCTTTTCAATACTTTGAGTGTTTACTTTACGAAATGTCGTTCAATACAATTGATTGTTTCTTTCTTTTTCTAGACTAAGATAGGATTAGTTTAGAATCTTAAATGAAAACACAAAAAAAAAACAAGATGCATGATCACATTGTGGACTAAAACTTTGACATGAAAATGGTAAAGAACAAATGCACGACAACTTAGATAACAACCATGTTAAGTTTAGCGGTACCGAAAGGGCGTTAACAGAAATATTAACGTAAGCTAGTCCTCGAACCTTTGATCTCTGGTTTTCGTAGAAACCAATACGAAATTCCCACGTATTAGTTAGGTATTCTAGCCGACCTCCGACCTAGGCTAGTGGCGACTCCTAAAAAAGATAAAATTGATCTGCTGTCACGCGAGGTATGAATTAGGGAAAATTCACGTTCATGAATAATGAACTGTACGGATGAACCATCTTTTATGATGTACCGTATGAACCGTTTCATGAACACTTACCTCTAAACCCGCCTTATCGAGTTCGGCCCTCGAGAGGTAGGTCGCGACAACTTCCAATTATGGACTATGTTTATGCCGGCGGGGAGAGAGTTTTTCCGTAATATTTACTTACTGTACCAATGCTTTGCATCGATCCGGCATCTCTTGATCCCTTAACCAAATCAGCTGCTTGCACTATAAAAAAGACAAAAAGGGAAAAAGAAAAAGAATGTGCTTCTCTTCCCATGAAAGTCGTGGTCCAAATCAATTGTCATAGACATGATCCAAGCCCGATAAAGAAATGCCAATTTCAAATATTCTACTCTTTATCGCCGGTCTAATCCAATCCTTGAGACTAAGACATTAGTATTTCAACTAAAATAATGAAGATTTAGAACAATGTACTTATAAATATATATTTTAAAATCATTTGCAAATATATCTTTAAGGGAAAATACCACCAAAAACCCCAAACTATGCCCATTGTGACACATTTACCTTAAACTTTTTTTGTGACACCAAAAACTCCAAACTATGCCTATTGTGACACATTTACTCAAAAAAAAAATTGTGACACCAAAAAGCCCAAACTATGCTGTCACGCGAGGTATGAATTAGGGAAGATTCACGTTCATGAATAATGGACTGTACGGATGAACCGTCTTTTATGATGTACCGTCTGAACCGTTTCATGAACACTTACCTCTAAACCTACCTTATCGAGTTCAGCCCTCGTGAGGTAGGTCGCGACAGGCTTGGCGACTCCGCTGGGGACATAGGTTACAAACCTAAGTGGATTAAAGCCGTAATAAACTTGTTGGTTGTTATCTCACTTGTTTACATTTTGTAGCATCGACTGCATGTCGAAGTCGCGTGAAAAATGAGGTTAGTCCACTAACCATGTGTTAAATGGTTTTGTAGGTGGGAGACATAAGGGGTGGAGTGAATGCAAACCCTTTGTTTTGTAGGTGGCGTTCGGATGTATGTCGAATGTATGAGATTATATTGAAGTGTTGTTTGTTTTAGATTTAAACGCATATTTACTTGCTTTAGCACGACACAATGCACCCACGTCCCGCGGTCTAAAACCCCGGATCGCTTTTAGAGCACCTTTAGGAGGTATTAAGAGTGGAATCCACATGTGAATGCATGTGGTAATCCATTCTTCAATACCGCTCATCTTGATTAGCAAGAAGTGCACCGACCGGCATTAGTAGCGGTGGATAAACTCTTCTTATCTAATTAAGGTGGGGACTTTAAACCTTTAAAATCCTACCCTTAGATGTCAAAACTCACATGTCCTCATGCGATGTGTCGATGTGTTTGCCATTCTCTTTCTTCGCGGTAAGGTTGATTGTATCGTTCTGCAATTTCAATTACGCCATTTCAATTCCACGTTATATTTCTTTCTATAATGCGTGGTGATTAATCTCGATGCCCCAAATTAGGGTTAGTCAAAATGGATATGTCGGAGATTTAAATCATCCCCATACCTAGAGCTCTCGTGGTCATGTGGGAAAGTCATGAGCCAAAGCACAAGGACTACGTGGAAAAGAGGATCGGATATCTTCCCGCTCTTTTATACGTCGAGCCTCGTATTGCCATGATTAAGGCATTGTCTCATTTTTGGAACTCAAAGACATCCACTTTTGTGTTTGGTCAAAATGAGTTGACCCCTACAATTGAGGAGTACGATATTGCCATTAGAAGAGTCAGGTCTTTTGGTTTAATTAGTCCTCCGATAGATATAGATCCTATAACTCTTTTTGAGCCAATTCTTAGGAGTCGACATTCTCCAAATCAAAGGCTTTCTTAGAGGAAATTCCAATGCACTCTTCTTCACATTCTTAGAACGACATTTTTCTAGCTTGCCAAAAGAAGCGGGTAATCAAATTCCTCGAGTCTTTCTCTTAGCATTCTTTGGTTTTGTGGTCTTTCCATTCACCAAAAAGACCATGGATCCTTTGGTAGTTCACATTGTCAATCAAGTGTGTATGTTCAAAAGATTCTCCAATATGATCCTAGGTGAGACCTTCGTATCACTCAATAAATTCAAACAAAACAGAAATGGTATCTTTAGAGCCCCAATAGGTTTACTCCAAATTTGGTTGGTCTCTCACCTCAAAGACTTCGGTTTGAGCTTGAAAATCATAGATGTGTCCAAAGATTGTCATCCTATCTCGCTCTTCCGAGAAAAGGAAGAAATCTTTCCCTATTGGTCATTTTCAACTTGGTTTAATTTTTTCAAGAACTTTGTTCCAAATCAAATCCAATGGCATGTTCGTTGGCTTGGAAATCCCGAGGTACACCTTAATAACGGATCCGACAACCCAATCCCACTTTTGGGTCTCACGGGGTCTACGTCATATTACCCTTTTAGGGTGATCCGTCAATATCGCGCGCTTCAAAAGATTCCGCCATTCCTCAAGCTGGGGTTATATCATTTTGACTATCGCAAAGATGTCATCCAAAAGGACCAAATGGCGGATTTGAAAGAAATGATCAAGTCTATCATTGATATGTGGTACAAATGCCACCCGGAGCCGATTCTCATTACCGATGAGTCATAATTGGAAGGGGAAATGAAGATACATCACGCATTGCCGGAGTACATACACCGTCGTCTTGAGCCCGAGCTTAAAGTGGATCTCCCTAATGTCCCCGAGAAGCCAACTCAACAACAAGCTATAGCCGCAAGGGCTCTTAGGGAAAAGGATGAGGCTTTAGCCGAGGTTGAACGTTTGACCCAAGAAAACAAACGAATTCGCCTCGCACCTAAAGAAGATCCATTAGGAGTTTGGCTATATTCCATGAGGAAATCTCCTTTCATGTAATTTTCATTTTATAGATTTGATGTATAGGGTTTCCTTTTTACTCATGTTAGTAATGATGTAATAGGATTCTCCTTTTGTTTCTAGATTGATGTATAGGGATTATATTTCACGAATTTCGTTGTAATTAGTGAAATTTCCCTTTTATATGCTTTCCCGAGGATTCCAATGGAATATAGATGGGGTATCTTGATTAATCATCGCGTGTTACCCCTTCAATTGTATAATTTCTTGTGAAGAAATTTTGATAAGAGATCATTCACATGGTATTGGGATCTTGAGAATATTTCTTATCCCTATTTCATCCAAAGAAAATATAAAATTGAAGGGTTTTACATTTTCGTTTCAATTTATTTTCCACGTACTAACTTGATCTTCATTTCGTTTACAAGGTATTTGGAGAATGCCCAACCCCACTTGCGCGAAGGATCTTCAAATGGATATCGAAAAACAGAACGATCGAATTGCTGATCTGGAAAACCGAATTGATGAAATAACTGCCACATTTGCAGACTTTGAAGCGTTCATAACTACATTGCTTCCGACCAAGATTATGCCTACTCTTGCGGATCTTCAGAGTCAAGTTAACGAAATGCGTGGCATGTTGATACGTCTCATGGATCGTGTGAATCAAATTGCTACGGAATTACCGTCTAGTACCAGATTGGAGACAAATGACATTAATTCGAAGGGTGAGGGAAAACGAAAATACAAAGAGCAAAAGTTTGAAATCAAGCAATCTTCTAGGAATGAAGAATGTAACCAAGGACGTAATGAGAAAATGGATATGATTTATATTCAACCACATCATGAGTCCAATAAGAAGCCACGTAAGTGTAACCCGCTTCGTCAGTTTACACCTTTACCAAGACCACTATCAAAGCTTCTACCCATGCTTCTTGAGACGAGAATGGTTGCAAAAGAAGTCCCCCGAGATAATCCTCCAAAGTTCGTTGGGTTTGACATTACGAAATCATGTGAGTACCACATGGGCGAGAAAGGCCATAGCACCGATAATTGCCTAGTATTGAAAATTAAGGTTCAAAGCTTGATTGACAAAGGGATCTTGTCTTTTAAGTATCCCGAACCGAATATACAACAAAATCCATTGCCCGATCATACCCAATGTGTGAATATGGTAGATATGAATGAAGATAAGAAGTCTTTTATGGTGGATGTACCAAAGTTGTATGAGATCTTGATGCTAGCTGGGCATTATCAAAAAGGAGGTGACATCTTGAAAGAAGAAAAGTTGACATGCATTTCCAAATTAATTGACATGGGGGTTATCCGGTGTATGGGAGAAGAATCGGATGCCACATTGATGACGGCTATGATTGATGTATCGTCCGAGAACTTCCTTTATGAGTTAGAAGAGGAGGAGAATGGAGATGGATCCGTCAAAGTCTTGACCAAAGAAATAGAAATTTTAGAAGTTATTGACGATGATTTTTTTATTCGAAGAAGATGAAGAAATTGTTTCCGATGTGGATTCCAACCTCGATGTCAAAAGAACCCATTGGGACTATGAATTCATGAAGACTGCTCGTGAGTGCGAAGAAGTAGTAGATACCTTAGGCCAACCAAGCGGGAAGTATGACTTCTATGTCAAATACATGCCACTTCCAAGCTTCTTCATTAACCCAAAGGATATCGTTCCCGATGGATGGAGAGGCATGAATGATGAAAACGTGGATCGCACATCTAAAGTCTTTGAACCTATACCCGTTAATGAAGACGAGGAGCATGTTTTTGACACAGATTCCGAGTTTGGTTCTAGAAGAGCTCATTGGGATCGTGAATTTGTAACAGCCGCTCGTGAGCATGGTGAAGTGGTTGATACTCTAGGTCAACCAAGTGGAAAGTACGACTTTTTTGTCAAATATTCTTTGCCAAGTTTCTTTATTGACCTGAAAGATATTGTCCCCAATGGATGGGGAGGAATGGATGATGAAGAGATGGTGGCTATGATCACTCCCGTTGCGATTGACCTCTCCGAAGAGAATAATCATGAAAGCAAACCGATGGGTATTGAACCCTTAGTGGTTAACTTATCTAAAGAAGCCATGTATTATGAAATCAAGCCGATGGGTGTGGAACCTATGGTTATTGATTTGTTAGTTGAAGACTTTGAGTCAATTGAGATCATGAGGGATGATTTTGAGCCCGTTGTTGTGATTGAATTAATGGAAGGCGAAGAAATAATTGTTGAAGTTACTCCCAAGTTTGACAAAAAAGCTATTCCATGGAAGTACGAAACAAATGAAATTGATGACGTTATTCGATCGGCTCATTGTTGTCTACCTAAAGAAGGAGTCGAAAAGAAAGTTATGACTCAAGAGGATGCTAAGCAATTTCTAGCCGTGGTGAAGACTAGTGAATTCAACGTGGTGAACCGATTAAGGAAGATGCCCACCCAAATCTCCTTGTTAGATTTATTCAAGTCATCCGAGAAACACAAGAATGCCTTGTTCAAGGTGTTAAATAAAGTACATGTGCCTGACTCTATTGATGATGCTCAACTCGAAGAATTTGTTAGGGCAATCCTTTTGAAGGATCAAATATCTTTTTCTGATGAGGACTTCCCCCCTGAAGGGCGTTCCCATTCTAAGGCGATGTACATATCCGTAAAACATCGTGACACGATTTTGTCGCGAGTTCTCATTGATAATGGCTCAGCCCTAAACATATGCCCATTGGCTACGTTACGACGATTGGGAGTAAATGAAGATAGAATTCGAGCCGCCAAAACACCTGTGCGAGCGTTCGGTGGAATGAAGAAAGAAACTATAGGCGAAATTGAGTTGGAACTCATGATTGGACCCATTCTTTTCTCGTTCACTTTCCAAGTACTAAATATACCAAGCAACTGTAGTTTGCTCCTTGGTAGACCGTGGATTCATAATGCCGGAGCTGTGCCCTCAACCCTTCACCAAAAAGTGAGATTCGTGGTAGATGGCAAGCTCATAACCATACATGCTGAGACGGATTTCAAGGTGTTCCATGATACCGCAATTCCATATGTTGAGCCCGAAATCAAGGAAGAATCAAATTGCCACTCCTTCGAGTTGGTCTCCATTGCACATGTGCCTGTTGGAGCGATTATATAAATTCCTCAAATGTCAAAGCCCGCCATCAAGTCAAGTAAAGTTTTGCTTGAAAACAGCTACACTCTCGGAAAAGGCTTGGGGAAGCATTCCCAAGGCATCTTGAAACCAATTGAAGCTGTTATGAAGAAGAACAAGAAAGGTTTGGGTTACCATGGAAGCCATGAGAACCAAGGTGATCGCAAATACCAAAATAAAAATACAAACAGTCGACAGAGGCTATTATCTCCATCTTTGAAAGAGACATTTTCCGGACCTCCCGTGATGTTACAAGAAGAAGAGATTTCCTTCGACTTTATGGCAGATCTCTTTAATGAAGACTTTATTGACGCTATCTTGGTCCACGATAAAGTTGAATCATCCAAAGCACCTATCAACCTTGCTGAATAGGGATGCTTCTCACCCTTCTTCTAAGTCTGTTGCATTCGTTATCGCTTCATTTGTTTGCCCATGCGTGGGATCAATTTGTTAGTTCAATTGATTCTTTCAATTCAATCTTTGATTTGTAATGGACACTTGGATCTAGCCGTTGGTCCAAGGTAGTATATATTGTAATATGGCCTTATCATTTGAATTTCAAAAAGAAGGCATATGCACGTTTTTTAATAAAACGTGTGGAAGTACACCAAACCAGTCCTATGATGATGCTTTGAGGATTGAACTTCCGCATGCTTCCTAGTTTCAAAGATTTGTGGAACAAGGATGTCCGAGGATATGAGGACTAAGTTCCTAAAACATTTTCTCGCATGGTTTCAAAACCAATTTTTGGGGCATATCATGAATGTGTGGTTGATCCCCCAACAAATTTTGAAGATTAGATTTTTAAATCAAAATGGACCAAAGGATTTGAGGGTTAGATTTTCAAATGAGTTTTGGAATTGTTTTCAAAAATGATTTCCAAACAATCATGCATAAATTTGGCTTCTATTTACCTAATCAAAATGATATCAAAGAGCAGTGTCTCAAAAAGGTAAAAGTACTCGTTCCAATGAGAATATGTCGTATCTGATTTGACTTGTTCATCCGTTTATCTTGTAGATAAGGCATCAAGACGGTTGACTAATATGGACGTGACAAAAGGATGATGTCATCATCAAAGGGAGCATTTCATTTTTTAAGCTCAAATTTATTTAGAATCCAAATTGACATATCTTTTCTTTACATGAAGGTGAATAAAAGAAAAGATTCAAACAATAGACAATGGAAATCAAATAAGGAAGAGCATTGAACATACTAGATTCTTTGAACGCAAAAGTGTCCAACTAGGTCAAATGGCTTTAGTACAATCAACTAAGTTGTCAACAATCAAGAAAGCTCAAAGAGTCGTTTACATGGACTCAAATGAAGGGTAAAGCTGTATCGGTTCCAATTTACCTCTTCTGATATCATTTATTGACTCAGTTTCCTTTCTCTTGATAGGAAGACATCGATCAATGGAAGGAAAATACAAGGGTAAAGTTGTGTTGTTCCCGGTTGTCATCTTTCAGAGGATATTCATTGACATGATTTCCTTTGTATTCCTGTAGGATCAATTGTCCAACATAGAACAAGTATCCTTTTTCTCAAAGATCTTTCAAGAAAAAATATTTCGAATAATTCTCAAAAATGAGCTTTCAAAACCATTCCATTCCAAAACCTCTTGGATAAAAAATTTTGGTTTCATGATCAAGGTAAATTTGAAACCATTGTCTTCAAATGCTTTATCAAGTTCTAGATGCGGAATCTTAGACACGTTGTTTTGAACTAAAAGGATATTCCAAGTTCAAATTTCAAATAATCATAAGAGAAATTTGAGATCATTTTTTTTAAGAGATCTAAAATGACATTCTTCAAATTGTTCACTCACGCATTGGTAAACACATCATGCATCAAAATTCCCCATAGACGGGAGATTTAACCAAATGATCCTTTGAAAAAACGAAAAAGGGATTTCCGAATGGAAATGCCTAGGATGATAAAAGGCAAACCTTTAATCAAACACGTCCCTATACACATTTTGAGAAAATTGAGCGAAAAAACCATGTCCTAGGACGTAGGGTTCATTCACATTGAATACATGAATTGAAATGATAAAAGGCATTTCATTTCTCTATCCTAAACACTCATTTTATCCTTTGCTAGCCACTTTGAGCCAAATAGGGAGAATTTTCAAAATACCCCTGTCAAGAACCGCCCTACAATGGGGTAAAATAGGAGGTTTTGGTTAATCATTTTTTGGAGCAAAAAGATTAAGAAAGATTTTATTGCTTTCACTTGCATCAACCTTCTTGTGGTAATTTCAGGTGGATCTTTACGGAAGCTCAAAACATCCCAAAGTGAAGAAGAGCATTCTTTTCCTCTACCCAAACACAGTTATCCCTTGCTTAGCCAAATTGAGCCTTAAGCATGTTCATTTCAAAGCCCAAAATGTTGATTATCTCCCTACATTGGGACAATGCATATGATTTACCAAGAAAATTTGGAAATATTGGTGAATATGTATAGAGTGTCTCGAGAGTTCAAAGAGCTCAAAAGATAAATATTATGGAGCATGAAAAAGCAATGTCCCTGGTAAAAGCAAGGCCGATGCCCATGAAAAAGAAAATGTATCAAAAGCAAAAGCAAAAGCAAAAAGCAACATGTTAATGATGAAAACAAAATTCCCATTGCAAAAGATGCTTAGAAAGAGCAAAGCTCTTATGTTGCAAGAAAAATGGACTCTCGAGACAATTTGGTTTTCAAGAGTCAAATGATATCAAATTTGGATGATTTGGTAATGATGTCAAGATAATCATAATTTCTCTTTCAAACCCCTTCTACAAAATTTCAAGCCTTTTGAGCCTAACCCGAACCGACATTACAACCCTCTCCGAAGTCTCTTCCGATTGGGATGGTTTGAGTTGACGTAAAGATTTCACAAAGAAGCTACCGCTAGAGGGAGTGGAAGTAATCCTATCTTGTCTTATCTTCAAGGTTCTTGACTTGTAAACCCGTTGAAGATGTTGATGGTATATTTCTTTTCTTGGCCTCAAAGCAAATACCCTTTGTGTAAGCCCATGACTAAGCCTATATTACGGTCCTTTTGAAAGACCTTTTTTATTAATCAATTTGTATTCAATGTGAACGTTTCCAAAAACCTTTGACATAGGTTCGTGAGGCATCACCAGTGAGAATTGAATAGCTTTCCCACATCAATGGATGGGAATCAAAGTTTTTATGAGAGCCAGTGCGAAAGACCTTTTTGATAAGATTATTTCCAATTTGGCATTTTTTATCTAACCTCTTTAGATGGTTATTCAAAGATCATTTTGTTAAAATTTCCTCTTAAGGAAATCAGTGTCCTTTACCAAAATGTGAATAATTCTGTTTGATGTGTCATTAAACAATCTCGGAACTTCTTTGAAAATATCTTTCCCCAGTGAATCGATTTTTGGTCAACCTAAACCATACCCCCCATTTTCGATTTTTGGTCAGCCTAAACCATACCCCCCATTTTCGATTTTTGGTCATCCTAAACCATATTCCTCATTTTCGATTTTTGGTCAGCCTAAACCATAACCCCCATTTTCGATTTTTGGTCAGCCTAAACCATACCCCCCATTTTCGATTTTTGGTCAGCCTAAACCATACCCCCCATTTTCGATTTTTGGTCAGCCTAAACCATAACCCCCATTTGTGGTTTTTGGTCATCCTAAACCATATCCCTCATTTTCGATTTTTGGTCGACCTAAACCATAACCCCCATTTTCGGTTTTTGGTCAGCCTAAACCATATCCCCCCCCATTTTCGGTTTTTGGTCAGCCTAAACCATAACCCCCATTTTCGATTTTTGGTCAGCCTAAACCATACCCCCCCATTTTCGGTTTTTGGTCAGCCTAAACCATACCCCCCATTTTCGGTTTTTGGTCAGCCTAAACCATACCCTTCATTTTCGGTTTTTGGTCAGCCTAAACCATACCCTTCATTTTTTGTTTTTGGTTATCCTAAACCATGCATCGCTTTCGGTTTTCATACCATCCCTTTGGTTTTTAAACCTTGTCTTAGGTTCTAGGTCATCCTTAAACCTTGCCCTTTAGGTTCTTGGTTATCCTTAAACCATAGATTTCTTGCAAAACTCTTTCTTTCTTTTTCTCCCTTCATTCCACCCCATGAGAGAGAGAAGAACACGTGAATGACCTAACAATCCAATGGTAAGTGCTTCAGGTAAGACTCTGATCAAATGTCTTTGTCTCTATTTTCTTTCATATCCCAAGTGGAGTCGACTAAAAATTTGCAGGTGCCAATTGGTCTTTGAGCGGAACCTCTTCGAACTCCTACTCAAAGAGGGGCAGCTGTTGACACCTAATTTTTAGCCGACGCGTCAATAAAAGTAGAAAATTCGAGATTATGGTTTCCGATCGCGACGGAACCCGTTTCTTAAACAAAAAGTGTTGTTTTTTAATTCTGTATGTTGGCCTAGCTTCTGTAAACAATTTTCTATTCATTTTATGCAAAAACCCGAAAAGTCAAACGGTTGACTTTCGCGTTGACTTTTTGGTCAACCCTTTGACCAAAAGTCAACCCCGGGTCAAATTGGGGCTTTTCGCATAAAAAGATTCCTTTCAAGTTTAATTTCACTTTAGAAGTGGAAATTCCAGAAAAATTCAAAGATTTGATCATAAAATCAAGCTCCTAGTGAAAAGTCAACTAGGGTTTGACTTTTGGTCAAACCTTTGACCAAAAAAATTGAAAAATACAAAAATCCAAAAATCATCTTATTTTACATTCAATTTGCCTTTGGCATTTGAAATTTTACAAAAATCAATTTAGAATCAACTTTTTCCCAATTTGCGGGATTTGGTTCAAACTGGCCAAAAATGAAATTACTTCATTTCTAGTCATTTTTTAGGTTAGTTTTCTTCACAACATTTGATCTAGAGGTCATCTTATATTCAATTTTGGAACAAATTTTGTAATTCCAAGCCAAACACAAAAACCCCCAATTTAGGCCATAATCAGTGATTTGGATCGATTTTTCGTGATTTGCGCAATTGAGACGCGAATGAGCCTAATTTCTTATATGAAATCCAAATTCGAAATCAAATTTGGAAGATTCACATGAATTTGAGCCCATTTGATCAATTTAGTGATCCAACGATTGAGAAGTCTAAGAGTAATTGGTCCAATTAGTGTAATTCAACTTGACCCACTCTAGACTAATATTCAATTTGATGAATTGAGACTCAATTTGGCTAATTGGACTTCAACTAAATTTGTTAGTCTAGCTTAGCCATGCATTACCCAAATTCAAGAACAATTGAGCTAAACAAGTTAAATTGGATCAATTTGTGCAAGAATTTCAAATCGGTTCAATCCAATTTGATCGAATTCAATACTAATGGGGTAAATTAATCATGATAGAGATCAAATTGTACAAAATTGGAACAAATGGAACCAAGGATTGAACCGGTTCAACCCGGCCAAACTCGGGACAAACCGGTTCAATCCGGTTTGATTCGAATTGAACCGGTCCGATCGGACTGGCCATTTTCCGATCGAAAATTCGGCAATCGACGGTCCATTCCGACCAGCCAAGGCCGGTCACGTCCCTTTGAGCCCAAAATAACAAAAATGCCCTTAAATAAAAAATACGAAAATACCCCTAAGTGAAATTACTAAAATGCCCTTCATTAAGGATTAATCAAATTACTTAGGGGATAAGCAAATCAATCATGGCCATTCATTTAGAATTAATCATGTCCATCCATAATGCCATGTCACCAATCCTTAGCCCTTAAGGAATATTCTTAATCATTAAGGATGCATTCTAGGCCATTGGATCAATCTAAGGGCTAGGATTCAAAGTTGAGGGAAATATATAGGTTTTTTTCCCTCCAAAATTGGGGGGGACTCTTATTTTTTCAGATCTGAATTCTCTCTCCTCTCTTCTCTCTCTCTCTCTAGCTCACGTATCCCTCTCCCTCTTGCTCTCTCTCTCGGCCGCCGGCCTTTCCATCTCTCACCGGCTGTTTTCCGGCGAGCTGCCGCCTCACCGCCGTCCCCCACGGCAGCACAAGGCTGGTCGCAAGACCAGCTGTCCTTGCTAGTGGCCGGAACTCCTCTGTCCGGCGTGATTTCCTCAACGGCAACATCACCGGCATAGTCGCCGGTGATTGAATCAGCCGGTTCAAGTGGCTGAATTGGCTGATCGGCGATCCCTCCGGCGATCCCGAACCTCCAGCAGCATTCCTTGGTGTCTTCACGTGGCTGTGGTGGACAGCTTCTCGCTGAACAGCCACCGGATCGCATCTTTTGACTTGATTTTTCGTTATTAGTTCATTAGCGCGAGATCGAGTCGGTTCTCACTATAGCTTGGGCACTCTATTCTCATAGGTTTGTCGAGCTTTCCGAGACTTCTCCGTGCTGCTCTTGATCTGAATATGGAGACCGGATCGCTCGATTGCGGGTCGAAGCATCATTAAACAAGGTAAGTACACTTGGATGTTGTTCTGTAAATTCGTGTACAGAGAAACATGCATGTTTGAGATGCTGATTTCAGCTCGTTAATGTCCAAATCTTGCGAAGTGATGAACTAGAGAATCGTAAAACACGTCTCAAGCTTCGATTTGATATATTGCATGGCTCAATCGGACTTAGTTTGCTATGACAAAACTATTTCGAAAGTTGGGATTAGAATCTGGAATGTGATGTTCAAGTCTGTTCTGATGATTTCCAGATTGACGTTGTGCTGTTTTATGATTTTTCTAATTTTATACGATCATTTTTTGAAAAAACTTTCTTCATGAAAGTCGTAAAGAACATCTTAATCTGTTGATCATAAAATTTTCATAAAATTTCAAGCATGTTAGCATTGTACGATCTGCAACGTCATCTATGCATGAATCTGGTGACAGACTAGTTTCTGACTGACCTTCGTGTGTTCTTCGATTTTCACAAATTCGTGTGTTCGAAATATGAAAAAAGTTTCTTCAAGAAAGTTCACACTGAGATCGAGATCTTTCCATCGATACTAATTTCATCAAAATTTTAATTCATTTGGATTTTCAAAAGGAATTTTTTATGATCTAATCAGTATCTGTGTTCAGATCTGATTTTCATTCCTTTGGAATCCAAAAGATGTTTTTCCGAATTTGATAAAGTTAGAGTCCTCCTTTGCAAAAAATAAAAACTACAAAGTTATTCATTGGGGTCTCATTATGTTGACTGGAATTTTGAGGGCCTAATAGCAATTTTTAAAGTGTTAATTTGCTTAAAATTTCATAAAAGGCCTTCTCGGGTTAAAATTTGATTTGCAGTTGAGTCCTTTGTGAAAACCGAATTTTATAAAAATTTGGAGGACTTTTTAGCAAAAACTCAAAACATGAAAGTTGTCACACACGGAGAATCCTAATTGTCTAAAAATTTTCACGCGGTTTTGATAAGGTTTGTTATTTTTCCCGCCATTATTTTGAAATCCTTAACTGAACCGGGCCCAGTCTGTCACCGAGATTGAATTCGTTATTTTCGTGAAAATCTGTGGGGATTTAGAAAAAATCGTCTTCTTAACTTTTGATCCTCATGTCATAAGATTTCTAATGACACCTGAATCACTTTATTTGGACATCATTAGGTTAGTTAATCACATCTAAACAAAAGCAATCCGAATTAGATAATGATTGAATAAGTGGTCTTCTTATGAAGCCCACTTCTCATTGCTTGATTGGTTGAGAAATAAGGCTCATGGGCCTGAATGCATGCTTATTTCATTGCTATGCATGTGTTTGTTAGATGAATGTTAGGCCCGGTGCATGTTCGGCAGGTAGCCCATTATGGTCATTTAGAACCCGACTTTAGGGGTTAATTGATATGAGTTGCCGTTTTGTGAATGCAAATGGTAGCCCATTATCGTTAACCATTAATCAAATAATGTTAGATGATTAGGTGGGTGGTGAATCGAAATGCATGAAAAACAAAGGCCGATCCCGAGGCCCATGCTTGATTAGTGAATTGTTTGCACCATTGTTTTTCTTTGGTTATTCCTTTGTGCATTGTTTGTCGTGAATGTATGTTATAAATCTAAACGCCGACACTCGAGAGGCAGTCCAAGAAGATGGTGATCTCGAAGATGGCAAAGGTCGATGTCCGTTCCGACCCAATTCCTTGTATACGGTGACGGTCGATGTCCTCTCCGACCATTTCAATTGTAAAAATTCATTCATTACCCGATCATGTCTCGGGTTTTCAATTTGTGTTGTAAGAAACACCCAACGAGTTGCGGGTTTTACTTTCTCGCACTTAGAATTAGCTCGTCTTTTCAATACTTTGAGTGTTTACTTTACGAAATGTCGTTCAACACAATTGATTGTTTCTTTCTTTTTCTAGACTAAGATAGGATTAGTTTAGAATCTCAAATGAAAACACAAAAAAAAGCAAGATGCATGATCACATTGTGGACTAAAACTTTGACATGAAAATGGTAAAGAACAAATGCATGACAACTTAGATAACAATCATGTTAACTTTAGCGGTACCGAAAAGGCGTTAATAGAAATATTAACGTAAGCTAGTCCCCGAACCTTTGATCAGGTATTCTAGCCGACCTCCGACCTAGGCTAGTGACGACTCCTAAAAAAGATAAAATTGATCCGCTGTCACGCAAGGTATGAATTAGGGAAGATTCACGTTCATGAATAATGAACTGTACGGATGAACCATCTTTTATGATGTACCGTATAAACCGTTTCATGAACACTTACCTCTAAACCCGCCTTATCGAGTTCGGCCCTCGAGAGGTAGGTTGCGACAACTTCCAATTATGGACTATGTTTATGCCGGCGGGGAGAGAGTTTTTCCGTAATATTTACTTACTGTACCAATGCTTTGCATCGATCCGGTATCTCTTGATCCCTTAACCAAATCAGCTGCTTGCACTAGAAAAAAGACAAAAAGGGAAAAAGAAAAAGAATGTGCTTCTCTTCCCATGAAAGTCGTGGTCCAAATCAATTGTCATAGACATGATCCAAGCCCGATAAAGAAATGCCAATTTCAAATATTCTACTCTTTATCGCCGGTCTAATCCAATCCTTGAGACTAAGACATTAGTATTTCAACTAAAATAATGAAGATTTAGAACAATTTACTTATAAATATATATTTTAAAATCATTTGCAAATATATCTTTAAGGGAAAATACCACCAAAAATCCCAAACTATGCCCATTGTGATACATTTACCTTAAACTTTTTTTGTGACACCAAAAACTTCAAACTATGCCTATTGTGACACATTTACTCAAAAAAAAATTTGTGACACCAAAAAGCCTAAACTATGTATATTGTGACACATTTACTATCCGTTAGGGTTTTGTTAAAAATCTCCGTTAAAATTCTGACGTGGCGCTGACGCGCGTCAGATCAGAAAATTTTTTATTCAAAAAAGTTACTGTTCATCATCTTCAACCTCGCGATCGCTTGGCCGGAGCTCTTCCGGAGGTCGTCCGTCACTGCCCACTGCCGCCTGGACATCCGGGAGCTTCGTCATAGCTGCCGACCATGGCGGTAGCGAGCTTCGAGAAAGGATTTGGCTTCGAAGCTTGCAACTGCCATGGTTGGGAGAGCTTGAAGCTTGTGACTGCCATGGCTGCGAGCTTCGAGATCGGATTTGGCTTCGAAGATTGTGACCGCCATGGCCGCTTTGCTCGAGCTCAAAGCTTGGCCATGGCGGCCACGAGCTTTGAGATCGGATTTGGCTTCCAAGCTTGCAACGGCCATGGCCGCGAGCTTCGAGATTGGATTTGGCTTCAAAGCTTGCGACCGCCATGGCCGCTCGAGCTCAAAGCTTGGCCATGGCGGCCGCTCGAGCTCGAAGCTTGACCTGAGGGCGAAGCTTGGCCGAAGTGGATGTTCGTCTTCAACTTCGTCATCGTCTTAGGCTCTTGGCCAATGGAGGTGGGAGGGCAAGGCTAAGTCCCGAGGCTAAGAGCCCAGGTATTAGGCCGCAGTCATCTGCTTTTGCTTTTGATGAGGTTGAGGAAACCGTGTTTCTGCATAACAGATCCTAGGGATGGAGAGGACGGGCACGAGGGGTCGCACAACAAGCCTCGTCGTCCGAAGGCTCGCCGCAGAGGTAAAAGCGGCAGTGGGCAGTGACGGAAGAGCTCCGGCTGAGTGATCGCAAGGTTAAAGATGATGAGCAGTAAATTTTTTTTAATTTTTTTTTGATGTGGCGCAACTCGAGCTCTACATAAGCGCCACGTCAGAGTTTTAACGGAGATTTTTAACGGAACCCTAATGGAGGGTAAATGTGTCACAATGTGCATAGTTTGAGATTTTTGATGTCATAAAAAAAGTTTGGATAAATGTGTCATAATGTGCATAGTTTAGAGTTTTTTATCATAAAAAAAAATTTATGGGAAATATGCCGTAATAAGCATAATTTAGAATTTTTAGTGATATTTTTCCTGTCTTTAATTTTGAAGTACTTTCGTCCTTTATTCTTTTTTACCTTTTTTTTTTCAAATTCTTGTGACTTTTGTCTTTTCTCTTTAATAATTAATGGTACTTTAATATTTGTCCTTCATGTTTCCAGAACTTACTTTTGGTGCTGTCCAGTGACATGTTTCACGTTTCTCGGATGCCTTGCGCAAACTTGTCGTCATTGTTAGCTTACCCGACCTAAAATTGAAAGGAATCTGATTAAGAAAAAATAGAAAAGTTTGTGTCGCAAACGCACCGTGATAACTCATCGTCAGTAAATCGGCTAGTACCACGAGAAGTTATTACGTGAGTAGTTTATGTACACCAATATCATATGGGCCACAACAAAAATTATTCACAATCTAAACCTGTTATTTGAAGTAATAAACATTCTAACTTCACGGTTTTCATGTCATTATCAATCATTCAACAGTGACAAGACTAGAATTGATTAATGGACAAGCGGGTCAATATCTCTTGGTCCCTTTACCAAATCACGCTTGCCCTAGAAAAAAAAGAAAAAGGAAAAAAAATGTGATCCTCTTCCCATGAAAGTCATGGTCCAAATCAATTGTCATCTTACCGGTCTAATCCAATTCCCGAAACTAAGACCGACACTATTTCAACATAAATAACGAATATTTAGAAAAATTTATGTAGAAAAATATATTTATAAAATGATGTGATAAGTTCCTAAGGAGTGATTGAATATGCCTCATTTATTGAAATGCCAATTTCATTTATTTTTAAATTATTTGTAAACATTTCTTTAATCTGAAGTACTTTTCATTTGTTTTTCGACCAAAAATAAAAGTACTTTCATTTGTTTTTGTTCTCCTTTTTTCTTTTTTCTTTTTTTTTTTCATTCTTGTGGCTTTAGTCTTTTCTCTTTAATAACCGCAAAATTTTGTCCTTCGTGTTCCAGACTTTACTTTTGGCCTTGTCTAGTTCCATTATTGTAAATGTTTCTCGGATACCTTTCCCAAATTTGTCATCGTTGTTAATTTACCTGACCTCAAACCAAAAAAAACATCGCAAAGACAAAATTATAGAAAAAATTGTGTCAGAAGCCGCCGATATAACTCATCGCAAGTCAATCATCGATAAATGGGCTAATATTATAAAAAGTCATGTAGATACTATATGTAGATTAATACCATCATAGCCACCGAATGTGTGGGTCTCGCTGTGAGGCCCGCATGATCAATAGCTATAATGGCATTGATCTATATAGATTGGGTCTGTATAATATAACATGAATGATTTGGCACAACAAAGGCTATTCACAATCTAGCCTTGCCATTTGAATTAATAAATATTTTAACTTCTCGGTTTTCATAAAATTATCAACCATTCGTCAATGACAAGACTAGAATTGATCAACATGAGGTTAGTTCATTGGGCCCGCTTCGATCCGTTCGAGCCGAGGGGCAAAATAGACGGATCTAGGAAAGCAATTTTCTTAGGCCTAGCCTACTCACCTCGGCCTGCCTAATCTGGCTTATTTTGTATAGAAATTCATGTAGTTTTATAAGCATGGCCATCTGGAGCTAGGCCTCGTACCACGCCTCACCTAACCTATTTGTTAAGAATATATCTCAATTTTGAGCTTATGAAAAAACAAGTGGGTTTTTTAATTGGACTTGGATTTCTAGTTTTCTTTTTTTGGGTCAAAGATTTCTAGTTTGAGTGGGTAACATGTTTTGGATCCACTTCTTCTATAAGTAGTGATTCGTCTTGGTGAATTACATCCAATATGCGACTTTTTTTTGTGAATTACATTATGTAGCATTCAAGAGGAGCTTTGGACCGTAACAATTGATTGTGCAACGTGCTCGTAAATTACTTCCCGAGTATTTGAAATCATGAAAATCTTTTATTAAGATTTTGTGTAATTCCTCTGCGACATTGAGATATAGTTTCGCAATAAATTATGAGAAAAGACATCATGTGAGTTATCAAGTGTCATTGGGGATAAGAAATACTTAGAGTGTTTAAGTGACTCGAGTGTGGTTGTAGTATGCATTGTATTGCTTGATTTATAATGGAATAATGTACTGCTCACCGATTAAACCACTTTTTTTTTGTTTTATTTATTCATTATTCGATGAATTGCTTTTTCACAATACTTTCGATCCAGATCAAGAAGCACTGCACGTCACTTACGATAAAACTCCTAATTTCCAATTTACGAGGAATTCGGCTTCAATATGACGTGTTCAGGCCTATTTCCTTTTGATTAAAAAGTGAACAAATGCTTGAGCATATTTAAAGTCCAACTGGGTGAACTAACTCTCGGTGAGCATATTTCCTACTAACTTCCAAGTTCTTATCACCAACTCGTCCGTCTCTCTTTCTCAGAGAAACAAGAGGAGCCAAAAACGTTGAAAAGTCAAAAAAGCAGCAACAGTGGATGCTCGGCTCCTTTCTTTTTAACCAAGAGCTCGCGCAGAGCAGGGGAGAGAGAAGAGGAAAGAAAAAGAGAGAAAGGGAGAGAAAGAAAAGGAAGAAGAAGAAAGAGGAAAGACTCACATCACGGAAGCCTCATCAATTCAGATCAATAACGTATTGCAATGTCCGGTAAGTATTCACGCCCCTCGTTTGTCCAATTGGAGTATTTTTTTGGAATTAAGGTATAATTTCGGAGTTTGGTGAAATTCAAGCCGCGATGTCCAATTTTTGAGTCGATGAGCTACATATATATATATAGAATTAGTAGCTTAGGGTGTTGAGGGGCCGTGGGATCTTACGGAACTCGATTTGGACTTACGATTTGCTCGATACGAATTTTTGAAGTTGCGCGCTCGTGATGAACAGTAGCGACCAGCTGCTTTCCATGCCGATTTTCGTCGCTCTTCGGCTCGATTTTGGGTCGGTCAAGTTGGGGTTATTGTAGTTCTTTGAATAGGCTTTCTTTTGACTATATGCTCGTTTGGAACGAGGTTCAGTGGAAGAAGTTATGGCGCGATCAAGTTTCGCGTTCAAGCGTCGCGTTGCGGATGACTTCGAGTAATCGCTTTGGATGAGCGATTTGTGGGCGTCTTTTAGTCGTTATGTTAGCATCTAAGCTTAGTTTTAGCCGAGTCGTAGTTGAGGTAGCGTTTTACTCAATTTTAACGATGTTTTTCGCTTATTGGATAGGATTGCGAGTTTGACGATTCGAGTAATCTTTGTTGTTTGATCGTAGGCATTTCCAGGTGAGTGGTACTATTTCTTCCATGAATTTACGAACTCATATTTTGAAAATGGTAGAGTTTTAATAAGTATGAGTTATTAAGAGCATGTTTTTTGTATAAATTGGATCAAACTTTTACTATCTTTTTAATTGATTGAAAAGGAATTGAGAATGTTTTATGAAGTGGTCTAAAATGACCAATTGTGAATGCTTTGGTTAAATGTTTTATGAAAGGAATTGTAAAAGCTGTATGCATTGATTACGAAATGTTTTATGAAATGCATTCTAACTGATAAATGGACTTGTGAAAGGTTATCTGGTTCGGTTTGTAAAACAGGTTTATGAAATAACTTTTTGCTGTTGATTATGCATTGTTGGAGAAATGTTTTGGTTGATATGGCTCATATCGTTGTGATGAGAACCCATTGAGGGGGGAGTATCCATACTGTCAGGACGTCCTTTTAGGCCGAACCGCCGGCTGATATAGGTGGTAGACCTAGCCAAAGGGGGTAAACTTAGTCGCTTTTGTCACGGCGTTAAACGTAACTATAGTTTGATTATGAGCATTATTTTAGTCGATAGAATGGACCATCGACGTGTGATTAATGAGATTAATCAACGGAATAGACCATTGATGGTTGTTTGTTATTGTTGAGTATGTTCTGATGACTGATTTCGTACGTATAGAGTTTTGTTGGAAAGTTATCGTATATTTTCAATATTTTACGTATATTATATATTGAATTTGAGATGATGAGTTATCATATCATTTTATAACGATGCATAGTGAATGTTCGATCCACTTGGAAGAAATGTATTATTAATTGAGCTATGGTTGCTCACCCCATTTTCTTCCAATCTTTTTTTAGGTTCTTTAGCTAGCAATGAGTAGCACGAGAGCGATATCCACGGGACTTTTGGGAGTTGGCTTTTGAATGGTTTGAGGCTGCATCCTTCGGGTGTAAGGTGGCCGTGTCATTTCCCTTTTCTTCTGAGAATTGGGGTGTGACAGAAACAGAAAACAGATCATAATGGAGGTGCTTCGTGCGGAATTCTGGAGGAAAATTTGGAACTCGTGGGAGCTGAGAGCCATGGTGGTGTTCACACTAGCGGTCCAAATCGTACTCATTTTCTTCGACCACAAGAGGAAGTCCAGCTACAATCTCAAGCTCAGGATCGCCGTCTGGTCTTCGTACCTGACCGCGGACTCTGTGGCCACCGTCGCCCTCGGCATCCTCTCCAGCAAGCTTGGAGACGTGAACGAGGGGAATGGCGGTCGCCTCGGCGACAACGACAAGTTGCACGCATTCTGGTCCTCACTGCTTCTGATTCTCTTGGGTGGCCCTGACACAATCACTTCCTATTCTCTGGAGGACAATGCACTCTGGCTCAGGCACTGCCTTGGCCTAGCGGTTCAGACGTCAGCCACAACATATATCATCTTCATGGCCTGGACAAGCTCTTATCTCTCCTACCTCTCGTCGGTGATGACATTGGTCGGGCTCGTCAAGTACGGGGAGAGAGTGTGCGCTCTTTGGATGGCAAGCAACGACAAGCTAAAGCAGTCGATGCTGGCCCCGCCTGATCTGAGTCCGAATTACCCCCGCTTCATGGAGGAGTACACTTTGAAGCAGGCCGAGGGGCATTACGTCGTGGCCGATGAGGTGATAGAGGTCCAAGTGCCTGAAGTTATTTATAGTAGTGGTGAAGATTCGTCTGCAGAGAATGATTCTGAGGTCATTGTGAGATCCTATGACCTGCTTCAGATGTTCAAGTGCCTCTTTGTTGAGTTGATACTCAGCCATGATGAGAGGAATACTAGCAAGTCCATATTCAAGGCGATCGATTGTGCGAAAGCTTTTACGATCGTTGAGATCGAGCTTGGGTTAATCTACGATTTGCTCCACTTGAAGGCAATGGTGCTTTACACCAAGTGGGGACTCCGACTCCGCTTGTTCACTTTCTCGTCCACTCTGTTGGTGCTGGTGCTCTTTTCTTGGGCCCAAAAGTCTCACCTGTCGAGGGTTGATGTTTCCATCACTTACTTGTTACTGGCCGTCATTGTTTTCTTCGAGACCTATTCGGTTTTGATGCTGGTTTCGTCGGATTGGAGCGAAGTTTGGTTGTGCAAGCACGACAAGAACCGTGCCGTGAACTTTATAAGATTGCCTAGACAACCCAGGTGGTCACATTCAATTGCCCAATTCAGCTTGCTCAGCTTTTGCAGTAAAGAGAGGCCCTTGGTTTGCCAAAATGTGCTTGAGTTCTTGAAGATCAGGGAGAAGCTAGAGAAGTATCACTACACCCTCCATGAAGACGTATCCAACGAGATTAAGACTTGGATCTTCCGTCATGTCAAGGAAGATCTATTCTCTGTTGAGGAGCACCACGCGCCGCTCTACACGGATCTTCAGGAAATTCTCGATAGGCTACTCGATGGTTATGGCCTCGCTCAAGTTAAGTGGGCCACCGAGGGGGATTTCGACCAGGTTGTCCTGACTTGGCACATTGCCACCGAACTATCATACTACTCGGATCAAGAGGAAGGGTGGAATGAATCCAGACTCCCTCATTATCGGGAGAGCAAGCTTCTCTCCAGGTACATGCTTTATCTTCTGGTTATGTACCCTTCCATGCTGCCCAGTGGAATTGGGGAAATAAGGCTCCGCGACACTTCTGCTGAGGCCTTAAAGTTCTTTGAGGATTACCAAATGCCCAATTCCAAATCTAATCGAGAGCCCAATTGGTGGATCCAAAATCTAGTGATCAATAGAGGGAAGAGTAATGAAATGAACTCGTATCTTCAGCGAGCTTCTAAAATGCTGCTAGAAGTGAACACCGAGGTTCTGCCGAGTAAAGTGAAGGGCGGAAAGAGCAAGTCTGTGTTGTTTGATGGATGCAGGATCGTGGCGGCGATAAGAGAGAGAGAAATAGGCATAAAGTGGGAAACGATTGGGAAGCTCTGGGTGAAGATTTTGATTTACGCCGCGAGCCAATGCAGAGGGGATCGTCATACTGGGCAGCTGAGGCGAGGGGGAGAGCTTCTGACCCATGTTTGGCTCATGATGGCTCATTTCGGCCTGACTGATCATTTCCAGATGACCCAAGGCCAGGCCATTGCTAAGCTCATATTGAGATAGGCCCTGATTCGGAGTAATGACAAATCCATATCCGGGTTTGGTCCGTCTCAATGGCCACTGAATAGAGTCTTCCAAATAAAGTACTGATTCGAGCTTACATTCATTCACGGGTAATCGGTCAATGTAGCATGACATTTAGTGGTTGATGTTGTCACGCCCCCAACTCTACAAGTACAGGGGCAATGACAGAGTAGTCTTTCTACTCGAAGGATGCAATCTCAAACATAACTATCAATAACCTGTTATCGAAATATGTACATCCATATATATTTTATAAAAGAGTCATTTGATTACAATAACAGGATTTCTATAATTCATCAAAATAAGATATATATATATATATATATATATATTCCAACAAACAACTAATGTAGAAGTTTATCATAGCTATATACAACTCATACCAAAAAATCCCCACTATGAAATGTTCTCCTCTGATAACGATAGCGCTCTCGTCCTACTTGCGACTCACTAAAGAACCCAAAAAACAAGTAAAATGAATAAAATGAGCAATCACAACCTAGTGAGTAGTACATCTTTGCTAAGCAAATCAAATATTCACTAATTCATCAATCCCAAATTCGGTATACGATATACGTGAAATATCCAAAGTTGACGATATATGTCCAACAAAACATTTTATGTTTAAGATCAATCAACAATATCAACTTACAATAACAAATCAATCATCAATAATCTCTTCTATTAATCAATCTCAATCAAATCAAAACGTCAATGATCTAATCCATCATCAAATCTAATGGTCAATATCTAACTGTGGTCATGCTTAACACCCGTAATAAAGGCAGCCAAGTTTACCCCTAGGATTTGTCTCCACCTTGTCGCGCCGCGCTTTTTTTTTGGGACTTTCAGGATTTGCGCGCTAAGGAGGTATTTCCAGGTAAGGGCCTCTCCCAGACCATACCTCAAGTGACAGCGGATGGTATTTTCCTATTTAGTCTAAGTTTTCAATTTTGGAGTCGCCACTAGTCATTATTGGTAGGTTGACTAGAAACCTAATCGGAGTATGGGAGAAATACCACGATTCTACGAACTAGATATTTTGAGTAAGAGGACTTAGTTACGCTAATGATCTCGAATCGAGATCCCTAACGCCCTTTCGGTACCTAAGAACGATATGATGTCTAATGTGTCACACAAGTTTTCGAGGCCTATCCACTAATAATATCCATTCTAATTGCGGGGAAATCAATCAAGAATTAATATGCGCAATCAATGTCAATCAAACCAAACAATCCTAAATTGTCTCTAAAAATCAAAATGCACCCAAAAACGTCCAAATCCTAATGAAGCCCTAAAGGCTTATTCATTCCATGATTTGTGTCTTTTTAGGGTTTTTTAGGGGTTATTACCCCTAAATTTGAGATTTTCTAAAAATGCCACTTGGGCACTTCCAAAAATTTAAATTTCACTTTCCAATGTTAGCCACAGTGTTTTTAAACCATTCTGTGATTTTTTGAAATTTTGGATTTTTTTAATTTTTTTTTTTCGGAAATTAAATTTCTGAGAATTTCATTAACCGAGAATTGATTTTTATGAATTTCTGAAATTTTTTTATGGATTTTCGAATTTTCCAATTTTTTTTTAGATTTTCTGAATTTTTTCACATTTTTTATTTGTATTTTCAGAATTTTCTGGATTTTTATGAATTTTCTAAAATTTTTTGATTTTTTTTTTATTTTTTATGAATTTTCTAATTTTTTCTAATTTTATTGATTTTATTTATTCTTTAATCAATTTATTATTATTATTATTATTATTATTATTATTATTATTATTATTTTTGAATTTTCCCGCCGAAATAGTGAACCGGATCGGACTGGCTGGTTCAACCCGGTTTGGCTGAGCCGAACCGGGAATCGCCGGCATCGGCGCCGGTCACCTTCTCTGGCGAGCACGATGCCAAAACGGCACCATTTGGCTGTTTCCTCTCTTCGGCATTTCGCCGAGCACCTAGTGTGCATTTTCTTGTTTTGAGTTCTCGAGGCCGTGGTTTTGAGCCTTCCTCCGACGACCTTCCGGCGACTATTTCGCCATTTCTTTTGATCCACCATCAAGTTCATATGTTCTAGTATTGATCTAGCCTAATCAGAGTGCCGCCGGACGTTCGCCGGCCGGCGAAAAATCGGTCTAAATAGTCTAACTTGTAAACTGTTCTAATCATAGACTTTCCAGAATTGCTAATCCTAATTCTGACCGCCCTAGCCATCTAGATCACTCAAAACATGCATCAAATCATCACAAAAGGTAAAGGAACACTAACTTGACCAGCCTATGGCCACGGTGATGCTCCGGCAATATGGTTCATGGGGTGGTCGACTCGATTTATGCATTTTTAATGCCCAAAATGCAATCAAACAACACTAAATATGATCAGAAGCATGTTTTGAACATCTATAAAGCCAAGATTACAATTAAAATGGCATGGACAACAAGATAGAACTAAATCATATCTTTTGGAATTTCGCCTAAACCGTGACAAGGATCAAAGTTTACCTTCTCTGAATATGATCAAATCTGTGTTTCCGAGCTAATCAATTGCCGTGGAACTCTTCCTTGACACAAGAACTTCGAGCTAGAGGTCTCGACTTTGTCAAAACATCTCTGAACCGATTGGCCGAGCTCACGTTTCAGGCCTTCGTGGTTGATCGAATTGAACCAGTTGCAAGGTGAGAGATCACGACCAAACCCTAATTTGCCGGCGCCCCACCATCGAGGGCAGCGCCGATCGCTCAGGTAGGGGACCTCTAACCTCTTCTCTCTCTAGTTTTCTCTCTTTTCCCTCTGTTTCTCTCTCTTCTCTCTCTCTGGCATTACGTCAAACACTCCTTCTCTCTTTCGCGGTAATGTTCTTTTTCTTTTTTGTTGATCGATTTTTCCCGCCCAAAGTCAGTTGCCACCGCCTTCCGATTAGTTGTAACCGATCTCCGACGACAGTTGTAGATTCTCCAGCTGTCAGTCGGGTCAAACACGTGTTCATTTGACCGAAGGAAATCGGTGAAGTCGCAAGTCCGAAAAGATATTTTCTGGGTTCATCATGTTTTGGGGCAAACCGGGTGAAGAAGAAGGCTGACCCGGGTTGGGTCGAGTTGACCTGGCCGACCCGCGGTCTGGTTTTGACTAAAAATTCAAATTAAGCCCGATTTCAACTGAATTTTCAAAATTAAATCCCAAAATTGAATTCCTCATAACATTCTAAATCCAAATATGTGATTTTCCCTAATTTTTGACAAAATCATGTCCAAGATTTTCGAACTTTTGTATTCGGGTAATTAGGATTTTGTTCAATTCAATGCCTTAATGACCTGATTAGGCAAAATTGGTGCCAAAATTGAATTACCCACATCTGATTATCCCTAGAATTGATGGTCTCATGGTTCGACAATTTCGAATTGGACACGATTCCCAATTTGGATTCAAAAATTTCTAATTTTCAATTGAATTTTGGGGTTTTCTGATTTATTTAACAAATTGTGCAATTGGACTGACCATTATGTAATTCAAGGTCCCAGAATCATTTGTTATGAAGATACTATGACTTAAAAATGACTGGAAAATATCTAATTGCATTTTTGGTTCAATTCGGGTTTGATTTTGCCCAATTTTGGGAGAAACACATGCCCGATTGAGATTTTCTAAAATTGATGATGCATTGATGAAATTGGATTTAAAATAAGACTAATGATTATTTTTATGAAATTTTCTGATTCCATTTGCTATTTTTTCTTGATTTTCTCACTCATTTTGACTAAAAAAATTAAAGAAAAATTCAGGAAAATGCTAAAAAAATCATTTTTAGTTTGGATATAGGTTTCTAGGCTTTGCCAAGATTAGTATCCTAATTTTGAGATTTTTGGAAATATGAAAAAAAATGAATTAAAAATCAAGTGTCAACACACCTATATCAGCCGGTGGTGTGGCTAAGAAGAACATACTAATAACAATATGCATACATACTCCCTACATGGATTCTAATCATAGTGATATAAGCACAATCCACTAATAGCATTCTCCAATCACTCGCAAATCGAATCCATAATTCACATAATAAATGGGTTTCATAGACCGAATTATATAATTTTTCACAATTTCATTTATCAAATAAAAAGTATTTCATGAAGCATTTCACAAATCAGTACATATAGTTTTTGGCAATTCCTTTCACAAAGCATTTAATTAAGACATTTACAAATGATCATTTCAAACTATTTCAAATAATGTCGTCCAATACCTTGTCAATCGACAAAAATGTAGTAAAAATTCGATCCAATTTATGCAAGAAATATGCTATTTCATAACTTATACTATATTAAATCTCTATCACTTTTGAGACATGATTTTGTAAATTCATTGAAGAGACAGTACCACTCACCTAGGAAAGGTGAAAACTAACCCACAGAGGTTACTCAAATCGGCGAACTCGTCTTCCTGTCAATTAATTGAAATATGAAATCAAAACCAAGTAAAACTCTACTTTAACTAACAAATCATCTACACTATGCTTAATCGTCGATAAAACAACTCCTATGCGCTAACAAAGAAAGTCATTTATAGAGAACGATCATCATTGTCCTCTACATGAATTGCGCATTATGCGAAACTTTATCAATTTGTTCCAATCAAACTATACTTTGAAATCAAATTTTGCCAAACCTTACAACTCCACAACATCCTAAACTATCATTTATATATAAATTCACAGCTCAATAACTCCTAAATTGAATCTCGCAGTTCAAAATTGATATAACTTTAGATTTACGATCTAATTTTGAAAATTGCTCCGATTAGATAAATAATGGGCCGGGCTTGAATATTTATCAGGCGTTGCAATTCGAAGTTGATTCAACTTGTCGGGATGTCCAAAACGGCTACGCGTGAAAATTTTTCTTTCTTCTTTTCCTCTTTTATCCATTTAAGGGCGAGCTTTGTTTTCTCCGCAGGCTTCATGCTTTTCTTTTTCCTTTTCTCTTTCTTCGTTTCCTCTTTTTCCTATTCACGAGGGAGCTTTGTTTTCTCCGCTGGCTTCACGCTTCTTCTTTTCCTTTTTATGCTCACACACGAATCTGTAGAAGATTAAAGGAAAATGGGATGGGCTTGGCCCGCTTGGGTCTTAGGAACATGGGCTAGGCTGAGCCATTATTACATATGTGAGCCAATTTAGCTGCTGATCTAAGTTTATAGAAAGGACTTAATGGCATCATTATGCCTTCTTTTTGTGATATTGTCTAACGAAATAAAACTCCAAAAACGTGCTAAGAATGGTATGAGTTATGATTCTTGTACCTTTAGCGATTGGACTAATGATTTGTCTAGCCACTAGATCTGTCAAATGGGTGGATCGGGTCAGGTTTCAGTCAGATAAAAAATGATCTGACCCAAATAGACTCATTTTCCACGCAATGCAAATCTAGTACTCATACCCGACCAAACCCAAACCCAACCCATACTTGACCCGTATTTGTAAAATACTTTCATATATAACTAAATCTAGGAAAACTCATACCTAAACTAAGGTAAAAATGCGGAGTGAGTAAGTGCGTGATCAAGTGAGAGCGAGAGATGATATAGAGAGTCATGGAAGTTTGGTCTAATTAAGTTGTAAACCCATTAATGACCCAATTACGACCCATTTAACACCCATAACATGTTTAAACCAATTTATGACGAATATATTGAATATAACTAACCAATATAACAACTCAGCCCATCATATATGGGTTAACAAATGGATCTATTAAAAGCCCCCAGTCGCGTACTGTTCATCACTCGTGGCCAACTTCAAAATTCGTTTCGGATAAACTGTAAGTCCAAATCAAGATTTGTAAAATTCCACTTCCCTCACAGCACCCTAAACTACCATTTCTATATATATACGTAGCTCGATAACTCATAAATCGGACTCTGCGGTTTGAATTTCACAAAACTTCAAAAATACGACCTAACTCAGAAAAATACTCCGATTGGACGAACGAGGAGCGCGAACACTTACCAGGCGTTTCGATACGAAGTCGAATCGATTTTCTCTTCTTCTTCTTCTTTCCTTTCTTTTCTTCTTGTTATCTATTTTCTTCTTCCCCTTTGTGTTGTGCGAGCTCTTGGCCCTTTATGCTTAACATGCCCTTTCTTTTCTCTTTTTATTGACTATTCAACCTTCTTTTCTTTTCTTTTAAGGGTTAACAACGAAAAATTTCAAACTGGTACATCCGTAACAAATTTACCATAAACTGATTTTTTGACCATAAAAAACCATAAACTGGTTCACCTATGACAAATTTACTCTAAATTAATTCTTTGACCATAAAAAACTCTAAACTGGTATACTTGTGACAAATTTACTCTCTTTTAAATTGAATTCATATCACGAAAATCACAAACTTGTACACCTATGACAAATAGATATGAAAACCCTAAACTGGTACACTCATCAACTGCCATGTGTCATCCAACTTAGCAATTTGACGATAAAATTTAACGAAAACTAACGGAGGGTAAATTTATCACAGGTTTACCAATTTGGAATTTTTGTTGGTCAAAAAATTAATTTTAAGTAAATTTGTCACTTGTGTACCAGTTTGAGATTTTTTGTGGTATTAACCCTATTGTATATATATCGAAAATGTAACATTTGTCCTTATTTTGACTTGGTCAAAAGTGGGTTGTTTAAAAAATGGTTAATACCACGAAAAATCCCAAATTAGTACACTTGTGATAAATTTATCATAAACTATTTTTTTGACCACCAAAAACCTCAAATTGATATACTTGTGACAATTTTATCCTCCATTAGTTTTCGTTAAATTATACAGTCAAATTTCTGAGTTTGATGACATGTGGCAATTGATGGGTGTACCAGTTTGGGGTTTTACCCTCCGTTTGTTATAGATGTACAAATTTGTAATTTTTCGTGGTATTAATTCAATTTAACAGAGGGTAAATTTGTTACAAATGTACCAGTTTGGAGTTTTTGGTAGTCAAAAAATTAGTTTTGGATAAATTTTTCACAGGTGTACCAATTTGAGGTTTTTCATGATCAAAAAATTAGTTTGGAGTAAATTTATCACATGTGTACAAATTTGGGATTTTTCATGTTATTAACCCTATACAATATTATTCTCAAATTTCTATTAAGCGCAATATCATTTCTGAAACATATATTTGTTTATTCTCTTTCTGTTAAAATACCCAACAAAAATGGTGATGTAGCCACTAAGTGCCACTTGGCTCCTATATGGCTGCTACGTGGCGCCTATCTCACACACTCTCAGGCGTGCTGCGATTGCCTTAGCCCGGCATGGGTCAAGCCACATCCGTCGGTGGTTGGGAGCTGGCATTGCCGCCTTCTATTGGCCCGCAGCAATTCGTCATTCTTTTTCAATTTTATGTGGTAATATTGTTAAACAAGATTTTTGTTCAGCTGTTTGATGCTACCAGCTTGTCGCATTAATAAGAGCCGACACATGACAGCCATGTCGGTATTTCCATCAATCAAGTTGACAGAAGAATTTATACGAACAAAGAAATATATAATTCAAGGATGATATTGCGCAAAACAGAAAATCTAGAAACGACGTTAACACGAATTGAAAATGTTCAAGAACCTCCGATGTGTTGGGAAAACCTCCTAAATAAATTTTGAAGTTGACAAAACTGTTCACGAGTATTTTGTAAGTCTGATAAATGCTTTGAAATATTTTGATTTATGAAGTTATACTTTGAAGATGGCAAACTTATTACTTCAAGAAGTTCAGACTTTATATATAGAAGAAGGAGAAGTTCAAACTTTATACTGCAAATGATAAAGTTCATACTTTATAAGGTAAATGAAAAACTTCAAACTTTATAATGAAATCGAAATGTTGAGACTTTAAAGAACAATACATCCTGACATAAGTTCTGAATGCAAGATCAGATTATATAGAATTAGACTATATCCAGACTTTGACGCAAACTCGGAATGAACACAACGACTAGTAATTTAACTTAGATTTCGCAAAATGAAAAGTCTTGATTGACTCGATCTCAAAGGTTATTTTGCAAGGGGAATTTATAATACAAAATATCTTAAATTGATTGACAATTAACCTCGAGACAAGTTTCTTTCTAAATGGAGAGGCTCTTCTTTTGGAAACCAAAATTCTGATTGTACGGGCGACCAGATTCAGCGGGTTTCAGATTTTGTCACTCAACGGCTACTCAATCCTCTTTATACAAATCTGTCTAACTTGAAGATTAGAAGATGATCCTCTGAAGAGTGTCGAACGGCTAGATTGGAAGTGGAAGAATATAAAAGGAGACCAAATGACGAGGAGCATTAGTAGAGATGAAATCGAGAATCTACAATTCCAAAGTCTGAGCATACTCCGACCTTTATTACTTGTCTTTTATGAGCTAAAATATGTGATCTTGACAGACATACTGTAAGAGTGATTGAGTGAGATAGAGTGACCTATCATTCACAGAGTCTTATCACTCAAAATCTGTAATCTCTTCATTGATCATCTAGTGGAATTCAGTTAGTAGGCTGTCAACTTGGGAGAGCGGACGTAGACTTGATCTAAGCTGAACCACTATACATTTTGTGTGCAATTTTTCTCATCCCTTAAAGCTCCTTTCATTTATTACATTGCACATTTACATAATTATTATCAAAGACTGTTTAAAATTTGAACGTTGTTCAGACTTTGTTCTTGATATTTTATTTCCACTTTAAATTAGTCAAGAATTGTTTAAATAACCTATTCACCCCCTCTAAGTGATCCTTGCTAGCCACATTACAATGGCTTTATCCCATTGAATATTAAAGAACCATGTGATTCCACGATGGAGGCTGCTAAATTTTTCTGGGTCTATGTTATTTGTGACCGGCTTATGGTTGCTTGAAAGGAAGAGTGAGAAATTGTCTGGTATGGATCACTTTTCGCTCATTAAACTAATGAACAGAAGAAGTCAATGAAGCATGTGCTTTGGTGAAGGAAGAGAGACGTCACTAATGATCTAAGATTGTTACATCGGCTACGTACAGGAGCATGTGTGGGCGAAGAAGACCCATTGATGTCAATATCACCGAACTCTTCTTCCACTGCATTTACCCGCATCGACCACATTGAGAGCCTCGGGAAAAGAACGTACCAAACATGTTGTCTTCATGATTCATCTTTGACCATTTCAAAGTCTTCCCACAGAAAGAGAACATATTTCAACGCCCCTTGTACATATGAAGAGCTACAAGTAGATATTCTTCTTCACTTCTTTCATTTCCTTATTTAAAAAAAAAAGGCATTAGTTCTTGAGAAGTGGGAAATTATTAAGTTTATGTTATTCTATAACTATATCGTTAGAATATCACAACTTGCCTTGCACAACTTGAGATTGCCCACCCAGTCAATGAATAAATCTTTAATTGAACGACCAAGATAAAAGTCACTAGAACTTCTCTAACCTTGGTTCAACTTATGCCAATTTGCTTCCAACCTTACTCTCCAAGCACACAAGCTCATTGCCCATGTTGTTATGCTGATCTTATACTTTCAGACGAAGACCGATGGATCAATAGTTTCCAAACTCAGGAACTTCTGGAATGACTGGGACCATAGGCTGATGGTCCTGTTGAGCCTTTCCCTGCAAGTATTACTCATCATCCTAGGAGGTCGCGCAAGTTCACTCGTAAACTTGCCATCAGGATAGCCGTCTGGTGTGCCTATATATCAGCAGACTCGATAGCAGGTGTCGTGCTCGGCATACTCTCAAGCAAGTTTGGTGATTTCAATAAAGAATCCGGTTCCCTGGATGCGAACGGCAAGCTCATTGCTTTCTGGGCTCCAGCTCTTCTCTTGCTCCTGGGCGGTCCAGACACGATCACGGCCTATTCCTTGGAAGACAATGAACTGTGGCTGAGGCACCCGCTGGGACTAATAGTCCAAACCACAGTGACGATATACATCTACTTCATGGCATGGGCACTTTCATATCTGTCCGGTTAAGCCTTCCTGATGATCGTGGCCGGTCTAATCAAGTTCGGGGAGAGGGTATGGGTCCTTTGGCTAGCAAGTAGCGATAAACTTAAAAAATCCATGCTAGATCCCCCTGATCCTAGCCCCAATTACCCACATTTCATGGAGGAATATACTCTGAAGCAGGCTGAAGGTTTCCTCGCGACAGCCGATGAAATAGTTGAGGTTCAGGTGCCTGAGGATCTCTCGGCCAACGAAAGCCGACCCGGTGGCTATGAAGAGTTGGTCCAAGCCCATCGCTTGCTTAAGATATTCAAGCGCCTGTTTGTGGATCTGATTCTCAGCTATGACGATAAAGATGCAAGTTTATCGGTGTTCAAGGTTAGGTCATGCAAAAGTGTTTTTGAGATAGTGGAGATTGAGCTCGGATTCATGTACGATTTGCTTCACACAAAGGCCATGGTGTTATATACCCGATGGGCCTTATATCGCCACATCATCACTTTGTGGATAACATGCTTTGTATTGGCATGCTTCGTATGGGTATACTTCTCTTTTGGTAAAAGGCCTCACTACCCCAGCATCGATCTCGCCCTGACTTTCATCTTGCTTGTTCTTGTCATTCTCCTAAAGTTGTATTCCATATTGTTGCTACTTTCCTCAGATCGGACCAATGTTTGGCTGAGCAAATGTGACAGTTCGATCTCACGGGTGGTCAAGCCTCTCCAATTGTTTATACAGCCCAGATGGTCAAATTCAATGGGTCAATTCAGCCTTCTAAGTTTTTGCCTCCAGGAGAAAATCCTACCCTGCCACAAATTCCTGAAGCTGATCCATGTCCATGAGAAGCTAGAGAAGTACCATTACACGGATTACAAAGAACTACCAGATATCATGAATGATTTTATTCATGGAAATCTCCAGGAGAAATTTTACAAGGACAACCAGCTAAAGTACGATCACAAGCACTTTTACACTCGCGTGCTTACAGGTTATGGCAGTCCTGGCCTGACTTGGAGTACAGAGTTAGATATTGACAAGTGCGTCTTAATTTGGCACATTGCAACAGAATTGTGCTACTACTGGAATGGCCGAGACAAAAGTTACCCGGGTTTCTCGGAAAGTAGGCTGTTGTCTCGTTACATGTTTTATCTCCTCGTCATGTATCCTTTCATGTTGCCCAGTGGGATAGGCCAGATCCGGTTTCGCAATACTTTCGTGGAGGCTACCAAATATTTAAAGAAAAACTACTCTTATCGCCTAGAAAACGTGGGCATTGCCCCTCCTGCGGAGATACCTGCAACAAGATTTCGCACTTGTTCAGGAGAAACCGAGAAACATCAGTTGAAAATGAAGCTTGCCGAAAAGCCTGCAGGATGCTGCTCGAAGTGAACACCGAAGTACCGCCCGCCAAAGTCAAAGGAGAAAGGAGCAAGTACGTCTTATTCGATGGGTGCAGGCTGGCCTTGGGGTTGAACGAGAAGTATGATATTTCTCAAAAGTGGGAAATGATTTCCAAGGTTTGGGTGGAAATGCTAGTTTACGCAGCGAGTCAGTGCAGAGGAGATTGTCATGCTCGGCAGCTCAGGCGAGGAGGAGAGCTCATCACTCATGTCTGGCTCATGATGGCTCACTTTGGCTTAATCGATCACTTCCAGATGACGCAAGGCCACGCCATAGCTAAGCTTATTCTGCGATAGTTCATCTAAGTATTTAGCTATAGCACGGTTGGTAGTCGTTTTTGTGTGATCATGTAGTTATATGCAAAAGTTCAAACTCATGATTGATGGACATGTATAGTTTTTTGCAAGTGTTAAGCATGTCGCGTGAAACGAGTTAATAGTAGACCGGTTAAATGAGTGGGTTGGGTCGGGTCACAAATGATCCGATCCAAATTGACCCATTAACCTGTTTATGACCCATTTATGCGCAATGCAATTTTTTTGACCCATACCCGACTCGACCCATACCCGACTCGATTGGTATTGCTACAATACTTCCATATTTAACTAAATATAGGAAAACTTATACCTAAACTGATATAAGAGTGCGGAGTGAGTAAGCATGAGATTGAGTGAGGGTGAGAGAGATGAGTTGAGTTTAAATAAGTTGTAAACCCATTTATGACCTGTTTAACACCCATATTATACATATACCCATTTATAATCCATTTATTAAATATAACTAACTCATTTATAATCCATTTACTAATATATGGGTTAAGAAATGGGTTTATGATCCATTTTGACATGTCTAGTTAATAGTCAGTCACTAATTTTAGTTCCCTTGTATGAAAATTTTCATCAAAGTTCAGTCTTTATCAACTTTTAATTACAGAAAGGAGGCGAGGGAGGGAAGACGCCTTCATTTATAACATATTATAGTTGTTGATTACGTCTCAAAATTAATCTGTTTGATTCGAAATCGATATGAGTATGATGTTTTCGAGGCACTCGGAAACAGGGACAGACAAATTGAGAACGCAAGAAGACGCCCGCCTGGTGTCTGGATAAGTCCGGCAACTAGGCAAGCACCTGGCCTAGAAGTGGCCGGGTGTTCGGCCACATGCAGTTATCATTTTCTCGAGAGGCCACAATGTGTATGTAAGCCTTCTATAATTATTACGTGTTATACGAGACAAAAAATAAAGAATCTGATACTAAAAAAATAGAAGAGAACATTATTGTACGACGAGCGACATTAAAAATAATATTAATATCCAGAGCTGAAAAGACATAGTGCCCGATTGTCTAGGTGCCAGACACCCGGCCCCCAACGCAGACCCGATCTAGAAGTGTTTTAAAATTTATTTTTTATGTTTAGATGCACAACTTGTGAGAGAGCTTTTAAGAGCCGTCATCCAAGTGAATTGAGAGCGTGAAAAAATCCCGTTTCTTGCTATTGATTCTTGTGGGTTCGGGTATTATCTCGGATTGAGATACACTTATGAGTAAGTATGATTGAGCGATTGTAATCTTCTCTTTACCAATCATAGCGAAACCATCTCATCAATCCATGGAATAGGCACATTGCCGCACCATGTAAATCATTCGTGTTCAAGTTTAGTTTCTGCAGGTTATTTCTTGCTTGAATCTTATTGTTTGTTCAAGCTTTCACGTTAATTATAACAAACCGGTATCAGAGCATAAGTAACTGTTGATTAATTATTCTAGAAATTTTTCCATTTTGCAATTATTGTTATGGCTTCTACAAAATTCAAATTGGATAAATTTACTAACAGGAATAACTTTAACCCGTGGTGCTTTAAGATGCGCGCGTTATTGGAGACACCGGATTTGCATTTCTCGTTGGAGGAAGATGATCAACTTCCCTAAGGTATGAAAGCGGAAGAAAAGCTGATAGTTTCAAAAAAGGCTAGGAGTATTATTTTGCTGAAATTAGGAGAAGATGCTTCGGTTTAAGTGGTAGATGAAACGAGTGTCACTGCAATTTGGGCAAAACTTGAAATCGCCGTATATGTAGAAATCGCTCTTGAAGAATCTTTTCCAATGTTTATTCACATAGAAGATGATTGAGGAAACGTCAATCTAGGATCACCTGAATCAGTTTAATAAAGTAATCAATGATCTTAAAGGATGCGGATGAGAAGGTATATGATCAATGGAAGGCTATGATGCTGCTTTGTTTTCCTAGTTCTTATGAGCACTTTCATGATTCTCTAATGAGAGGGAGTGAGAGCATATCCATGAAGGAAGAGAAGTCTGCACTGTTCTTCAAAGAATGACAGGAGAAGTTGTAGGGCAATGATAATAGAAGTGGCGCGGTGGGCTTGATGGTAAGAGGTAGGAACTTGAAGGGGAGCTCTAGAAGCAGACGCGAGTCTAGATCAAAGTCTACAGTGAGGAGAAAGCATATTAGATGTTACAATTGTCAAAAGGAGGGGCACATTGCAAGGAACTATCCAGAACCAAAGAAAGCGGAGAAATCAGAGGAGGATTTGAATGTCATACAAGCTAGTGGGGAGCAGTCGGATTACATTGTATGTGTTGTGAAATTAAGTGATCGAATAATAAAATAGACAAAATAAAGAAAAAAATCGAATACCAGATTTACATGGTTCGGTCATAGTGACTTACATCCATGGGGAGAGTAAAAACGAATTCCACTATAAATCAAACGAAACAACGGAGATTACAACCATACTCAAGTCACTCAAACACTCTAAGTGTTTCCCAAATCCCAATTCCACTCAATAACTCACACAGTATTTAATCCCACACTTACGAAATAATCTCTCAATCTCACAAAGAAATTACACAAATCTTACCACAAGAAGATTTAATTGGCTTCAACACTAAAAGCTCTCAAGTTGTATTTCATGAAGAAGCCTCTTTGATACACATCACAAAAAACATCTCGTTCTTATATACAGGCAAAAAATGAATCAAAAGTAAGAAACCTCTTTTTAGAAATCTTCTCCAACTAGGAAACAATTCAACTAGGAAACCTATTCCAAATAAGAAACCTACTTGAATTAGGAAACTTTTCTTTACGGACTCAAACTCGAGACATATTTTCAACAAACTCCACGTTGGCCCAATGTTTGAACCAAGTGACAATCGCTTTGTTGAAATCTAAACTTTACTGCTGCTCTCCCATAGCCCACATGGGTTCAACCACCACAAACGTGTTCCATGTCCAAGCTGCACTTGAACTTCGCAATAACCATGGACCACATTAGCACACCAACTCCACTTGTACCTTTAACTACTCTACAGGGATTTTCCAACACAACTTCCTCTACCATAAACAAATCATAACCATTGTTGCATCCATACCTCTTAGGAAATCAAACACGTACCTACAGCAACCGTTGGCACTACATGCTCCACTTCGCTATAAGCACCATCGATGTCAATTACTCCGTTAATACTCGTTACCTCAAGAGTTTCTGGTTCCAACTCCATTTCAAGCTGAACACCATCCAGATCCGTATAAACACTGCCATAATCACTCCTAACTAGAAGTACTTGAGACTCGTCAAATTTAACTTCTTTATTGACAATAGATGAATTTAATTCCGGGCACTACAACCGATAGCCCCATTCACATTGTGCATAATCAAAGAACAAGCACTTTCTTACCCACCCATCGAGCTTACCATCATTCACTCGAACATAACATGAATAGTCAGCAACGTTACCTGACCACACTTTTTTAGGAGTTCAACATCCAATCGTAGTCGATGGGGATCTATTTATCAAGTAGCTCATCGTACTAAGCACATCTGTTAGGAATCTCCTAGCCATACCAGTACTAGAGAGTATTTTATGAGCCGTCTCTCATAATATTATACTAATCAACTCTGCAACATGTTGTGGTTCACTGGAACTATTGTGGTGTCTCACTATGCATTTTTTTAATGTAGAATTCGTTTTACAGCTTTAAGCAAAACTCCATACTATTATCGATCCAAACATGCTTGATTAATTTACCAGTCTCATTTTCATCAAAGCTCTCAAGTGCATGATCCTAATAACAACAACAAACTTATGCCATAGCACAAACATCCAAGTCTTCCTCAAGTAGTCATCCAGAATTGATAGCTTTTGTCCTTGAAGGAAACTACAACAACCTGCGAACATCCAAGTGAATCAACTCTGCAATCTCCGTTGACTCTTTGACAGTCATACTGAACTGCATGTTCCGTCGTTCACCTAAGTCACAGTACCTGCATACAGTCAATTCGTCAGTAACATAACCACACATCAAACTACTTTCACTCAGAATCTTCATGCTTCTCTCGCTAATGTGCCCTAAACGTATATGCCGCAATTCAAACTCTCAAATAGATACATCCGACATCTCGACGACGTAATTCGTCACTGTCTCACCTTAAAACTCATATAGGCCATAATGATTGATTCCTTTCATTATCACCAAGGCATCTGGAATGATTCTCAGAATTCCTTCTTCTGAAGTATATCGACACCCAGCTAAATCTGGGGCACTCAAGGAAATCTGGTTATTTTTTAACTCTATAACATGCCTCACTCTAGTCGATGTCCTCACAATACCATCATATAATCTGATTCTAACATCACCAACACCCACAACATTGCACCCAGCGTTGTTCCTCCACTGTACTTTACTACTATCCATGCATTGATAAGCAGTATGTTGGATGGTTATGGTTCAAAGATGCGCATATTGACGCTTAATTGAACCGTCTCTGTACTTGATGGTCATGGTTTGTTCACATATGAAGGCACATGTGTGGGCAATATGGAATTTGTCTTCTTGTTATATATAAAGTACAATAATGATGTCCTATGCAATCTAATCATGATACTGTATTGAAATCCTTGATCGGGATTGTAACCGAGAATGAATGGTTCATGCCTCATTAAGAATACATGTCAATTAGGTTTGTGCATATGGTCGAATAGGTGGCTTGACAAGAAATTTCCATGGTCTTTGTCCAATTGGGACATGGTAAGATAGAATGGTTGAATTACATGGCAGCTAAAACTGACAGGTTCATTGTGTTATTAAAACATTCACACTGTCTGGGTGACTATGACATATTGCTAGATATCACTCATGGTTTGTAGGACCTGGAGATTGATCGGGACAATCAATTCTCTTGGAAGTACTAATGTGTTAGTACAAGTCCTACTGCCAGCTCAGTGATGAACCTAGGGTGGTCATACACCATAACCCATTTGGAATGATGTTTGAATGGGAGAGACAATATTGCAAATGTGTTTGCAATTACGATAATCAGATTGAGTCGGGCTGAAGATAAATGATCTGAAACAGTTTTTAGATCAATGACCTGATCTGAAATAGTTTCAAAATCAATGGCAAGTTTATTAATCTGAAACAGGTTCAAAATCAATGGCCAGTTTAATGATCTGAAATGGGTTCAAAATCAATGGTCAGATTAATGATTTGAAACGGTTTCAAAATCAATGGCCAGTATAATGATCTAAAAAGGTTTCAGAATCATTGACCAGATTAATGATTTGAAACGATTTCAGAATCAATTGCCATATTAATGTTCTGATACGATTTTAAGAATCAACGGTCAAATTAATATTCTAAAACGGTTTCAGACTTAAAGGTTAAATTAATGCTCTATAACAATTACAAAATTAATGCCCTGAATAATACTCTGAAACGATTTCGGAATCATGGCCAAATTTATTCTCTAAAACTATTTCAGAGTTAATGACTGAATTGATTTAAATAAATTGGATCTAAGACTGATGAAAGAAAGAGAAAGAGATCTATCAAATGCTCTACACACATAAGAACAATTGCTAGCACAATGAAGTAGTGAACTCTCTCAAATTCTTCCTAAGGTTCGACGTGTGATTGGTGGTGTGTCTGAACTAAAGGTCCGACGTTTGTAGGGCTGGAACTGAAGAACATTTGGATCATGGTGCGTCTGAACTAGAGGTCTAACGTTTGTGGAGCCGGAACTAAAGAACATCAGCACCAAATTGTTTTGGGCACGCTACAAGGGTAATCTGACTAGCCCTCATTTTATTTTATTCTTTCGTCTTTACAAATTTTAATTAAAATGCATGAACAATTCTTTGGAGACACATGTATGGGTTTTGCTTCCATTGTAATTCCAGTTTATTTTACCTATGCATGTTTTCACAAAATCCCAATAGTATCAAGTAGACATTGTTGATCGTAGGGAGTTTCTCGTACATGTCTGACAGGGCCTCCATCAATTCCACGGTGGTCTTCTCTTTCACAATGTCAAATGCGACGTTACAACTTAACGTCAATCGAATAATACCCAACGTTTGTTTATCCAGCAATTTCAATTCAGCTTGTTTCATCGACTTTGGTTTCTCCCCAGATAGAGGTAAGTGCAAATTCCTCTAATATAGATAATTCTCATTTTGCATCTTCTAGAAACCAAAATCCTTCCCATCAAATCTGTTGATTTTCACTTTTCCTTTTTCCATCGTTATCGATTCGCTTCAACTCAACTAAGCCTAGCTCTGATACAAATTATTATAGAAGCAAGCAAATGAATAATAAAATAAACGGGATAAAGAAATAAATTGAACACCAGATTTACATGGTTCAGTCGTAGTGACCTACACCCATGGAAAGAGCAGTCACGAATTCCATTATATATTAAGTGATACAATAGAAATTACAACTACACTCGAGTCACTCAAACATTCTTAGTGTTTCCCAACTCCCAATTACACCCAATAATTCACACAGTATTTAGCCCCGCAATTCCTCCCGAACTAATCTCTCAATCTCACGAAGGAATTACACAAATCTTACCACGAAATTCAATTGGCTTCAACATTAAAAGCTCTCAGGGGGTAATTCACGAAGAGGCCTCTTTGATACACATCACAAAAAACAATCCCTTCTTATATATAGGTAAAAATTGGATCCAAAATAGGAAATCTCTTTTTAGGAAACATTCTCCAACTAGGAAACCTATTCAAAGTAGAAAACCTACTTGAATTAGGACATTTTCCTTTTTGACCTCAAATCCGAGACATATTTTCAACAATGTGTGTTTACTAGTGGAAAAGAGTTGATCATGGATTCTGGATGCATCTACCCCTTGAGATTGAGAGATGGTGCAGTGTTTATGGACAACGACGTCGAGTGCAAAGTCGTCAGAATTGGCTTAGTGTAGATCAGCATGCATGACGGGAGCATTTGAAGTTTGCGAGATGTTCGACAAGCTGAGCCAAAGAAGAATCCGATTTCTTTAGGCTCATTGGAATCGTTAGGCTGTCGATTTACTTCAAAGTGACTTTTTGTGGTCATAAAGTGTGATAGTTGAATTGGTTATCAAAAAAAAAAAGTGTAATAGTTGAATAAAACAGAGAAGAGCGAAGCTGTGGTCGGCCGGTCAAAAAGGTGGATGGGACGAAAAAAACAAAAAGACAAGCCTCAATTAATAAGAAAAGAACGAGAAAGAGGAGAGTTGTTGGTGCAAAACACAAATAGAAAAGAACGTAGAAAAAATGAGAGGATAAATTCACGCACACATGCCTCAGACATCCTGACAAGCTGGATCAACTCCATTTCGTAACGCCCGTTAAGGATTCAAACCTTTTATTCATGTAATTAGAGGAATTTTCGGAGTTAAGCTATAGATTCGAAGTTATGCGATTGCGGGGCTCGATTTAAGAGTTATTAATCTATAAAATTATATGGAAATGATAATTTAGGGCGTTGCGGAGATGTAAGGTTTGGTAAATTATTTCTGACTTACGGTTTGAGCTGAATGAGTTTTTTAAAGTTTAGTGCACGAGCTATGCATAGCCGACAACTATGGATAATTGCTCTGGGCAAGCTTTTTGTTTGCGCGTAGAATTCGTCTATTGACGAATAGACTTAGTTTAGTTGAATCGTAGTTTAGGTAATGTTTTACTCGATTTTGATTTAGTTTTTCAATTAATTGATGGGATTACAAGTCATCGACTTGAGAGACTTTCGTTGTTTGGTTTTGGCATTTTCAGACCGGTGGTGCTTAGAAAAATTTATGAACTCATGTCTTAAAAGTGATAGAGATTTGATATATTATGACTTATGAAAGAGCATGTTTATTGCATTAAATTTGGGGTCGGGCATTTACTACTTTTCAGTTAATTGCGAATGGTTTGAGAAACAATTTATGAAAGGTTTTGCTAAAGATTATACATACTGATTTGTGAACCTAGTTTATGAAATAAATTCTAAAATGGCTTGAGAAATGCCTTATGAAATTTATACAATTTGATGAATTGAATTGTTAAAGATTATAGGATTTGGTTTGTGAACCCCATTTATGAGATGATTTTGGATTTGATTTGTGGGTTATTGGAGGATAATGTTTGTGGATTATGCTCAGGTTTTTATGGTTAGTGATGTTAACTAACAATATGACCTAGAGGGGAGTAAATAGGTGATTTCAAGAAACTTGACATATATTGCGGAATTAAAACAGTCAAGTTTGATGTAAGATGAATAAGGTAAAACAGAGTGTCAATATAAGCACAAACTGGTTCTTTCAAGCAATATAGTGCAATGCTTCTATCAGGCAGTAAATGAATATAAGCAAAGAGATAAAGAATAATGCACACAGAGATTATAGTGGTTTAGCTTGGTGTAAGCCCACGTCTACTCTCCTATACTAATAGACTATTGGCTGGATTCTACTAGAAATCTTCTTGAAGCTGGTGTTGCTTATACCTAAGCTGATAGATTTCACTATCTGACACTTAAGCACAAATTATAACACTGCCAACACTTCTTGAAAGATTGCAATTTTATACTCTCAGAAGACAATGTAAAGGATATAAAGCTCTCTCTAAATTTGGATTTATGAACTCTTGATCCTTCTCTCTCTTTGGTGCCTTGATCTTCTTTTATATTCCTCCGCATCTGATCTTCTCGTTGGACAATCTTCAAGAAGATCAATCTCCAATCAGACCATTGGACATTGTTGAGAAGATCAATTAGCCGTTGAAGTCTATCAATCAGAATTCCCATAAATTTGGTTGCCCATACAATCAAATCTTGATTTCTAGAAATAGAGTAGCTCCAGCTATAGAAAGTAACTTGCCTTCAAGATAATTGTCAATCAATCCAGATATCTCGCATAATTGATTTTTTTTGCATGAATAATCTTAAGATTGATGGTCAGTCAAAATCTTCTAAAATAGGAATCCATTCCAAATCACTAGTTGGTAAGGGATGAGATAAAATATCTCAAAATAATAATTTTGAAGTTCGTGACAAAATTGACGTCACAGGTAGAATAAGTGTTCCACTTATATCCATATTAACCACTAATATCCAGCTCTGCAGTTATCTGTTGATATCAGGCTTTGGCCAGGCTTCTACTTATATTCAGCTATTGTAGTACTCTGCTAATATCTAGCTTACACCCTGGTGATTTTCAACTTATGTCCTGTTGATATCAAGCTCCGGTTATATCACATTTCCTGGTTATATCCAATTGCTATCCATTGGTCTTCCTCAGTATCTTAGTGATCCAAGACTATATAAATTGTTCACCTTGTCTGGTACCTCCAAGTTTCCATGAACTTCCCGTTCTTCATGACTTGTTTATCTCCATAAAGGTCTATCTAGTTTTCACCACTCTTTCACTTCATACTTCGAATTCCTTGGATATTAGCAAAGTACATCAACTTTACTCGAGCTTCAGTCTTCCGATCCCTCCAAGCATATTGGCAATCATGGCTCTACTTCACTGATCACCTATCCTTGGTACCTTCAAGCTTTACCGAACTCCTCGTTCTAGGCTTGTTCACCTTTTACTTAGGTACCTTCAGCTTGTAGACGCTTGTTCACCATTGATAGAGAACTCATAACGTTTAGACGTCCAGTTTGGACAACATTTGCATAACGACTTGTGCTTCTTTCAGCTGATTTACTCAACCATTAAACATATTAGTAGCTTTTGATTATTTTGTCATCTTCAAAACTTCACGAAGGATTTTCCCAACAATTAGAACCCGTGAAAGGTTGAGTATGCATACTTACATCCTTCTAGTCCAAGCTAGCGGTTGATATGGGTTGAGACCTAGCCAAAGGAGGAATTTGGATTGCCTCTATCATGGGGCGTTTAAGCGCGATCATAGTTGAATATTGAGAATGAAATAGATCATTGGACTGGACCATTGATGTTTATTTTGATATTATTGATTGAAAGATTATTTTTTATATGTATATGGTTAAGTTGAAGTGATATAACTCAATTTGATCTCGTACGTGTATTATTTATTGGATTGAGATAAGTGCGGTGACATAGTTTTATAAATGTGCATAGAGGATGCTCGATCTGCTCAGAAGTGATTTGTACTTTTTTCACTGAGCTATAGTTGCTCATACTATTCATCTTACTTCTTTTTTTTTTTTTCAGGTTCTTCAGTTAGCGGCAAGTAGAACATGAGCGCTATCGATGAGAATGTTTCGTAGTTGGGTTTTGTTTGAGACAGTTATATATATGTCTGATGATACTTGTTGGGTTTAGCTGAGTTCTAAGATGTATATGTTCTTTTTGTGGATTACGGAAACTTCGATATCGTAACCAACTTATTGTTTTGATATATATATATATATATATATATATATATATATATATATTCTAATAATAGGTTTTATGTTGGTTTGTGTTTGAGACTACTTCTTTTGGGTAGGAGGACGGTCGTGGACTTGTAGGAATCGGGATGTGACATAAAGTGGAAGTGAATGAGCAGTCTAAACTACCTTTATGGATAGATAGCTATAGGCTCAGTTGCTACAGTTTCATCAATGTTGTCACACTAAGGTCAGACGAGGGTATGGCGCATGTGACATGAGCACATCTAAGAGGGTATGAACATTCTGAGTGAGAAGCTGGACTGTTGCGAGTATTGCCTTTTCGGCCAGCAACGTAGAATGTAGTTGAGCATAGCAATTCACAGGACCAAGGGTATAGCGAACAATATCCATTCAGACTTGGGGGCCTTCTTAGGTGTAGCCAAAATGAGGTGCTAGGAATATGTTAACCTTTATAGTTGACATTAGCTGAAAATTTTGGGTTTATTATCTGAAACATAAGAATGAGTCTTTTATCTTTTTTAAGCAATTTAAACTCTTGATAAAATAATCAAACAAGTAAGAAAGTCAAGAGGCTTAGAACTGAAAATAGGTTAGAGTTTTGTTCTAATGTGTTTGATGACTTTTGCAGAGAAAACAGAATTGGCAAGTATTGCAAGGTGCTTGGAACACCGTAACAAAATGGGGTAGCTGAACATATGAGCAGGACTTTTCTTGAGAGAACCCGATTTTGCTCTCAAATGTTGGTTTGTCATGAGATTTCTGGGATGAGGTTGTAACGCCCCCACCTCGGGGTTATTAGTGTGACGTCCTGTTCACTATTATCTTTGACTAAGTACAAGCGGAAGCAATTAATTTGGGACGATTACAATCAGAACAAACAACGGGGTTATGACAAGCATCATGAGCAAACCTTGTATTAATATGTAACATCCTTATCTTACTCTCGGAAACCAGGGAAAGCATAACAGGCAAAACACACTATTGCCATTTTACTTAAACATATTTTACAAGCCCTTTTCTACAGGCCGTTCCACGTACAAACCATATCACAAGCGAAGGCCGAGGTTAATCCTAGCTCCTTTATGTCATCCTCCATCTTATGGACCTGAAAAGGAAAAATAACGGGGGATGAGTCGGAGAGACTCAATGAGTAAATTCACTAATACTCGTGCAGGATGATGCCTCGCTGTTGTACTAACGCATACAAATATTTTCCCCACCTTATGTCGATGGCAAATCAATAGCAAAGGCTTTGTCCTTGCCCTTGCTATGTTTACATGGAAGCTCACATTTATCTGGTCACATAAAAATGTACAAGAAAATTTATACGTGAAGCATCCTCAAGAATCCTTCGGCTTATCAATAAACACACATACCGACATACATATAAGATTCATTTGTTATCATCCTGGCTCAACCAGGGCATCTAGCTTCATGCTAGGCATCTTGGCTCAACCAGGGCATCTCGGTTCAACCGAGGCATCCCGGGGCTAGCTCACCCGAGACATCCGGGCTCAACCCAGGCATCCTAGCTCAACTAAGGCATCCCGACACTAGTTTACTGAGGTATCCGGCCCGGCACTAGTTTACTGAGGTATCCGGGCTCAACCTAGGTATCCTAGCTCAACTAGGGCATCCCGACGCTAGTTTACCGAGGCATCGCCGCCAATGCTATGTGACGACAGTCTTCTTCTTTTATTTAGTGATCACACATCATGGGTCACACAAGCTGGTTTATTATCTTGATTTCATTAATCCATGCAATCAAGCCTAAAGACGTGCCGTGCTTGTGTAATCATGATCTCTAGAATATTCGCCTAACATGAGGGTCACGGTCGAGGGCACGTGGTTCAGTCCGCCATGCCAAGCGCCGGCTCGGAGCCGAACTTGGCCCGGCTCTACATATCCCAATGTAAACCCGCACCAAGCCGAACTCGTCCCGTGACGCCACAACAAGAGTACAAGACCATACGACACCCCGTTTCGTGACTCGTACGTGCTTTGACTTACAATTATAAAGCAAAATACAAGCATTCATGCAAACATCAAGCATCATAGACACGGTCACTACTCGAGCCAAACTCGTAACACCATGTCCTATCCTCTTATAAATCAACAAGCATAGATGAGAATATCAAGCATGGTAACAAGCGATGCGTGCAACATCGAGACAAACAACAACATGCAAGTCTCAACAAAAGTTCGGGTGAGAACTCAAGCCAACAACGCATCATAACTTCCTATCCCGAGATTAGGGAATCCACTTCCATGCCGCATTCCAACCACGTAACACACCGCCCTATCCAAGTGTTAGGGAATTCACTCACCTATAATCACTTATAATCACAAGAAAACGTCTACGGCGGTCGGCGGCGGCAAATAGCGAGAGAGAGAGAGAAGTGTTTGGCGTAAGGGTGAGAGATGAGACAGAGGCGTGAGAATGAGAGATGAGAGAGGAAGAGGAGGTGGTGTGTGTGTTGTGAGGAAAAGAGAAGGGTGCCTCTATTTATAGGCCCCTCTTCAACTTGTTCACCAAGATTTGACCAACTTGCTCACCAAGCTTTCATCAACTTGCTCACCAAGTTTTGACCAACTTGCTCGCCAAGTTCTTGCTTTCTAGAACCCTCTTTCTTGTCTCTCGGCTCCCTCTCGGTTTCCCCCTTCGTGTGACCTTTAATCAAAGCTTAGCATAGCTCATTTGAAAGCTCAAAATGAGTACATTAAATCACCAGAAGACATCATGTCGAGATTCCAACGTTCTCATATAGAGAAAATGATGAATCTTCGAAATCTGGCAAAACCGGCAGTTTTTGCACTGTTCTAGAAATCGGGCTTAAAAACATAGTAAATGAACTCCAAAAATTCCCAAATTTGGATATGTCATAAAAAATACCTTAAAAAATATTTTCCATGCGGAACACGAAATCTGAATCTTCTGTAAACACAAATTTTAATAGCTCAAAGACAAACTAAAAATAATTCGCTGGGACAGAATTCTTGCTTCTCAAAGTAAGCTCTTTCCAGAATCCAAATCATCTCTAAAAATTCCCAAATTTATATATGTTATAGAGGAAGAAGTTATTAACAACTTTTGTGAAGGAAGTTTGTTCAAACTCGGCCTAGAAAAGTTTGTATAAAATCGAGAAAATGTAAACATCATAGAAATACCCATTTTGGGCAGTTTTACACGATCAGAAATTAGGCTGTCGTACTACTCATATTAAGTCCAAAAATTATGAAATTAAAGTAATTAAAATTTCAAGATGTTTCAAGAAAATTTTAAGAAGAAAGTGTTTGGAAATTCGGATCACAAAAGCCTCCACAAAAAAAATAATAATAAAGGGGTACAGAGGATCCAAATCTGGGTTTTCCAGAACAAGAGTAACATTAGTTCCGATTGGGGAAAACCTCCAAACTTAACCCATAGCCATTTCCCAGGGACTGAAATTGAGGATGTTACAGAAGCTATGACCCTAGCGTGTAACCTGATTAAAAAGATCTCCAGCATCTGCCATAGAGATCCAGATTCCAGAGCAAGTGTGGATTTGTCAATTTATTGATTACTTGAGCCTGTAAGTGTTTAAATGCCTTGCATATGCGCATGTTAGGGATGATGGAGTTGAGGGAAAAAAATTGCATATTCCTAGGCTATACCTGAGGGATGAAAGGTTATTAGCTATGGTGTTCAGATCCTAAATCACCTGGATTCACTGTCAGTAGATATGTAAAATTCGATGAATCAACAATGCCATGGGTAGCAAGGAAACTCATAGCTGATATTGTTTTCTGACATAGTGCCCGGATGTCCGGGCCTATCTTGGTCGGACACCCAGCCCCCGACACGGACCTGATCCAAATGCGTTTTGAACTCTATTTTTTGTTTTTATTTTAATACCTATATTGTAAGAAAGCTAGAGAGCTTTTGAGAAGAGAGTGAGAAAGATCCTTTCTTGCAATTGATTCTTGTGGATTCGGGTGCTATTTAGGAGTGGAAAAAACTTGACTAGTACGAATTAGCCATTGTAAATCTTCTCTTTGCCGATTACAGTGGAACCTTCTCATTGACTTCTCCTTAAGAAGACAAACTACCGAACCATATGAGTTTTCTGTGCTCTGTTTTAAGCTCTACAATTTATTTCTTACTTGAATTGAATATTTGTTCGTCGTTTTGCATTAGTCGTGATAATAGTTGATACAAAATCCAAACTATGCAATTTAGGTGAAAAAAAATCTCCCAAGAATAGCAAGGTCAATTAAACTAGGAGTGAAATCTCAATCGATCGTTCTAGACTTTCCGGCTGCATTAGATGATGAGCGAATCTTGTATTCATCTTGTGAAATCCTATGTGCATTTTGCTAAAGCAAATAAAAAATGACTAAGAGATATTAGTCTGATGCAGTCCCGCGCGTAATTGATTACTGTATTTGGAGAATGCGGATAATGCTAAACAATGACTCAGAGTAAACAGGAAAAAGAGATAGCCAGACTAATCAATTCAAGAATTCTTTATAGTTCAGGCCAGTCTGTTCTTGGGGAAATTTGATTGCCTGATGAAGATAGAGAAATAGTCATAGATTCTTGATGCTTTGATGCGTGATGACAATCACTCTCCTTGAGGTGTTTAACCACATTTGCATACATGACCAAAGGGATCATTGTATTTAAAAGGAAAGTCAAGAATGACTGGTTTGAGAACTTGTCAACTGTGCCATAATCTATTTTTGCATTCTCATTTGTGCTAGATTTGATGGAATTCGTTAGGAGTTTTCAATAGTGCAGATTCGTGTGCGTGCTGTTGTTTTATTTTATATGAGGTCTATAGTGAGCACCACGTCAATTGGCAATGACAGATGGGTTTTAATTTTAAATGGGTGATATATGGGTCATTTTAATTTTAAAGAGTCAACCTTAAATGAGTTTTAAATTTTAAAGCTTAAAGATAAATGGGTCTAAATGGGTTGAGTTTGGAACCCATGTCCAACCCACCCATTAGATCCATCCACACACTCTTTCCCTTTTTACAAAATTTTTTAAAAAAAATCGAAATTTAATTATTTTTATTTTTTTCTCTTTTTTCTTTTATTTTTTATTTTTTCTTTTCTCTTCTTTCTTTTTTTTTTTTTTTATTTCGGCCGGTGGTCGGCCACAGCGACCGGCCACCGGGGTGGGACGACCTCGCCGGAGGCCAGCGAAGCTCGAGCTCGCCGGCCTCGAGCGAGGCTCGAGCCTCACCGATCTGGCGAGCCTCGAGCTCGCCCGATTCCGGCGACCTCGAGGCTCGCCCGACCTCGGCCTCGCCGACCTGTGGTGAGGCTCCAGCCTCGCCGATCTGGCGAGACTCGAGCTCGCCGGCCACGGCGGCTGGCAATCGGCCAAAAATAAAGGAAAAATAAAAAAATAAAAAAAAATAATTAAAAATTTGATTTAAAAAATAAAAAAATATTAATATTATTAAAATGAATGCACAAAGTAAAATCAAATCAGATTTTATATACCAAATATCGAAAAATATTTTCTATTTTATTTTCAAGTTTTAGCCAAACGTCAGAAATTTTTTTATTTTCTTGGATAATGACTTTATGGAAAATATTTTCTAGAAATGTCGCATTTTTCGTACAACAAACAGAACCTCAATTTTTAAAAAAATTATAAAATTTTTTCACTAGCTTTGTATTGTATAAAATGTTTTAGCAGTATAATTTTAAAAAAAAATCATAAGAAACAAGTATTCCTAGATTAGGTTAAATATAAAAGTGTTTTAGCAATATGGGTCGGGTCGGGTATGGGTCGGGATATTTACACTATGAATAAATGGGTCATAAACGGGTTAATGGGTCAATTTGGATCGGACCATTTATGACCCGCCCAAACCCGACCCGACCCACCCGTTTAACAGGTCTATTGCCAGTTCATCACCCGATAAACAGTTCCATCAGTATTATACAATACATCGACACCATAGCGAACAGTTAGGTACGATTTAATTGACATGGAAGGTCAGGATAGTGTGAAAAGCAGTTTGAGGCTTTATGTAGAACCCAAAAAAAATCCACGCAGGAGAATTTTGTGATAAATTGGGGTTTGATTGTATATCTAGTTTGTAGAGTGTGACCTCTAGCATTAAACTTTGACGATTCTTCAGTTCATCTTGAAAGGAAACGACATTATTGCTCAATTAGTTTGGTAGTTCAAACACCAGAGTCATTCTGTTGGGGAAGTCGTATGAGTTAGGAATTTTGATGGTAATGGGATATTGTCTGCATTTTGTCATCTCTGCTATCAAGACCTTTTGTTCTCTGATATTGGATTGAAGCATCTTATTCATCTATTGACATTTCATATTGCTTCTCAGTATACTGTCAGTTGTTACGACTATTGGTTGTTGCATACTCGATAACCTTATCAACAAGCTTGTATGCCCTCATTGACGACAATTAAGGCAGTGGAAGCAGGTGTAGCTGGGATAATTGTCTCGAATCATGGAGCTCGACAGCTAGATTATAGTCCAGCCACGATATCAGTTCTGGAAGAGGTGCCTATTTTTACTAACTCCTTTGTCCGGCAGGTTTAATAATAGATTCTAGAATTTGGAGCATTTGTAAACGCTGGATAAGAGTAAATGCACCCGGTTTTGCCCCCTGAAAATAAAGCAGAGTGGCATTCTGTTTCCCTCTATTTTTACAAATGCATGAAAGCTTGTGCTGCAGCAAGTCATCTATATCAAACAGCATTTTGGTCATGACTTTTTTCAAACCTTCGTTTGTAGGTTGTTCATGCAGTCAAAGGGAAAGTCCCTGTTTTTGTTGATGGAGGAGTGCGGCGAGGAACAGATGTTTTCAAGGCATATTGGCCCTTGGGGCACAAGCAGTACTGTTACAATCTTTTATAATTAGTTTGGTACATTCCTGATATTTCTCGATGTGGACTCTGCTATATTAATAAGGGGTATCGTAACAAACCCTTGAGGTATTTGGGTGATAATATCGTGCCAAGTTAGTAGAAACTATCTTTTCACATTACCGAAACACCTGAATCACAAATGAACAAGTGCCCTAGGACAAATGTCGACATTCTCCTAAATAGTGGTCTTCTTACAACAGATAGGAAGGCCTGTAGTATATGGGTTGGCGGCAAAACGGGAAACTAGAGTTAGAAGGGTCACCGAGATGCTGAAGCATGAGCTCGAGCTTACGATGGCACTATCTAGATGTCCCACCATAAAGGATATCACCAGGGGCCATGTCATAACAAATCGCGAGAGACTTCGTTCCTCTCTCTAAATTCACGCTGCAGCATCCATAAAAATACGATTCACATAGTCAAATGGACGACACCCTTGTTGTATTATCGCTTCTAGTTTGCCATGTTATGTAATTAGTTGTGATGTTTCATTATCAAAAATAAAATTGGAGTCAGAGTAAGAGCATCAGTATAGATTGTGATAGTCAAAGCTGGTTTTTTCTTGGTTCTTTAGTAGATGTTAATGTTCAATAGTACTTTTGAGCATTAAATTCGAAGCATAAAATCCCTGTAAGACATGAAATTCATCTGTGTCTTCCGACTCTAATACCTTCCAATCAATTTTGTCAAGTCTGTATCATCACGAACGCCCCTCTGAATGATGCGAAAGAACAGTTCTTCCCCACCACAAGAAGGCTGGGTAAGATTAAGTACAGACACAAGTGCTTTTCAGAAGTTGTTAATAAAATGGATGCTCCTGTGGTCGTGCATTTCCTGAGAACATATTTTTGCCCCTACGCATCCTCTAGTCTCCTCAGCAGGCTTGGGGCCTCTGTTTATTAGCTGATACTTCTACCTTCGCAGCCCAAGTCAGCACGTCATAGCCTTTATTCCCGCATGTACTCCAATGAAATTTAATTTTAGCCTTTTATTCCAACACAAGGTTCACATTGACAAACCAGATTGAAGATCGTCCCGCAAAATCTGGTAAGAGATTCCCCAGTCATATACATTTCCCCAGAATCCGCTACGATGTTAAAGTGATTATATTACCACCAAAATTTCAAATTAGTATATCTATGACAATTTTACCCTCTGTAAGCTTCCATTCAATTTTACCGTCAAATTTCTGAGTCGGATGCCACGTGGCAATTGACGGGTGTATCAGTTTGGGATTTTACCCTCTGTTTGTCATATCAATTTGTGATTTTTCGTGATATTAATCCAATTTAACGGAGGGTAAATTTGTCACAAATGTACAAATTTGGAGTTTTTTATGGTTAAAAAATTAGTTTGAGATAAATTTGTCATAAGAGTACCAGTTTGGAGTTTTTGATAGTCAAAAAATTAGTTTGAGATAAATTTACGGTAGGTGTTCCAGTTTGAAGTTTTTTGCAGCCTTTCATTGGACGCGATCGCTGGTAATCAGTAAATCGCCCATCCCCAACGGTAGCTTCATTATCATTCTTTAGAGTGACTCCGGTCATTAGACCAGAGAGGTTTTGCTCCGTTCGTGTGAAAACCCAAGGCTCCCATTTGCTTATCCTGCGAAACATCGTACCCTTTGGATCGTCTCTCTTCTTTGATTCGAGTGTGCAGCGCAGAGTAATTCCCCTGCTCCGAACTTTTTTGAGCATCCGTATGGCTGAGCGTCTGCGTTGCAGAAAGATCGCATTCTTTTTTTTTTATCCTTCTGCAGTCATGACTAGCGAAAAGATTATTGACGGTCACGCAGGAGTTTATGACGAAGGTTCATGTGAGTAGTTAGGCTAGCGTGAGATTCTGAATGCCGTTGGGCTACGCGTTTTGATGTGTTCGTGTTCTGTAGTTATGGCTATACATACGTCGAGGGGTGTGGGTGCATTACGATCGCTATTCCATACTTTTCACTCTCCTATTTAGATTTAGTGTGAATTCGTGTGGGCACATTTAACTTGCAATTATGCCGATAGTTTATGGTAAATTGTTTTAGACCTTCATTTGCGTGAGTGTGGTCAAAAAGGCACCGTGCCGTTAGCTTAGCAGCACCCTTAGGAGAAATTGTTAAGCTGAGGTAATAAATGCTTAAATTTTTATTCAGGAAACATGGCCGAGGATCCTGTCAATGTGAATGAGTATCAAGAATTGGCTAGGCAAGCCCTTCCAAAAATGTACTATGATTTTTATGCCGGGGGAGCAGAAGACCCGTATACACTTCAAGAAAACACGGAAGCCTTTCGCAGAATAACGTAATGACTAATGAATGCTGGTCAGATTTAAATCTGCAGCAACCATATTATGTTGTTCGGTAATTCTCAATACATGTATTTCTGACAGGTTTAGGCCGAGAATCCTCATTGATGGGAGCAAAATTAGTTTGTTGACTACTCTATTGGGCTATCACGTTTCTGCCTCCATTATGATTGCTCCAATTGCTAGGCATAATGTCACGCCCCGAGCCCCATCGAGCTCGCGACATCCCTCTTCGGTCTAATTTGGTGCGACGTCCCAGGACGCGTCGCCGACCCAACGCCCAGCACAGAGAGCTTTGCACATGCGGAAGCAATATACTTATAAATCACCCGAACATTACAAACACATGACCAAGGATAGCTAAAATCACAAATAGCATCATAAAATATACATTTGTATTAATCCGGAAACATTTACACTATCCATCGAACCGAGCATACTACAACACTACAATCCAGCTCGACAACATGAGTATCCAAAAGCCACCGACAAGATAAAAAAGGGGACAGGTGGCCGGGTTAACCTAACTACACTATAGGTCGACCTATCTTCCAAAAAGTGACCAGTCCGACCTACTCCACACAAACCCTAAACTAGACCGAGGTACTAGGGGTCATCCTCCACCTGACCATCTTCTGAGTCCTCTGACTCGTGCTCCGGAGGAATCGCTTGCAATGGCTGTACAGCCAGCTGCTCCACTGGGGGCACCACGGGCGGCTCATTACCCGGCTTCTCCGAATCCACGATCTCGCCATCAGGAGGCTTGATTGCCGAAGGGTCCCACTCACCGACGCCATCATACGAGGGATCGAAACTCCTCATTGGGCCAGTCTCCACTATACCATCTCGAAACGTCCACGCCACGTACGAATAGGGCTTCAGGTATAATCCACCCTTGTCAACCCAAACCACACTAGAATGCTTCACATAAGCCCGATCATCTCCTAGAGGGTACTCCACCCGCTGATTATCCATGTGACTGGGAATCCCGAAGCGAGGAGACGGGTTTCCTGGGTTCATGGCCGGGGTATGAAATATTGGGTTTTAACAACAATGAGACGAATCTCAGCGAGTAAAACCCCATAAACCTAAACTAGGCTAACATGCACCTCCTAACAGGCAAACAATTACAAGCAACAGTAATATTTGCTAATCCATTGACCTAGGCCCTCGGGCCCAGATCGAGCATACAATCGACCCTGCAGGTTAGGCATTTCATAGTAACATTTATGGCACATACGCGAACACACTGGTCACACGTACGCCATACACATACTCATGCTCATTAGTGCCTGCCTCACATACGAGTCATCGGTACGCACAATGGCCAACACACTCCAGCACACATATGCCATGTTTATGAATTGCCTCAAATAATGCACTCTGGCATACGGCTCATTTTCAATTATAAACCGACCCGCAGGTCACCAAATATTTCGACCCGCGTAAAAACGCTTCGAGCTCGACCCGTAGGCCAACAACACTTCACGGCCCGCGCCAAAGCGCATCCGGCCCAGTGTCTCTAGCCCGCGTCAAAACGCATCAGGCGCAACACCGATCTCCTTACGGACCAAAACCCGCGTAAAACGCTTCAGGCTGGCCGTCTTTCGGACGTACCGGGCATCGTCCCGCGTAAAACGCATCAAGACTGAATCGACCCCGCGTAAAACGCATCAGGGCCCTTAGTGATCACACATACACACAGCCAGTTTTATCTGAACCCCGCGTAAAAACGCTTCAGGGCATTTTAGGTGATCACATGCTCATGTCAGGCACGCATACTCGCACAAATCTCATCTCATGCCCATTCTCGGCATACGAAATGCGTGGCCATGCAGTCCCGTTCTCGGGTCATCACATGATGCACAATGAGCATTCAATTCCACCGAGGCATATAATCATATAATGCCAAATCAACGTGCATCTCAACATGCCCAGATCCCATCGTGACGTGCTCAATTAACACTTTAGCATGCCCAACGAATTATTCAATGCAATACAATCTTGCATGGCACAACTTTGGCACACATAAATCACATACTTGGGCAATATAGTTCACGCCAATTATTGGCCAATCACATGCCGCATTAATCGGCCACACGAACACGCGGCATGGCAATATACGATTGAGCACAATCAAGTACAAATCGACCGTTTGAGTATACGCGGCAATTTCCACGATTAAACTCCTCATTAACCAATCTAAGTCCAGTTAATCACGTCATGGACAACCACCCAATCGGGTCGTTCTAGGCCAATAAACCATCCTCATAATGCTTCATTAGGCTCCCCAAATCATCACATAATCCACCAAACATGGCACGATCGGGATTTATCCTCATTAGGCCTTACATCGCCCGAACTTAGGCCAATTAATTATCACATGGGCAGCCACTAATTCCGGTCGTTCTCAGCCATATGTCAACCTCAAAATAATCCGTTAAGCCTCCCAATTCATTACCAAACCAGCCACTAATTCGCCAATCCGAGCACTCTCGGCAATTACGCCCTTTTAATCCCATTTTGATCAAGCTTAATCTAATTAACACCCAGTATGGACAGCCACTAATCGGCACGTCCTCGGCTTCTAATCCACCTCCAAATCAGCATAATAGTACGCCAAAATCAATCCAACACCATCCGCTATGATCGGTCCACTGATTACTCATAAATTGATCATTCTTGATCCCATTTAATCCCGATATGGACAGCTATCAAACAGAACGTTCTTGGCCACTAAACCTTCATATAATCGGCAATTTAATCCATCGGAATCATCACCAAACCGGCCTTTCACAACCAGCCATCAATTTCCCCTAAAACACCCTAATTTAACCCCTAAAAGCACCTAATCCCGTCTAGAAACGCAAATTGTCCTAATTAGGGTTTAGAGGGGATTACTCACACTAATCCTAAGCTCCGACAAGTCTGGATCGACGGGGAACGGGCGGCTGATCGCCGGCGTGCGGCGGAACCAGCGGCGGCGTTCCGGCGGCTTCCACGGCGGCGCTCGAGCGGCGGCGATGGCCCCCCCTTCCACGCGGCCAAGGGCTGATCCTGCGTGTTCCTCACGCCGAACGGGGAAGGGAGAGAACGGCGAGAGAGTGAGGGGGTGATCGGTGAGGGTGGCGGCGCACGGCGGCGCTCCTCCGGCGAGCGGTGAACTTGGCCGAGAGAGAGAGAGAACCGGCTAGGGAGAGAGAAGGAGGAGGAGGAGTGGCCGAAGTGGTGAGGAGAGAGAGGAGAGAGAGAGAGAGAGAGAGAGGATGGCTGGTCTTAAATGGGGGGGGGGATTTGACCACTTTTCCAATTCCCCATTTTGCCCTCTCTCACTTGGTCCATACTAATCTAAGCCCAATAATTGTGGGGCATTTTGGTCCAAGGAATTCTGCATTATTGGGGGCTGGTATTTTCCACTTAATTTCTCCAAAATAAATTCCAATATTTATCTCAAAATTCGGAGTACTAAAAATAGGCTTAGGGGCAAAATCGTCATTTTCCGATTTCGGGCCGAATTTCCATTTTTCGACCGTACCAACCCCAATTATGACTAGCCACACTAAAATGACGTCGTCCTCGCAAAATAGTCACGTACGCCCACGAAATTCGACGCCCAAGTCCGGATCCAATTTCGCAATCAAAATTGCTCAATTACAATTTTAGGGTCTCTCACTAACGAGCGGCTGTTTAGGGGTTACACGCATCGACCTAGGGTTACTCGAGTCGTGACGGTCTCAATTACCGGGAGATCGCGAGGAATTATCGCTAGTTCCGGAGGTCGCAATCGTTCGGATTTAGTTCAGGATTTGTTCGCCACGCGTACTCTCGGTCGTACGGAATCACCCGCGATCCGATCGTACGTCATTGGCCAACTAAATCCGTCACCTTCCTAGGATCGGCCCACATTGGCCCAAAATACTCCCTCGTCGTTCCTCGGAATCGGTGCTCGATTAGCGATCGGGTCCCTGGTCCACGTACCATTTTCCTAGTTAGCCATTTCCTATTGGTCAGTATCCCGTGAAGGATCCATTCCGGGCGAGACTCACTAAAATCAAATGAGAATAATATCACTCTCATTGATCCCGGAAATGGGTCGAAATTCGGGATGTTACAACTCTTCCCCCCTTATAAAAATTTCGTCCTCGAAATTTGCAATCCAACTCGTCCACTCAAACAAACAGGGGTACTGACGTCATATTACTTCCTTGCTTTTCCTGGTGGCGCCTTTTGCCCCGTGATACTCCCAAATAACATTGACCACCAGGATTGTCTTTCCCTCAAAATCTGTTTCTTCTTGTCGTCGATTCGCATCAGTCTCTCCACGTACGACACCCTGTCGTCCACGTTTATCACTTCATGACTTAACATGTGGGTCGGATCTAGTTCGTACTGCCTCAACATCGACACGTGGAAGACGTCATGAACTTGCACAATTCCTGCGGCAAGGCGAGACAATAAGCCATCATTCCAATCTTCTTTAAAATTTCAAACGGCCCATATGCCTTGGACTCAGCTTTCCTTTCTTACCAAATCGGGACAGTCTTTTCATAGGCGACACCTTGAGAAACACATGATCCCCAACCTGAAATTCCCAAGGTCGTCGCCTTCGATCGGCGTAACTTTTCCGGTAACTCTGAACGGTCCTTAACTTTTCCCGGATACTTTCTACCGACTTCGTCCCAACATACCGGCGTCCTGCACGCCCTGCCATACAAGGCCTCAAATGGTGCCATCTCAATACTCTGCTGAGAGCTGTTATTGAGGCAAGTTCAACCAAATGCAACTGCTCTTCTCACTTGCCTTGAAAGTATAATACATGTGCTCTCAGCCTATCCTCTACAGCCCAAATAGTCCTTTCAGACTGGCCATCCGTCTACGGATAATAGGCCGTACTGAACTGCACTTTGTTCCCATGGCCACTTGTAGGCTTTTCCAAACATTGGCCGTAGATCTCGGATCAAGGTCCGAAGTGATCGTTACCCGTATTCCATACACTCTGACGATCTAATGCACATACAACTCAGTATATCAATGCAACGTGACATCTTTCCACATAGCCAAAAGTGTGTCGACCTTTTCAACCTGTCGACAATCACCCCAAATAGAATCGTGTCCTCTTTGGCTCCTTGGTAATCCCGTCACATAAATCACATTTATATGCTCCCATTTCTATTCTGGGATTCCCAAAGGTCGCAATAATCTTCCGGGCTTACAATGTTGTGCCACCACTTATTGGCACGTCAAACACTTGGCCACATTCCTTTTCAGATCATTCCACCGATAATGTTACCGCAAATTCTGGTACATTTCCGTGATGCCCGGATAGATACTATGACTGCTCCTATGAGCTTCCGCCAAAATCTCTTCCTTAAGCTCCAAATCATCCGGCACGCACAGACGTCCTCAAAACTTCAGAATTTCATCCTCGGACACTTGGAAGTCCGGTTTCCTCTTAATGCCATCTATTTCTAGACTCTTCTTAATCTCAGGGTCTGTAGACTGCAATGCCTTAATCCTTGCTTGGATCTCTGGTTCGATTCTCAATGCAGTCATTAGATTAGACATCAGACTCACCTCGAACTCAAACCCTGAGTCTATTAGCCTTTCCAACAAGATCTACTCCTTAACTATCATAAGCGCCATACTTCAACCTTTAGCCTAGTGCATCCACTACTCGATTTGCTTTCTCGGAATGATACAGGATGTCACAGTCGCAGTCCTTAAGAAGTTCTATCCATCTGCACTGCCAACTCTAAATCACGCGTCGGATAATTCATTTCATGCGGCCTCAATTGGCGCGACGCATGTGTAACTAACCTTCCGAGCTGAATCAATACACATTCCAGTCCTCTTAATGACGTGTTACTATAGATCTCAAATCCTTCTGATCCAAACGGAAGAGTCAAGATCGGGGCAGTTGTTAGCCTATGCTTCAACTCCTGACAACTCCTTTCACATTTTTCATCTCCCGAAACTATGTGTCCAAGGAACGCTACTCTGCTAAGCCAAAATTCGTACTTACTGAACTTAGCATAGAGTGCGTGTTCTCTTAAGGTCCGTGGCACATTACTCAAAGTACTTCATGCTCTTTCGGGCCTTTCAAATACCTCAATCTATCGTCACTAAAAGTTTTGACGAAGCGGTCCAAAAACTCTTTGAATGTCCCGTTCATTAAGTCCATGAAGGTAGCAGGAGCATTGGTTAGACCAGAGGGCATCACCGTAAACTCATAGTGCCCGCACTGCGTACTAAAAGCGGTCTTAGGAATATTCTCTTTCCTGATCCTTACTGATGATATTCGGTCCGTAGATCAATCTTAGAGAACACTGAGGCTCCTTGAAATTGGTCTAACAAGTCATTATTCCTGAGCAGTGAATACTTATTCTTAATCATCTTCTGATTCAACTGCTGGTAATCGTTACACCACCTCAATGTCTCGTCCTTCTTCCTTATAAACAGGACTGGCGCTCCCCATGGAGACACACTATGGCGACTAAAACCCTTGTCCAACAATTCCTGCATCTGGACTTTCAACTCTTTCAATTCTAACAAGGACATCCTTTAAGGCGGCTTCGAGATTGGCTCAACCCCATGGCCAACTCGATAACAAACTCCACTTCTCTTTCTGGTGACAATCCCGGTAATTCCTAAGGAAAGACGTCGGGAAAATTGCACACCACTGCTACGTCCTCTAGCCGCACTTCCTCTGTTGTCAAATCCGCCACACTTGCCAAGCAACCTTGACACCCCTCATTCAACAACTTGGCTGCTTCTACTGATAAAACTTAAAGGATCGAGGTTCCTCCTCGATTTCTCACAAACTCGGATTTAGGGTGTCTAGCCGAGCTAAACTGAGTCACCTAGCCACTACAATCCATCACGGCATTTTGGTTTGACTAACCAATCTATGCCCACGATTACGTCAAAATCATACATAGCCAAAACTGCTAGGTTTATCCTTTCTTATCTGTCACCGATCATAAAAGTGGCAGTCCTTTCCATCGCATCGTGATCCATTGCTTAGACCTATCCACAAATCTCATTATAATCATTCAGACTCAGTGATATCGTCTGACTACGGAGATCCGGCTTCAACCCAACTTGGAACCTCCGGGCCCTATCCAATGGGTCCTTCACCAGTTTTGGGGCAAACTTGGATAACCTAGCAAACTCAGTTTCATACAGGTTCGCTATCATCTGTCCTCGGTGGAACCTCATAAATTCAGCCAATTTCTGCTCTCATGCCCACTCGGGGTAGTACTTGCCTTTGAAGGCCTCAATAAACACAACCCAAATCTGAGCGGTGCCAACAGGAAACACTCTTCCTCTGGTGGCTTCCTATCCATCACTTACATTTCCTTGCAGCTAGTATACTGCTAGAATCCCATTTTCCTTATTCATGCGCCCCAATACCTCAAAAGTCTTTTCCAATTCCTCTACCGAAAGGGACGCAACCTCATGGTCACCTTTTTCCCATCAGACTTAAGGGTTTCAATTTCAGAAACTGTTCAACCAATTGATACACCTGTCTATTCGCATTTCCTTGACCTCAATCAGGATTTTCATTATCACCAATAGCAATAACTACAGCGGCTTCCACAACCTGAACTTTAGTGGCAGCTCGCTCTTGAGCTTATCCACCTAAAAGATTACCAATTTCCTCAAGTGCACTCACGACCCTGTCCACTCGCGGGCCCATCGCTGCTTGGTTCTCAAGACTTGGTTGGCTCCTTATATCTCTACCTCTCAAGCTCAACCTTACAGGTTTCTATCACTACTCACCTACCTCCTATAATTCCACTCAGGAATTAGAGACCTAAACCAAGCTAAACCGGTCTAAGGACCTAGGCAAGTAGCTAGCACACAGCATTCAATCACTCAGCATGCGGCTAAGCACAAATAACACAAGACCTCAATTAAGGAGGTACACATACTTACCTCAGGTCCTGCCGCATCTGCACTTTACGGGTCCATTCACATGTGCACTCAATCAAACACAGACAGTCAGGCGGTACACTTAGCACACAAGGTCTCTCTACTGTCTACCCAAGGTTATCGCTCCTTATCACTCCAGGCTTCGACCGAAATGGACCGAGCTAACCTTGCTTTGATACCATATCAAACGGGGATGTCACGCCCCGAGCCCCATCGACCTTGCGACATCCCTCTTCGGTCTAATTTGGTGCGACGTCCCAGGACGCGTCGCCGACCCAACGCCCAGGACAGAGAGCTTTGCACATGCGGAAGCAATATACTTATAAATCACCCGAACATTACAAACACATGACCAATGATAGCTCAAATCACAAATAGCATCATAAAATATACATTTGTATTAACCCGGAAACATTTACACTATCCATCGAACCGAGCATACTACAACACTACAATCCAGCTCGACAACACGAGTATCCAAAAGCCACCGACACGATCAAAAAAGGGACAGGTGGCCGGGTTAACCTAACTACACTATAGGTCGACCTATCTTCCAAAAAGTGACCGGTCCGACCTACTCCACACAACCCCTAAACTAGACCAGGGTACCTAGGGGTCATCCTCCACCTGACCATCTTCTGAGTCCTCTGACTCGTGCTCCGGAGGAATCGCTTGCAATGGCTGTACAGCCAGTTGCTCCACTAGGGGCACCACGGGCGGCTCCTTACCCGGCTTCTCGGAATCCACAATCTCGCCATCAGGAGGCTTGATTGCCGAAGGGTCCCACTCACCGACGCCATCATACGGGGGATCGAAACTCCTCATTGGGCCAGACTCCTCTATACCATCTCGAAAAGTCCACGCCACGTACGAATAGGGCTTCAGGTATAATCCACCCTAGTCAACCCAAACCACACTAGAATGCTTCACATAAGCCCGATCATCTCTTAGAGGGTACTCCACCTGCTGATTATCCACGTGACTGGGAATCCCGAAGCGAGGAGACAGGTTTCCTGGGTTCATGGCCGGGGTATGAAATATTGGGTTTTAACAACAATGAGACGAATCTCAGCGAATAAAACTCCCTAAACCTAAACTAGGCTAACATGCACTTCCTGACAGGCAAACAATTACACGCAACAGTAATATTTGCTAATCCATTGACCTAGGCCCTCGGGCCCAGATCGAGCATACAATCGACCCTGCAGGTTAGACATTTCATAGTAACATTCATGGCACATACGTAAACATACTGGTCACACGTACGCCATACACATGCTCATGTTTTTTGCCTGCCTCACATACGAGTCACCGGTACGCACAATGGCTAACACACTCCAGCACACACATGCCATGCTTATGAATTGCCTCAAATAATGCACTCTGGCATACGGCTCATTTTTAATTATAAACCGATCCGCAGACCACCAAATATTTCGACCCGCGTAACAACGCTTCGGGCCCGACCCGTAGGCCAACAACACTTGACGGCCCGCGCCAAAACGCATCCGGCCCAGTGTCTCTAGCTCGCGTCAAAACGCATCAGGCGCAACACCGATCTCCTTATGGACCAAAACCCACGTAAAACGCCTCAGGTTGGCCGTCTTCCGGACGTACCGGGCATCGTCCCGCGTAAAACGCATCAGGACTGAATCGACCCCGCGTAAAACGCATCAGGGCCGTTAGTGATTACACATACACACAGCCAGTTTTATCTAAACCCCGCGTAAAAACGCTTCAGGGCATTTTAGGTGATCACATGCTCATGTCAGGCATGCATACTCGCACAAATCTCATCTCATGCCCATTCTTGGCATACGAAATGCGTGGCCATGCAGTCCCGTTCTCGGGTGATCACATGATGAACAATGAGCATTCAATTCCACCGAGGCACATAATCATATAATGCCAAATCAACGTGCATCTCAACATGCCCAGATCCCGTCGTGACATGCTCAATTAACACTTTAGAATGGCCAACGAATTATTCAATGCAATACAATATTGCATGGCACGACTTTGGCACACATACATCACATACTTGGGCAATATAGTTCACACCAATTATTGGCCAATCACACGCCGCATTAATTGGCCACACGAACACGCGGCATGGCAATATACGATTGAGCACAATCAAGTACAAATCGACCGTTTGAGTATACGCGGCAATTTTCACGATTAAACTCCTCATTAACCAATCTAAGTCCAGTTAATCACGTCATGGACAACCACCCAATTAGGTCATTCTAGGCCAATAAACCATCCTCATAATGCTTCATTAGGCTCCCCAAATCATCACATAATCCACCAAACATGGCACGATCGGGATTTATCCTCATTAGGCCTTACATCGCCCGAACTTAGGCCAATTAATTATCACATGGGCAGCCACTAATTCCGGTCGTTCTTGGCCATATGTCAACCTCAAAATAATCCGTTAAGCCTCTCAATTCATTACCAAATCAGCCACTAATTCGCCAATCCGAGCACTCTCGGCAATTACGCCCTTTTAATCCCATTTTGATCAAGCTTAATCTAATTAACACCCAGTATGGACAGCCACTAATCGGCACGTCCTCGGCTTCTAATCCACCTCCAAATCAGCATAATAGTACGCCAAAATCAATCCGACACCATCCGCTATGATCGGTCCACTGATTACTCATAAATTGATCATTCTTGATCCCATTTAATCCCGATATGGACAGCTATCAAATAAAACATTCTTGGCCACTAAACCTTCATATAATCGGCAATTTAATCCATCGGAATCATCACCAAACCGGCCTTTCACAACCAGCCATCAATTTCCCCTAAAACACCCTAATTTAACCCCTAAAATCACCTAATCCCGTCTAGAAACGCAAATTGTCCTAATTAGGGTTTAGAGGGAATTACTCACACTAATCCTAAGCTCCGACAAATCTGGATCGGCGGGAAACGGGCGGCTGATCGCCGGCGTGCGGCGGAACCAGCAGCGGCTTTCCGGCGGCTTCCGCAGCGGCGATGGCCCCCCATTCCACGCGGCCAAGGGCTGATCCGACGTATTCCTCACGCCCGAACGGGGAAGGGAGAGAACGGCGAGAGAGTGAGGGGGTGATTGGTGAGGGTGGCGGCGCACAGCGGCGCTCCTCCGGCGAGCGACGAACTTGGCCGAGAGAGAGAGAAGGAGGAGGAGGAGTGGCCGAAGTGGTGAGGAGTGAGAGGAGAGAGAGAGAGGATGGTTGGTCTTAAATGGGGGGGGGGGGGGGGTTTGACCACTTTTCAAATTCCCCATTTTGCCCTCTCTCACTTGGTCCATACTAATCTAAGCCCAATAATTGAGGGGCATTTTGGTCCAAGGAATTCTGCATTATTGGGGGCTGGTATTATCCACTTAATTTCCCCAAAATAAATTCCAATATTTATCTCAAAAATCGGAGTACTAAAAATAGGCTTAGGGGCAAAATCGTCATTTTCCGATTTCGGGCCGAATTTCCATTTTTTGACCATACCAACCCCAATGATGACTGGCCACACTAAAATGACGTCGTTCTCGCAAAATAGTCGCGTACGCCTACGAAATTCGACGCCCAAGTCTGGATCCAATTTCGCGATCAAAATTGCTCAATTACAATTTTAGGGTCTCTCACTAACGGGCGGCTATTTAGGGGTTACGCGCATCGACCTAGGGTTACTCGAGTCGTGACGATCTCGATTACCGGAAGAACGCGAGGAATTATCGCTAGTTCCGGAGGTCGCGATCGTTCGGATTTAGTTCAGGATTTGTTCGCCACGCGTACTCTCGGTCGTGCGGAATCACCCACGATCCGATCGTACGTCATTGGCCAACTAAATCCGTCACCTTCCTAGGATCGGCCCACATTGGCCCAAAATACTCTCTCGTTGTTCCTCGGAATCGGTGCTCGATTCGCTATCGGGTCCCTGGTCCACGTACCATTTTCCTAATTAGCCATTCCCTGTTGGTCAGTATCCCGTGAAGGATCCGTCCCGGGCGAGACTCACTAAAATCAAATGAGAATAATATCAATCTCATTGATCCCGGAAATGGGTCGAAATTCGGGATGTTACACATAAGTTAGCACATCCTGAAGGTGTGAAACCTGAATTTTTTTGGAGGAACTCTTTCGCATGTTTGCTTGTTTTGATTTTAGCGATGCAATTTTTCCATCTTCTAGGAGAGGTTGCCACCGCAAGAGCAGCTGCTGCATGTAATGTCATCATGGTAATAGATTACCAAATACTTTTAATCTCAATTTTGTTGCTATGACATACTCAATTCACCTGTTTACTCTAGATTCTTTCATATATGTCCACGTGCACTGTAGAAGAGGTCGTGTCCAGATATGATGCAATTCGATTCTTTCAAATATATATAAGCATCTATTTGATTAAGAATCTTCAGTTTTCTTGGCCTTGTACATTCTCCATTAAGATTTCATCTAAATAATCAATGCACCTCCTTATGCAGGTATACAAGAGACGGGATATTACAGCTCGGCTAGTACAAAGAGCTGAAAGAAGTGGATACAAAGCTATTATTCTTACTGTTGATGTTCCCAGACTTGGCAGGAGGGAGGCAGACATAAAGAACAAGTAAACTGCTTTCCTCTTCCTCTCTCGCTCCCTCATCCCCCTGGGGCATGGACATCATGGTCATGAACAAAGTTCGGGTACAGTTAAACTCTCTCTCTCTCTCTCTTTCTCTATGACAATGATAGCGCCTCAGTTGAAGAATTTTGAAGGTCTACTCTCAACTCAAGTTGTCTCTGTGAGTGAATGATTTCTTTTCTACTCGAGGATCTGACAATAGCAATATAATTTTACCTATTCAATGGCCATCAATGCATGGGGAGATATCTATGTTCTTAATATCTTATCGACCAATCTCCTTTGATGGCATGGAGGCTGTTTTCATCATTATCTTCATACCCTGCTATATGCTGCTCTCTTTTTCCGGTGTCTGTAACTCTTTTTGGCATTAGCAAGGTAGCAAAACAAAAAGAAATGCTCACTATGGTGTTGATGTTTGTGGATATGGTATTAGGCTCAGCCTAGAGGAGATTTATTCCATGAGCTCTGTGCTTCTCTTATGCAAAGCTTGCCCTTGGGGCAAAGAGTATTGTATTCATTGACGCTCTTTTCTTTATAGCTGTTCAGTTTGATTATATCTGTGTCTGGAGGAGTTTTTTATAGTTCATTTGCTTAGAGAACATAATTTTTTACCCTTGTATCATGGGGTGAAGAAACAAAGGGTTCGGATAACGTTAGGCAACCGGAAATGTATGGTTAATACTTGACCGATGAAGACATTTTCACTGCCTAAATAACCTCTAGAGAGATATCTCAAATTTTTGTAGTTTGGTAAATGCAGAAATTAGGCATAACATCTCTCTCACTCGCTCTCCCCTTTTTTTTTTGCCTCTGCTGCAATTTGCAGGATGAGGGTTCAAACGTAAAGCTTTTGCTGATTCAACTGTTGATGCTTCTTTGAGTTGGAAGGTGAACCTCCATACCATCTTAAATTACTTTGTAATTAATCCTTGAAATTTATTCTGGGATGATGTTTCATCAAAAGAATCGGGTTTTCTGAATGAATGAGATGTGTGAGGCAGTGTCATCCAGCGTAGAAATAGGTTTAATAGCTATCTTAGGATGACTTTTTTCATTCAGTTTTCCCTTGTGGCCGTGACCTACAAATGATAACTGGATCTTTATAATGCCTCTATTTGCTTTATTTGGTATCTTGTTGGTCATGTAACTAAATTACAATGCTGCAGGACATTGTATGGTTGAGATCTATAACAAAATTGCCGATTCTGATCAAGGGAGTTCTTACACATGAAGATGGTAAGATCTAGGATTGTATTCTCAAGGAAAAGCGGTTGAGGATTCGTCCGAAGACCGTTTTGTGTCCGACTTTGAACTATAGCTTACTTAGCATATTCATTGCTTAAACCAGCATTCCAAAACCAGATCAGAGATTGAACCGAATTGCTGTCCCATACCAGTCTGAACTGATCGAAATCGGCCAAAAACTGTGGCTAAAACCTTCTGGTTTGGTTTTAAAAACACTAGCTTAAACGAGAAGTCTTACTTTAAGATCATTTAAGACCTGGAAAATTTTGTACTATAAGGATCATTTTAATCTTATCCAAAAGTTGAGAAGATATTACCTTGAACTTATTATATGTCTCAAATCAATCTGTCAACCAATTTTCAGGTAGCGTGGCCATAACTAGCAACTGACAGGACTGTCTGTCTTTGAGCTAATTTGGCATTGATTCTCTTAATAGAAAATTTTTTTAACCACATACGCATACATGAGCAAAGGGATCATTGCATTTACAAGGAAAACAAAAAAAAAAGTCAAGGATGACGGCTTGAGAACTCATCAACTGTGCCAAAATCTGTTTTTGCATTCTCATTTGTGCTAGATTTGATGGAATTCGTTAAGGTTATTTAATAGTGCAGATTCGTGTGCCTGCTGTTGTTTTATTGGATATGAGGTGGGAACCCAACTCTACACTGAGCACCACGTCATTGCCAGTCCATCACCGTGTTATACAGTACACTGACACCATAGCAAATGGTTAGGTATGATTTAATTGACATTGAAGTTCAGGATAGTGTGAAAAGCAGTAAAAATTCGTTCAAGTGCAGGAGAATTTTGTGAAAACTTGGGTTTTGATTGTATATCTAGTTTGTTGAGGGTGAGCCTCTAGAATCAAACTTTGTAGATTCTTCAGTTCATCTTGAAAGGAAACAATATTATGACTCAATTGGTTTGGTAGTTCAAACACCATAGTAATTCTGTTGGGGAAGTCACATGAGTTAGGAATTGATGGTAATGGGACATTGCCTGTCTTCATTTTGTCCTTGCTGCTATTAAGACCTTGTGTTCTCTGATATTGGATTGAAGCATCTTATTCATCTATTGGAATTTACTATTTTGCTTCTCAGTATTCTCAAACTGTTGTTTCTACTATTGGTTGTTGCATACTCGACAACCTTATCAACAAGCTTGTATTCCCTCATTGGCGCAATCAAGGCGGTGGAAGGCGGTGCTTCTTGGGATAATTGTCTCCAATCATGGAGCTCGGCAGACTAGATTATACTCCGGCCACGATATCGGTTACGGAAGAGGTGCCTATTTTTCCGAACTCCTTTGTTCTGCAGTCTTAATAATAGATTCTAGATTTTGGAGCATTTGTAAACACTGGATAAGAGTAAATACACCCGGTTTTGCCCCTTCAAAATAAAGCACAGTGGTTTTCTGTTTCCCTTTATTTTAAAAAATATATATGAAATCTTGTGCTGCAACAAGTCATCTATATCAAACAGCATTTTGGTCATCACTGTTTTTTAACCTTCGTTTGTAGGTTGTTCATGCAGTCAAAGGGAAAGTCCCTGTTTTTGTTGATGGAGTGCGGCGAGGAACAGATGTTTTCAAGGCATTGGCCCTTGGGGCACAAGCAGTACTGGTACAATCTTTTAATTAGTTTGGCACATTCCTGATATTTCTCGATGTGGACTATCTGCTATCTTAGTAAGGGGCATCGTAACAAACCCTTGAGGTATTTGGATAATAATATCGTGCCAAGTTAGTAGAAACTATCTTTTCACATTACCAAAACACCTTAATCACAAATGAACCAGTGCCCTAGGACAAATGATGACATTCTCCTAATAGTGGTCTTCTTACTACAGGTAGGAAGGCATGTTGTATCTGGGTTGGCGGCAAAAGGGAAAACTGGAGTTAGAAGGGTCACTGAGATGCTGGAGGATGAGCTCGAGTTTACGATGGCACTATCTGGTTGTCCTACCATAAAGGATATTACCAGGGGCCACGTGATAACAGACCGTGAGAGACTTCATTCCTCGCTCTGAATTCGCGCTGCAGCATCCATGAAGATAAGATTTCACATAGGCAAATAGACGATACCCTGGTTGTATTATTGCTTGTAGTTTGCCATGTTATGTAAATAGTGGTCATGTTTATGATCAAAAATAAAATTGTAGTCGAAAAAGAACATGAGTAGAGATTTATGATTGTCAAAGCTGGTTTTTTCTTGGTTCATCAGTAGATGTTAATGTTTAGTGGTACTTTTGGACATCAAATTTGAAGCATAAAATCCTTGTAGGACATTAAATTGATTTGTCTTTGGACTCTAATACCTTCCAATCAACATTGTAAAGTCAGTATCATAACGAATGCCCTCTAAATGATGCGAAACAGTTCTTCCCCACCACAAGAAGGCTGGGTAAAATTAAGTACAGACATAAGCGTTTTTCGGAAGTTATTAATAAATTGGATGCTTGTGTCGTCGTGCATGTCCTGAGAACACATCTTTGCCCCTACTCATCCTCTACTCTCCTCCTGCAGCCTCGGAGCCTCCGTTATTATTATTTTTTTGGACGGACGGGGCCTCTGTTTATTAACTGATACTTCTACCCTCGTAACCCAAGCCGCATGTACTCCAATGAAATTTAATTTTAGCATTTTATTCCAACACAAGGTTCAAGAACATTGACAAACCAGATCAAAGATTGTCCCGCAGAATCTGGTAAGAGATTCCCAAGTCATATACATTTCCCCAGAACCAAGCTTGGAACCCAGTAGAAGAAAATGAAATGAGTGAAGTTCATCTCCCCATAATCACTTGGCCAATGGTTGTGCATCAGTCTGCTTCTGCTCTTGTTCGCGGAATGGATCCTACAGATGCAGAAAGATACAGTGTAGTTCAGACCGTAAAGTATCCACATAGACGTGGTGATGTTACATTACTGCACGTCAAGTCAGAATTTTTTTTATTAAAGACAACATCTTTAAGTGGAGAGAAAATGCAAAGCGTGCAATATCATTTCACAAGCTCAGACTAATCTAGCTTTAGACAAACAAGATAGCACATGTATGGTTTCAGTTTTCACGATAAAATGGACTCACTACCTCTGGGCAGTTAGATGAACCTTAATCAGGTATGTGGCTCAAGCAATACCGATTTACAACATGTCAACTTTTCATCGTCCAGTTTCTGTATGATGTATAATAGATGCTGTGGTTAGAAAGTTTCTGTGGAACATTCCTCATGACTCAGGAGAAAACCCAGCTCCTACCTCTAAAACCATGGCCGTGTTTGCTACGTAAACTCAGTTGGAGGATGTTGGTTGATGCAAACAAAGTCAGGGCTAAGGTTTTGAAAGCCAGGTACTTGCAACATGGTAAATTTATGGGAGGTGACAAGAAAGATAACTAATTCGACTGTAATGGAAAACTTATTCAAGCGGGAGCTAGGAATCAGCCCCATGGTCAACCCCTTACCCTTGAGTCTTAAAGTAATTTCTAAACATCCCAGGCCTCAAAGATCTATTTTATACAGTCCAGAATCTCTCACAAACAGATGATGCCGCCAATAGATACATGCTGGGAGAAAAATTCTGGATGATAGAAGCATTCGGTTCCGTATGCTCCAGTGGATTCATCTTATGCAAGGAGATAAAGATTCGAAAAGTTGGTCATCTTACTCGACCTCATATTTATCATACCATTGGTGATGGAAAATATACTTGACTACGGCATGATGAACATCTGGCTTGTACAAGGCAACGCTACATCTTAATTAGGGTTTACAGTGGCGAGCCCGATTAGCCGATGCAACAAGAGGGATACATTGTTATTGCCTGCAGCTAGAAGTGAGGAAATTGGTGAAGATTCAGGCCGAATAACGGCCGATGACGCTGATCTGTTGCAGCATCAATGCCGCTACTCGGCCCACAGCTAAAGCAGTCCCTAATGCAATCGAGCTCCATATCACTGTCCACGACAATCCGACGGATCATTCGGGCGCTCTAGAAAGGCCGGATTTCTAACACCATCCAATCAAAGGAACAACGAAAGAAAGGCGCACACACGCACACCCGAATTAGACGCAACCTGCACATGCAATCCGCCGAAAATCTATCAAGCAAGAGAAAAACCCGAAATTTGTAACGAAGGCAAGTCCGAAAGCAGAAGGGAAGCTGACGAAACAAGAAGAAACCGATAAGAAATCGAAAGGGGAGAGATTTGGATTTACGTGCTCGACGAAGGTGTGATTGGCGACGACCACAGTGGCCACGACGCCGCCGAGTATGGCGGCGGGACCAGTGAGCAGACTCCACTTGCGGTATATCATCTTCCCCCGCTTCTCCTTCTTCCTCCCTCTCTCTCCCTCTGCGCGATCAATCTCTCCACAAAGCTCGTTTTTTTCCAGGAAAAGGAAAAGCTGAAAAAGAAAAAGGAAATTGTAGAACCATGTAACATGGGCCACATGGATCGACATTGGGCTCCCATAAGGCCCTTTTCACCGTAAACATCTGTTATTTATTTTGGCAAATGAAAGAAATGGGTTATATACATAAATGGATGAAGATTTGTTTATACCGAAAAAAGAATTCTGTGAACAACCTTCTGGAATTGAAGGCAAACATTTTGGCTTCTCTTCAATGCATGCATGACTTTACATAAGCACAGACCATTATGTGAACTTAGTTTATGAATATTTTAAGTTTTGATCAAGAGGGTATCCCAAAGAAAATTTTCTGTTAAAAAACACAGGGAAATGGCTTCACTTTCTTTTTCTTTTTTTTTGGTCAAAAAATGGCTTCACTTTCGAACCTTTACTTTTACGACTATTAATAGTGGCTCCATCGATATTGTTTGGGATAAAGAAACCTGTGTAGCTCTCTCTCTCTCTCTCTCTCTCTCTACACGCCCTTAACAGGAGCAACATTGGCCACTAAGGGTGTGCAACCGGACCGGGTTTACCCGGTACACGCCCTTAACAGGAGCAACATTGGCCACTAAGGGTGTGCAACCAAACCGGGTTTACCCGGAAACCGGACCGGCCCACCCAAAAAACAGGTTCGGGAATCGCTTCTAACAAGAACCGGTCCGGGTACCGGTTCCATTTTTTGGGAACCGGTTAGAACCGGTCCGGTTTCCGGTTCCAAGTAAAAACCAACCCGAACCGGTTTTAGAACCAGTTTTAAGATAATGTAAAAAAAAAGTAAAAACCCTAGATCACGTAACCCTACTTCACCGGTTTTAGAACTGGTTTCCGGTTTAATATTGGGATCTGTTTCACAACTATGAGCGAAACAGCACGGCCCTTAAAGTCTTCTAAATATTGTGTGATTCATATGAGATATATAGACATTTCTCTAGTGAGAGCAGATGCTTTACTGGTAAGTCTCTTGATTTTTCTTTCAGGATATTTCATTCGGAAATAGAAGTGAGAAGTTCTCCCATCATGGAACAAAATAAAGAGCTAAACCTGTTGAACAATTCCCTGGAAATGTGACTCTTAAATATTTATGCGATTAGACTATGTCTTACAACATAGTGCTTTTGGATTGTTGATTTTAATGTATTGTAATTTCACTTGCTCATTTTGGGGATTGTTACTTTTGGCGGATAGTGATTTTTGTTATTCATCTTTTACTTTAAATCGTTTCATTGATACCTATATTATTTTGCTGGAAAAAAATGAAACCGGAAAAAGGAACAAAAAGAAAAAACAGGTTCTCGGGTAAACCCTGAAACCGGACCGGAAAAACAGGGTCGGTTCCAAAACAGGGTCCAAGGAAAACAGGGTTGATTTCAGGTACCAAAAATTGGGAACCGGTTATAACAGGGTTGGTTTCAGATTTCAGGTTTCAGGTCTGGACCCAACCCACCCTGGAACCGATCATCCCTATTGGCCACCTCCTGAAATGGAAGCTGAAGCTGAGATCCATGAAGAAGCCGAAGAGATGGGCTCACAGACGCCTAAGCAAACAGTGAAGGCAAGATCAAGAAGACCTCCACACAATTACGTGGCCATCGTGAAAGATTCCGTCGTGCCCATTCAAACTTTCCCTCTCGACATGCTCTGCGATCAGCTCTACGACGGAGTGGTTCTGCAACAGGGGAAGAGAGTGAGCCTCTCTCTCTCTCTCTCTCTCACGATTTTCTTAACTTCATTCTGAATTGTAAAAAAAAAGGAGATTTTTATGTGGACTTTGATATATGCTGTAATTGTAGAAATGAATATGAAATTTCATCCTTGCAGAAGTACTGGGTCGACAGGCATCTGAACAAGAATTGCTTCATGGTGTTTGCGAGGGAGCTTGCAATTTCATGGGGCGACACCCCCGAGAACTGGCTATGGAAGACCGTCAAAGAGTCCGGGTAAGAGTCAATATTCAAAAAAAAAAAAAGAAAAGAAAAAAGAACAAAGAAAATGAGATCATCATTTCTCTCGGAAAAAATCTGCTAAAAAAGAAAAAAAAAACTTTTTATTTCCTCGTTTGATCAAATTATCTTTATCTTGGACGAGATAAAGCGAATTCACCTCTTGTGCGCGTTCAGGTCATGGGCTGCAATGACTACTAGTTTGTTTTTAGCTCCTCGCTGCTTCATTTGAATAATTTATGTTCATCTGTACATAACCTGTGCAAAACATGAAGTGCAGAAAACTCTAATTGAGAAGTATGGATGTTTCAGTTCTGGTAATTGTTCAATGCACTTGTAAAATAAAATTCTCAGGCATGTGAAGTTAACTATTTATGACAGATTGTTTATCATATAAAAGCTATTATCATTTTCACCTTTTAACCGCTGATGGAGTGTTTTGAGAGGGACACCATTCTTCTATACTTTTAGAGAGCGCCAAGACACTGTACGTAGGATCTGGACATATGTTTCCTTATTGCTGAATAGTTAAAGATGACATTCTAAGCATGACAGATCGAGGTACCCATAGGAATAGAATCTATCCACCATTTTGAGATGATCAAGGAGCCAAGAGACTTACAGTTTAGAGTAATTAAGTGACTCTACACATCGTTAAAAAAGAAATGCGAAGTTGAGATGGGTGACTGAGATGCAAGTCATATGAACAATTTCAACTGTCAAGTACCTCTTCATGAGGTCTAATTCTCTTATTCCCTTCCAACTAGCCTTTCGAGCATGTAATTGTTTCTAACATTGTTGAATGATAAGGAGATCAGTTGATAAACGCACAGTCCCTCACTTTATGCCGTTAGTAATTAGTGTTTTAGTTTGTCTATTTGTTGTTCATTGTAAAGATAAGTTTTGTACTGCACTGGATGCAGGGAGACAGCCCTTTTAGTCGTAAAGGTTTTTAGGAAGCGTCCCAAGACCAATATACCTCATTGTAGAGACAATAGATTCGAGGTCCAAGTCTAGACTTACCAACATTCCTAGTTAAACTCACTTTCATTTGAAAGTTCAAACAATTGAATCTATGAACCTAGTAAATACGATAATCATTCTTATCACATCAATTATGCCATTAGAGATTCTGCATCGCTAACATCTTAATACATGCATCTTAGCAAAGGAGACTTTAATGGGAATAATGACCAGCGAAGTGTGGAACGCAAAACTTATTTCACTTGGGTGAAAATGAACTAAGCTGAGACAAATTGATTGTTAAAGTAAATTTCTTGAATCGCTTTAAGCGGGGTTATAATGAGCTATTCACAGTCTCGTTCTACCCATCGGTTCAAGTTTCTAGCTCGAACATTCTAATGTAGTATTAGAGCCATTCTACGTATTTCAGATCCCATTTAATATTTCATTTCGTGTGTAGATCTCATTCCTTGCTATTTTATTCCACTTGCAACATAATTGTCCCTTCATTCCGGCATGCACTTCATATGCAAATATGATCTGCACTAGGAAAATCTATTGAAGCAACTCGTGTAGCTATTTGTCTTTTCTTTCATTTCATCGTCTAATTTGATGGGGGAATGAACACATTAGCGATTCTTCTTCTGCGAAACTCCAACTCCTGACATTGAACTTCAATTTTACCAGTAATGTGGATGTTGAGGTAGCTTCACTGGGAAGAGTGTGCTGGCTGGAAATCAGTGGGAAGTTCCGAACGATCATGCTCTCTCTGAAGACCTTGTATGAAGTCTCGTTGGTGGCATTAATGACCGAGTCAAGTCAGGGTTGGAGCGTTCCTCTGAAGATCGACATTACTTTACCGGATGCATCGAAGCTGGAATGCATGGGGAATTTGCACGATAAGCCCCGCAGAATGTGGATAAACATTGTGATGGGGGAATTCATGACGTCGTCCCAAAATATCGGAGAAATCAAATTTTGTATAACCGAAACCAGTCCTATTTGGAAACAGGGGCTAGTCGTCAAGGGTGTTGCTTTTCGACCCAAAAATTGAAGTCAATAGGTGAGGCTTTGGCTATTAGTTTCTTATGTTCATAAGAAAAAAAAGAAAAAACAGCATTGATTAATGTATTGTTGTCACGACTCGCATATATCTGTGGGTACTGGTAAGCTTGCTTATGTTGTAACTGGCATGGTATGTTATTCTTGTTTTTCTTGAATTTATTATTATTATTGAAAATATGTCTCGAGTTTGAGCTTAAAAAGGAAACTTTCTTAATTTGAATAAGTTTCTTAGTTGGAGTAGGTTTCCTATTTTGGATCTAACTCTTGTCTAAATATAAGAAATGTGATTTATTATGAAGAGTATGAAAGATGAGCTTTTGCTTGTGAATTATATCCTGAGTATTTGAAGCCATAAAAATCTTGTGGTAAGATTTTGTGAATTCCTCTGTGAGATTGAGAGATTATTTTGCAAGTAATTATAGAGCTAAATACTATCGAGTTATTAGGTGTAATTGGGGGCTTGGGAAGCACTGATAGTATTTGAGTAACTCAAGTGTGGTTGTAATCTCCTTTATATCGTTTGATCTATAAAGGAATTCGTTGCTGCTCTCTCTATGGACGTCGGTCACATCGATCGAACCATGTAAATCTGGTGTTTGATTTATTTTCTTGTTCTGTTTATTTTATTGTTCGGTCCATTGCTTTCGCAACAATTGGTATCAGAGCTAGGCTTGACAGAGTTGAAGCGAATCAATGTCGACAGAAGAAGGAAAAGTGAAAATTGACAGATTTGATGGGAAGTAATTTAGTTTTTGGAAGATGCAGAATGAGAATTCTTTGTACCAAAGGAAAATGCACTTAACCCTGTTTGGGGAGAAGCCAGAGTCGATGAAGTAAGTTGAATGCGAATTGCTGAGTAGATAAGTGTTGGGTGTTATTTGGTTGACATTGGCTCGTAACGTTTCGTTTAATATCGTGAAAGAGAACACCATTACGGGTTTGATGAAAGCCTCGTCGGATATGTGCAAGAAGCCCTTTGCGATCAACAAGATCTACTTGATGCGATGTCTGTTTAACTTAAAGATGGGTAAAGGTGTGTCAGTTGCTGATCATATCAATGAATTCAATGTGATTATTATTCAATTGAGTTCAGTTGAGATTGACTTTAAAGATGAAGTATGTGTCTCGTTGCCCGATAGTTAAAATACTACAGTTACCACTGTTAGTAATTCTTCTAGGTCAACAAGCTTGATGTTTGATGGGGTTCATGATTTGATTCTTAGTGAGGACATCTGTAGAAGAGAATTTGGTGAACTTATGTTTACTGCTTTAGTAGATGAAAGTAGAGGAATAACTAGTAAACGTGTTAGCAGGAGTAGTATAAGCTTGAGTAGACGAAGTCAGGTTGGGACTAGTGGTGCTATTTGTTGGAGTTGTGGCAGGAGGGAGCATTTTAGAAGGAAATGCCTTAAGCTAAAAAATGAGAAGGGTAAGGGAATTAGAGTTGAGTCTGTTCATGATATTGCTGTAATAGTTGATAGTAATTCGGATGGTGATGATTATGTTTTGTCTGTCGCTGCTGATTCGTCGTTTGACGGATAGATTATGGATTATGGTTGTTCGTTTGACGTTATACCAAATAGGAATTTGTTTACTACTTATCAATGCATGGATAATAGTAAACTGCAGTTGGAAAACAACTATGAGTGTAATGTTGTGGGTGTTGATGATGTTAGAATTAGAATGCATGATGGTATCGTGATGAAATTGACTTGACTGAGGCATGTTCTAGAGTTGAAGAAGAACCTGATTTCCTTAAGTGCTTGGAATTTAGCTAGGTGTTAGTATACTTTAGAAAGTGGAGTTCCGAAGGTTGTTAGAGGTGCCATAGTGATAATGAAAAGAATCAAGCACAGTAGCTTGTATAAACTTAAAGGTGAGACGATAGATTTCACCTCGGAGATGTCAGATGCTACGGTACCATACCTGTTTTCTATATATGTAGGTACTTTCTCAAAACGAGATTTACATGTACCTTACAATGACTAGGAAGGCCTGGTTCTTTTTTTTTTTTTGTTTTCTGGGTCAGTAGGGAAATGTTTGGTTGAATGGGACACTCTACAACTTTAAGGTTATGTTAAAATGATTGCATCTAACAAACAAATAGGAAAGTGACTTTTTTATAGCCACGTCAAGATATAGCTTTATTCTTTGACAATAAAAAAAAGATATAGCTTCATTCTCACTGTGTTTAACATTAATTAGAAAAAAAACTCATCCCACTAGTAGTAACATTGATTTATCAAGGTTAGCACTAAAATAGTAATTCGTGAATAATTTATTAACCTTGACATACTTTGCTACAGTAGTCAATAGGGAAAAAGTCATAAAAAACCCGAAATTATACCTACTGTGATACATTTATCATGAATCTTTTTTTGTGACACAAAAAATCACAAACTATTGTTCATTGTGACACATTTACCCTAAACATTTTCTCATGACAAAAAACCCCAAATTTGTATATAAGTGACACATTAACCCTCCGTCAAGCATCTGTTAGACGATTTTTCAGTCAAAACAATGTCGTTTTTATTTTACTTAAGTCATGTGGGCACCATGTTAATGCCATTTGCTCTCTAGCGACTATATAGGCAAATTTTAACGGTTTTCATTGACAAAATTTTGACGGAGGGTAAATATGTCATACAGGTACAAATTTGCGATTTTAGGTGTCACAGAAAAAAAATTCAAGGAAAATGTGCTATAATGAGTATAGTTTAGGATTTTTTGTGGCTTTTGTCCTAGTTAATAAAACTAAAAGGATCCATTGATTTTTTTGTTTTGTAGCCATTCCTGATTTTAACCAAATAACGTTAGAAAAATTAGTGTAAATCTATCACTATTGCTCCTCATTTTAATTTTCTAAAGAAAAACAACTTTCTTTGTTCCTTCAGCTTGAAACGATGATATATTCAGTGTTACTCCTTGTCCAGGCATCACATGCAAAAGCAGCATTGGATTCCAAAAATGTGGGCCTACGACACCAAGTCTGACGTTCAGAACTCCTTGTCCAAGCATCACACAAAAGCAGCATTGGATTCCAAAAATGTGGGCCTAACACACCAATTCTCTCTCTCTTCCTCCCAATTAAATAAGCCTTGACAAGACCGTCCATCCAAATTGACGTTGACTTTGACATGAAAAGCAAAGGAACGGCTTATGTGGCCAATTCATATCTCTACTGTCGGAACAAACCCAGTGGGCTTTAATGACTTTGGTCCATCCGAACTCTGAGGTTCGCTTTCATTAGGAACGTGTTTCACGTTGTCATGTTGCAATCAATCGTAGGACTTTGCGAAACTTACTTTAAAATTATAAAAGATCGTGGATAGAGACCTTTTCTTTTCAATTCTCTTCCCATGAAATAAATCAGTTTTGATAGATGATGCTCCCGCGCTATCGTTGTGCATCTCTAATGTGTGAACTCCTTGACTAAATATTGTCGTGATCCACTGAAACGGTGCACAACCTAAGAATTGGTTAATAGATTACTAAGCTCACGCTTAATTCGGACCTTCCCAAGGTCATACCAATTCGCAATTTAGGTTCAATATTTAACATACAAATCATTTTCATTTTGAAGTCGCCATTAATTTATTCTTGGTGGGTCGATTAAAAATCCAAGTAAAATATTGAGATATTTACTTTATTTCTACGAACCAAAGATTATGAATTCGGGACTTGATTACGCTAGATTACTTAACACCATTTTGGTACCTTTTCTTTTTTACTTTCAAAAAAACATTTTGCAATTGGCTCAAATCAATTTTAACCTAACAAATAACATGTGAGCTGATCATGCGGATATGCAACCATTAATGAAAAAACCCAATAATCAAAACGATAAATAAATTGCAAAGGCATGGAGGGAATTTACTTACCTCGAAGCAACACAATCATCTGCAACAATAATAATTAGAGAACACATGATTACCTTAATCATGGTTTCTATTTTTCAAGCAATTTAAATCAATTCTTTAAGGTTTTCTCTTATTTAATGAAAACTAATCTATGTGCAATTTCTAATTAAATGAGCCTAATATACAAACTATATGACATGCACATGACATAGCAATATGACATGACCTAAACTACATGACATGTATATGTTTTTTTTTAATATTTTTTATTAAAATTCACAATTATAACTAGATAAACACTATCCTAGCATGCAATTTATTTAGAAAAGGAAAGGTTCTAAATTCCATTCTAATTGATTTTAAAATCTTATATAAACATGCAATCGAATATAAACATGTAAAGCTATCTATTAAAATCTATCCAAATATTATCTAGTATATACCTAATCCTATCCAATCTTTTTTGAGATTTCTTTTTTGGATAAGAATAAAATAAAATCGAATCGAATCGAATCAAATCAAAGCAAAAAATCAAATCAAAATCAGAGATAACATCCAATCACCCAAAATATTATTCATATCCATTCAAATTTAGAAATTAAAAAAAATCGACAAATCGTATCCTACAACATGAGGATTGAATTGGCCGATTTTTCGTGCGATCGCAAATCGTATCTCGGACATGAGATTGGATTGTTGACCATAACACGTTGTGAAATTAGGAAATTTTCCTAATTTAAAGGATACCCGAAAATTTTATGGATATGGCATATCACCCGAATATTCAAACAATATCACAAATTTTGAGTTAGGAAACAAATATTAAAAAAAATCAAATTTGATAAGATTTTTTTACCTAATTCGAAATATTGTAGATTGGACTGAGGATCACGAACAGTAGACCACGGCTTCGCGATTGGCGATGGCGCAGCCAGCAAAGGACGACGACGTGGGGGGACTGCTCAACCAGGAGTGACTAGCTCCTTGGCATGGTGCAGCTCGTCATCTCGGTTGAGTGAATAGTGACGTCACGATAGCTAGAGTCCCCAGCCAGAGTAGGGGCACTAATTAGGGAGTCTTGGCCGGTGGTGCTCGTCGTGGGGTTTCATGCATCAGGAGCAAGGCATTGGGCACGGTGACACGATTGAGTTAGGACAGGACATGGCATTGTAGCTCACGGAACGGCGAGCGAAGCGACGCGCTAGCTTGGTAATGTACCGGAGGCTCAGCACAAACTAGGAAGGGGCTCAGTCGGGATAGCAAAATAGGGCAGAACGAGGGCAGCACGGTTGCTCCTTATGGTGGAAGGATCTTGGGCAGCTCAGTGACGGCATAGTGGGGCTCGTTGTTGCAGCTAGACTTCTCGCAGGGCAGCAGTGATGTGTCTCAGGTCAGGGAGCAGCAAGTTAGCGGTGACGTCACGGATCAAGAATAGGGCATTGGGCTGGAGCGTTGGGGGGAGGAGAGGGCGATGGCGCTCGTCGGGGGTCTCGGATCGATCAGCTCGGCCTCTCGGTTCAATGTAGGGGGCAATGATGGAGTAGGGTTAGTCGGTGCTGGGACTTCTCAGGTCAGGCTGCTTCGTTGGGTTTGGCAGGGAGAGAAAGCAACGGCGTTGGCTAGGAGTTGCAGTAGGCGAGAGGCTCGGCTAGGGACCGGGCGCGGCCGGTTCTTGAGAGCATGTCTTTTGAGATGGGCTGAATTAAGCTCAAATTAGGCCAATTAAGGCCTTTCCCCCCTGTGAATTTCGGCTAGGGGCTTACCCTCTATGGTGGCCGAAATTTGTCTCCTTTTGTGGGCTCAATTGATCATAAGGGCTTATTTTAATTAAGATCAAAGCTTTTTTAACTTTATGGGCTAAACTCAACTTAATTAAAGCTCATGTGACATTCCAAATTTCGACCACTTGGTATTTATGAAATGCATGATTTCAATAATGCACTTGTAGCAAATCTCGCCCAGACTTGATCACTCTTGGAATACTAACCAGTAGGGAAAGGCTAATTAGGGAATTTAATTCGCGCGGCCATAGAACTTGATCATGGACTGACTTTCGACCATAAGGATTGTCGAGGTGATATTTTGGGCTAATACAGACCGATCTAAGGTTGGTCATGGATCGATTTGCGAATGCCATATAACTGCATCGCGGGTGATTCCGCCTCGCTAGGATATGAAATTGCGAACGATCCCAAATCTGTTCCAAATGATCATGATCTTTAGAACTAGTGATTGATCCTCACAATTATATGATAATCGAGGTCGCCATGACTCAAGTGAGCTTAAACGTGGTTCGATTTAGTATCGACCACGGGTCGAATACACGAATTTTCTCGGGAGCCGCCCGTTAGTTTGAGATAAGCTCAAGTTGTGTTTATTTGAGTTTGGCTATTAAATAGAGATCGAGTTTGGGCATCGAAAATTTCGATAGTCATGATACAGTATTTGGACGATGTCAGAAGTACCGTGGTCAGTTTTGAATTTGCTTGAATTCCTCAGAAAATTGGAATTTTGGAAGAAAATGGAAAATGACCGTTTTGCCCTTGACATTTTATGAAGGCCAAGTATAAATGAGAGGGGCATTTTGGTCATTTCACACCAACTTTAGAAATATAAATTTTTGGACGATTTTGCCCCTGCACTTTTTGTGAAATTCCCGTTTTACTCTTGGATATTTTTGGGTAAGGATTGATCTTGGCCGTTGATCCTTGGATAAGAACAAATCTTGGCCGTCGGATGGAAAGTAGAGAGAGGGGCAAGATGGTAATTTTTCTTGGGGGGGGGGAGGACATCAATTATAAGTTCCTTAGTATATATATTTTCTTTTCTCTCTCTCCCCCTCATTCCCATGTTTTCCCTCTCCCTCACCCCTCTCTTGGCCGGCTTCCCTTTTTCCCCTCCTCCTGTGACCGTGGCCAACCGGCCAAGCCCGCCGTCGCCGCCGTTCAGCTGCCGTGCGTTGCCGCCGCCGCTTGCCGGAGTTGCTGCCTTGCCGAGGCCTTTGCTGCTGCTTGTTGGGCTTTTCTTGCTTAGGTCTAAGGCAAGTTTCTCTCTAAACCTTGGGTAGGATGATGGGTTGTTAATGGATTGATTTAATGGTTGATGGAAGTGATTATAGATGGATTAGAGGAGAGCTTGACTCCTTGTTGTGTTCATGGATGTTCATGTGGCTGTTGGATGATAGTTTGGACATTGTGGAATGAGTTTTGGCGGTTGAAATTCGGTAGAAATCAATTGGGGTTTGAATCCTTGAGGTTTGGTGTGATTTTCAGATTCGCGGTTACTGTACCCATCCAGATTGCTATTTTTGTGGAGAGTTGTGTGGGCCGAATATGAGGAAGTATTCTTCATGAAAGTTGCTCCCAACATCTTGAGGTATAACATATTTTAAATTTGGAATTTTTGGAGGCCATTTGGGTCGCACGAAAACCCATTTTCAGACCGTCTTAAAACTGCCCGGAACACTGTTCATCCCGACCTTCTTGTCTTGCCGAATTTTTATAAAATTTTCCAGATCTATTTTCAATAAACTTCCTTCACAAAGGTTGTTGGTGACTTTCCTTTCTATGACATATAAAAATTTCAAAGATTTTCAAGATGATTTGGGTATTGAAAGAAATATATTTTGAGGACAAAACAGTCTATTAGAGCGAACTGATTCTAGTCTGATTTCGAGGGACAAAAAGGCATGGTTGCCGATTGAAACGAATTTCGTGTTCTACATAAGAAATGTTTATCAAGATGTTTTTTATGATATATCCAAAATTTAGAATTTTTGGAGTTCGTTTACTATTTATTTTGATGGGATTTCGGTCATTGTGTAAACTGCCCAGATTTACCCTGATTCTATAGATGTTCATTTTTATGAGCGGAATGGTGGGGGTGTCGAGGTTGAATAGTTGCTGCCCTCGTGACTGGAATTGATGCTTGAATGTGTATGAGTTGATTTGAGGGTGGTTGGTGATTACCTAATTGTGACCGTGTGTGTGGAAGGGCTTGTGGATTTAATTGAGGGGAAGTAACTTATTCGGCATGTGCGTGTGGATTGATCAGTTTCATGGCTGAATGGTGCTTGATTGACGGCCTAAATGGTGCTTATGCACGTGTGACTTGATATTGAATACTCGGTGTCCATGTTGATTGATTGGTTGAGTTGTAATGATTGATGTTGTCAAAATCGAGGATGATTTGGTGGTGATCGTGAGTTGCGATTGAGTTGACATGCATTATGTGAGCATGTGGTGTGATTAACACGCGAAGTGAATGCATTGCATGACATGAGTGATCACTAAAAGCCCTGAGGGGCAAAGATAAAAAGTGGTGTGATGGTGTGCTCGTGTGATCACCTAATCCCTGATGCGTTTTACGCAGGGAATTGAGCCGTCCTGAGGCGTGTACTTTAACGCGGGACGATGCCCGGTATTACCGGAAGACCGCCAACCTGAGGCGTGTACTGTAACGCGGGTTGTGCCGTAGGTGGAGGATGTTGAGCCTGAGGCGTGTACTGTAACGCAGGTTGTGCCGTAGGTGGAGGATGTTGAGCCTGTGGCATGTACTGTAACGCGGGCTAAGGAGTGTTGTGAAAATGAGACAGTTGTTTATGCCGTAGGTGGAGGATGTTGAGCCTGAGGCGTGTACTGTAACGCGGGCAAGAGACATAGCCTGAGGCGTGTACTGTAACGCGGGCTAAGGAGTGTTGTGAATATAAGATGATTGTATGTGGACCGTGGATTGAAAGTGGGCCTGAGGCGTGTACTGTTACGCGGGTCATGAATAATCTGGGTACGTGTGATGCATAGTGCTTGATTATGGGGTAAAAACTGTTAAGCATGGTATGGGACGTGCCCAAGTGAGTTTTACCTTATAATCGAGGCACGCGCGACTGTGATGCATTGATGCATGTGAATTCTTATTACATGCTTTGGTTTTGTGATATGGTTGATACATCATTGTGGCATATATGTGTGTCTAAGCCAGGTAAGAATGCCTATGATTGTATTATGGCACGTTTATTTCAGTAGCCTTGTATGTTTAGGATGATCCGGAGGCAACGTATTCTCTTAAACGAGGTTTAGGGAGCTTACTTGCTGAGTTATCTCACCCCCCGTGGTTAAACATTTTCAGGTTTGGGGTGACAAATAGACGTCACGTAAGGATCGGAGACCAGGGTCGATGGGGGGGGGATGGGATGAACTTTCCGCTTTTGGATGCCTTGCTATAGAGGAGTTTAGGTTAACCCAATCCCTCTGTATGTGCGGTTGGTGACAAGTCGCCCTCAGGTCGGGCTTGTAAATTGTACCGAACTTGGATTAACAGTGTGTTTATGAAAGTTGTTTTGTTGATGTGTATTCCTGCTGTCTCCTTGGCTTCCCCGAGTTACATGTGATGTCGATAGGGTGTTATAGTTCGCTTCCGCATGCGTATGATCGTTAGTGAATCGTTTGGGTCGGCGATGCGTCCTGGGACATCGCACTTGTAACGACCGTAGTGGGATGTTCGCGTGCTCACTGGGTTCGGGGCGTGACATCCCCGTTGATTTGGTATCAGAGCAAGGAGAGCTCGATCTAAGTTGGTCGAAGCCTGGAGTGATAAGGAGCGGAGACCCTGGGGTAGTCATCTAGGGAGACCCTAGCAAGTCATAGGGTGGAATGAGCTACGCGTGCCTCCAGACTGTTTGTCATGATTGCTGAGTGAATTGAGTGTTATAACGATTGGAATGCAGGTGCGTCTAGACCTGAGGTAAGTGCACAGACTTTATTGATTGTGGCCTTGTGCTGTTATGATTATTTACCTGTTGAGTGAATTATTGTGTTAATTCGCTGCCTAGGACTAGACTGGTATAGTTGGCCTAGGTCTCTAATTCCTGAGTGGAATTATAGCAGGTAGGTGAGAGATAGAAATCGTGAGGATGAGTTCGCGAGGTAGAGGAACCGGGGGTCCATCCAGCTCACGAGCCTGACCTGCAGGAGATCCGAGAATGGATGCGGTCATGAGGACCCTAGAGGAGATTGGCAATCTAATAGGACGGCAGACTCAGGAATGAGCTGCCACTATTGCCCAAGCTGCTGAGGCCGCTGTGGCCGCCACTGCCAATAATAATAATGGAAATCAAGGGCAAGGGCAAGTGAATATGAATAGGTAGATACATCAGCTAGTTGAGCAATTTTTGAAGTTAAAGCCCCCTAAGTTTGATGGTAAGGGCGACCTTGAGGTTGCATTGCTGTGGATAGAGAAATTAGAAAAGGCTTTTGAGGTATTGGGGTGTACAGATGAGGAGAAAGTGATGTTAGCAGTGTATCAATTGCAAGGAAATGCAAGTGATTGGTGGAAAGCCACTAGAGAAAGAGTGTTCCCGGCTGGTATTGCCCAGACTTGGGCGATGTTTGTGGAAACCTTTAATGGTAAATATTTTTCTGAGAGTGCCCAAGAACAGAAATTAGCCGAGTTTATGAGGCTTCGTTAGGGGCAGAGGACAGTAGATCGGTATAAGGCTGAATTTGCTCGATTATCTAAGTTTGCCCCAAAAATGGTGAAGGACCCATTGGATAGGGCCCGGAGGTTCCGAGATGGATTGAAGTCAGACCTCCGTAGTCGGATGATATCGCTGAATCTGAAGGACTATAATGAGATTTATGAACGAGCCTAAGCAATTGAACGTGATGTGATAGAAAGGGCTACCGCTTTTGTGATTGGTGACAGGGAAGAAAAGATAGACCTAGCAGTCCTAGCTATGTATGATTTTGATGTGATTGTGGGTATGGATTGGTTGACTAAGCAGAGGGCCGTAATGGATTGTGGTAGCAGGGTGATCCAATTTAATATAGTTGGACATCCTAGATTCGAATTTGTGGGAAATCGAGGAGGAACCTCGATTCCCTGGATTTCGTCGCTGTAAATGGCTAAGTTGTTGGACAAAGGGTGCGAAGGGTTTTTGGCGGCAGTAGTTGATTCGACAATTGAGGAACCAAGGCTAGAGGACATAGCCGTGGTGCGCAACTTTCCCGATGTCTTTCCTCAGGAACTACCGGGATTGCCACCAGAAAGAGAAGTAGAGTTTGTAATCGAATTGGCCCTTGGAACAGAGCCAATTTCGAAAGCACCCTATAGGATGTCACTGTCTGAGTTAAAAGAATTGAAAATTCAGATGCAAGAATTGTTGGATAAAGATTTTATTCGTCCAAGTGCGTCCCCATGGGAAGCGCCAGTGTTGTTTGTACGGAAGAAAGATGGGTCGTTGAGGTTGTGTATCGATTATAGGCAGTTGAATCAAGTGACCATCAAGAATAAATATCCTCTGCCAAGGATAGATGATTTGTTTGATCAGTTACAAGGGGCTTCGGTAGTTTCTAATATTGATTTGAGGACGGGATATCATCAGTTGAGGATTAGGAAGGAGGACATACAGAAAACGGCATTCAGGACGAGATATGGACATTATGAATTTACAGTAATGCCGTTTGGGTTGACTAATGCCGCTTCTGCCTTTATGGAATTGATGAATCGTGTGTTTAAGAAATTCTTGGATCAATTTATTATAGTTTTTATAGATGATATATTGGTGTACTCGAAGAGTCCGGAGGAGCATGAGTTCCATCTAAGTAAAGTTCTGCAGACCTTAAGGGAGCACGCACTTTACGCCAAGTTGAGTAAGTGCGAGTTCTGGCTCAATCGAGTGGCGTTCCTTGGACATGTGATTTCTGAGAATGAAATCTCAATAGATCCGGCAAAGATTGAAGCCGTGGTAAAGTGGCCGAGACCAACAACGGTAATAGAGGTCCATAGTTTGTTGGGGTTGGCAGGGTATTATCGATGTTTTGTGAAAGGATTAGGATGCGTGCTTATGCAACATGGTCGAGTAGTAGCGTACGCATCAAAGCAATTGAGGCCGCATGAGTTAAATTACCGACGCATGATTTGGAATTGGCCGCAATCATTTTCGCCCTTAAGATTTGGAGACATTACTTGTGCTGGAAAAGATTTCAAATCTATACGGATCATTAGAGTCTTAAATATTTGTTTTCTGATAAGGAGTTAAACATGAGATAGCGTCATTGGATGGAATTGCTGAAGGACTATAATTGTGATATTTTATATCACCCTGGAAAGGCTAACCGAGTAGCGGATGCATTGAGTCGAAAGTCAAGCATCGCGCACATGATGGTCAAAGAATGGACATTATTGGAAGGAGTAGGAGACTCGGAGTTTAAGTTCGAGATAGGTCAAGTCTCGAATTTGCTCGCTACATTAAGTGTCACGCCCCGAACCCCAACGGGCTCGCGACACCCCTTCCACGGTCGTATTGAACGCGACGTCCCAGGACGCATCGCCGACCCAAACGAACTACGCAAGCGGAAGCGAAATAAAACAACCCAGACAACGAATATGATGACAAAAGGATAGCACAAAACAATAATTGCATAACATCATAAAGCAGTCACTATTACAAAACGATAACCCAGGCTACCAAATTCAAACCACAATTTTCAAAAGGGGGCGGTGGTTGACAAGTTTATCTCCTCTACAAAAAGGTACTCAAAGGACAGGGTAATATGATCTATCCTTCAACCCCTGTGGTGCTCTGGCGGCATCTTCGAATCGATCACGGTCGCGGATCTGAAATGGTTATATAATAACTGTGAGAACGAGTCTCAATAAGCAACCCCCTATACCCCACGTAGGCCAATGCGTACCCAGACAAGTCGTACATGCAATCTACCCCATAACATATAAAATTCGCATCATTGTACTTACCTCGTCATCAAGCCCATGCCAACTCTACACGTTAGTCACAACGTGATAATACAATAATAGTAATTCAATAACATTAAATCAACTCAGCCAGGATCAGCCCGCGCGCCACAATTCATTCATCATTCTAAATCTCCGGGTTGTTCCTTTTTGTGGCATCCATATTCAAAATCTTCTGAATCTCCGGGTCCGTCGATTGTAAAACCTTAATTTTAGTATGTATTTCCGGTTCAATCCTCAATGCTGCAAGCAGACTCGAGACATGACTCACTTCAAACTTAAATTCCGAATCCCGAACTCCCTCCAACAGAGTCCACTCCTTGACCATCATATGCGCGATGCTCGATTTTCCGGCTCAGTGCATCCGCTACTTTGTTAGCTTTTCCGGGATGATACAGAACATCGCAGTCATAGTCCTTACGGAGTTCCATCCAACGACGCTGTCTCATGTTCAATTCCTTTTGGGAAAACAAGTACCTTAGACTCTGATGGTCCGAATAAATCTGAAACTTCTCCCCACACAAGTAGTGCCTCGAATTCCTAAGGGCGAAAATGATCGCGGCCAATTCCAAGTCATGCGTTGGGTAATTCTGCTCGTGTGGCCTCAATTGTCGAGATGCGTATGCCACCACTCTTCCGTGTTGCATTAACACGCATCCTAGTCCTTTTTGCGACGCGTCACTGTAGATGTCATATCTTCCCGGACCCGACGGAATTGTTAATACTGGTAAAGTCGTCAACCTCTGCTTTAACTCTTAGAAATTCCTTTCACACTTATCCGTCCATTCAAACCTCGTCTCCTTCTTTAATAATCGCGTCAATGGCGTCGCTAATGCCAAAAACCTCTCCACGAAGCGTCTGTAATAACCCGCTAGACCTAAGAAGCTCCGAACCTCGGTCACTATTGTTGGCCTCGGCCAATTCGTGACGGCCTCAATCTTTGTCGGGTCCACCGCAATTCCTTCTCCGGATATCACATGTCCTAAGAACGCCACTCGATGAAGCCAGAATTTTCACTTACTGAACTTAGCGTAGATGGCATATTCCCTTAAGGTCCGTAGAACCTTTTCCAAATGTACCTCATGCTCGGCGGAACTTCTTCGAATATACCAGAATATCGTCTATGAACACAATCACAAACTGATCCAGAAATTCCTTGAATACGCGATTCATTAAATCCATAAAGGCTGCAGGGGCGTTCGTCAGTCAAAACGGCATCACCGTAAACTCATAGTGCCCATATCTCGTCCTAAATGCCGTTTTTGGTATATCCTCCTTCTTAATCCTCAATTGGTGGTCACCTGTCCTCAAGTCAATCTTTGAAAATATCGATGCACCTTGCAACTGATCAAACAGGTCATCTATCCTTGGTAGTGGGTACTTATTCTTAATGGTCACCTGATTTAACTGTCTGTAGTCTATGCACAACCTCAAAGATCCATCTTTCTTTCTCACGAACAACACTGGCGCTCCCCATGGAGACGCACTCGGACGAATAAAACCTTTATCCAATAACTCCTGTATTTGAACCTTCAATTCCTTCAATTATGACAGCGACATACTATAGGGCGCTTTCAAAATTGGTTCCGTCCCTAGGGCCAACTCAACCACAAACTCCACTTTACTATCAGGTAGCAATCCCGACAATTCCTGAGGAAAGACATCGGGAAGGTTACACACCTCGACTATTTCCTTTAGCCTTGGTTCCTCAACCAACTAGTCAACCACAAAATAATTATCTTCCTATACCTCGAAGACAAAACTCAACCCATCCAATTTCAATCCACAGTTTCCCAAAACAAATTACCCCAGTTCTTTGCAGAATCCGAAATTTCCAAGCAACACACATCCTTCCCAACCCGTCCAAAATATCATCAGTAATTCAGAAATCCTCAACTGATTGCGCCTACTCACCATAAGTGATTATAAGTCTTACATGATCATTCCAGTTATAATTTCAAAATCTTCTCTTGTTGCACCCACTAGCATCACATAACGCATCCAGACTCTCAAGACAAATCCTTTGATTCCTTCCCTACCACCGCGTACATCTTTCCTTGTGCCTGCGGTTAATCTGGTTAATCCGCGGGGCAACTCCCGCTTAATGACCTACTTGCGGTTGTTGTTGTTGTATTAACGGTCTAGCTTATCGATTCGAGCAGTTTCTCACTTGGTGACCATGCTGACCACATCCACAACATGTTCCACTTCTACCTCGGCAATAGTCATTCCTATGCCCCTTTCCACAAGACCGACATGCGGCGTTGGAGTAGTAGTTCGACTTTCCAAAGTTCTTTCTTAACGAAGGGACAAGTCTCTTGTTCTCGGTCATAAGCTTCTTCCCAAAGTTCCCATTGTCCCTAGCTGACGCATACCGCGATCCAGAAGCGGCAACCCTTTCACTCATATCCGTGTCAACCATCGAGCTCTCTCATACAACTCATTGTAATCCCTTAAGACTCAAAAGTACTAACTGATTGTGGAATTCCGGTTCCAATCCATCCTGAAACCTCCTTATCCTATCCACATGGTCCTTGACCATCCTTGGTGCGTACATAGGCAATCTTACAAACTCGATCTCGTACTGATCGACTGACATCCGATTTTAGCGAAGCCGAAGAAACTAGGTCATTTTCTGTCCTCGCGCACTCTCTCAATGTACTTCTCATTGAAGGCCTCAACAACGACACTCCAGTTTGGGATTATGCCCTTCGAAATATCCTACTTTGGGGGTTCTCTTATCAATCACTTGCATTTCCTTGGAGTTGATATACAGCCAGGGTCACTTTCTCTTCATCAGTGCACCCAAATACCTCAAAAGCCCTTTTTTTTTTCTAAGTCCTCTATCCAAAGTAATGTAGCCTCAGGGTCACCTCTTCCCATTCAACCTTGCAGGTTTAAATTTCAAAAATTTGTCAACCAGCTGACGCATCTATCTGACTGCATTAACTTGCCCTTGACCTTGATTCCCAACATTTTTATTATGCCCACGATTCCCGTTACTTCTATTAGTGGCGGCAACAGCGGCCTCAACAGCAGCAGCGACAGTCGGGGGCAGGAAGGAGGAAGAAGAAGAGAAGAAGAAGAAAAGAAAAAAAGAAAGGAAAGAAAAGGGAAAAAGGAGGAGAGAGAGAAGTCTGCATGGCTAGGGGAGGAAGGGATGTGAGCGCAGGGGAGACATGCACGTAGCTGGCGCGGCAGAGAGACGTGTGCGTAGCTGGCGCGGCAGAGGGAGAGAGAGAGAGAGAGAGAGAGAGAGAGAGAGAGAGAGAGAGAGAGAGAGAGAGAGAGAGAGAGAGAGAGTCAACGCCATCGAGTGCGATCTAACAGCCGGAATTCAAATCTGAAAACGATCCTACCGTCCAAATTAATCCTAGAATATAATAAGGGACAAAGGCCAAATTAATTAAATCACACTACCCTGAGGGAGGTCTACTAGTCCAAATCAGTACCCGATCAAAAATCCACTTTTCACATATCCCGGGCAATCTTGAGGCTGGCCACAATAATATCGACACCGTCCAATTAAATTCGACCCGGAACTCCGAGAAATTCGACACCAAAGTTTGGGCTCTAAATAACTGCCAAATTCGATCGAGTGCGATTCTAGCGAAATCTCTAATTTAAAAAGAATAACCCAGGAGTGATCAGTTCCGGGCGAGATTTTATTATAAGCGCACTGACGAAATACCCGTTTTATAAATCCCAAAAATGGGCCGAAATTCGGAATGTCACATTAAGGATAGAACCGAAAATCCAAACTAGGATTAAGGCCTTGCAATCTATGGACCAAGAGATTCATAAGATTCTGGAAATGGACACTACCAAGAGAAAACCGGACTTTCAAGTATCCGAGGATGGGATCTTGAAGTTCCGTGGACGGTTGTACGTGCCAGACGATGCAGAACTTAAGGAAGAAATTTTGCCAGAAGCGCATTGTAGTAATTATAGTATCCATCTGGGGAGTACGAAAATGTATTAGAACTTGAGACAGTATTATTGGTGGAATGGCATGAAGGCAGACATAACCAGGCACGTGGCTAAGTGTTTAACATGCCAGCAAGTGAAAGCGTAACATTGCAAGCCGAAGGATTGTTGCGACAGTTGGAAATTCCAGAATGGAAATGGGAGCACATCACTATGGATTTTGTAATAGGATTACCAAGGAGCCAAAAAGGGCCATGATTCCATTTGGGTGATAGTGGACAAATTAACCAAGTCGGCACATTTTCTAGCGGTACGAAAGGATTTTGACTTGGAAGGGTACGCCGAATTGTATGTAAGACAAATAGTTTGTCTACATGGAGTGCCGGTGACGATTACTTCGGATCTTGATCCCAGGTTTATCGCCAACTTTTGGAAAAGTCTGCAGACAGCATTAGAATCAAAGCTGCAGTTTAGTACAGCTTACTATCCATAAATGGATGGCCAGTCTGAGAGGACAATTCAAACTCTAGAAGATATGCTTCGGGCATGTGTATTGGATTTTCAAGGCAAGTGGGAAGAACAATTACCCCTAGTGGAATTCGCATACAATAATAGTTTTCAACAGAGTAAGCGTTGTATGGTAGAGTATGTAGGACGCCCGTATGTTGGGACGAAGTTGGAGAAAGGAGTGTAACCGAGCCAGAATTAGTTTAACAGTCAGTTGAGGCGGTTAAGATCATTCGTGAAAGGTTGAAAATAGCGCAAAGCCGTCAAAAGAGTTATGCAGACAGAAGGCGAAGACCTTTGGAATTTCAAGTAGGGGATCACGTATTCCTCAAGGAATCGCCAATGAAAGGATTGTCCTGATTTGGTAAGAAAGGGAAATTAAGTCCACAGTTGTGGGACCTTTTTAGGTGTTGGAAGGGATTGGAGAATTAGCGTATCGACTCGCCTTACCGCCAAACTTATCTCAGGTGCACAATGTATTCAACATGTCGATGTTGAGGAAGTATGAACCGGATCCGACCTACGTGCTGAACTATGAAGAAATAGACGTGGACGACAGGGTGTCGTACGTGGAAAGACTGGTGTGGATCGAGGATAGGAAGGAACAAGTCTTAAGGACTAAGACGATCCCGCTGGTCAAGGTGATTTGGGAACATCACGGGACAGAAGGCGCTACTTGGGAAAGCGAGGAACCGATGAGACGTCATTACCCCCAGTTGTTTGATTAGTTTGGATTTTGATTGTAAATTTCGAGGACGAAATTTTTATAAGGGGGGAAGAGCTGTGACATTCCAAATTTCGACCCACTTGGTATTTATGAAATGCATGATTTCAATAATGCACTTGTAGCAAATCTCGCCCAGACTTGATCACTCTTGGGATACTAACCAGTAGGGAAATGCTAATTAGGGAATTTAATTCGCGCGGCCATAGAACTTGATCATGGACTGACTTTCGACCATAAGGATTGTCGAGGTGATATTTTGGGCTAATACAGACCGATCTAAGGTTGGTCATGGATCGATTTGCGAATGCCATATAACTGCATCGCGAGTGATTCCGCCTTGCCAGGATATGAAATTGCGAACGATCCCCAATCTGTTCCAAACGATCGTGATCTTTAGAACTAGTGATTGATCCTCGCAATTATATGATAATCGAGGTCGCCATGACTCAAGTGAGCTTAAACGTGGTTCGATTTAGTATCGACCACGGGTCGAATACACGAATTTTCCCGGGAGCCGCCCGTTAGTTTGAGATGAGCTCAAGTTGTGTTTATTTGAGTTTGGCTATTAAATAGAGACCGAGTTTGGGCATCGAAAATTTCGATAGTCATGATACAGTATTTGGACGACGTCAGAAGTACCGTGGTCAGTTTTGAATTTGCTTGAATTCCTCAGAAAATTGGAATTTTGGAAGAAAATGGAAAATGACCATTTTGCCCTTGACATTTTATGAAGGCCAAGTATAAATGAGAGGGGCATTTTGGTCATTTCACACCAACTTTAGAAATATAAATTTTTGGACGATTTTGCCCCTGCACTTTTTGTGAAATTCCCGTTTTACCCTTGGATATTTTTGGGTAAGGATTGATCTTGGCCGTTGATCCTTGGATAAGAACAAATCTTGGCCGTCGGATGGAAAGTAGAGAGAGGGGCAAGATGGTAATTTTCCTTGGGGGAAGGACATCAATTATTGGTGCCTTAGTATATATATTTTCTTCTCTCTCTCTCCCCCTCATTCCCACGTTTTCCCTCTCCCTCACCCCTCTCTCGGCCGGCTTCCCTTTTTCCCCTCCTCCCGTGACCGTGGCCAACCGGCCAAGCCCACCGTTGCCGCCTTTTAGCCGCCGTACGTTGCCGCCGCCGCTCGCCGGAGTTGCTGCCTTGCCGAGGCCTTTGCTGCTACTTGTTGGGCTTTTCTTGCTTAGGTCTAAGGCAAGTTTCTCTCTCAACCTTGGGTAGGATGATGGGTTGTTAATGGATTGATTTAGGGGTTGATGGAAGTGATTATGGATGGATTAGAGGAGAGCTTGATCCCTTGTTGTGTTCATGGATGTTCATGTGGCTGTTGGATGATAGTTTGGATATGGTGGAATGAGTTTTGGCGGTTGAAATTCGGTAGAAATCAATTAGGGTTTGAATCCTTGAGGTTTGGTGTGATTCTCGGATTTGCGGTTATTGTACCCGTCCGGTTTTCTATTTTTGTGGAGAATTGTGTGGGCCGAATATGAGGAAGTATTCTGCATGAAAGTTGCTTCCAACATCTTGAAGTATAATATATTTTAAATTTGGAATTTTTAGAGGCCATTTGGGTCGCACGAAAACCCATTTTCAGACTGTCTTAAAACTGCCCGGAACACTGTTCATCCCGACCTTCTTGTCTTGCCGAATTTTTATAAAATTTTTCAGATCTATTTTCAATAAACTTCCTTTCACAAAAGTTGTTGGTGACTTTCCTTTCTATGACATATAAAAATTTCAAAGCTTATTTTGATGGAAAAAAAGGCATGGTTGCAGATTGAACTAGATTTCGTGTTCTTCATAAGAAATGTTTATCAAGATGTTTTTTTATGATATATCCAAAATTTAGAATTTTTGGAGTTCGTTTACTATTTATTTTGATGGGATTTCGGTCATTGTGTAAACTGCCCAGATTTACCCTGATTCTATGGATGTTCATTTTTATGAGCGGAATGGTGGGGGTGTCGAGGTTGAATAGTTGCTGCCCTCGTGACTGGAATTGATGCTTGAATATGTATTGTATGAGTTGATTTGAGGGTGGTTGGTGATTACCTAATTGTGACCGTGTGCGTGGAAGGGCTTGTGGATTTAATTGAGGGGAAGTGGCTTATTCGGCATGTGCGTGTGGATTGATCAGTTTCGTGGCTGAATGGTGCTTGATTGACGACCTAAATGGTGCTTATGCACGTGTGACTTGATATTGAATACTCGGTGTCCATGTTGATTGATTGGTTGAGTTGTAATGATTGATGTTGTCGAAACCGAGGATGATTTGGTGGTGATCGTGGGTTGCGATTGAGTTGACATGCATTATGTGAGCATGTGGTGTGATTAACACGCGAAGTGAATGCATTGCATGACATGAGTGATCACTAAAAGCCCTGAGGGGCAAAGATAAAAAGTGGTGTGATGGTGTGCTCGTGTGATCACCTTATCCCTGATGCGTTTTACGTAGGGAATTGAGCAGTCCTGAGGCGTGTACTTTAATGCGGGATGATACCCGGTATTACCGAAAGACTGCCAACCTGAGGTGTATACTGTAACGCGGGTTGTGCCGTAGGTGGAGGATGTTGAGCCTAAAGCGTGTACTGTAACGCGGGCTAAGGAGTGTTGTGAAAATGAGACGGTTGTTTATGCCATAGGTGGAGGATGTTGAGCCTGAGGTGTGTACTGTAACGCGGGCTAAGGAGTGTTGTGAATATGAGATGGTTGTATGTGGACCGTGGATTGAAAGTGGGCTTGAGGTGTGTACTGTTACGCGTGTCATGAATAATCTGGGTACGTGTGATGCATAGTGATTGATTATGGGGTAAAAACTGCTAAGCATGGTATGGGACGTGCCCAAGTGAGTTTTACCTTATAATCGAGGCACGTGCGACTGTGATGCATTGATGCATGTGAATTCTTATTGCATGCTTTGGTTTTGTGATATGGTTGATGCATCATTGTGGCATATATGTGTGTCTAAGCCAGGTAAGAATGCCTATGATTGTATTATGGCACGTTTATTTCAGTAGCCTTGTATATTTAGGACGATCCGGAGGCAACGTATTCTCCTAAACGAGGTTTAGGGAGCTTACTTGCTGAGTTATCTCACCCCCGTGGTTAAACATTTTCAGGTTTGGGGTGACAAATAGACGTCACGTAAGGATCGGAGACCAGGGTCGATGGGGGGGATGGGATGAACTTTCCGCTTTTGGATGCCTTGCTATAGAGGAGTTTAGGTTAACCCAATCCCTCTATATGTGCGGTTGGTGACAAGTCGCCCTCAGGTCAGGCTTGTAAATTATACCGAACTTGGGTTAACAGTGTGTTTATGAAAGTTGTTTTGTTGATGTGTATTCCTGCTGTCTCCTTGGCTGCCCCGAGTTAGATGTGATGTTGATAGGGTGTTATAGTTCACTTCCGCATGCGTATGATCGTTAGTGAATCGTTTGGGTCGGCGATGCGTCCTGGGACATCGCACTTGTAACGACCGTAGTGGGATGTTCGCGTGCTCGCCGGGTTCAGGGCGTGACAGCTCAGAACTTAGTTTATTTTAAGCTTGAAATTTCGGCCCCCTTTCCTTCTATGCTTGGCCGAATTTCATTAAGTGTTGGCCCTAATTCGTGCGATTAATTCAAGTCTATTCATCACCATCGGTCCGATTAAAATGCAATTAATGAACAAAGTTATATGATAGATGCTCCTAAAATTATATGCTGTCCAATTTAATTTTAGTATTTTTGTTTATGGGTTAAAGATTAATCTCTAATTTTCTATGCGATTAATTCTTAAAAGATTGGTAAAAATTTAAGTTTCAACGGCTACCTTTATTTGAAGGTGAGCACTTAGATGGTGCATTCAAAGACAATTGATACCTAAATTTTTGACCATGCAAATGAATGACTTTTTTTGTCGGGATCATAATACCCATTTTTTAAATGCAGTAAGATATGATGCATGCTAATACGAAATAAAAACATACCTGGAGTTACTTATCTTATGGGAGCGGTAAAATAATTCGAGGCATGAACTCTGAATCACTTGACAAGTATAGGAACATCACCTTGTTTGATGACCCGGCGGGAAACTCTGAATTGCCTAGATATCGTCTAAGGCATTCGACGATGCTCCCAATATTTGGATATTGCCCAAGATGTTCGGACTATTAGATTAACGCCTATTTCGTACCCGAACCTTTCTTCGGATCCATATGTGTAATGAGTTCTTAGAAGAAGCTGTTTGCTTTGTACTCGAACCTTTCTTTGGACGCACAATAGGGTAGCAAAAATTGCATGTCTAGCATCCGAATCTTTCTTCGGACGTAAGACAGAGCAATAAACTTCTTGGAAGGAGTGTCTTCCTCATATCCAAACCTTTCTTCGAACATATGACACAACAACAAAGATCACTTGCTTAGTATCCGAACGTTTCTTCAGACACATGATAGGATGATAAACTTTTTAGAAGAAGCTACCTGCTTTGTACCCGAACCTTTCTTCGGACGTATGACAAAATAATAAGTTTCTTAGAAGGAACTGCTTCCTTCGTACCCGAACCTTTCTCTAGACGTATGACAGAGCAACAAGGATTGCCTGCTTAATGTCCGAACCTTTCTTCAGACACATGACATGATGATAAAGAAAATGTCTATTTAGCATGTGACCTTTCTCAAACCCACAGTAGGGTAGTATGAAGGTGGCATATTCTTTCTCTGGATGCATCACAGGGCAATAAAAATGACATGTTTAGTACTCGGACCTTTCTCTGGATGTACAATGGGGTGGTAAAACTTCTCAAGGGGAATACCTAGACTTAAATTCAGATAATTCCGGGGTTAGAAAACTTTGGGGACAACTCGAACGGGTCAAGTATCATTGTAGCAATAGAGAATACCTGGACAGTCATAGGTGCTTAAAGGGGATATAATACTAGGACAATCAAAAGTACTCGAGAGCTAGAATACTTGGACGATCACAAGTACTCAAAAGTAGGGGTAGAGATGCACTTACCTGACAATATCTCTGATTCTTAAGAGCATGTCTTTTGTTAGACATAACTATAGGCAACATATAATATGATTCATAAACAACCAAGAACATGTCAACTCAAATGGTGTTCATGCACGACAATTTTGTCAAGCCTTCATTACCAAATTTCCACTGCGGAAGATCACAACAAGACAATCTATACTCAGAATGCGGATATCCTGAACATGTCAAATGAGGGACTTTCGGTCTGAAAGAGCTTTTCACTCACTCTCGTAATGAAGGTTGTTTTGTCCCGACCATTAATGCAAGATTCTGAGAATCACTCCATCTCACCACCATCATGTCAACAAGGGTCCGAGTATTCTCGCAAGTAGTACAACCTTACCGATCTGAGAGGTCTTTGTCAGGACTGTAATGTAGGCTCGGTCAATAGCTTTGCAAAGGGGACCGTCCAAGTCAAGGCCACGAAAGAAATACTATGCAATTATCTCTGGATTCACAAGTCAAGAACCCTCCAAAATGAGATAGAAATAATCTTGCTTGCACTTCTTTGAGCGAAACTTATATACATATGAATTCCTACGTTAATTCAAGTGCCATAATCTGAAGAGATTTTGTAAGGGACATAACGTAAACTAGGTTCATGGGTTGAGAAACGAAAGGATTCGCAAGGTTCAAAAATGTGTATAGAATGGGTGAAAGAATTGGTGATCATCTCGGCATTGTCACCAGTCTTCTTTTTCACCATCAAGAATTACCTTCGTGGATGCTCCATTGGTCTTGAGAGTTCAATACTTGACTCTTAAGGACAACTGCAGATTCACTGGGGATAACTTTGCGATGCCCATACCTTCTTGACATTTTTACTCCTCCTTTTTAATATATGGGCATCAGCCTTGCTTTTATCAAGTACACTTCTTTTTCATGCCCCCTCGTTCATAATTTTTTTTTAATGCTTAGGAACTAGCCTAGACAAGCCTAAACAAAATAGCACTATTTGACTCTCGGGTTCTTCATCTTTAGTTGACACTCCGGATCATGCTATTCGAATGATGGTGACCTTTGCCTTGCCCCAGTGTGGGGAATGATCACCAACTATGTTTGAAACGAATTTGTAGGCTCAAACGGGCTATGCAACGGATATGAGTGTGTAGGATAGAAAAAGAATCGCTCTTCATCATCCTAAGGCACTTGAATCATCGTTTGAGTTCATCTATAATAGCAATACTTGAAGATTGATGCGAGTGAAAGCAAGAAAATTTCTATCCATTTTCCTCACCTCATGATGCTGACTTACCTCTAGCTTGCCTCGATGTGGGGTAGTTCTTGACAGGAGTAATTTGAAAGAAATTCTTCAAGTGTTTAGGCTCAAAAAGGGTTAAGCAAGGGTTTACCTGTAGTATTTAGGATAGATAAATGAATTGCCTTTCGTCATCTCAGCTATCGTACCTTTCATGAGAAAACCATTTACCTTGTAAAACATGGAATCTTTCTGCTCAACTTACTGTAGATTAGTGTATGGGACAGTGTATGGAATAGGGCTTGCCTTTTATCATTCCGACACATCTCATTTAACACATTCAGTTCATGCCACATGATTTATTGATTGCCTAAATAAATTTCCCTTTCGAAATCGATAATTTAGACAAACAAACTAATCATGCATAATTGGGAACCAATGTAGGCATCTCAACTTGCAATTCATTGAAGCAATTTATTCATCAAAGAAATGTTTAAAGTTCAGGATATAGAAACTAAACACTTGATAATTCATTTCAAAAAGTGCTAGAATCTATCAAGAGTAATACATTTTCATAGCATCGGAATTAACTAGATTGGAGAACTCACGACCATCCATTTCAACTAGTAACAAGGCACCTATAGGAAGTACTTTCTTCACCACGTAGGGAACATTGTAATTTGGGGCAAACTTGCCCCCAGGATCAAGAATGATTGGCAAGATCTTTCTCAGGATCAAATCATTCACCTCGAAGTGTCTTGGCCTCACCTTTTGGTTGAATTACTTGGCTACCCTCTGCTGATAAATTGACCATGGCAAAGGGCTTTCAAACATCTCTCATTGATTAGATTCAACTGCTCAAGCCTTTGTTGTGTCCATTTTGCCTCGGACAATTCCACTTGGGATAATACTCGCAATGAGGGGATTTCCACTTCTATGCACAGGACAACTTCCATGCCACACATTAGAGAGAAAGGGTTGCCCACGTTGAAGTTTGGATCGAAGTCCAATAAGCTATTAATGCGAAGGGCAACCTTTCATGACAGTCACGGTAGTTTTCGGTCGTCTTGGCTAGGATCTTCTTGATGTTCTTATTGGCCACCTAAACTGCTTCATTCATTTGAGGGCGATAGGAAGATGAATTCAAGTGTCGGATCTTGAACTCATTGAATAGATCATCTACGAACTTGTTGTTCAAATTCGTCCCATTGTCAGTAACAATAGCCTCAGGGATGCTATAACGACCAATATTATTGCGTCGGATTAATTTTACTGCATTTCGAGCGGTGACGTTTGGGAAGCCGCCTCAATCTACTTGGAGAAATAATCAATTGCGAACAAGATGAATCAATGTCTATTCGATGCCTTTGGGTTAATTGGGCCGATTACGTTGATGCCCCACATTGAAGATGGCCGAGGCTCGGATAGTTGATGCAACTCGTTCGGAGGGGCATTTATCTTATCCCCATGGATTTGACATCGATGGCAACTATGGACGTGTCAAATGCAATCACTTTCCAAAGCAAGCCAGTAGTAGCCTAACCTCATGATCTTCTTAGCTAACGTATGGCCATTCATGTGCGGACCGCACACCCCTTCGTGCATTTCTTGCAATTTCCGCATGGCTTCAGTAGCGTCTACACACCTCGGGCGGATCGAGTCAAACGATTGCTTGTATAACTTACCGCCACCAATGAAGAATTTGGAGGCCATCTTCATTATGTACTTGTAATTGGCCGGAGTACTTCCGGTAGGGAATTCTCGACTCTGGATATAGTTCATGGTATCGTAATACCATGATTTTCCATCGGGTTGCTGAGTTACAACCATATAGTAAGCTGATTTTGTCAACACTTCAATCTTCAAGGGCTCCACCTCCAATTTGTCGGTAACTTGCAACATTGATGACAGCGTTGCTAGCGCATCAACAAATTGATTGTGAGACTTGGACAGGTATTCGAATGAGATTTTGTCGAACTCCTTCACAAATTCTTCCAGATAATCATGGTATGGGAGTAGTTTAGCATCTCTTGATTTCCATTCACCAACAGTTTAGACACTACAAAAAAACATGGATTTTGCCACGGAAATTTGCGACGGGGAATTTGTCGTCGCAAATTTGTGACGAAATTTGCAACGGATTTTATTTTCCGTCGCAAATTAGCGACGAAAATTAATCGTCGCTAATTTGCGACGGAATTTGCCACGAAATAAAAATTCATCGCAAATTTGCGACGGAAAATAAATCCGTCGCTAATTTGCGACGGAAAATAAATCCGTCGCTAATTCCGTCGCAAATTAGCGACGATCACTTTTCCGTCGCAAATTAGCCACGGAATTAGCGACGGAGAAAAAATTCGTCGCTAATTTGCGACGAATTTTGCGACGAAAACGAATTCGTCGCTAATTTGTAGTTTATGATGGAAAATAACTTCTGTGGGGGTAAGTACAGCGCAAGTACCATAACTTTTGTACCGAGGACACTTAAGTACCATAACATTTTTTTGGCTTACTTGAGTGCCATAACTTTCAAAAAAATGATCACCTAAGTGCCACTTACGAGCTGATCGTGAGGGCCCGAAACCGCGGCTTTTCCGGTCGAATGGTGACCTTCTCGGCAAGGCGAGCACCACCAGCTTGAAGAGGGGGTGTCGGTGAATCATTCCATGGCCTCCGTTCATCTCGAAATTTCCATTTTAGCCTCCGTTGACGAAGGTAAAAATGCTTCGTAGTCACACAATTTATTGAGCCGATTTGTGTGACTACGAAACATTTTTACCTTCGTCAACGGAGGCTAAAACGGAAATTTCGAGACGAACGGAGGCCATGGAATGATTCACCGACACCCCCTCTTCAAGCTGATGGTGCTCGCCTCACCGGAAGGTCACCGTTCGACCGAAAAGCCGCGGTTTCGGGCCCTCACGACCAGCTTGTCAGAGGGGTTGGTCATGAGGGCCCAAAACCGCGGCTTTTCAAGCCAAATGGTGACCTTCCCGGCGAGGCGAGCACCACCAGCTTGAAGAGGGGGTGTCGGTGAATCATTCCATGGCCTCCGTTCATCTTGAAATTTCCATTTTAGCCTCCTTTGACGAAGGTAAAAATGCTTCGTAGTCACACAAATCGGCTCGATAAATGTGTGACTACGAAGCATTTTTACCTTCGTCAACGGAGGCTAAAACGGAAATTTCAAGATGAACGGAGGCCATGGAATGATTCACCGACACCCCCTCTTCAAGCTGGTGGTGCTCGCCTCGCCGGGAAGGTCACCGTTCGGCGGGAAAAGCCGTGGTTTCGGGCCCTCACGATCAGCTCGTAAGTGGCACTTAGGTGATCATTTTTTTGAAAGTTATGGCACTCAAGTAAGCCAAAAAAAAGTTATGGCACTTAAGTGTCCTCCGTACAAAAGTTATGGCACTTGCGCTGTACTTATCCCAACTTCCGTGATATCCACCCTACCCGTCAATTTCTCTCTCTCTGTACTGATTCCTCATATCCCCCTCGCTTTTCTCCCGCTTTCGTTTCTCTCAATAAACCTATCCGTGCGCGTACAAATCAATCTCGACAAAGCTTTTCTACCGGTAAGTATCATAGCTAACTTCGTGACTAATTGGCGACGAATACGGTTCGTCGCAAAACTATTCATCGCTGGATTCGAATTTTTTTATTTTATTGACTTTTTTTTTTGTTTTTTTTTTCGTAACTTCTTCGCCGGCCATGGGAGGAGGCCGATCGGCCTCGGCGGCCATGGGGCGAGGCCGGTCGGCCTCTCCCCATAGCCGTCAACCTTATCTGTGGGAGGCCGACCGGCCTCGCCCCATGGCCGCCGGTCGACCTCGCCATTGCCCAGATCTGGGCGACGGCGAGGTCGATGGGCGGCCTCGCCCAGGTGTGGCGGTCGACCTCTCCCAGGTGTGGCGGTCGACCTCGCCGTCGCCCAGATCTGGGCGAGGCCGAGCGGCAAATGTTTTATCTGCCCTTAATCCCCAGATAGCAAAGACTTTATACGTCTTAAGCCACTGCTGAACACATGACTTGGCATGCAAATCATGAAATAGAAGAAGGTCTAATGTGTCATCTTTCAGATGTAGAGGCATGGAAACATTTTGATAGAACATACCATGAATTTGCGATAGAGCCTCGAAACATCAGGTTAGGTCTCTGTGCTGATGGATTTGCCCAATTTGGGAAATCAGGAAAAAGTTATTCATATTGGCCAGTTATCTTAACGCCATACAATCTTCCACCTGGTATGTGCATGAAGACACCTTATATGTTTTTAACATTGATTGTGACTGGCCCGCAAAATCTGAAAAAGTTAATAGATGTTTATATGCAACCATTGATTGAGGAGTTACAACGGCTGTGGGATGAAGGTGTCCTTGCATATGATGTTTCTACCGATCAAACATTTGTAATGAAGGCTGTTCTTCTTTGGATGATAAATGACTTTCCAACTTACGGAATGTTATTTGGATGGAGTACAGCTGGGATCTTAGGATATCCGATATGTTTGGAGAGATCAAAGTCATTTAGATTAAAACATGAAAAGAAGCTCAGCTATTTTGACTGTCACAGGCAATTTTTACCGATAAATCATACATTCAGAAGGAATAAAAAAGAGTTCATCAAGAATAGGACTGAAAGAACACCTCCACCATTGAGATTGACCGGCGATCAAATTTGGGAGTGGGTGCAGGACTTTCCAACTGTTGTTCAGAACCCTCACGGCATGACTATTGCGTACGGAAGTACACATAAGTGGACTAAATGCAGTATATTTTGGGATCTACCATATTGGAAGACCCATCTTATTCATCATAATCTTGACGTCATGCACATAGAAAAGAATGTTTTCGACAATGTCATAAATACTGTGATGGATGTCACTAGAAAAACAAAAGATAACTTGAACGCAAGAAAAGATATGAGAGATATTTGTGATCGGCCAACACTAGATGTGGATGCAAGCAGCAGGGGACCAAAACCAAAAGTAGTTTATACATTGGATAAGGAGCAGAGACGAGTTGTTTGTCAATGGTTGAAATCTGTGCGGTTTCCTGATGGATATGCTTCAAACCTCGGGAGATGTGTTGATTTGAATGAATGCAAGTTGACAGGTTTGAAGAGTCATGATTGTCACATATTTATGGAAAGACTAATTCCAATAGCTTTCAAGGAAGTTCTACCGAACTTTGTATGGGGCGCCATTACAGAGTTAAGTAATTTCATGCATGATATTTGCTTGACAGTGTTGAAAGCATCACACATGGAGAAACTAGAGAGAGATATTCCAATTATTCTTTGTAACTTAGAAAGGATATTTGTCACGCCCCGCACTCCTCGGCGCGCCACATCCCTCGCAAAGGTCGATTCGTGTGCGACGTCCCAGGACTCGTCGCCGACCCAACACCCAACACAGAGATTTAAAGCACATGCGGAAGTAATTAAAACCACCCATACAATAAAATACACATAATCCAGGATAGCCATACAACAACCAGCACGGATAAATATACACTTGTTTTGACATCGGGAAACATATACAATATTCATATACAGCCCACACTCAAAAATCAAAAGCGGGTACGTGGCTCGGCGATCAAACACTATATCTAGCCGGGGCTCCTCCCAAAACGTTTCAATATGTCCGCCATCCTCGGGCCTAGGGTCTACGAAAAATTGGTTTTCAACAACGGTGAGAATAAATCTCGGCGAGTAATTCCACTAAACCTAAATTAGGCTAAAGTGCACCTCCGACGAGTACTAAATCAACACTCCAAGCAAATCATAATTGACTTAGGCCCTCGGGCCCAAATCCAACACTCACCTTGCCCTGCAGGTTAGGCACTTACAATTCAAGCATAAAACATAGGATCCAGTCGCAGCACATGTACACATCATTTGGTCACAACGCATGTCATGCTTATGCTCGTGCTCATACGCGTGCTCACGCCTCATCAATGCATTTTCGCACGCTTGCACTCTAGCATACTTGCCATTTATCAATTTCTCCTCCGACCCGCGTTAAACGCATCAGGTCCGACCCGCGTAAAACGCATCAGGCCTATCACTATCCAACACTTCCTAGCCCGCGTAAACGCATCAGGCCCAGTGTCTCTAGCCCGCGTAAACGCATCAGGCGCAACACCGATCTCCATATACGGACCGAACCCGCGTAAACGCATCAGGTTGGCCGTCTTCCGGCAATCCGGGCATCGTCCCGCGTTAAACGCCTCAGGACGGGTTCACTACCCCGCATAAAACGCATCAGGGTTTATTATGATCACACATTCACAAGCACCAATTTTCATCTGAACCCCGCGTTAAACGCATCAGGGCATTTTAGGTGATCACAATGCACATGTCACTCGAGCACACTTGTAAATGCACATGCCGTGCCAATGCTCGTGATGCAAACTCATGGCTATAACGTTCACATATGGGCATTCACTTGCACCGTACCACTTACTCAAATCACGATGCAATCATGCGCATTTGCACCACGCATATTCAATTTCATAAATCAACATGCCCAATCAGACAATCAATTCAAATCAGCCATGACATCAACTTGACACACAATCCATGCACAATCCACACAACCGGGATAACAAGAACCCTCGCATTCGAGGCCCGCCAAGCTATTCCATTCTTAGTCCCGCTAAACAAGCAACATGGCATCCTAAAATCAATCACAACAAGGCTCATTTAGCCAGTCAATTGATCAATGCGATCATTCCCGATAATCACACAATCAAGCCTCAAATTGATCGCGCCTTGTCCAATTAAATCCCGGTATGGACAGCCACCAAGCAGGTCATTCTAGGCCAACAAATACCCTCAAAATACTCTATTAGACTCCCCAAAGCATCACCCGAATCAGCCACCATGACGACCAAACTAGGCGCGCACTATAATCCACAATTGAACCCGAACTTAACCGAACTCGGGCCAATTCAATCCAATACTTCCAGCCATCGCATAGCACATTACGGGCCACTAATCCTCAATTAAATTGTCACACTAAGCCCGTAAAATAGCCACAAAATCAGCCACCATACGGTCCACAAATTTCATCCGCCAAGTCCACAATTTCGCCCAAATCAAGGCATCTATGCTTCGCCACATCACAGCACTCTATAGACCACTAAACCTCGATTAAATCATCACTCTCGGTCACCAAATGTGCCACAAAATCAGTCCCTAACAGCCACCGTTTGGATCACGAGTTTCTCCCGCCAAATCCACAAATTCGATCCGAATCGAAGCACCCAAGCTCAGCCGACTCACAGCACAATACGGGACTCTAAATCTCAATTAAATCATCACGACTCACCACCAAAACAGCCACGATAACAGCCCCTAACAGCCTCCACCGTTTAACCCCTAAATTAACCTAATTAACCCCTAAAACCCGTCTAGAAATGCAAATTGTCCTAATTAGGGCTTAGGGTCAAACTCACCGGATGTCCTAAGCTTCAAACCGAACCGAACACGTGGTAATGGCGGCTGGACAGCGGCGGTCCCTCGCCGGAACGATAACTTGGCGGCGGCGGCTCCGGCGAAGCAGCGCGGCGACGGCGACGGTCTAAGCTAATCCACGGCCTAGAGAGGGAGAGAGAGGGGCACGGTCAGAGATAGAGAGGGAAATGGAACGGCTGGACGGCCGGGCGAGGTGACGGATCCGCGCCGGAACAGTGACGGCGGCGGTGGAGCACCTCCGGCTCAAGGCCTCTCACGGCCAAACCGAGAGAGAGAGAGAGAGAAAGGGGAGGGAAGGGGGCTTGCCGGTTGTTTGTGGTGGAACACGGCGGCGACCCAACACCGGAGGCGGCGACGGCGGCAGGGGCCGGCCGGCGAGCCGCGAACAGCAGCGGCGGTCGGGCGCGAAAAGGCAAGCGGCGGCGAGCTCTGCTGCTGCGCGCGAGATGAGAAGGCGACATCGGGCGGCGGGCGCGGAGGCGCGGCGGCGGTGGCCCAGTGGAGCGGCGACGAGCCGAGCTCGTGCGCTCGGGAGGAGGAAGCAGGCGTCGAGCGGAGCTGCCGCGCGCGCGGCGGCCCAGACGCCGGTGCGAGGAGGACGGCGGCGTCGGCGGCCGGTAGGGTGGCGTCGGGCGGAGGCTGGATGGGCGGTCGAGCAGCGGCGGTGAGCGGAGCAGAACGAGCGGAACCGGGCGAGTTCGGGGAAGGAAGAAGGAAGAAGAAGAAGAGAAAGAAAGAAGAAAAGAAAAAGAAAGAAGGAAAAGAAACGAAGAGAGAGAGAGAGAGAGAGGTGGGGAGTGGGTGAGGCGAGGGACGTGGGCGGGGGGAGACGTGCGCGGAGAGGACATGCGCGGCAGAGGAGAGAGAGAGAGAGAGAGAGAGTAAAAGAAAATATTTGAACATTCAAATATTAATCGCGATCCGATGGCCCAAATTAAAAACCGAAAGTGGTCTACGGGTCCAAAATAAGCCTCGCACATAAAAAGGGACAAAGGCCAAATTAATTAGACCAAATCATAACGTGGGAGGTCTACTAGTCCAAATTCGCACGTGGTCAAAAACTCCCATTTTTCCATCATTCCTGACAATCTCAACGTTGGCTACCATAATATTGACACCGTCCAATTTATTTTGTCCCGAAACTCCCGGAAATCGACTGCCAAGTTCGGGATCCAAATAACGGCCAAATTTGATCGAGTGCGATTCTAGCGAAATCTCTAATTTAAAATGATAACCGGGAGTGATCAGTTCCCGGGCGAGATTTTACTATAAGCACACTGACAAATTACGCGTTTTATAAATCCCAAAAATGGGCCGAAATTCGGGATGTCACAATATTTCCTCCATCGTTTTTTGATTCGATGGAGCATCTCTTAGTTCACTTGCCTTATGAGACCAAAGTTGCAGGTCCCGTCCAATTTTGATGGATGTATCCATTTGAGAGGTAAATTTTTCTTTAAAATAAAGTTCAAATTACTTTATTATATATTATGTTCCGATAAGCTTCTTTCTATTGCAACTAGATTCTTATATCATTTGAAGAAAAAAGTGAAGAATAAGGCATGTGTTGAAGCTTCAATTTGTAATGCATATATTGTGGAAGAAGTGACAACATTTGCATCATACTATTTTGAGCCGCACGTGCAGTGCAAGAGGCGGAGAGCAGGCAGAAATGATGAGGGCCCCATTGATCCAAATTGCAAATCATTCTCTATTTTCAATTATCTGGGTCGACCAAGCGACGCATGTACGTTTCGTTACTTAATAGGCGAAGAATGGCATGCAGCCCATACATATATTTTACTGAATTGCCCAGAAGTCGAGCCATACTTCGAGTAAGTGTAAATTTACAAATATATGTATTGTGTGTTAAATATTTGCTAATAAATAAATGGTATTTATTACTAGGATTTTCCAAACTTCAATGTATGGACTACTACCAAATGAGTTTGACCGTTTGTGCGATGAACAATTTGTAGCATGGTTCAAAACATATGTAAGTTGCCTATGGACCAAAACCAAGTTATTAATATTTTATACATCATTTATTAAAATATATATTGTTGACTTTGCGTGTGTAATCTTAGGTTCACAGTAATCATGATGAACTTGGAGAGTAAGGATTGCTATATCATCTGTCATGGGGTCCACAGTTAAGAGTACGAAGTTGGCCAGCATATTTCATAAATGGATATAATTTTCACACTCAAGAATATGGAATGGGAAAAGCCACAATGAATAGTGGTGTGTCTGTTCGGTCATCCACTGGTGGCAATTCAAAAGATGATTTTTATGGCTTGTTGGATGAAATCATAGAGATAAAGTACCCTGGACCATTAATGATGCGGGTTGTGTTATTTAAGTGCAAGTGGTTCGACCCTGTCAAAGGAATGAAGGTGCATACGAAGTTTAATTCGGTTGAAATAAATCACAAGAAAAAATATATGAAATATGAACCATTTGTCTTGGCACAACAAGCAATTCAAGTATGTTATGCATCATATCCTAGTTTGAAACGTGACAAAGCTGATTGGTGGGCTGTATGTAAAATCAAAGTACGTAGAAAAATCGAGGAACACTGGAAGGATAGAGCCTATCAACAAGAGGAAGTTTATAACACGGTTGAAACTGAGGAATATAACATTCCAACTTTACGAGATCCATGTGGAGCAATGATAGATGTGGATCCAACTGAAATTTGCGAATTAAATGTAGAAGGTGGTACAGAATCTGATTTTGAGATTGATGATGAAGATGATGCTCATGAAGAAGATGAAGATCAAGATCAAGATCAAGACGAGGACGAAGATGCAGATTAAGACGAAGACGAAGACGAAGACGAAGACGAACATGAAGATTAAAATTTTTGTGACAAAACACTAATGATGTGTAATTATTATTGCGACATGTGTTATTTTGGTTGTCATAATTATTATTATTGTTCTTGTTATTATTGTTATTGTTATTATCATTATTGTTGTTGTCGATTATTCTTATTAATGTAATTGATCGTCGGAAAATTTGTCGCTAAATGACGGCAAGTCAAATATTATTCGTGCGATGACATTTACGATATTCTATTTTCCATTGGATTTGGATCGTCGCTAATTTCGTCACTCATTTTACGACAAAAACTTATTTGTGGCTACTGTTCATCGAAGAATTAGCGACGGAAGTGAAATTCGCGGCAATTTTTCGAATCCGTCGCAGATTTTGCGACGGATTCGAAAATGCCATTTATTTTTGGATTCCATCGCAATTTGCGACGGAAAAATAAATCTGTTGTAAATTTGTGACGGATTCGAAAATGCCCTTTATTTTTGGAATCCGTCACAAAATCTGTCGCAAATTTGCGACGGAATTATTTTTCCATCGCAAATTTGCTATTGAATTCAAACTTTAAACCACTGAAAGAAATTGTGCATATGGTGGTGAAAGAAATTAGCCCTAGAAAACGTACTGAACCTTAAAGAGAAAAGCAAATAGATAAAGACATTATCCAGATAGCATATACCTGGATGTGTAAATGGAAGCAGACTCGATCATGCGGAACTTCAACAGTGGAGGCATTCAAAATGCTAATGCCTTCAGCTTCTAAATTCCACAGAAGATTGGAAAGCTTTCCTTGGTCCCTTTTCATACAAATCTGAAGGACGAGTTCACCTTTAGCAATTTCACGCACTGAAATAGTCTGACGACCTTCATTACTTTCCGATGATGTGAGAGCTATCGTCGATAACTAATTGCTTGTTTTGATCCATCACAGATAACATGCTTTCCTTATGGAGGGTTAGCTCCTCGATTTCATTCTTGATCTCTGGAATGTACTCATGTACCCCATCAATTATAGCCGGTGCACCCTGTCTCTTCTGCATTTTTATGTAAGCATTGTTAATTCATTGCAAGATTGTAAAATATATAGTAATGGTGAACTGCAGGGGCGCTGAAAAAATTTCTCGCTGCAAGAATATTCTTTCAAAAATTGCTCACACATGTAAGAGTACAAACGGTTGACACACATAAGTTTCACAAAGGAATAAACATGACCACCTCCGTTGATGAAGCTAGTGGATATATGCAATATTTGGGAAAGCAACATATTACCTAGCTAATTGATAATTCAAGTAATTAACGATCCGACCTACATTAAATCTCACTTTTCATATTTATACATCATGAAGATTTGATGTTTTTCTCACTTTCTTTAGCTTGATTCACGCTCAAGAGAATATGTTAACTGTGAAGATTTGCCTCAATGGTTGCTCCTTCAATCTTAATCCTGGAGTGATGGAGACGGTTCAATTGGTGCTACACTAGGAGACCAGAAGAAAAAAAGCGAGAGAGAATAATTAGAGTAATTTGCGATGGAGGATAATTCCGTCGCAAATTTTGCAACGGAGAATAATTCCATCGCAAATTTGCGACGGAAGATAATTCCGTCACAAATTTGCGACGGATAATAATTCCGTCGCAAATTTGCGACGGATTCGAAAATGCCCTTTATTTTTGGAATCCGTCGCAAATTTGCGACGGAAAAATAATTCCGTCGTAAATTTGCGACGGATTAGAAATTTTTTTTTATTTTTGCAATCCGTCGCAAATTTGCGAAGGATTTATTTTTCCGTCGCAAATTTGCGATGGAAAAAAAACATTCGCGCACGTTTGAAATTTTTTCGCCCCTCTCTCTCTCTCTCTCCCCCCCTGCCCGCGCACGTGCCCCCCGGTCACGTCCGCTCAGGCCTGCATGGCAGACCTTTCCCTTCTTCTTTTTCTTTTCCTTTTTCTCTTCTTCTTCTTCTTCTTCTTCTTTTTCATATTCTTCTTCCGTTTGTCGTCGTCCGCCACGGCTCCCTCGCACTGCCCAGCCACCGCAGGCCAGTCGACCCGCCGCCGCACGCCGCCTTCTCGCCGACCCAACCGAGCCGCTTAATCGCCTGTCGCCGGTCCGCCCGAGTTGCCCAACCACCGCATGCCGCCTTCTTGCCGACCCAACCGAGGCGCCCGACTGCACGCCGCTTTCTCCGCCTGGACCAGACCGCCAGCCTGCCGTCGTCGCCTGCGCGCCCGGCAGCTCGCAGCCGCGAGTGTCGCCGCTCCGCCCGTGTGCTCGCCGCTCGCCTCGCCGAGCCGCCGCCGCCCGGCTCGCTCGCGCGCCTCGCCGAGCTCGCCGCCGCCCGGCTCGCTCGCGCGCCTCGCCCGAGCTCGTGGCCGTGGCCGTCGCCGCCTGCCAGCCGCCGCCGTCGCCGCCCAGCAACGGCCCGGGCTCGTAGCCGTCGCCGTCGCCACCCGGCGGCCGCCGCCCCCGACGCTCGTCGCCGCCCAGCCTCGTCCGGAGCTCGTAGTCGAGCTCGTCGCCGCCCGCCGCCGCCCGACGCCGTCCATCGCCCTGACCTCCCAGAGCTCGTAGGCGGCACACCGTCGCCGCCCGGCCCGCCGCCTACGCCGTAGCCGTCACTTTGCGCCGCCCAGCGGCCGCGCGACGCCGCCGTCGCCTTGCCAGCCGCCCGAGCTTGTGGCCAATCCTTTGTCGCCGCCCAGCGGCCCGCCAGTCGACGCCGCCTCGCCCGGCCCGCCGCCTGACGTCGTCGCCGACTAGCTCCACCGTCGTTCGCCCGGCCGTGGCCGAGCGCCGTGCCGAGCGCCTGGCCGACTAGCTGCCACTTGCGGCGGCGCCCGCGCCGAGCCCGTCACTGGCCGACCTGCCATTTTTCCCTATTGTTTGGTTTTTCTTGGCCTTGAACCAAGTAAGCGACTCCCTAAACCCTACCTAGTATAATGGGTATTAATCGGACTTGTTTAGGGATTGTTTAGTGTTGGATTGGTTGGCTAAGTTAGGGGCCGATTTCAGGATTGCATGTGACTTTGATCGATGTTTGCCTGGTTAATTTGTCGATTATGTGGCCGATTAAGCGTTCAATGACGATCGTGTGGTTGATTAGGGTGCGCATGGAATGCATTCCGGAACAGAATGACGATCGTGTGGTTGATTAAGAGTTTTTTTAGAAAATGCATAAAAAATGAAAAATTCTACAAAAATTCATAAAAATTTCTAGAAAATAAAAAAAATCATATTTTGGGAAAACATGAAATTTGGTGAAATTTTTTTTTTTAAATAAAAAAGCAAAAATTTCAAAACTTCACAAAATGGCTTAAAATACCAGTGGCCACCCACTTTGAGTGAAATTTAAATTTTTTGAGGCGTCCAAAAAAAATAATTAAAAAATTAAAATTTCCATAACTTTACAAAATAACTTAAAATACCTGTGGCCACCGACTTTGAGTGAAATTTAAATTTTTTTAGGTGCCCAAAAAAATTATAATAAAATAAAAAATTTCAAAACTTCACAAAATGGCTTAGAATACCTGTGGCCACCCACTTTGAGTGAAATTTAAATTTTTTTAGGTGCCCAAAAAAAATTAAAAAAATCAAAAATTTCAAAACTTCACAGAATGGCTTATAATAACTGTGGCCACCTACTTTGAGTGAAATTTAAATTTTTTTAGGTGCCCAAAAAAGTTAAAAAATAATAATAAAATAAAAACTTTCAAAACTTCACAAAATGACTTAGAATACCTGTGGTCACCCACTTTGAGTGAAATTTAAATTTTTTTAGGTGCCCAAAAAAAATTCAAAAAATTCAAAAAATTTAAAACTTCGCAGAATGGCTTAGAATACCTGTGGCCACCCACTTTTAGGCAGAAATTTTAATTTTTTTAGGTGCCCAAAAAAATTAAAAAAATTTAAAATTTTAAAATTTCACAGAATGGCTTAAAATACCTGTGGCCACCCACTTTGAGTAAAATTTAAATTTTTTTAAGTGAAAAAAAATCAATAAATCAAAACAAAGTTATGTTCTAGAAATCAATTTCTGGAGCAGAATTAGTCATGTTTTACCAAACAGATTTCTCCTTCAGAAATCAATTTCTAGCAACAATTTGATTTCTGGAGTAGAATGGTTACCATTCGCATCCTTAGTTGTTTAATGCCAATCGTATGATTAATTAGTTTAATCGTGTGGTTGATTTGCTTAATTGTGGCTGATTGGTTAACTATGGCCCGATCGTGTGGGTTGATTGATGATCGTGTGGCCGAAAACGAAGATCATGTGACCGAAATTGATGTTTCATGGTTGATCTTGTACTTGATGAATGATCGTGTGGTTGGAAAGTGGATCGTGTGGTTAATTATGGCTATTGTTGGCTTAGCATGGCATATCGTGATCATATATTGATGTTTGATATCAAAATGAGTGCGATTCATAGTATATTTGTTTGTAGGAAATTGCACGTCATAAACACTCGGCATTGGCTAATTAAGAGGATACATTTTCTGCTTCTGAAACAAAATAGTAAGCTTCGTCATGTACGTCATTATGTGTCCGTAATACGTGTTCATATTTTTTTACATATTTGTCTAACCTTCCTACTTGTCAGTATAAACGTGGAGGTCACTTGCATAAAAGACCAGCCCCTTTCTCGTCCTCGTCCCCGTCCCTTTCCTCTTCCCCTGCCCTTTCATCTAACCCTCAACCACTATATGCTGATGGACAATATGGACACATTGGCCCTTCCTCCAATACTCAAGAACATGTTAGGGGACTTGGACACATGCGAACTGAATCTCCTTCAGTTCCATCTCCTTTAGATCCATCTCCTTCCGTTCCACCTTATTATTCAGCGCAACAATCGAATAATGACAGAAACACAGGTGAAGAAGATAACCGATTCATGATATGCCCATTTGGAGATTCGTAAGTACTTCATTTTTTTTTTTAAGTATATGTAATATTTATGGTTTTAGATATGGATGTCAACTGAATTGTCGATGTTGCACAATATCCGTATGTTTGCAGATTCACGGATGTTCCGTGTAACAGCCCGAATTTCGATGTAATTCCGGGATCAATAAAATTGACAATATTTCGCATTTTATTTTAGTAAGTCTCGCCCAGAGCTGATCACTCTCGGGATACTAACCAATAGGGTATGGCTAATTAGAAAGCGGTACGTGGACCAAGGATCCGATCGCGAAGCGGACACCGATCACTAGAAATGATGAGAGAATATTATGAACCAATGTGGATCGATCTTAGGAAAGGTAACGGATTTGGTTTGGCCAAGGCCAACGATGTACAATCGGATTCGCAGGTGATTCTGCATGACCGAGAGTGCACGTGGCCAACCAGTCCTGAACTTAAACCGGACGATCGTGACCTCTGGGACTAGTGATAATTTCTCATTCTCTCAATGATCAGGACCGTCATGACTCGGATAACCCTAGGTCGATACGCGTAACCTCTAGACAGCCGCCCGTTAGTGAGAGACCCTGAAATTGGAAATCGAGCGAGTTTTGATCATGAAATTGGGCCCGGATTTCGATGTCGATTTTCGATGGCTTAAGAGATTATTTTTGGGAATCTGACGTCATATTATGCTGGCCACGCATATTTTGAGTTAGTACAGTTGAAAATTGGAATTTCGGTTCGGGGGTGAAAAAAATTACGATTTTGCCCCTCGGGATGCCAGCGTTGATTCTGAGGCCGTCTGAGATTATTTTTCGAGGCCGACGCCATTTTTGGGTGGCCACGCATACCAGGAGTCGTTATGGCCAAAAAGGGACTAGTGATAATTTCTCATTCTCTCAATGATCAGGACCGTCATGACTCGGATAACCCTAGATCGATACGCGTAACCTCTAGACAGCCGCCCGTTAGTGAAAGACCTTGAAATTGGAAATCGAGCGAGTTTTGATCATGAAATTGGGCCCGGATTTCGATGTCTATTTTCGATGGCTTAAGAGATTATTTTTGGGAATCTGATGTCATATTATGCTGGCCACGCATATTTTGAGTTAGTACAGTTGAAAATTGAAATTTCGGTTCGGGGGTGAAAAAAATTACGATTTTGCCCCTCGGGAAGCCAGCGTTGATTCTGAGGCCGTCTGAGGTTATTTTTTGAGGCCGACGCCATTTTTGGGTGGCCACGCATACCAGGAGTCGTTATGGCCAAAAATTGGAATTTCGACAAAAATTGGAAAAATAATATTATTTTATTCCCGAAATTTTGCAGTCGATTTTCGAGGACTTAAAGGGCTGTTTTCGCAATTCCGACGCCATATTATGTTGGCCACGCACATGGAGGGTTGGTACGGGCGAAAATTGGAATTTCGCCCCGGGACCGGAAAAATGACCATTTTGCCCCTGGGCCGTTTTCACTTCCGAATTTTGGGAAAATTTTGGGGGTAATTAAATATAGATTATCAGCTGCATTATTGGCCTTATTTACCCTTTTACCCCTCAATTATTTGGATAGGATTATTTAGAACCGTTAGATTAGGGGCGTTTTGGTCAAATCGCGCGGATCGGCGACACGTCGCGCCCCTAGGCTGCTGTATTTGACCAGCTTGGATTGCTTTCTCTCTCCTCTATTCCCCCCCTTCGGCAGAACCACCCAGACTAGCAGCTTCTCCCCCATTTTCCCTCTTATTCTCTCTCGGCTTGGCTTGCCGGAGCTCGCCGCCGGTCACCAGAGCACCGCCGCCGGCCGCCGTGCCCCGCCGTCCGCCGCCGTGCCCCGCCGTCGACCACCTCAGCCCCCAGCCTCAGCCTCACCCTTGTCCGGCCCCTTTCTCTCTCTATTTTTCTCTCTTTCTTCCTCTTTTTCTCTATTTCCCATCCGGCAAATAGGGCCGCCGAGCCGCCGGAGCTCGGATCGCCGTTCGTCGCCACCCGGCCCCGTCCCAGCCAAATTATCGAACGCCAGCCGACCGTACCTGTCCGTACGGTCGGTACTATTCACCGCAGTCCCCGTACGGTCACTGTTCACGCCGTCCGTACGCAGTCGCCGGGAATTCCGCCGCCGGTTTCACTGTTCACCAGTGATCGGCCGCCATTCCCCGTCATCGTGACCTTGGATTAAGTGAGTAAAATTCATAAACCCGGATTAGGACTGATAGTGCATTTTTCTGGACTGGTTTAGGTATTATCGGTGCATTTTGGACTGGCTTAGGTAGTATCGGTGTATATTTCAAACTGGGTTGAGGACCGATTGGTAGAAATTATTATTGGGAAAATTTAGTGGATTAATGAGAATTAATTGGGGAGATTAATTGGATTAAATGACCAATTTAGGAGCCCATTGGAAAATTACCGGGTATGTCCGGGTTGACTGGTTGTACGTAATTTGTGCTTAATTGTGATTGACTTCGTACTGCCATGTCACATGTCGTGTCATGTCACATGTCGTGTGGTTGAATTATGTGGAGTGCGATTGATCAATGATTGGCTTGCAATTAATTATTGAATTGTGAATCGCACATCAGGCCACATGGTATTAATTGGGCCAATTGAGCACGTGTTGTGATATTAAGTGTTTGAATTTCATTGGTGCTCATGGTGCATTGCATTGCATAACATGGACACGCATTATGTATGCCTAGTGTGAGGCATGTGGGGAAATTGTGCGAGAATGCGTGCCCGCCATGAGCATGTGATCACCTAAAATGCCCTGAAGCGTGTTACGCGGGTTTCAGATAATAATTGGATGTGTGATCACCTAAAGACCTTCGGGTTGTGACTTTCGGATCGATACCGTCCTCATGCACTTTAAAGCAGGACGATGCCCGGTACGTCCGGAAGACGACCATCCTCATGCACTTTGAAGCAGGCTCTGGTTCGTAAGGAGATCGAGTTGCGCCTCATGCACTCGGGCGTGCTAGAGACACCGGGCCGAGATCGGTTCTTTGCGCCTCATGCACTTTGAAGCGTGGCTAGACGCACTTGGGTCGTGAATGTTGTTGACTCGAGTCGTAATAAATAATAAATTGGGCGATTACCAGTGTGCCAGTGTGCCAGTGTGGGCCAGTGGGCCGGGGAAATATACGTGACATGCCGACGACATTTGCATGCATGAACATGCATGGACTGGCATGCGAGTGCGTGAGACTCGGTGCATGAGTATGTGATTGGCGTACGTGTGATAATGTGTGCCACGTACGTGCCGTGATTATTATATTTTGAACTGCCTAACCTGCAGGGTCAGAGAATTATTTGATTGTTGTTGCATTATGGTTTCAAATATTTATTTCCGGTCAGGAGATTGCATGCTAGCCTAGCCTAGGTTTAGGGGTTGAACTCACTGAGATTCGTCTCACGGTTGTGTAAACCGAAACTTTTCGGACCCCGGCCGTAAAGATGCCTCCGAGGAGTTGCCGGATGATTCTACCGAGTCGTTCGACCCGACATTTGGGAGCCCTAGAGCAGGCCGGTACCACGGGAAGCGAAGACCGTCTCTTTTTGAATAGCATTCATATCCTAGTTAGCCTAACCACCTGTGCCACTTACCCTTTTTGATATAGTGGCAGTTAAATACTGATGTCGAGGTTTTTGGAGTTGTACAATGGATAGTGTAAAAAATTTTTACTATAACAGTACAAGTGTATATTCTTGTTTGATGGCTGTTCTACCTTGGTCTCACGTGTGTTGTTTTGTACGGGTGTATATATATATATTTAGATACGTTGTTTCCGCATGTGACTTATCTCTGATTGGGCGTTGGGTCGGCGACGCATCCTGGGAGCGTTGCATCACAAACGACCGGAGATGGGATGCTCGCGCTTCGTGGGGTAAGGGGTGTGACATTCCGTTTGTTGTGAGGGAACTGAATAAAATAGTCAAAAACTATTGGATGGGGCAGTATATTAATTACAGCAGAGCTCCACAAGAAGTGAAAGATTTGTGGTGGAATGAGTTCAAAGTAAGTTTTAGATATTCTATTTTCTCACCAACTAAGTTCGGTGTAGTATATTGATGGTCAAGAATGATGTAAATGGACCAGAACAACTCTTTAGTTTTCGGTACTAAAGGGACCAGATATTTTCCCCGAGATGACCTTTACAAAATCTATTGCCGAATTGTCTGGTGCATGGTAATGGATATGTGACCATCATAATAACTTTCAGTTGTTTTTGTATTGATTGCAGCGGAAGTTCAGGTGGGATGAAGAGGAAGAGAATGAAGTGAGAAGAATTTTTAAGAAGAAAGTCGGTGATCACATACGAAATGTGATGAATAAAGCGAAGATCAAGCAAGTGAAGCCGGCTTTTATTACAGCTGACAATTGGACAAAAATTAATAGAATTTGGGAAACTGAAAAGAATCAGCAAATCAGTGAGCAGAATAAAAAGAATCGGTCTTCTAGTTCTAGTGAAAGGTCTGCCACATATGCTGGGGGCTCTGTCAACATTGGGGAGCATCGCAAACGAATGGTAAGTCTGTTAAATAAGTTATAAGTTAATTTAATTCAATTACTCATGTTTACATTTTGTAGGCACATGAATTGGGGACGGAACCGACATTTGCAGCTACATTTGAACGCATATTTCAAAAAAAAGATAAGACATGGACTGGCGATCGAGCAAAAGCTATTAAGGTATGTAAGGTTATACTCTGGACTTTATGGAAACTAGAATGAAAACCGTGAATGCTTTTAATATTTATGGTAGTTATATATATGAAGTTATTTTATTTTCATCTATATTGTTAATGTAGGAAAAATATGATGAACTTTTAATGAGCAATGCTAGTGGTGGTGATGGTGTTGCTGCGTCTGAGCCATTAGTTGACAGTATGGCATTATGGGTGGAGGCAACGGGTGGGATGAAAAAAGGAAAAATATTTGGGATGGGATCCTTGTCAAGGGTATACATGACGAATCATGCTGCAACTTCATCATCCAATGCGGTTGTTCGAAGGAGGACACGACATGACGAGCAATTGACCCAAGAATTGAACCAACTGAAAAATATACTTCTAGAGAAGGACGAAGAAATAAATGACTTGAAACAACAAATGCAAATCGTTATGCAACACCTCAACCTCAATCACGATGAGGTTCCTCCTGTACCTCCCGCCAATCCAATAGGTGATAGGCACAATGATGCTGAGATTGCTGATGATGATGATGATTTTCTTGGTCCTTTCTAGTTAAAATTCCCAAAATCGGGGGTAAGCTTGCTTCATAATCTTTTGTGCCATAAGTGTAGTTTGCCCAATATGTTCCTGCCCTACAATTACTTTCTGTGCACAACTCTCTTACAACTAGGTTCTTTGCTTGCGAAAAACTGAAAATTTAGAGATCCCAGGATGACATGCTTGTTACAAAAAATCATGATATTTGAACGTTGTAGAAATACATGCCTTATTTGACTTTGAGTCCTCTCTTCCTAGGAATTGGTGTTGGTAATTCACCTCTCTAAGTCATTAAACTGTTGAATGCTGTTTGGAGAAGATCCAATTTTTCGTAGGTGACAGAAATACGATTTACAAGGGTGAAAAAACTACAGTGGATGTCAAAGTTGACTCATATTCATATGTAAGAACATTGATGTTCGTCTTGAAACGTTTTTTTGTTAACTCTCTTACTTGTTTTTTTATACCTAGTTCCACATCTATGCATAAACGCTTCTTTTATATTCTGGACTGATTGAATATCTTTATTTATGTATTCATATTTCATCAGGTGTCGACAAAAGTGACTGCTTCTGGTGTCGTGCTGAGTACCAAAGCTGCCCAATCTTGTGTCTGGTTTGTCGATTTTTCGTTTTTGAAGTAGAATCTATGGTTGTCCTGCCTCCTTTGAATGTTTTGAATGTTTTGAATGTATTATAAGATTGGATATCAAATAGCATCATGTCGGACTTTGCAACTTTGCATATATCATTATTTTTTGCAGACTAGCATCTTTCCTTCAGTTATATTTTTCAATTATATGGCATTGTGTCTGGTTTGTTCGTTTTCTTTTTCTGAAGCGGAATCTATGGTTGTCTCGTGTCCTCTGATTGGTTTCAATGTATTACATGATGTTCATTAATGCGTAGCTATTGCTATGGACAAGATTTGATGGCCCAAATGGTGTATAATTTGCGACGAATTTTGCGACAAATACAGTTCGTGGCTAATTTGCGATGAATAAGTAGAGACAAATTTCGCGACGAATAAAGTTCGTGGTTAATTTGCGACGAATAAATTTTGCGACGAATAAAGTTCGTGGCTAATTTGCGACGAATTTTGCGACGAATTCGTTGCGACGAATTTTGCGACGGATAAAGTTCGTGGCTAATTTGCGACGAATTTTGCGATGGATAAAGTTCGTGGCTAATTTGTGATGAATTTTGCGACGAAATTTCCGACGATTTTTGCGACGAATAAAGTTCGTGGCTAATTTACGACGAATTTTGCGACGAATTTTGCGACGGATAATGTTCGTGGCTAATTTGCGACGAATAAAGTTCGTTGCTAATTTGCGACGAATTTTTTTCCGTCGCAAAAATTTGCGATGCCGAATTAGCGACGGGATTTTTTCGGTCTCTAATTTCGTCGCAAATCGAATTTTTCCAAATTTTTCGTCGCACAAATCGTCGCTAATCCCTTGTTTTTTTGTAGTGAGAGGATGGTAGTGAGGAGTCTCCAAACACTTTCAACTTGCTCACACCTATCTCAATTGCGTCTTGCAGGCCTAAGATGCATGCTTCGTACTTAGCAATGTTATTGGTGAAAGGAATTCTAACTTCACAGATACCGGATAGTGTTGTCCATCGTGGGATATCAGAATTGCCCTAGTTTTGGAACCGTATAAGTTCACAGCACCATCAAAGAACATGGTCCACGCCTCCTCATCCATGGATTAGATTTCATCATTAGAGGAAAGTTCATCAGAAACTTCCATGGGGGGTTTTCGGCCGGCATATTGCAACAGCTCGGCCCTTAACTGATTTACATGGCATCGTCTGCACATCGAGCTTTGAAATCAAAATTTGCCATTTGGCCAGTCTCCCTACCAAGGCTAGTCGATCGAGTAGATACTTGATGGGATCATTCCAAGTGACTAAGGGTCCGTTTGGTAACGTGCCAAACAGTGAAAATTTCTGTTCTTTTGTTCCCAGAAATAGTTTGGGAACAGAAATGCGTTTGGTAAACTTTTTGTTCCCGGGCACATTTTTGCAAAAATTTGTACCGAGAAACAGTTTTGGAAGAGAAACAAGAAGTAAAAAAAAGTTGCTTCTTGTTTCTTGGCACAATTTTGAGAATCAGTTTTTTTTCTTCTTTTTCTTTTTTTTCTTTTCTTATTTTTGTGTTGTTCTTCCCTGGGCTGGGCCGCCGACCGGCCACAGCCCAGGGCCGGCGGAGGTGAGGGTCGCCCTCCCTAGATCGGGTGAGGCCGCCTCGCCCAAGCGGCGAGGGTCCAGCCCTCGCCCTCGCCTCCGCCGGCGGCCGGCGAGGGCCATGACGCCCTTGCCGGCCCTGGGCTGTGGCCTGTCGCCGGCCGACGGCCCCCGATCGCCGGCCCCCGATCGCCGGCGACCGGCCATGGCCAAAGAAGAAAATGGTAGAAAGAAAAAAAAAATTTAACAATTCAAAATATTATTAAAATATTATTTGGGAACAGAAATTTTGTGTAGTTACCAAACGCATTTCTATTCTTTTCTACTCTAGGAATAGAAATTTTGGACAGTTTATCAAACGCCTTCAAATACTCATAAATTGTTTCCAGGCACAGAATAAAAAAAAATCATTTCTGTTCAGAAATAGTTTCCGAGCACAGAATGGTATTCATGCGCACCCTAAGAACGTTTGGTAATGCAATACATACTGGCACACACTAATGCAGCACAAGTTTTATCAGTTTCGGAATAATTGAGCTTTGAGGCAGTGAACTTCTTACTTAGGTAATATATGGCTCTCTCCTTTTCATCACTTAGCCTTTCCTGGGCTAGCATCGTACCCAAGGACTCACTTTGAATTGTGAGGTAAAGGATGAAAGGTTGCCCCGGTATTGGCGGGATAAGCACTGGTTGATACATTAAGTACTGCTTCAGTTTGTTAAAAAGAATGTGGTTTTCTTCTCATGAAAGTCGTGGTCCAAATCAATTGTCATGGACATGGTCCAAGCCTGGTAAAGAAATGCAAATTTTAAAGATTCTGCTCATTATCATTGGTCTAATGCAATCACCGAGACTAAGGCATCACTATTTCAACTAAAATAATGAAGACTTAGAAAAAAATATATTTTTTAAAATTATTTGGAAACATATCTTTAATTCTGAAGTACTTTCATCCTTTATACTTCTTTACCTTTTTTTTTTTTTTCAAATTCTTGTGACTTTCATCTTTTCTCTTTAATAATTAATAGTACTTTAATATTTGTCCTTCATGTTTCCAGACCTTACTTTTGGTGCTGTCCACTGACATAATGTTACACGTTTCTCGGATTCCTTGCACAAACTTGTCGTCATTGTCAGCTTACCCGACCTAACATTGAAAGGAACCTGATTAAGGAAAAATAGAAAAGTTTGTGTCGCAAACGCACCGTGATAACTCATCGTCAGTAAATTGGCTAGTACTACGAGAAGTTATTACGTGAATAGTTTATGTACACCAATATCATATGGGCCACAACAAAAATTATTCACAATCTAAACCTGTTATTTGAAGTAATAAACATTCTAACTTCACGGTTTTCATGTCATTATCAATCATTCAACAATGACAAGACTAGAATTGATTAATGGACAGGCGGGTCAATATCTCTTGGTCCCTTTACCAAATCATGCTTGCCCTAGAAAAAAACGAAAAGGAAAAAAAAATGTGATCCTCTTCCCATGAAAGTCATGGTCCAAATCAATTGTCATCTTACCGGTCTAATCCAATTCCTGAAACTAAGACCGACACTATTTCAACATAAATAATGAATATTTAGAAAAATTTATGTAGAAAAATATATTTATAAAATGATGTGATAAGCTCCTAAGGAGTGATTGAATATGTCTCATTTATTGAAATGCCAATTTCATTTATTTTTAAATTATTTGTAAACATTTATTTAATCTGAAGTACTTTTCATTTGTTTTTCGACCAAAAAAAAGTAATTTCATTTGTTTTTGTTCTCCTTTTTTCTTTTCTCTTTTTCTTTTTCATTCTTGTGGCTTTAGTCTTTTCTCTTTAATAGTACCGCAGCATTTGTCCTTCGTGTTCCAGACTTTACTTTTGGCCCTGTCCAGTTCCATTATTGTAAATGTTTCTCGGATACCTTTCCCAAACTTGTCATCGTTGTTAATTTACCCGACCTCAAACCTAAAAAAACGTCGCAAAAAAAAAATTATAGAAAAAATTGTGTCAGAAGCCGCCTATATAACTCATCGCAAGTCAATCATCGATAAATGGGCTAATATTATAAAAAGTCATGTAGATACTATATGTAGATTAATAACATCATAGCCACCGAATGTGTGGGTCTCGCTGTGAGGCCCACATGATCAATAGCTATAATGGCATTGATCTATATAGATTGGGTCTGTATAATATAACGTGAATGATTTGGCACAACAAAGGCTATTCACAATCTAGCCTTGCCATTTGAATTAATAAATATTTTAACTTTTCAGTTTTCATAAGATTATCAACCATTCGTCGGACAAGACTAAAATTGATCAACATGAGGTTAGTTCATTGGGCCCGCTTCGATCTGTTCGAGCCGAGGGGCAAAATAGACGGATCTAGGAAAGCAATTTTCTTAGGCCTGGCCTACTCACCTCGGCCTGCCTAATCTGGCTTATTTTGTATAGAAATTCATATAGTTTTATAAGCATGGCCATCTGGAGCTAGGCCTCGTACCACGCCTCACCCAACTTATTTGTTAAGAATATATCTCAATTTTGAGCTTATGAAAAAACAAGTGGGTTTTTTAATTGGACTTAGATTTCTAGTTTTCTTTTTTTGGGTCAAAGATTTCTAGTTTGAGTGGGTAACATGTTTTGGATCCACTTCTTCTATAAGTAGTGATTCGTCTTGGTGAATTACATCCAATATGCGACTTTTTTTGTGAATTACATTATGTAGCATTCAAGAGGAGCTTTGGGCCGTGACAATTGATTGTGCAACGTGCTCGTAAATTACATCCCGAGTATTTGAAATCATGAAAATCTTTTATTAAGATTTTGTGTAATTCCTCTGCGACATTGAGATATAGTTTCGCAATAAATTGTGAGAAAAGACATCATGTGAGTTATCAAGTGTCATTAGGGATAAGAAATATTTAGAGTGTTTAAGTGACTCAAGTGTGGTTGTAGTATGCATTGTATTGCTTGGTTTATAATGGAATAATGTACTGCTCACTGATTAAACCGCATTTTTTTTGTTTTATTTATTCATTATTCGATGAATTGCTTTTTCACAATACTTTCGATCCAGATCAAGAAGCACTGCACGTCACTTACGATAAAACTACTAATTTCCAATTTACGTGGAATTCGGCTTCAATATGACGTGTTCAGGCCTATTTCCTTTTGATTATAAAGTGAACAAATGCTTGAGCATATTTAAAGTCCGGCTGGGTGAACTCTCGGTGAGCATATTTCCTACTAACTTCCAAATTCTTATCACCAACTCGTCCGTCTCTCTTTCTCAGAGAACTGTAATATTGGTTTAAAAAAAATAAAAAGAAGAGCCAAAAACGTTGAAAAGTCAAAAAGCAGCAACAGTGGACGCTCGGCTCCTTTCTTTTTAACCGAAAGCTCGCGCAGAGCAGGGTAGAGAAGAGAGGAAAGAAAAAGAGAGAAAGGGAAAGAAAGAAAAGGAAGAAAAAGAAAGACCAAAGGCTCATGTCAGGGGAGCCTCACCAATTCGGATCAACTATGTATTGCAATGTATTGCAATGCCTAGTAAGTACTCGCACCCCTCGTTCGTCTAATTGGAGTATTTTTTCGGAATGAAGGCATAATTTCGGAATTTGATAAAATTCAAGTCGCGAAATCCGATTTTTGAGTCATTGAGCTACGTATATATATAGAATTGATAGCTTAGGGTGTTGAGGGGCCATGGGATTTCATAGAACTCGATTTGGACTTACGGTTTGTGCAACATGCTCGTAAATTACATCCAGAGTATTTGAAATCATGAAAATCTTTTTTTTAAGATTTTGTGTAATTCTTCTGCGAAATTGAGATATAGTTTCGCCATAAATTGTGAGAAAAGACATCATATGAGTTATTGAGTGTCATTGGGGATAAGAAATACTTAGAGTGTTTAAGTGACTCGAGTGTGATTGTAGTATGCATTGTATTGCTTGATTGGAATATGTACTGCTTGATTGGAATATGTACTGCTCACCGATTTTCCAAATTCAGGGGTTATAACCCCTAAAAAACCTTAAAATCTGAAAAAATGTAAATCATGAAATGAATAAGCTTCTAGAGCTTCATTAGGGTTTAGATGTTTTGATTAATTTTCATTTTTAGAGACTATTTACGATTGATTGATCTGATTGACATTGATTATACATTTAATACTTGTTTGGTTTTTCCTACGATTAAAATGGATAGAATTAGCGAGTAAGCCTCGGAAATTCGCATGACACGTTAGACATCGTATCGTTCTTAGGTACCGAAAGGGCGTTAGGGATCTCGATTCGGGATCAATAACGTAACCAAGTCCCCGTACTCAGAATCTCTGGTTCGTAGAATCGGGGTATTTCTCCCGTACCTCGATTAGGTTTCTAGTCTGCCTACCAATAATGACTAGTGGCGACTCCAAAATAACAAACCTAGACTAAATAGGAAATTACCTTCCACTGTCACGTGAGGTATGGTCTGAGAGAGACCCTTATACGGAAATACCTCCTTAGCACGCAAATCCCGAAAGCCCATCGAAAAAAAAAAACGCAGCGCGACAAACCCAAAATTATGTCTACCGTGACACATTTATCATGAATCTTTCTTTGTGACACAAAAAATCCCAAACTATGTTCATTGTGACACATTTACCCTAAACATTTTCTCATGACAAAAAATCCAAAATTTGTATCTAAGTGACACATTAACCCTCCGTCAAGCATCTGTTAGACGATTTTTCAATCAAAACAATGTCATTTTTATTTTACTTAAGTTACGTGGGCACCATGTCAATACCATTTGCTCTCTAGCGTCCATATAGGCAAATTTTTAACGGTTTTCACAAAATTTTGACGGAGGGTAAATATGTCATACAGGTACAAATTTGCGATTTTAGGTGTCACAGAAAAAAAATTCAAGGAAAATGTGCTATAATGAGTATAGTTTAGGATTTTTTGTGGCTTTTGTCCTAGTTAATAAAACTAAAAGGATCCATTGATTTTTTTTGTTTTGTAGCCATTCCTTATTTTAACCAAATAACGTTAGAAAAATTGGTGTAAATCTATCACTATTGCTCCTCATTTTAATTTTCTAAAGAAAAACAACTTTCTTTGTTCCTTTAGCTTGAAACGATGATATATTCAACCATCTCGCGGCACTGTTCACGCAAGCTGAAATGCTCTCTACTGGGTTTCTCGCGGGTACTGTTCACCCGACGGATTTTTGCTGATTCCGGCGGATTCCGGCGGCCATTTGAACTGATTTTTGGAGGCAAGGTTCCCTGGACTCTTCTCTCTCTTCCCTCCAAAGGGCTCCTCTTCTCTTTCTATGTAGAGGCCGGGCCATCAGATCTGTTCGGGCATCTGGTGCGGGTTCCTTTTCCAGTGAAATCTGATCACGCTGAGTGCTTGCTGCTAGATTGTTCTCTTGGAGGTCGGTATCCCCTTTTGTAGGTACTCTCTTTTCGATTTCCATCCTTCTGTGGTGGGGCTGGAATTAGGGATTAGTGGACGCATTAATGCTGGGTAGGAGACCTACTGTTGCGATTCTCTGGATTGGCTTTTATGTTGCTGTTGGGTTGACTAGTTGGTGAAATCGGTGTGGTAGCTTGATATACTTCGACCCTATGGAGGAGAATATAAGAACCCACTCGCCTGGTCGTCCCTCCCCTGTTGCTGAATCTCAACCGGAGATGAATGTTCCTGCTGTTATTACCAAGGCAGTTGAACCCAAAGGAAAACTACTGCTTTAACTCATGAGGTTGAACTTCCTACTGGCCCTAGACTCTTCCTGAAAGGTAACTCTAGCCGTAGCCGGAGTAGGGGTCGACCGAAGAATAGGAGTCGTTCTCATAGGAGTGCCCACATTGCTGGACCTTCAACTCGTTCTATTTCCAGATCAAATCCAGATGGGAAAACAATTGAGGCGGGACAGGATGTTAGTCGTCCTCAAGGCCAATCCATCCGTGCACCCGTCACTAGAACGTGGGCTAATGTGGCAAAGGTATTGACTAAGGGGTACAACCTAGCTTTTGTCTCTCCGGTGGAGGAGGATGGTGAAGTGATTGTCGATATTACACCAGAGGTAGCTGCTGATGAGAACCCACTCTGGCTGGAATGTATTGTTAGGCACTATATTGGGAAGAAAATTCCCTTCAAATTAACTGAAGAAGCCTTTAAGAAAGCATGGGGAGAGCAAGTAGTCGATGTTAAACTACATGAAAATGGGTTCTATTTCTTTAGAGTTCCGAGTGCTGACTTCCGCAGGAAGATTATTGATATGGGACCGGTTTCTATTTTCAGTAGCACAATGATGCTTCAGCATTGGCACCCAAAATTGAAGCTCAAGAAGGGTACTATAGATTCTCTCCCGGTTTGGGTTAGGCTAAGAGATATTCCATTCTCTTTATGGTTTCCGGCTGGTATTAGTCGAATTGCCAGCGCCATTGGGAAACCACTTTACGTGGATGTGCAAACGGAACAGATGACTAGAATTTCTTATGCACGAGTTTGTGTGGAAATTAAGGCCACAAAACCCCGAGTGGAAGCAGTTAAGGTTCGTTGGGACGGTGAAGTAAATCTGATCCATATCGAATATGAATGGAAGCCCCTGGCGTGCTCTTCTTGTGGCATTTTTGGGCATAAATTGGGCTCCAATGGATTTGAATGTGCATCTGCACATACTGAACATAGAGCTGAGACTATTATTCGACCTCAAGGAACAGAAGGTTGGACTCAAGTCATCAGGAAAAAAGGCAAATTTCCTTCTGGCAAGCCTTCAAACTAGAGCCAACTTGCAACAGACTCTCAACTGGCGCCGACTCTGGGGGGGGAAGATCTTCTGCCTCCTGTTCTGAACCCCGCTGCTGAACCTGGTCTGATAGGTGCTGAAATGAATCATTCCAAGGACTCTAAGGCAGGACCGAGCCATCCCTCTATTCCGTGTCCTCCGGGATGTATTGACTAGCAGATTGAGGATCTTGCTTTAAACTCTCAGTCATCTACAGAAGATTCTGCTGATTCTCGGGTAGTTGTGGAGAATAGTGCCTCTAAAGATATGGTGGAGGAAGAACCTACTGATGTATCCCCCCTAATACCCGCTCACGAACTTTGGCTTCCAGTGCCACGGATGAGACTACTAAGACCTCCCCTGGTTCAATACCTAGCTCGGTGTGTCCTGTTTCAGCTCCTAGCCCGTCCTCCTCGAAAAAGAAATCCAAGAGGAGGAGGCCAAGGAAAGCCTAGAGGTAACTTTCCCTGTGTTTCTATGTTTTTTGGTATATGGACTATTAGGGGTCTAGTAGGTCCCCTTAGACAAGTAGAAATTCGGGCCTTTATTAGGATAAACCGCCTCTCCTGTATTGGCATTGTTGAAACAAAAGCCAAAGCCTCTCTTTTTGCTGATATTTCTAGAGGCTTATGCGATAATTGGCGTTGGATATCCAACTATGAATTTTCCCCCCTTGGTAGAATTTGGTTTGGTTGGGACCCGAATGAGATGGAGATGAGTCTTATCTGCTCTTCTGGACAATTGATTCATGCTCAGCTTAGGCTCTTGAATATGCATAAATCTTGTCTTATCACAATTGTATATGGAGAACATACCTTTGTGAAGCGCCGTCCATTATGGGCTGACCTTGTGCGGCTTTCCTCAAGTGACTTACCTTGGATTGTTGCTGGAGATTTCAATGCCATCAGAGATCCGGGTGATAGAATGGGTAGCACAACCCCGTGGATTCTGGCTTTTGATGAATTCGGGGACTGCCTAAACCAGGCCGGACTAGAGGATCTTCGATATGTGGGTTGTAGGTACACTTGGTCTCATTCTTCAGGTGTTAATCGGAAACTCCGCAAGATTGATTGGGTGCTCACTAATGACATCTGGACACAGCAGTTCTCCTTCTCGGAAGCCACCTTTTTGGCGCCTGGTATTTCCGATCATTCCCCTATGGTGATAAAAATTTCATCGACACATAGTTCCAAGAAACCTTTCAAGTTTTTCAATTTCTGGGCTACACACCCTAAATTCTTGGAGCTAGTAGCTCAAGCTTGGGATACTCATATAGTTGGCACACCTATGTATATGATTTGTTGCAAACTTCGGGTTCTTAAAACAAAGTTGAAACACTTGAATAGAAGTTCCTTCTCAGCTATTTCCACAAGGACTGAACAGGCCAGAGCAGACCTCTATGCTGTTCAGTCAGCCTTAGAGCATCATCCCTTTGATCAGAGCCTACGTGATAGCGAAGTGGAGCACATACGATCCTTCTCTGCTCTTAGATTACAAGACGAATCCTTCTTCAGACAGAAATCCCGGATTCGATGGCTTAAGGAGGGGGACATGAATACTAAATTCTTTCACCACTTTGTCAACAAAAGGCGTTTACAAAATCGAATCCTATCGGTGTCGACAGAGGATGGAGTTCTAATAACTGATCCGCAGGCGGTCAGGAACCACATTGTTGGTCACTTTCAGGAGCTATTCAATGGTACTACTGCTTCGATTCAGCCCTCAGTTAGGGAGATAGGTGGTTTTATTGGCCGGGTTTTAGATGAGAATCAGAGGAACCTACTGGCACAACCGGTTTCGGATGAGGAAATCCAATCTACCCTTTTTTCGCTCGCTAAAGGCAAAGCCCCTGGGCCGGATGGGTATAATGCTGATTTCTTTAAAACTTCTTGGGAGCTCATTGGACCCTCCATCCTCATGGCGGTAAGGGACTTCTTTCAGTCTAGATGCCTGCTTAAAGAGTTAAACAATACCATTCTAACTCTAGTGCCGAAATCCCCTAATGCGTCGGCCATGAATGATTTCCATCCGATTGCATGTTGCAATACCCTATACAAATGCATTTCTAAAATCCTGGCTAGGCGTATAGCACGTGTCTTACCAACTTTGATTGGCCCTGCCCAAACGGCTTTTGTTAAAGGACGTAGAATTACCGACAATATCATGATGGCTCAAGAGTTGTTTGCGGATTTTCACCATCAGGCATACCTTCCTAAGTGCGCCATTAAAGTGGATTTTCAAAAAGCTTATGATACTGTTGACTAGAACTTCATTGAAAAGGCATTATTGGCCTTCAAATTTCCGGACTTCTTCGTCAAGCTAGTTATGGCTTGTGTTTCGACAGCCAAATTCTCGGTCTCAATCAATGGGGAATTACATGGCTTTTTCGGCAATTCCCGAGGTATACGCCAAGGAGACCCGTTATCGCTGTATCTGTTTATACTGGTTATGGAAGTCTTCTCTGGTATCCTAAAGGCCAAAACAGAGGTTCCAGATTTTCACTGGTTTTGGCGCTGTAAAAAGACCCGTATATCTCACCTTTTTTTTGCGGATGATGTGCTATTGTTTTCAGAAGGTCACTTGAGGTCAGTTGAGCTAATCAAGTAATCTCTCCATATGTTCACTGATTGGTCTGATTTAAAACCAAATGCTGGGAAAAGCAATATCTTCCTCTCGGGGGGGACTTCGGCTATGCATGGCCAATTACTTCAATGCCTTGGGTTTCAACAAGGTACACTTCCTTTTCGGTACTTAGGCGTGCCTATTATCTCGTCTAGATTGCGTAAAGAGGACTGTAAAATCTTAGTTGATTCTATAACTGGAAGAGCCCGCTCCTGGACTCAACGGTTTCTGTCCTTTGCTGGTCGACTACAACTCATCAAATCGGTCCTGCATTCCATTCAAGTGTATTGGGCCACTACTTTCTCTCTTTCGAAATCAGTGTTGTATAGAATTGAGGCTGTTTTGCGACAATTTCTATGGAAAGGTCCTCACCTAGGCATAGGTGGAGCTAGGGTAACATGGAATGCTATATGTCTACCCAAAGAAGAAGGTGGCCTTGGGATACGGCGACTTGTAGAATACAATAGAGCTTTGACTCTTAAACATATATGGCTTCTCTTCACTGATAAGGAATCCATGCGGTGCAAATGGATACACTCGACCTTCTTAAAAAAGGCTAACTTTTGGGTGGTATCCAAACCTACTTTTTGCTCTTGGACATGGAAGAAAATCCTGGACTTGCGTGCTTCCGCTCAGGCAATGTTTAGGTGGAAGATTGGTAATGGGCACTCGATCTCCTTCTGGTTTGACTGGTGGCACAGCAAAGGCCCCCTCTACCTTATATTCAGCAATGTTGACATTTACCAGTCGCGGATCCCCCCGGGATACTTCGGTTCGGAAGTTCTATGATTGTACTTGGTAGCCTTCCAATACACTAGACACTATCCTGAGCTGGACGGACTCACCACCAATATTTGTGGAAAATACACTGGACAAATTTTTGTGGACTCCACAGCCTTCTAACTCCTTCTCGGTAGCTCTAGCGTGGAATCATATCAGAAGGAAAGGGCATCCAGCCCCTTGGCATTCTTTCATCTGGGATCATCACATTGCCCCCCGGCATGCCTTCCTTTTGTGGCTGGTATCTCTTAACCGGCTACCTACCCAGGTATTCCTATTACAAAACTGCAGGATTGACAATGCTATGTGTGCCTTCTGTGGTTCCAGACCGGATTCAATCAACCACCTTTTCTTTGAATGCACTTCTACTAGTAGGTTGGCTTCTCTCTGGGCAACAAAATGCAGCCTACCTTGGCGCAACCGACCTTGGCAAGAGCATGTTAGGTGGGCGATGAAAGTGTGCGCTGGATCTTCCTTTGCTCACCGCATATCTAGATTTTCCTTTGGTGCACTATGTCATATCATTTGGACTGAAAGGAACAACGCCATCTTCAGAGGCAAGAGCATCTATATCCCGGGTATGCGCAAACATCTTATCAAAGTTGTGAAGGATAAAGCCATATCCATTGGGGGAGCGGAGGATACACATAGGAACCGAATATTACAAAGAAAGTGGGGACTTCCACCTTCAATCTTCGAGTGAACCGGAGGACGTCTTACCTCGGTGTATTAGTCCCTGTTGTTTTGGTTGACTTCTTTGTCACTTGTTGTATAGTTTTGGCTGAGCCTTCTTTGACCCTATTCGGACATCTTCATGTCCTAATCGGGTCGGAGTCTGGTGTTGGCTCTATATTGTATATGGTGGTTTGAAAAGTAATATATATCCTTATCTTTACCAAAAAAAAAATGATGATATATTCAGTGTTACTCCTTGTCCAGGCATCACATGCAAAAGCAGCATCGGAATCCAAAAGTGTGGGCCTACGACACCAAGTCTGACGTTCAGAACTCCTTGTCCAAGCATCACACGCAATTGACAAAAGCAGCATTGGATTCCAAAAATGTGGGCCTAACGCACCAATTCTCTCTCTCTTCCTCCCAATTAAATAAGCCTTGACAAGACCGTCCATCCAAATTGACGTTGACTTTGACATGAAAAGCAAAGGAACGGCTTATGTGGCCAACTCATATCTCTATTGTCGGAACAAACCCGGCGGGCTTTAATGACTTTGCTCCATCCGAACTCTGAGGTTCGCTTTCATGAGGAACGTGTTTCACGTTGTCATGTTGCAATCAATCGTAGGACTTTGCGAAACTTACTTTAAAATTATAAAAGATCGTGGATAGAGATCTTTTCTTTTCAATTCTCTTCCCATGAAATAAATCAGTTTTGATAGATGATGCTCCCGCGCTATCGTTGTGCATCTCTAATGTGTGAACTCCTTGACTAAATATTGTTGTGATCCACTAGAACGGTGCATAACCTAAGGATTGGTTAATTGATTACTAAGCTCACGCTTAAATCGGATCCTCCCAAGGTCATACCAATTCACAACTTAGGTTCAATATTTAACATACAAATTATTTTCATTTTGAAGTCGCCATTAATTTATTCTTGGTAGGTCGATTAAAAATCCAAGTAAAGTATTGAGATATTTACTTTATTTCTACGAACCAAAGATTATGAATTCGGGACTTGATTACGCTAGATTACTTAACACCATTTTGGTATCTTTTCTTTTTTACTTTCAAAAAAACATTTTGGAAGCAGCTCAAACCAATTTTAACCTAACAAATGACATGTGAGCTGATCATACGGGTATGCAACCATTAATGAAAAAACCCAATAATCAAAACGATAAATAAATTGCAAAGGCATGGAGGGAATTTACTTACCTCAAAGCAACACAATCATCTGCAGCAATAATAATTAGAGAACACATGATTACCTTAATCATGGTTTCTATTTTTCAAGCAATTCAAATCAATTCTTTTAGGTTTTCTCTTATTTAATGAAACTAATCTATGTGCAATTTCTAATTAAATGAGCCTAATATACAAACTATATGACATGCACATGACATAGCAATATGACACGACCTAAACTACATGACATGTATATGTTTTTTTAATATTTTTTATTAAAATTCGGAATTAAGTAAATACCCTAATTTAAACATGAATTCTATCCTAGAAAAGAATCTAATTTATTCTAAGATGATATTTTTTTGGTATTTTTTATTAAATTTGTAACTAAAAAATAATGAAAATGAATTATATTGATTAAGATATTAACCAATTCGTCTTAGAAATTAAACTAGGCTAAATCCTAATTTAAATTGGAATCCTATCTTAACTAGATAAACACTATCCTAGCATGCAATTTATTTAGAAAAGGAAAGGTTCTAAATTCCATTCTAATTGATTTTAAAATCTTATATAAACATGCAATCGAATATAAACATGTAAAGCTATCTATTAAAATCTATCCAAATATTATCTAGTATTTACCTAATCCTATCCAATCTTTTTTGAGATTTCTTTTTTGGATAAGAATAAAATAAAATCGAATCAAATCAAATCAAATCAAAATCAGAGATAACATCCAATCACCCAAAATATTATTCATATCCATTCAAATTTAGAAATTAAAAAAATCGACAAATCGTATCCTACGACATGAGGATCGAATTGGCCGATTTTTTGTGCGATCGCAAATCGTATCTTGGACATGAGATCGGATTGTCGACCATAACACGTTGTGAAATTAGGAAATTTTCCTAATTTAAAGGATACCTGAAAATTTTATGGATATGGCATATCACCCGAATATTCAAACAAGATCACAATTTTCGAGTTAGGAAACAAATATTAAAAAAATCAAATTTGATAAGATTTTTTTACCTAATTCGAAATATTGTAGATTGGACTGAGGATCACGAACAGTAGACCACGGCTTCACGGCTGGCGATGGCTCAGCCAGCAAAGGACGGCAACGTGAGGGGACTGCTCAACCAGGAGTGACTAGCTCCTCGGCATGGTGCAGCTCGTCATCTCGGTTGAGTGAATAGCGACGTCACGATAGCTAGAGTCCCTAGCCAGAGTAGGGGCACTAATTAGGGAGTCTTGGCCAGTGGTGCTCGTCGTGGGGTTTCATGCATTAGGAGCAGGGCATTGGGCACGGTGACACGATTGAGTAAGGACAGGACATGGCGTTGTAGCTCACGGAACGGTGAGTGAAGCGGCGCGCTAGCTTGGTCATGTACCGGAGGCTCAGCACAAACTAGGAAGGGGCTCAGTCGGAATAGCAAAACAGGGCAGAACGGTTGCTCATCATGGTGCAAGGATCTTGGGCGGCTTAGTGACGGCACAGTGGGGCTCACTGTTGCAGCTAGACTTCTCGCGGGGTAGCAGTGATGTGTCTCAGATCAGGGAGCAGCAAGTTAGCGGTGACGTCACGGATCAAGAATAGGGCATTGGGCTGGAGCATTAGGGGGGGGGGGAGGGCAGTGATTGGCTCGTAGGAGGTCATGGATCGGTCGTCTTTGCCTCTCGGTTCAATGTAGGGGGCAATGATGGAGTAGGGTTAGTCGATGCTGGGACTTCTCAGGTCAGGCTGCTTCGTTGGGTTCGGCAGGAGAGAAAGCAACGGCGTTGGCTAGGAGTTGCAGCAAGCGAGAGGCTCGGCTAGGGATCGGGTGCGGCCGGTTCTTGAGAGCATGTCTTCTGTGATGGGCTGAATTAATCTCAAATTAAGCCAATTAAGGCCTTTCCCCCTTGTGAATTTCGGCTAGGGGCTTGCCCTCTATGGTGGCCGAAATTTGTCTCCTTTTGTGGGCTCAATTGATCATAAGGGCTTATTTTAATTAAGTTCAAAGCTTTTTTAACTTTATGGGCTAAACTCAACTTAATTAAAGCTCAGAACTTAGTTTATTTTAAGCTTGAAATTTTGGCCCCCTTTCCTTCTATGCTTAGCTGAATTTCATTAAGTGTTGGCCCTAATTCGTGCGATTAATTCAGGTCTATTCATCACCATCGGTCCGATTAAAATGCAATTAATGAACTAAGTTATATGATAGATGCTCCTAAAACTATATGCTATCCAATTTAATTTTAGTATTTTTGTTTATGGGTTAAAGATTAATCCTAAATTTTCTATGCGATTAATTCTTAAATGATTGGTAAAAATTTAAGTGTCAACGGCTACCTCTATTTGAAGGTAAGCACTCAGATGTTGCATTCAAAGACAATTGATACCTAAATTTTTGACCATGCAAATGAATGACTTTTTTTGTCAGGATCATAATACCCATTTTTTAAATGCAGTAAGATATGATGCATGCTAATGCGAAATAAAAACATACCTGGAGTTACTTATCTTGTGGGAGCGGTAAAATAATTCGAGGCATGAACTCTGAATCACCTGACAAGTATAGGAACATCACCTTGTTTGATGACCCGGCGGGAAACTTTGAATTGCCTGGATATCGTCTAAGGCACTCGACGATGCTCCCAATATTTGGATATTGCCCAAGATGTTCGGACTATTAGATTAACGCCTGTTTGGTACCCGAACCTTTCTTCGGATCCACATGTGTAATGACTTCTTAGAAGAAGCTGTTTGCTTTGTACTCGAACCTTTCTTTGGACGCACAATAGGGTAGCAAAAATTGCATGTCTAGTATCCGAATCTTTCTTCGGACGTAAGACAGAGCAATAAACTTCTTGGAAGGAGTGTCTTCCTCATATCCGAACCTTTCTTCGGACATATGACACAACAATAAAGATCACTTGCTTAGGTAGCGAATGATAACCATTCTGTTTCGGAATGAGTTCCTGAACCAGAAATAGATTTTTCTATTTCTGGTTCCTGGATGAGTTTCTGAGAAAAAAAACCCGTTTGATAATGAAAAAAATTTCTATTTCTAGAACGTAAAACCCGTTTGATAACAAAGACAAAATTTCTATTTCCGAAATAAAAACCCGTTTGATAAACAACAGAAAATTCTATTTCCAGGAACAAAAATCCATTTTTTTAGAAATGGAATTAAAATAATAAAAAAATCCGAAAAATTCATAAAAATCTTTAAAAAAATTCAGAAAATCCCAAAAAATTGAAAAATTCCAGAAAAAATCATCAAAATGTCGAGAAAATAAAAAAAAATTTAGATTTCGGGAAAATAGGAAATTTGTTGAATTTTTTCAAAAAAAATCAAGAAATTAAAAATTTCAAAACTTCACAGAATTGCTTAGAATACCTGTGGCCACCCACTTTTAGTGAAATTTAAATTTTTTTAGGTGCCCAAAAAAAATCAAAAAATCAAAAATTTCAAAACTTCACAGAATAGTTTAGAATACATGTGGCCACCTACTTTGAGTGAAATTTAAATTTTTTAAGGTGCCCAAAAAAATTCAAAAACTCAAAAATTTCAAAACTTTACAGAATGGCTTAGAATACCTGTGGCCACCCACTTTGAGTGAAATTTTAATTTTTGGAGGTGAAAAAAAAGAAAAAAATCAAAAATTTCAAAACTTCACAGAATGACTTAGAATACATGTGGCCATCCACTTTGAGTGAAATTTAAATTTTTTTAGGTGAAAAAAAACATAAAAAATCAAAAATTTCAAAACTTCACAGAATGACTTACAAAACCTCTAGCCACCCACTTTGAGTAAAATTTAATTTTTTTTAGATGCCCAAATGGTATTTTTGATTTTTTTTGACTTTTTTTGGTTCCTAAAGAAAATTAAATTTCACTCAAAGTGGATGGCCACATGTATTCTAAGCCACTCTGTGAAGTTTTGAAAATTTTTCTTTTTTGCTTATTTTTATTTTTTTTCGATACCTAAAAAAAATTAAATTTCACTCAAAGTGGGTGGCCACAGGTATTCTAAGCAATTATGTGAAGTTTTTTATTTTTTTATTTTTTTCGGCAACTAAAAAAATTTAAATTTGGCTTAAAGTGGATGGCCATAGGTATTCTAAGCCATTTTGTGAAGTTTTGAAATTTTTTTTTATTTTTATTTTTTTCGGCACCTAAAAAAATAAAATTTCGCTCAAAGTGGGTGGCCACATGTATTTTAAGCCATTACAGAAAGTTTTGAAATTTTTACTTTTTTGCTAATTTTTATTTTTTTTGCATATAAAAAAATTAAAATTTCACTTCAGTGGGTGGCGCAGGTATTTTAAGCTATTCTGTGAAGTTTTGAAATTTTTATTTTTTATTTTTTTATTGGCACCTAAAAAATTTAAATTTCACTTAAAGTGGATGGCTACAAGTATTCTGCCTATTCTGTGAAGTTTTGAAATTTTGATTTTTGCTTTTTTTTTATTTTTTTGGCACCTAAAAAAATAAAATTTCGCTCAAATTTGGTGGCGGGTATTCTAAGATATTCGTGAAGTTTTTAAATTTTAGAATTTTTATTTTTTTGTAACTAAAAAAATTAAATTTTGCTCAAAGTGGGTGGCCATAGGTTTTCTAAGCCATTTTGTGAAATTTTTTATTTTTTATTTTTATTTATTTTTATTTATTTTTTTCGCTACCTAAAAAAATTAAAATTTCACTAAAAGTGGGTAGCCACAGATTCTAAATCATTCTGTTAAGTTTTGAAATTTTTGATTTTTTGCTTTTTTTTCTCACCTTAAAGATCGTGACTTCCATATGAATATGTGTGTTGAAGAAAATGAATTCCTCAGAAATGGTTCTCACTTTTGTTCCAGAAATGAAAAACCAACTTTTTTTAGTTCTCATTTCTTTTGAGAATCGGTTTTGGAAGCAAACTTGTCCCGGAAATAGAAAAATGAAATTGCGTTACTAAACGGGTTTAAAAACTCGATTCGATTACGGAAACAAAAAACCGGTTACGGGCAGAACTGAGAATGGTTTTCATGCAGCACCTTAGTATCTGAACCTTTCTTCAGACACATGATAGGATGATAAACTTTTTAGAAGAAGTTGCCTGCTTTGTACCCGAACCTTTCTTCGGACGTATGACAAAATAATAAGTTTCTTAGAAGGAACTGCCTCCTTCGTACCCGAACCTTTCTCCAGACGTATGACAAAGCAACAAGGATAGCCTGCTTAATGTCCGAACCTTTCTTCAGACACATGGCATGATGATAAAGAAAATGTCTATTTAGCATGTGACCTTTCTCAAACCCACAGCAGGGTAGTATGAAGGTGGCATGTTCTTTCTCCAGACGCACCACAGGGCAATAAAAATGACATGTTTAGTACTCGGACCTTTCTTTGGATGTACAATGGGGTGGTAAAACTTCTCAAGGGGAATACCTAGACTTAAATTCAGATAATTCCGGGGTTAGAAAACTTTGGGGACAACTAGAACGGGTCGAGTATCATTGTAGCAATAGAGAATACCTGGACAGTCATAGGTGCTTAAAGGGGATATAATACTAGGACAATCACAAGTACTCGAGAGCTAGAATACTTGGACGATCACAAGTACTCAAAAGTAGGGGTAGAGATGCACTTACCTGACAATATCTCTGATTCTTGAGAGCATGTCTTTTGTTAGACATAACTATAGGCAACATATAATATGCATTCATAAACAACCAAGAACATGTCAACTCAAATGGTGTTCATGCACGACAATTTTGTCAAGCCTTCATTACCAAATTTCCACTGCGGAAAATCACAACAAGACAATCTATACTCAGAATGCGGATATCCTGAACATGTCAAATGAGGGACTTTCAGTCTAAAAGGGCTTTTCACTCACTCTCGTAATGAAAGTTGTTTTTTCCCGACCATTAATGCAGGATTATGAGAATCACTCCATCTCACCATCATCATGTCAACAAGGGTCCGAGTATTCTCGCAAGTAGTACAACCTTATCGATATCAGAGGTCTTTCTCAGGACTGTAATGTAGGCTCGGTCAATAGCTTTGCAAAGGAGACCGTCCAAGTCAAGGCCACGAAAGAAATACTATGCAATTATCTCTAGGTTCACAAGTCAAGAACCCTCTAAAATTAGATAGAAATAATCTTGCTTGCACTCCTTTGAGTGAAGCTTATATACATATGAATTCCTACGTTAATTCAAGTACCATAATCTAAAGAGACTTTGTAAGGGACATAACGTAAACTAGGTTCATAGGTTGAGAAACGAAAGGATTCGCAAGGTTCAAAAATGTGTATAGAATGGGTGAAAGAATTGGTGATCATCTCGGCATTGTCACCAGTCTTCTTCTTCACCATCAGGATTTACCTTCGTGGATGCTCCATTGGTCTTGAGTTCGATACTTGACTCTTTGAGACTTGAAGGACAACTGCTGATTCACTGGGGATAACTTTGCGATGCCCATACCTTCTTGACATTTTTACTCCTCCTTTTTAATATATGGGCATTAGCCTTGCTTTTATCAAGTACACTTCTTTTTCATGCCCCCTCGTTCATAATTTATTTCTTTTAATGCTTAGGAACTAGCCTAGACAAGCCTAAACAAAATAGCACTATTTGACTCTTGAATTCTTCATCTTTAGTTGGCACTCCGGATCATGCTATTCGAATGATGGTGACCTTTGCCTTGCCCCAGTGTGGGGAATGATCACCAACTGCGTTTGAAACGAATTTGTAGGCTCAAACGGGCTATGCAACGGATATGAGTGTGTAGGATAGAAAAAGAATCGCTCTTCATCATCCTAAGGCACTTGAATCATTGTTTGAGTTCATCTGTAATAGCAATACTTGAAGATTGATGCGAGTGAAAGCAAGAAAATTTCTATCCATTTTCCTCACCTCATGATGCCGACTTACCTCTAGCTTGCCTCGATGTGGGGTAGTTTTTGACAGGAGTAATTTGAAAGAAATTCTTCGAGTGTTTAGGCTCAAAAAGGGTTAAGCAAGGGTTTACTTGTAGTATTTAGGATAGATAAATGAATTGCCTTTCGTCATCTCAGCTATCGTACCTTTCATGAGAAAACCATTTACCTTGTAAAACATGGAATCTTTCTGTTCGACTCATTGTAGATTAGTGTATGGGACGGTGCATGGAATAGGGCTTGCCTTTTATCATTCCGACACATCTCATTTAACACATTCAGTTCATGCCACATGATTTATTGATTGCCTAAATAAATTTCCCTTTCGAAATCGATAATTTAGACAAACAAAATAATCATGCATAACTGGGAACCAATGTAGGCATCTCAACTTGCAATTCATTGAAGCAATTTATTCATCAAAGAAATGTCTAAAGTTCAGGATATAGAAACTAAACACTTGACAATTCATTTCAAAAAGTGCTAGAATCTATCAAGAGTAATACATTTTCACAGCATCGGAATTAACTAGATTGGAGAACTCACGACCATCCATTTCAACTAGTAACAAGGCACCTATAGGAAGTACTTTCTTCACCACGTAGGGACCATTGTAATTTGGGGCAAACTTGCCCCCAGGATCAAGAATGATTGGCAAGATCTTTCTCAGGATCAAATCATTCACCTCGAAGTGTCTTGGCCGCACCTTCTGGTTGAATGACTTGGTTACCCTCTGTTGACAAATTGACCATGGCAAAGGGCTTTCAAACATCTCTCATTGATTAGATTCAACTGCTCAAGCTTTTGTTGTGTCCATTTTGCCTTGGACAACTCCACTTGGGATAATACTCGCAATGAAGGGATTTCCACTTCTATGCACAGGACAGCTTCCATGCCACACATTAAAGAGAAAGGGTTGCCCACGTTGAAGTTTGGATCGAAGTCTAATAAGCTATTAATGCGAAGGGCAACCTTTCATGCTAGTCACGGTAGTTTTCGGCCATCTTGGCTAGGATCTTCTTGATATTCTTATTGGCCACCTCAACTGCTCCATTCATTTGAGGGCGATAGGGAGATGAATTCAAGTGTCGGATCTTGAACTCATTGAATAGATCAACTACGAACTTGTTGTTCAAATCCGTCCCATTGTCAGTAACAATAGCCTCAAGGATGCTATAACAACCAATAATATTGCGTCGGATGAATTTTACTGCATTTTGACCGGTGACGTTTGCATGGGAAGCCGCCTCAATCCACTTGGAGAAATAATCAATTGCGACCAAGATGAATCGATGTCTATTCGACGCCTTTGGGTTAATTGGGCCGATTACATTGATGCCCCACATTGAAGATGGCCAAGGCTCGGATAGTTGATGCAACTCGTTCGGAGGGACATTTATCTTATCCCCATGGATTTGACATCGATGGCAACTATGGACGTGTTAAATGCAATCACTTTCCAAAGCAAGCCAGTAGTAGCCTAACCTCATGATCTTCTTAGCTAACGTATGGCCATTCATGTGCAGACCGCACACCCCTTCGTGCATTTCTTGCAATTTCCACGTGGCTTCAGTAGCGTCTACACACCTCGGGCGGATCGAGTCAAACGATTGCTTGTATAACTTACTGCCACCAACGAGGAATTTGGAGGCCATCTTCATTATGTACTTGTGATTGGATGGAGTACTTCCGGTAGGGAATTCTCGACTCTAGATATAGTTCATGGTATCGTAATACATTGATTTTCCATCGGGTTGCTGAGTTACAACCATATAGTAAGCTGATTTTGTCAACACTTCAATCTTTAAGGGCTCCACTTCCAATTTGTCGGTAACTTGCAACATTGATGACAGCATTGCTAGCGCATCAACAAATTGATTGTGAGACTTGGACAGGTATTGGAATGAGATTTTGTCAAACTCCTTCACAAATTCTTTCAGATAATCATGGTATGGGAGTAGTTTAGCATCTCTTGATTTCCATTCACCAACGGTTTAAAGGATGGTAGTGAGAAGTCTCCAAACACTTTCAACTTGCTCACTCCTATCTCAATTGCGTCTTGCAAGCCTAAGATGCATGCTTCGTACTTAGCAATGTTATTGGTAAAAGGAATTCTAACTTCACAGCTACCGGATAGTGTTGTCCATCGTGGGATATCAGAATTGCCCTAGTTTTGGAGCCATATAAGTTCATAGCACCATCAAAGAACATGGTCCACGTCTCCTCATCCAGGGATTAGATTTGATCATCAGAGGAAAGTTCATCAGAAACCTCCAAGGGGGGTTTTCGGCCGGCATATTGCAACAGCTCGGCCCTTAACTGATTTATATGGCATCGTCTGCACGTCGAGCTTTGAAATCAAAATTTGCCATTTGGCCAGTCTCCCTACCAAGGTCGATCGATCGAGTAGATACTTGATGGGATCATTTCAGGTGACTAAGAACATCTGGTAATGCAATATATACTGGCACACACTAATGCAGCACAAGTTTTATCAGTTTCGAAATAATTCAGCTTTGAGGTAGTGAACTTCTTACTTAGGTAATATATGGCTCTCTCCTTTCCATCGCTGAGCCTTTTCTGGGCTAGCATCGCACCCAAGGACTCATTTTGAATTGTGAGGTAAAGGATGAAAGGTTACCCTGGTATTGGCGGGATAAGCACTGGTTGATACATTAAGTACTGCTTCAGTTTGTTAAAAAGAATGTGGTTCTCTTCCCATGAAAGTCGTGGTCCAAATCAATTGTCATGGACATGGTCCAAGCCTGGTAAAGAAATGTAAATTTTAAAGATTCTGCTCATTATCATTGGTCTAATCCAATCACCGAGACTAAGGCATCACTATTTCAACTAAAATGATGAAGACTTAGAAAAAAATATATTTTTTAAAATTATTTGGAAAGATATCTTTAATTTTAAAGTACTTTCATCCTTTATTCTTCTTTACCTTTTTTTTCAAATTCTTGCGACTTTCGTCTTTTCTCTTTAATAATTAATAGTACTTTAATATTTGTCCTTCATGTTTCCAGACCTTACTTTTGGTGCTGTCCACTGACATAATGTTACACGTTTCTCGGATGCCTTGCACAAACTTGTCGTCATTGTCAGCTTACCCAACCTAACATTGAAAGGAACCTGATTAAGGAAAAATAGAAAAGTTTGTGTCGCAAACGCACCGTGATAACTCATCGTCAGTAAATCGGCTAGTACTACGAGAAGTTATTACGTGAATAGTTTATGTACACCAATATCATATGGGCCACAACAAAAATTATTCACAATCTAAACCTGTTATTTGAAGTAATAAACATTCTAACTTCACGGTTTTCATGTTATTATCAATCATTCAACAGTGACAGGACTAGAATTGATTAATGGACAGGCGGGTCAATATCTCTTGGTCCCTTTACCAAATCACGCTTGCCCTAGAAAAAAAAGAAAAAGCAAAAAAAATGTGATCCTCTTCCTATGAAAGTCATGGTCCAAATCAATTGTCATCTTACTGGTCTAATCCAATTCCCGAAACTAAGACCGACACTATTTCAAAATAAATAACGAATATTTAAAAAAATTTATGTAGAAAAATATATTTATAAAATGATGTGATAAGTTCCTAAGGAGTGATTGAATATGCCTCATTTATTGAAATGCCAATTTCATTTATTTTTAAATTATTTGTAAACATTTCTTTAATCTGAAGTACTTTTCATTTGTTTTTCGACCAAAAAAAAAGTACTTTCATTTGTTGTTGTTTTCCTTTTTTCTTTTTTTTTCATTCTTGTGGCTATAGTCTTTTCTCTTTAATAATACCGCAACATTTGTCCTTCGTGTTCCAGACTTTACTTTTGGCCCTGTCCAGTTCCATTATTGTAAATGTTTCTCGGATACCTTTCCCAAATTTGTCATCGTTGTTAATTTACCCAACCTCAAACCAAAAAAAACGTTGCAAAAAAATATTATAGAAAAAATTGTGTCAGAAGCCGCCGATATAACTCATCGCAAGTCAATCATCGATAAATGGGCTAATATTATAAAAAGTCATGTAGATACAATATGTAGATTAATACCATCATAGCCATCAAATGTGTGGGTCTCGCTGTGAGGCCCATATGATCAATAGCTATAATGACATTGATCTATATAGATTGGGTATGTATAATATAACGTAAATGATTTGGCATAACAAAGGCTATTCACAATCTAGCCTTGCCATTTGAATTAATAAATATTTTAACTTCTCGGTTTTCATAAGATTATCAACCATTCGTCAATGACAAGACTAAAATTGATCAACATGAGGTTAGTTCATTGGGCCCGTTTCGATCCGTTCGAGCCGAGGGGCAAAATAGACGGATCTAGGAAAGCAATTTTCTTAGGCCTGGCCTACTCACCTCGGCCTGCCTAATCTAGCTTATTTTGTATAGAAATTCATATAGTTTTATAAGCATGGCCATCTGGAGCTAGGCCTCGTACCACGCCTCACCCAACCTATTTGTTAAGAATATATCTCAATTTTGAGCTTAAGAAAAAACAAGTGGGTTTTTTAATTGGACTTGGATTTCTAGTTTTCTTTTTTTGGGTCAAAGATTTCTAGTTTGAGTGGGTAACATGTTTTGGATCCACTTCTTCTATAAATAGTGATTCGTCTTGGTGAATTACATCCAATATGTGACTTTTTTTGTGAATTACATTATGTAGCATTCAAGAGGAGCTTTGGGCCGTGACAATTGATTGTGCAACGTGCTCGTAAATTACATCCCGAGTATTTGAAATCATGAAAATCTTTTATTAAGATTTTGTGTAATTCCTCTGCGACATTGAGATATAGTTTCGCAATAAATTGTGAGAAAAGACATCATGTGAGTTATCAAGTGTTATTAGGGATAAGAAATATTTAGAGTGTTTAAGTGACTCAAGTGTGGTTGTAGTATGCATTGTATTGCTTGGTTTATAATGGAATAATGTACTGCTCACTGATTAAACCGCATTTTTTTTGTTTTATTTATTCATTATTCGATGAATTGCTTTTTCACAATACTTTCGATCCAGATCAAGAAGCACTGCACGTCACTTACGATAAAACTACTAATTTCCAATTTACGAGGAATTCGGCTTCAATATGACGTGTTCAGGCCTATTTCCTTTTGATTATAAAGTGAACAAATGCTTGAGCATATTTAAAGTCCAGCTGGGTGAACTAACTGCCGGTGAGCATATTTCCTACTAACTTCCAAATTCTTATCACCAACTCGTCCCGCTCTCTTTCTCAGAGAAACTGTAATATTTGGTTTAAAAAAAGAAAAAAGAAGAGCCAAAAACGTTGAAAAGTCAAAAAAGCAGCAACAGTAGATGCTCGGCTCCTTTCTTTTTAACCAAGAGCTCGCGCAGAGCAGGGGAGAGAGAAGAGGAAAGAAAAAGAGAGAAAGGGAGAGAGAGAAAAGGAAGAAGAAGAAAGAGGAAAGACTCGTATCACGGGAGCCTCATCAATTCAGATCAATTACATATTATAATGCCCGGTAAGTATTCACGCCCCTCGTTTGTCCAATCGGAGTATTTTTTCGGAATTAAGGTATAATTTCGGAGTTTGGTGAAATTCAAGCCACGATGTCCGATTTTTGAGTCGTTGAGCTGCATATATACATAGAATTAGTAGCTTATGGTGTTGAGGGGCCGTGGGATCTTACGGAACTCGATTTGGACTTATAGTTTGCTCGATACGAATTTTTAAAGTTGCACGCTCGTGATGAACAGTAGCGACCAGCTGCTTTCCATGTCGATTTTCGTCGCTCTTCGGCTCGATTTTGGGTCGGCCAAGTTGGGGTTCCTGTAATTCTTTGAATAAGCTTTTCTTTTGACTATATGCTCGTTTGGAATGAGGTTCGGTGGAAGAAGTTATGGCGTGATCAAGTTTCGCGTTGCGGACGACTTTGAGTAATCGCTTTGGATGAGCGATTTGTGGGTGCCTTTTAGTCGTTATGTTAGCGTCTAAACCTAGTTTTAGCTGAGTTATAGTTGAGGTAGCGTTTTACTCGATTTTAACGTTGTTTCTTGCTTATTGGATAAGATTGCGGGTTCGACGATTCGAGTAATCTTTGTTGTTTGATCGTAGGCATTTCCAGGTGAGTGGGACTATTTTTTCCATGAATTTACGAATTCATATTTTGAAAATAGTAGAGTTTTAATAAGTATGAGTTATTAAGAGATGTTTCTTGTATAAATTAGATCAAACTTTTACTATCTTTTTAGTTGATTGAAAAGGAATTGAGAATGTTTTATGAAGTGGTCTAAAATGACCAATTGTGAATGCTTTGGTTAAATGTTTTATGAATGGAATTGTAAAAGCTGTACCCATTGATTACGAAATGTTTTATGAAATGCATTCTAACTGATAAATGGACTTGTGAAAGGTTATGTGGTTCGGTTTGTAAAACAGGTTTATGAAATAACTTTCTGCTGTTGATTGTGCATTGTTGGAGAAATGTTTTGATTGATATGGCTCATATCGCTGTGATGAGAACCCATTGAAGGGGGAGTATGCATACTGTCAGGACGTCCTTCTAGGCCGAACTGCCGACTGATATAGGTGGTAAACCTAGCCAAGGAGGGTAAACTTGGTTGCCTTTGTCACGGCGTTAAACGTGACCATAGTTTGATGATGAGCATTATTTTAGTCGATGGTCCATACCATCGACGTGTGATTAATGAGATTAATCAACGGAATAGACCATTGATAGTTGTTTGTTATTGTTGAGTATGTTTTGATGACTGATTTCGTATGTATAGAGTTTTGTTGGAAAGTTATCATATATTTTCAATATTTTACGTATATTATATATTGAATTTGAGATGATGAATTATCATATCATTTTATAACGATGTATAGTGAATGTTCGATCCACTTGGAAGAAATGTATTACTCATTGAGCTATGGTTGCTCACCCCATTTCCTTCCAATCTTTTTTCAGGTTCTTTAGCTAGCAATGAGTAGTACGAGAGCAATATCCACGGGACTTTTGGGAGTTGGCTTTTGGATGATTTGAGGCTGCATCCTTCGAGTGTAAGGTGGCCGTGTCATTCCCCTTTTCTCCTGGGAATCGGGGTGTGACAGAAACAGAAAACAGATCATAATGGAGGTGCTTCGTGCGGAATTCTGGAGGAAAATTTGGAACTCGTGGGAGCTGAGAGCCATGGTGGTGTTCACACTAGCGGTCCAAATCGTACTCATTTTCTTCGGCCACAAGAGGAAGTCCAGCTACAATCTCAAGCTCAGGATCGCCGTCTGGTCTTCGTACCTGACCGCGGACTCTGTGGCCACCGTCGCCCTCGGTGTCCTCTCCAGCAAGCTTGGAGACGTGAACGAGGGGAATGGCGGTCGCCTTGGCGACAACGACAAGTTGCTCGCATTCTGGTCCCCACTGCTTCTGATTCTCTTGGGTGGCCCTGACACAATCACTTCCTATTCTCTGGAGGACAATGCACTCTGGCTCAGGCACTGCCTTGGCCTAGCGGTTCAGACGTCAGCCACAACATATATCATCTTCATGGCCTGGACAAGCTCTTATCTCTCCTACCTCTCGTCGGTGATGACATTGGTCGGGCTCGTCAAGTACGGGGAGAGAGTGTGCGCTCTTTGGATGGCAAGCAACGACAAGCTAAAGCAGTCGATGCTGGCCCCGCCTGATCCGAGTCCGAATTACCCCCGCTTCATGGAGGAGTACACTTTGAAGCAGGCCGAGGGGCATTACGTCGTGGCTGATGAGGTGATAGAGGTCCAAGTGCCTGAAGGTATTTATAGTAGTGGTGAAGATTCGTCTGCAGAGAATGATTCTGAGGTCATTGTGAAATCCTATGACCTGCTTCAGATGTTCAAGTGCCTCTTTGTTGAGTTGATACTCAGCCATGATGAGAGGAATACTAGCAAGTCCATATTCAAGGCGATCGATTGTGCGAAAGCTTTTACGATCGTTGAGATCGAGCTTGGGTTCATCTACGATTTGCTCCACACGAAGGCAATGGTGCTTTACACCAAGTGGGGACTCCGACTCCGCTTGTTCACTTTCTCGTCCACTCTGTTGGTGCTGGTGCTCTTCTCTTGGGCCCAAAAGTCTCACCTGTCGAGGGTTGATCTTTCCATCACTTACTTGTTACTGGCCGTCATTGTTTTCTTCGAAACCTATTCGATTTTGATGCTGGTTTCCTCGGATTGGAGCAAAGTTTGGTTGTGCAAGCACGACAAGAACCGTGCCTTGAGACGTGCCGTGAACTTTATAAGATTGCCTAGACAACCCAGGTGGTCACATTCAATTGCCCAATTCAGCTTGCTCAGCTTTTGCAGTAAAGAGAGGCCCTTGGTTTGCCAAAATGTGCTTGAGTTCTTGAAGATCAGGGAGAAGCTAGAGAAGTATCACTACACCCTCCATGAAGACGTATCCAACGAGATTAAGACTTGGATCTTCCATCATGTCAAGGAAGATCTATACTACACAGAGGAGTCCGACTTGCCGGTCCACACGGATCTTCAGAAAATTCTCGAAAAGCTACTCGATGGTTATGGCCTCGCTCAAGTTAAGTGGGCCACCGAGGGGGATTTCGACCAGGTTGTCCTGACTTGGCACATTGCCACCGAACTATCATACTACTCGGATCAAGAGAAAGGGTGGAATGAATCCAGACTCCCTCATTATCGGGAGAGCAAGCTTCTCTCCAGGTACATGCTTTATCTTCTGGTTATGTACCCTTCCATGCTGCCCAGTGGAATTGGGGAAATAAGGCTCCGCGACACTTCTGCCGAGGCCTTAAAGTTCTTTGACGATCGCCAAATGCCCAATCCCAAATCTAAGCGAGAGCCCAATTGGTGGATCAAAAATCTAGTGATCAATAGAGGGAAGAGAAATGAAATGAACTCGTATCTTCAGCGAGCTTCTAAAATGTTGCTAGAGGTGAACACAGAGGTTCCGCCGAGTAAAGTGAAGGGCGGAAAGAGCAAGTCTGTGTTGTTCGATGGATGCAGGATCGTGGCGGCGATAAGAAAGAGAGAAATACGCATAAAGTGGGAAACGATTGGGAAGCTCTGGGTGAAGATTTTGATTTACGCCGCGAGCCAATGCAGAGGGGATCGTCATACTGGGCAGCTGAGGCGAGGGGGAGAGCTTCTGACCCATGTTTGGCTCATGATGGCTCATTTCGGCCTGACTGATCATTTCCAGATGACCCAAGGCCAGGCCATTGCTAAGCTCATATTGAGATAGGCCTTGATTCCGAGTAATGACAAATCCTTATCCGGGTTTGGTCCGTCTCAATGGCCACTGAATAGAGTCTTCCAAATAAAGTACTGATTCGAGCTTACATTCATTCACGGGTAATCGGTCAATGTAGCATGACATTTAGCGGTTGATGTTGTCCCACCCCTAACTCTACAAGTACAGGGGCAATGACACAGTAGTCTTTTTACTCGAAGGATGCAATCTCAAACATAACTATCAACAACCTGTTATCGAAATATGTACATCCATATATATTTTATAAAAGAGTCATTTGATTACAATAACAGGATTTCTATAATCCATCAAAATAAGATATATATATATATATATATATATATATATATATATATATTCCAACAAACAACTAATTCAGAAGTTTATCATAACTACATACAACTCATACCAAAAAATCCTCACTGTGAAATGTTCTCCTCTGATAACGATAGCGCTCTCGTCCTACTTGCGACTCACTAAAGAACCCAAAAAGCAAGTAAAATGAATAAAATAAGCAATCATAACCTAGTGAGTAGTACATCTCTGCTAAGTAAATCAAATATTCACTAATTCATCAATCCCAAATTCAGTATACGATATACGTAAAATATCCAAAGTTGACGATATATGTCCAACAAAACATTTTATGTTTAAGATCAATCAACAATATCAACTTACAATAACAAATCAATCATCAATAATTTCTTCTATTAATCAATCTCAATCAAATCAAACGTCAATTATCTAATCCATCATCAAATCTAATGGTCAATATCTTACTATGGTTATACTTAACGCCCGTGATAAAGGCAACCGAGTTTACCCCTGGGATTTGTCTCCACCTATATCAGCCGGTGGTGTGGCTGAGAAGGACATCCTAATAACAGTATATGCATACATACTCCCTACATGGATTCTAATCATAGCAATATAAGCACAATCCACTAATAGCATTCTCCAATCACTCTCAAATCGAATCCATAATTCACATAATAAATGGGTTTCATAGACCGAATTATATAAGTTTTCACAATTCCATTTATCAAATAAAAAGTATTTCATGAAGCATTTCACAAATCAGTACATATAGTTTTTGGCAATTCCTTTCACAAAGCATTTAATTAAGACATTTACAAATGATCATTTCAAACTATTTCAAATAATGTCGTCCAATGCCTTGTCAACCGACTAAAAATGTAGTAAAAATTCGATCCAATTTATGCAAGAAATATGCTATTTCATAATTTATACTATATTAAATCTCTACCACTTTTGAGACATGATTTTGTAAATTCATTAAAAAGATAGTACCACTCACCTAGGAAAGGTGAAAACTAACCCACGGAGGTTACTCAAATCGGCGAACTCGTCTTCTTGTCAATTAGTTGAAATATGAAATCAAAACCAAGTAAAACTCTACTTTAACTAACAAATCAACTACACTATGCTTAATCGTCGATAAAACAACTCATATGCGCTAACAAAGAAAGTCGTTTATAGAGAACGATCATCATTGTCCTCTACATGAATTGCGCGTTATGTGAAACTTTATAAATTTGTTCCAATCAAACTGTACTTTCATATATAACTCAATCTAGGAAAACTCATACCTAAATTAAAGTAAAAATGCGGAGTGAGCAAGCGCGAGATCGAGTGAGAGCGAGAGATGATATAGAGAGTCATGGAAGTTTGGTCTAATTAAGTTGTAAACCCATTAATGATCCAATTACAATCCATTTAACACCCATAACATGTTTAAACCAATTTATGACGAATATATTGAATATAACTAATCAATATAACAACTCAGCCCATCATATATGGGTTAAAAAATGGATCTATTAAAAGCCCCCGATCGCGCACTATTCATCATTTGCGGCCAACTTCAAAATTCGTTTCGGATAAACTGTAAGTCCAAATCAAGATTTGTAAAATTCTACTTCCCTCACATCACCCTAAATTACCATTTCTATATATATACGCAGCTCAATAACTCATAAATCAGACTTCGAGGTTTGAATTTCACAAAACTTCAAAAATACGACCTAACTCAGAAAAATACTCCGATTGGACGAACGAGGAGTACAAACATTTACCGAGCGTTTCGATATGAAGTCGAATTGGTTTTCTCTTCTTCTTCTTCTTCTTCTTTCCCTTCTTTTCTTCTTTCCTTTGTGTTGTGCGAGCTCTTGGCCCTTATGCTTAACATGCCCTTTCTTTTCTCTTTTTATTGACTATTCATCCTTCTTTTCTTTTCTTTTAAGGGTTAACAACGAAAAATCTCAAACTGGTGCACTCGTGACAAATTTACCATAAACTAATTTTTTGACTATAAAAAACCCTAAACTGGTTCACCTGTGACAAATTTACCCCAAACTAATTTTTTGACCATAAAAAACTCTAAACTGGTATACTTGTGACAAATTTACCCTCTTTTAAATTGAATTCATTCCACGAAAAATCACAAACTTGTACACCTATGACAAACAGATATGAAAATCATAAACTGGTACTGTCACGCCCTGAACCCCAACGGGCTCGCAACACCCTTACGGCGGTCGTATTGAATGCAACGACCCAGGACGCGTCGCCGACCCAAACGAAACGCGCGAAGACAAACGCAAGCGGAAGCGAAAATCAAACAACCCAGACAATAAACAATGACAAAAGGGTAGCACTTGAACAAATCAATAAACTCATAACATTAGCTTGAGACCATGAAATTCATATATTAGACTTCTAGGGTTAGCATCCACCTTCGTCATCAAAAGGGACAGGTGGCAGGGTAGACTATGGAATACACAAAAAGGGCTATACCAAAAAGGCTTCTAGGCCCCAGCACCCAAACCCTCCTATGGTGCCCAATCCGAATCGGACCATGAAGACTCCGACTTAGTGTCCGAATTGATCTCGATCGGCTTTTCCTCGTGCTCGGACTCCAAGGGCTCTGGCACGGGCTCTAGCTTAGGCTCGGGCTCTTCAAATTCGTCCTCAAGCTTGGGACCCGCGGGCATTGGGGGTTCTGGTACGGGCTCGGGTTCAGTGCCAGGGTCCTCCGGGGATCTTCGGCATCCAGAACCTCTCCGTAAGGAGCAAACGCGTCCTCAGGCTCCCAATCCACAGCATTCTCGTTGTCGTGCTGTTGTTCCTCAAAACCCCGGATTGGGCCCACTAGCTCCAACCCATCACGATAGAACTAGGCCAGGTAAGTGTGGCATTGCAAGACCTCTAAGCCCACATCTACCCAGACTAAAGTAAGGTGCCTAATGTAAGTTTGATTTGGACCTACCCGGTACTCGGTCTTCTCATGCACCGTGTGCATGGGGACCCCAAAACGCCGAGGCAGCGGCATTATCAAGGACGGGGGTCGTGGATCTGAAAAGGTTTGCACTACAGCAATGAGAATAAATCTCAATAAGCAGACAACCTAGACCCCACCTAGGCTAATGCGTACCTAGGCGAGTCTAACATGCGATCTAACAGCCAACACATTCGAATCCACATAAACATACTTACCTCGCCTTAAAACAAGTGCCAACTCTGCATATTAGTCAATTCACAATAATGCAATAATAACTCAAGAATGTAATATAAACACTCAAGCACCATAATCACGTATAATCACCCAATTCAACCAAACACGTTTCGCATGCGTGGCCGAGCAACTATCCACGACCTGCGTCAACACGCCTCAGGTCCATTCTTACAGCCCGCGTCAACACGTCTCAGGCTCAGCCCTCCGATTAATCCGGGCTCAGTCCCGCGTAACCACGCCTCAGGACATTTCTCTCGACCCGCGTAATCATGCCTCAGGTCATTTCTTGCTTTTCTAGCCACACCCACGTAACCACATCTCAGGTTGGCAGCCATCCGATTAATCCAGGCTTAGTCCCTCATAACCACGCCTCAGGACATTTCTCTCGTCCCGCGTAACCACGCCTCAGGTCATTTTTTGTCTTTCTAGCCACATCAGCATAACCATGCCTCAGGTTGGCAGCCCTCCGATCAATCCGGGCTTAGTCCTGCGTAACCACGCCTCAGGACATTCCTCATGCACATACACCACAACACAATTCGCCATTCTAACACGTCGTACAAATCAAATTCAAATCACGAACTCACCACACTAGCCACCAATCCGACATGCAAGTCGGCACCTTCAAACCTCAATTTCACCCACAAACGCCACGACAATCCGGTCATTGAACCCACATAATTCAGCCACTAATTAAGCCACACAATCACCACAATTTAATTCACCAACTAATCACATTCACATATCAATCCTATTCCAAGCTTAGCCACTAAACTGAAACTAATTAACCCCTAAACAAGTCTGATAATACCCAAAGTACTAGGTAGGATCTAGGGAGTCGCTTACCTAAGTTTGGCCCGGGAAAAATCGACAAGGGGCCCAAAATGACTCAGGGGAACAGTGGCGGCTCGGTACGGGCGAGGGCATAGCCGGCATAGTGGCCGGCCACGACTCGGCATAGCCCTCGGCCACGCCCGGGACTCTCGGCCATGGCCGAGGCAGCGGTTTGGGCGGACGGGCGACGGCTGGGTGAGCGGCTGGGCCATGGACGAGCGGCTGGGCTACTCGGCCACGTCCGGGACAGCGGCCAGGCGTGCTCGACCATGGCCCGAGCAGGCGGCGGACGAGCTGGGCGAGTGGCCTGGCTGGCCAACGAGCGAGCTGGCCGGCTATCTCAGCGACATTTCGGCGGCAACGAGCGACGGTGACAACGAGCTACTGGCGAGCTGGTCCCGATGAGCAGCGATCGCAAGGCGACGGCATGCGGCTGCTGGGCGGCGACGAGCTCAGCTGGAACATGGGGGCGAAGTAGAGGTAGCTGCGTCGTCGCCGGAGCAGCATCGGCGACGGCGGCTTGGGGGGAAAAGGCTGGGGTGGTGGTGGCGAGCCGGTGGGGGCAACGGCGTCTGCAACAGCGGCGCGCGGCGCTGTGGGCGAGGCGGAACAGGGGCGAGTCGGGGCGAAAGAAAACAGGGAAAAGGGAAGGAGAGGGGGTCGGCGGCGGTGCGGCGGTCGGGGGGGGGGGGTGGCGGCGTCACAAGCGGCTAGGCGAGGGCGGACGGCGAGCTGCTGGTCGGTGGTGAGCAGCAAGGAGAAGGAGCACAAGCAGCGGCCAAGGAAAGGAGGAAGAAAGAGAAGGAAGAAGAAAGAAGGAAGAAAGAAAGAAGAAGAAAGGAGGAGAGAGAGAGAGAGAGGACGTGAGCGTTAGGGGGGGAGGGGATGTGCATGGGGCATAGGCGCGGCAGAGGAGAGAGAGAGAGAGAGAGAGAGAGAGAGAGAGAGAGAGAGAAAAGAGGGAAAAGTCAACGCAATGAGTGCGATCCAACGGCGCACATTCAAACCTGAAATCAATCCGACGGTCAATGAAAAACCCTAATTATAAATTAGGAAAAAGGCCAAAAGATATTAAATAAAACACACTACGAGGGAGGTCTACTAGTCCAAATTCGTACCCAGTCCAAATTTTACTTTTCACTAATCCCGGGCAATATCGACGCTGACCACAATAATATCGACACCGTCCAATTAAATTCGTCGGGAAACTCCGAGAAATTCGATACCAAAGTTCGAGCTCTAAATAACGGTCAAATTCGATCGAGTGCGATTCTAGCGAAATATCTAATTTTAAATAACTCAAGAGTGATCAGTTCTAGGTGAGATTTTACTATAAGCACACTGACGAAATACACGCTTTATAAATCTCAAAAATGGGCCGAAATTCAGAATGTCACAGGTACACCCATCAACTGCCATGTGTCATCCAACTTCATAATTTGACGGTAAAATTTAACGGAAACTAACGGAGGGTAAATTTATCACAGGTCTACCAGTTTGAAATTTTTGTTGGTCAAAAAATTAGTTTTAGGTAAATTTGTCACTTGTGTACCAGTTTGAGATTTTTCGTGGTATTAACCCTATTGTATATATATCGAAAATGTAACATTTGTCCTTATTTTGACTTGGTCAAAAGTGGGTTGTTTAAAAAAGGGTTAATACCACGAAAAATTTTAAATTGGTACACTTGTGATAAATTTATCCTGAACTATTTTTTTGACCACCAAAAACCTCAAATTGGTGCACTTGTGACAATTTTACCCTCTGTTAGTTTCCGTTAAATTTTATCGTCAAATTTTTGAGTTTGATGACACGTGACAATTGATGGGTGTACCAGTTTAGGGTATTACCCTCCGTTTGTAACAGACGTACCAATTTGTAATTTTTCGTGGTATTAATTAAATGTAACAGAGGGTAAATTTGTTACAAATGTACCAGTTTAGGGTTTTTGGTAGTCAAAAAATTAGTTTTGGATAAATTTGTTACAGGTGTACTAGTTTGGGATTTTTCATGGTCAAAAAATTAGTTTGGGGTAAATTTATCATATGTGTACCAATTTTGGGTTTTTCATGTTATTAACCCTATACAATATTATTCTCAAATTTCTATTAAGCGCAATATCATTTCTGAACCATATATTTGTTTATTCTCTTTCTGTTAAAATAACCCAACAAAAATGGTGATGTAGCCACTAAGTGCCACTTGGCTCCTATATGGCTGCTACGTGGCGCCTATCTCACACACTCTCAGGCGTGCTGCGATTGCCTTAGCCCAGCAAGGGTCAAGCCACATCCGTCGGTGGTTGGGAGCTGGCATTGCCGCCTTCCATTGGCCTGCAGCAATTCGTCATTCTTTTTTCAATTTTATGTGGTAATTTTATTAAACAAGATTTTTGTTCATCTTTTTTAGCAACATGAGTGCTACCAGCTTGTCGCATTAATAAGAGCCGACACTTGACAGCCATGTCGGTATTTCCATCAATCAAGTTGACAGAAGAACTTATACGAACAAAGAAATATATAATTCAAGGACGATATTGCGCAAAAAAATAATAATCTAGAAACGACGTTAACACGAATTGAAAAAGTTCAAGAACCTCCAATGTGTTGGGAAAACCTCCTAAATAGATTTTGAAGTTGACAAAACTGTCAACGAGTATTTTGTAAGTCTGATAAATGCTTTGAAATATTTTGATTCATGAAGTTGTACTTTGAAGATGGCAAACTTATTACTTCAAGAAGTTTTTTTTTTTTTTGATGACCCGGGAACCGCCGTACAGCCGACAGCCGGCGACATAAACCCGGGGTGACGCTAGCGCAGGACCCACCATCACGGTGCCACACTTAAGAATCCCTAACGACTACACTAGGATTCGAACTCCCCACCCTTCGTGAGGGGCAGAGAGCGCAAACCAACGCAGCCGCTGCGGGTGGTGGTTATTACTTCAAAAAGTTCAGACTTTATATATAGAAGAATGAGAAGTTCAAACTTTATACTGCAAATGATAAAGTTCATACTTTATAAGGTAAATGAAAAACTTTAGACTTTATAATGAAATCGAAATGTTGAGACTTTAAAGAACAATACATCCTGACATAAGTTCTGAATGCAAGATCAGATTATATAGAATTAAACTATATCCAGACTTTGACGCAAAGTCGGAACGAACACAACGACTAGTAATCTAACTTAGATTTCGCAAATGAAAAGTCTTGATTGACTTGATCTCAAAGGTTATTTTGCAAGGGGAATCTATAATACAAAATATCTTAAATTGATTGACAATTAACCTCGAGACAAGTTTCTTTCTAAATGGAGAGGCTCTTCTTTTGGAAACCAAAATTCTGGTTGTACGGGCGACCAGATTCAGCGGGATTCAGATTTTGTCACTCAACGGCTACTCAATCATCTTTATACAAATCTGTCTAACTTGAAGATTAGAAGATTATCCTCTGAAGAGTGTCGAACGGCTAGATTGGAAGAAGAAGAGTATAAAAGGAGACCAAATGACGAGGAGCAATAGTAGAGACGAAATCCAGAATCTACAATTCCAAAGTCTGAGCCTACTCCGACCTTTATTACTTGTCTTTTATGAGCTAAAATATGTGATCTTGAGAGACTTACTGTAAGAGTGATTGAGTGAGATAGAGTGACCTATCATTCACAGAGTCTTATCACTCAAAATTTATAATCTCTTCATTGATCATCTAGTGGAATTCAGTTAGTAGGCTGTCAACGTGGGAGAATGGACGTAAACTTGATCTAAGCTAAACCACTATACATTTTGTATGCAATTTTTCTCATCCCTTAAAGCTCCTTTCATTTATTACATTGCACATTTACACAATTATTATCAAAGACTGTTTAAAATTTGAACGTTGTTCAAACTTTGTTCTTGTTATTTTATTTCCACTTTAAATTAGTCAAGAATTGTTTAAATAACCTATTCACTCCGTCTAGGTGATCCTTGCTAGCCATATTACAATGGCTTTATCCCATTGAATATTAAAGAACCATGTGATTCCACGATGGAGGCTGCTAAATTTTTCTGGGTCGATGTTATTAATGACCGGCTTATAATTGCTTGAAAGGAATAGTGAGAAATTGTCTGGTATGGATCACTTTTCCCTCATTAAACTAATGAACAGAAGAAGTCAATGAAGCATGTGCTTTGGTGAAGGAAGAGAGACGTCACTAATGATCTAAGATTATTACATCGGCTACGTACAGGAGCATGTGTGGACGAAGAAGACCCATTGAAGTCAATATCACCTAACTCTTCTTCCACTGCATTTACCCGCATCGACCACATTGAGAGCCTCGGGAAAAGGTACCAAACATGTTGTCTTCATGATTCATCTTTGACCATTTCAAAGTTTTCCCACAGAAAGAGAACATATTTCAACGCCCCTTGTACATATGAAGAGCTACAAGTAGATATTCTTCTTCACTTCTTTCATTTCCTTATTTAAAAAAAAAAGGCATTAGTTCCTGAGAAGTGGGAAATTATTAAGTTTATGTTATTCTATAACTATATCGTTAGAATATCACAACTTGCCTTGCACAACTTGAGATTGCCCACCCAGTCAATGAATAAATCTTTAATTGAACGACCAAGATAAAAGTCACTAGAGCTTCTCTAACCTTGGTTCAACTTATGCCAATTTGCTTCCAACCTTACTCTCCAAGCACACACGCTCATTGCCCATGTTGTTATGCTGATCTTATACTTTCAGACGAAGACCGATGGATCAATAGTTTCCAAACTCAGGAACTTCTGGAATGACGGGACCCTAGGCTGATGGTCCTGTTGAGCCTTTCCCTGCAAGTATTACTCATCATCCTAGGAGGTCGCCGCAAGTTCACTCATAAACTTGCCATCAGGATAGCCGTCTGGTGCGCCTATATATCAGCAGACTCGATAGCAGGTGTCGTGCTCGGCATACTCTCAAGCAAGCTTGGTGATTTCAATAACGAATCCGGTTCCCTGGATGCGAACAGCAAGCTCATTGCTTTCTGGGCTCCAGCTCTTCTCTTGCTCCTGGGCTGGCCAGACACGATCACGGCTTATTCCTTGGAAGACAATGAACTGTGGCTGAGTCTCCTGCTGGGACTAATAGTCCAAACCGCAGTGACGATATACATCTACTTCATGGCATGGGCACTTTCATATCTGTCCGGTTTAGCCTTCGTGATGATCGTGGCCGGTCTAATCAAGTTCGGGGAGAGGGTATGGGTCCTTTGGCTAGCAAGTAGAGATAAACTTAAAAAATCCATGCTAGATCCCCCTGATCATAGCGCCAATTACCCATATTTCATGGAGGAATATACTCTGAAGCAGGCTGAAGGTTTCCTCGCGACAGCCGATGAAATAGTTGAGGTTCAGGTGCCTGAGGATCTCTCAGCCAACGAAAGCCGACCCGGTGGCTATGAAGAGTTGGTCCAAGCCCATCGCTTGCTTAAGATATTCAAGCGCCTGTTTGTGGATCCGATTCTCAGCTATGACGATAAAGATGCAAGTTTATCGGTGTTCAAGGTTAGGTCATGCAAAAGTGTTTTTGAGATAGTGGAGATTGAGGTCGGATTCATGTGCGATTTGCTTCACACAAAGGCCATGGTGTTATATACCCGATGGGCCTTATAACGCCGCGTCATCACTTTGTCGATAACATGCTTTGTATTGGCATGCTTCGTATGGGTATACTTCTCTTTTGGTAAAAGGCCTCACTACCCCAGCATCGATCTCGCCCTGACTTTCATCTTGCTTGTTCTTGTCATTCTCCTAGAGTTGTATTCCATATTGTTGCTACTTTGTCAGATCGGACCAATGTCTGGCTGAGCAAATGTGACAGTTCGATCTCACGGGTGGTCAAGCCTCTCCAATTGTTTATACAGCCCAGATAGTCAAATTCAATGGGTCAATTCAGCCTTCTAAGTTTTTGCCTCCAGGAGAAAATCCTACCCTGCCACAAATTCCTGAAGCTGATCCATGTCCATGAGAAGCTAGAGAACTACCAGATATCATGAAGGATTTTATTCATGGAAATCTCCAGGAGAAATTTTACAAGGACAACCAGCTAAAGTACGATCACAAGCACTTTTACACTCGCGTGCTTACAGGTTATGGCAGTCCTGGCCTGACTTGGAGTGCAGAGTTAGATATTGACAAGTGCGTCTTAATTTGGCACGTTGCAATAGAATTGTGCTACTACTCGAATGGCCGAGACAAAAGTTACCCGGGTTTCTTGGAAAGTAGGCTGTTGTCTCGTTACATGTTTTGTCTCCTCGTCGTGTATCCTTTCTTGTTGCCCAGTGGGATAGGCCAGATCCGGCTTCGCGATACTTTCGCGGAGGCTACCAAATTTTTAAAGAAAAGCTACTCTTATCGCCTAGAAACGTGGGCATTGCCCCTCCTGCGGAGATAGCTGAAACAAGATTTCGCACCTGTTCAGGAGAAACCAAGAAACATCAGTTGAAAATGAAGCTTGCCGAAAAGCCTGCAGGATGTTGCTCGAAGTGAACACCGAAGTACCGCCCGCCAGAGTCAAAGGAGGCAGGAGCAAGTACGTCTTATTCGATGGGTGCAGGCTGGCCTTGGGGTTGAACGAGAAGTATGATATTTCTCGAAAGTGGGAAATGATTAATTTCCAAGGTTTGGGTGGAAATGCTAGTTTACGCAGCGAGTCAGTGCAGAGGAGATTGTCATGCTCGGCAGCTCAGGCGAGGAGGAGAGCTCATCACTCATGTCTGGCTCATGATGGCTCACTTTGGCTTAATCGATCACTTCCAGATGACGCAAGGCCACGCCATAGCTAAGCTTATTCTGCGATAGTTCATCTAAGTATTTAGCTATAGCACGGTTGTAGTCGTTTTTGTGTGATCATGTAGTTATATGCAAAAGTTCAAACTCATGATTGATGGACATGTATAGTTTCTTGCAAGTGTTAAGCATGTTGCGTGAAACGAGTTAATAGTAGACCTGTTAAATGAGTGGGTTGGATCGAGTCACAAATGATCCGATCCAAATTGATCCATTAACCTGTTTATGATCCATTTATGCGCAATAGTTGAACAATTGCGCAAGATGCCCGCGCAAATCTCTCTCCTTGAACTACTCCAGACATCTGTCAAGCATCAGAAGGCCCTAATGAAGGTGTTAAGTGAAGTCCACGTGCCAGAAACGATCGATCATGATAAATTGAAGGAATTTGTCGGTTCTATACTCCTCAAGGACCTCATAGCCTTTTCAGATGAAGAGTTTCCTCTGGAAGGGAGGGGGCATACCAAGGCACTTTACATTTCTGTCAAATATAAGGCCTCGCATGTAGCCCGGGTACTCATTGATAATGGATCAGCCTTGAATATCTGTCCTTTGGCGACTTTACACCGCCTCAAGATAGACCCTTCTAGGATAAATTCTGCAAAGACCTCTAAGCGAGCCTTTGATGGAACGAAGAAAGAAGTAATGGGAGAAATCCACCTTGACATACAGATAGGACCAACGATGTTCAACATCCTATTTCAAGTTATGGACATTCCCACTGCATTTAATTTTCTGTTGGGTCGTCCATGGATTCATACTGCGGGAGCTGTGCCATCCAGTCTACATCAGAGGGTGAAGTTCGTTGTGGAGAGAAAATTAGTCACAGTCCACGGTGAAGAGGAGCACCCAATCTACCACGCAACGGCTATCCCCTATGTTGAGCCGGATTGCAAAATAGAATCAAGCTATTCGTTGCTCGAGCTCGTATCAACCATACATGCATCGAGAGGATCATCACCGCCCATTCCTGAGGTGTCGAATGCTGCAGTCATGCTTGGAAGAGTAATGGTGTCCCATGGCTTTATTCCGGGTGAAGGTCTTGGTAGGAATGGTCAAGGTATTCGCCAACCGGTGGAAGTCTCTCGAAGGCCCCACACTACTGGGTTGGGATACCATGGGTCAAGCGGGCCAAATAATAGGGGACGTGGACATGAACGTGGACGCGGCCGAGGTCGAGGTCGAGGAGATGGATATAATAGATAGCGATCCGAAGAAGAGCCGAATGGAATTACCCACAACAATGGAGAGCTTGGGCATGGTAGGTTGCTTCCACATATCCGCACCACATTTCCGGGCCCTGCAAGAATGATGCATGAAGAGAAAGAGGTGATCGACACTTTGGGGCAACCGAGCGGCAAGTTCGATTTTTATGTGAAATACTCGGCGCCCCCGAGCTTCTATGTTAACCCCTGTGACATTGTCCCGGATGGATGGGGAGGTATGGATGATCCAACACCTCTAATGACAGAAGATTCTGATGATGCAATGGATGGAATCACTGCCCTGTTTGATGATTTCTTCGTTGGAGCTATCGAGGAAGGACCGTTAGAGGGAATGGGCACAGGCCCACAAGAGTAAAACTTTTACTTTTTCGCACACTCCCCTGCGTGGGAATTTTTACTGCTTTTTAGGACTTGCCCCGTTTCGGGCGCTGCTTTCCATTTTCATTTCTAGGATTTGATTGTTGCAATTTCCATTCAATAAATGTAATTCATTTTGAAATAATCAATGAAATTACAAGTTATTTTCGTTTTGAGGACATGTTGAGGTACATCAAACCTGCCCGGTGATGATATCCAACCGATAAAAGAAAATATAGTCCAAGGAGAATTCTGAGGCCTGGGCTTCTTCATGTTCCTTCGTGTTACAATATTTTTGAAAAGAGTTTCAAAAAAAAAATAAAAATGCAAGGTTTACCCCTGTTTGTCCTTCTGAGTCCCTTACTTTATGTTTCAGGGGCAATCTTGTGACACGTGAGGTTATGGAAACGGTCCAATATGATGAATCATGTGCAGTCGAGCTTGATCCCAATAACACCGACAAACTCGACGATTCCTCAGATATTCAGCGCGATCTAAAGCGGCATGAAAGGCTCAAAGTCCTCACGTCAGACCAATCTGTCACTATCAACTTGGGTAATGTGGAGGAACCCAGAGAAGCGAAGAGAGGGGCAAATCCCCCTGAGAGTGAGACCAAACGCTCGATCCAATTATCGCATGAGTAGGTAAGTCTTTCAACCAAAAAGTACGTCAAAGACACTTCGAGGTAAATGATCTAGTCCTAAGGAAGGTATTGCCAGTCTTTCCTGCTCCTGGGGGTAAATTTGCCCTAAACTACATCGACCCATATGTGGTCAAAAAGGTGCTTCCTGGAGGTGCCCTGGTTCTCGCAGAAGTGGATGGTCGTGAGTTTTCCACGCTTGTTAATTCTGATGCTGTAAAGATGTATTATCCTTGATAAAACCTGACATTCTGCAGCAAAAGTTTCCAGTGTTTGGCTTTATACCTTTGAATTGCAAACATTTCACTGATGAATAAATGGTTTCAACCAATTTCAAGTTAAGATGTTTGCATTGGCTTTAATTTCTGCATGGTTATTTTGTCGATCAGTATCATTGACTTCAAAGGAGAAGTCTATTTAGACAATCTGATAACTCATGTGGAATGACTTGAATGTGTCGAATGAGGTACATCGGGATGATGGAAGGCAAGCCCTATCCTATACATAGTCCCATGCACTAATCCCCAGTGAGTTGAGCGGAAAAATTTCATGTCTATAAGGTAAAGGGTTATCTCGCAAAAGGTACGGCAACCGAAATGACGAGAGGCGGTTCATTTCTCTATCCCAAACACTACAGGTTATCCATTGTTTTGCCACTTTGAGCCTAAACACTTGGAGAAATTCTTTCAAATTACCCCTGTCAAGAATTACCCCACATTGGGGCAAACTGGAGGTAAGTCAGCATTATAAGGTGAAAAATGAGTAGAAATTTTCTTGCTCTCACTTGCATCAATCTTCGAGTGTTGCTTTTTTCAGATGAATTCACACGAAATTCAAGTGCCTTAGGATGATGAAGAGCATTTCTTTCTCTATCCTATACACACTTTATCCTTTGCTAAGCCCAATTGAGCCTGTAAATTCGTTTCTTAAACCCAGTTGGTGATCATCCCCCACACTGGGGCAAGGTAAAAGCCATCACTGTCCACGCAGCATATCCGGAGCGCCGATAGAAGACGAAGACCCTGAAAGTCCAAATGTTAATCATTCGGTCAAAACAAGCCAAAGGGTGGCTGACCAATATATGCATCGTAGACAGTGTGTGTCAAAAGTAAAAAAAAAAAAAAAAAAAAAGAAAAACTAGCGGCCATGAAAAAGCAGTGTGCCTGGTAAAAGCAAGGCCAATGCTCGTGAAAAAAAATGAAGAAAAAGAAGAGAACTTCGGAATAGAAAATGTTAAGATGTGTCAAGGTTATCCACAGTCTTAAGAAGTCAAGTGATAAGCTCTCGAGGCCAATGGAGCATCTATCGAGGAGACAGTCCCTGGTGAAGAAGAAGACCGGTGACAATGCCAAGATGATCACCAACTTATTCACCCCAATTATACACATTTTGAGCCTAATGATCTATTCATTTCTCAACCCATGAGCCTAGCCTACGTTACGTCCCTTGTAAAGTCTCTTCAGATTAGGGCACTTGAACTAACGAAGGATTAAGATGTTTATAAGTTTAGCTCGAAGAAGTGCTAGCAAGTCTATTTCTATCTCGTTTTGCAGGGTTCTTGACTTATAAACCCGGAGACGATTGCGGAGTATGTTCTTTCAATAGCCTTGACTCAAAGAGTCTCCTTTTGCTAAGCCATTGACCAAGCCCATGTTACGGTCCTGACAAAGACCTCTCAGATTGGTAAGGTCGTACCGCTTGCGAGAATACTCGGACCCTTGTCCACATGATGAAGGTGAGATGGAGTGATTCTCATAAATCAGCCTTTTTCAATGAGAATGAGAGAAAGCCCTTTTAGATCGGAAGTCCCTCATTCGGCATTTTCAAGACACCCACTTGTAAGTTCGGATTGTCTTGTCATGATTGTTCCCCAGCGAGTTTGTAATACCGATTTGACAAAACCATCGTGCATGAAAATCAGTTGAAAATCATAGTGCATGTGTATATGTGTTCTTGACAGTGTGCGAATGCATATTACATGTTACTTAAATCCGTGTCTAACAGGAGACACACCTTCAGAGTTGGAGATATCGCCAGGTACGTATATCTCTATCCCTAGGATGTCTATGACTATCTAGGTGTCCCTGACCTGTTCGAGCAATCGTCAGGACCCACATTTGATCATTTTTGCGATCTCTAGATGCCTTTGATGATGTTTAGGTGTCTATTGATCAAGCTTTTTCAGGTACCTCTGATGATATCCAGGTACTTTGTCAAGGAACCCTTGAACACTTGGGCTAGCCCCTTTGTTCACCAAATCACAGATTTTCATACAATCTCGAGAAGATTCCCCCGTTACTCACCTATGAGCAGGTATAGGTGAAGTGGCCAAATCCTTGCATATGAGCAGGTATATGTAAATGTCGGAATATTCTTTCAACCCCAGGTGTTCCCCCGCTACTCGCTTATGAGCAGGTATAAGTGAGGCGGCCAAATCTTTGCATATGAGCAGGTATATGTAAAGGTCGGAATATCCTCTTGACTTCAAAAGTTCTCCCCGCAATTCACTTATGAGCAGGTATAAGTGAAGCGGCCAAATCTTTGCAAACACCTATGGAGATGTATAGGTAGTTGGTAAAGATCGGAACTGTTCTCACGAATCCAGGATGATGATTGGATACGTCGAGCTTTCTTCGTGTGTTTTGACTTAACCGCATCACCGGTTCATCAACGTATATCGGGCAATACCTATGGAAATGAGCCCCAGACATTTGCCAAACAACATACAAAGTCCGAGTCGTGCCTCGAATTGCGCTATCTCACTCCTGTCAGGTAAGTAATTCCAGGTATGTTTTCCACTCATGTTAGCATACATCATTTCTTAATGCATTTTAAAATGGGACTCATAATCCCGACAAAAACAACATTCATTGCATTTGCATGGTTGAAATTTAGGTATCATTTAGTCTTTGAATGTAATCTCTGCGAGCTCACCTTCAAAGAGGGGCAGCTGTTGACACCTAAATTTTAGCGACCATTTAGTCGTAATTTGTATAGAAAATTAGGGATTAAATTTTTAACCCCTAAACAAAAATATTTAGGTTGCATAACATATAGTTTAAATTCATTTTAGATTAATTGCATTTTGCATTGGACCCGCGGTGACGAACGAGCTTAAATTTCATCGAATAGGACTCGGCTCGCTTGGAATGCAAGGGCCGGGAATTACAAGTCAAACGGGCTCGGTTGTTTTAATTTGAGTTTAATTCAGCCCATTATGCTTAATTAAATAAAAGCCCAAGATAAATTAGCCCATTTAAATTAAATTAAACCTAAGCCCAAACCTAAGCCCATTAGGACTAGAGAGCCCATCTAATTGACCTAGATTAGCGTTATATATACATCATTAGGTCAGGCTTTCTTTTGGGTTCTGATCACACACAAGAAACATAGAGAGAAAACAAGAAAGTTCATAGAGAGAGAAGAGTCGTCGTCTTCCTTGGGCGTGTGTCTACACGATCACGACCGAGAGCTTCACGACCAGACTCTATTTCTTGCTGCTTTCGTGCCTCCTCGTGGCTGTTCCTCCGCTCATCGCTGCGTCACTTAAGTAAGTCGGCAGCAGTCCGTGAAGAAGTTGCTGCTGCTGTGCCCACCTCCGACAACGACGAGGAGCCGCCGCCCACGAGCTGCTTCGCTCTCACTTGATGCTGTCCTTGCCGTGAACTCAACCGAGATCTGAATTTCTATGTTTGGCTCGATCTTCTCTGATTTTGCAGGTTCAGCCAAGGTTGGCTTTTGTTGACGGAGTCAATATACTACGTCCAAGTGAAGTCCAACTCAGTGATACCCTTGCCGAACTGCTCATCACTATTGCTGTGAGCCCCTTTGCTGCTGGCCACTCTGCACCACCACGCTTCCAACATCCGAAGTTGTCCCTGCCTCAGCCCTTCACGCCTCAGACGCTGCTCCAACAGTCAGCGAGCGCCCAGAGATACTAGCCAGTAAGCGCGAGCGGTTTCCAGTAATTCCAAACAATTTTCTGCAGATTCTCGGCGAGCCCATCCTCTCCGACGTTCAGCACAGCAGCCCAGCAGAACTAGTGCTCATCGTCAACCTGAACCAACGCTGCACCTGCCACCGAGAGCTGCTCATCCAGGACGTTCGCTGAATCCAACGAACGGCAAAGTTTCTCGGCCTTGACTTGCGCTGGTCACAGCACGCTCCAGCCAGTTCCAGCACTCGAGTCCTAGTCAAGTCCAATAGATTCCCTGCCGTTGAATTTCCAGTGTGCTCGCCAATTTAGTATCGGGTCTAGTGAATCTTTGCTGCCACCATCATGCCTCTGTGACGTCCACTTGGTCTTGCTTCCTTGCTTAGTGGGTCCAACGAAGTCAACAGAATTCGTTGGATCCAATTTGAGTTATCTGCAGGTTTCTTTGGTCTTGCCGGGAAGTCCGATAAATTTTCTTGTCGGTTATTGTGATTCCCTTTGATGACGAAGCCATGAAGTAGCAGCTCCGCGCAAATCACACCGAGGAGCCCATGACCACACCATCGAGCCCCAGTCGCGAAACCGTCGGCCACCGTCCCGATCCGCGATCCCGAGACGATTCAAACTTGGAAAGTAATCCGTGAAATTAGGTAAGGTTCTTATCTAAATTTTTTTTTAAAATATTTGGATTCCTAATTTTACGTGTTTAAATATTGCGTGATTTTTGTGGATTGTTAGATATTTTAGGATGATGCATGCGATATCCGTGATATTTCAAAACACCCCAAATTAGGATAATTTCCTAATTTAGCAACGTATCTGGACGATTATCTGACATTATCCATAAGGTACGATACGCGGTGATATGAAAAATCGTTATCTTATCCATAATCACTTGGATACGATAATAGATTTAATTTGCTTTCCAAATTTAAACAATCAACTTTCTGTCGATATCTATAACCCTATAGATATGACCGTTAGTTTGATTTGTTTGCCTTGTCTGAATTTGAAGAATCTTGCGGATTGCGTGGATTGTTTGAATGTGGTTTGCTTTCCTTTTAAATAAAGAAAATTCCAAAAAAAGATTAGTTAGGGTTTGAATTGATCTTATTAGAAGATAATGATGCATGTTTAGGATAGGTTTAGAATAACTTTATTTGAATAAGTCGATAGGATAACTTTTTAATTTAAATTAGGAATTAGTTTAATTTACATATTATCCTGATATCGACGGTTCATTTTAGGGTAATTCTTGATTTCGAATTTTCATAAAAATACCAAAAAGAAGCTGTTGACACCTAAATTTTGGCGTATCATTTAGTGTAATTTGCATAGAAAATTAGGGATTAAATTTTTAACCCCTAAACAAAATTATTTAAATTGCATAAACATATAGTTTAGGTTCATATAGATTAACTGCATTCCACATTGAACCGGCGGTGGCAAGTGAACTGAAAATCCATCGCGCAAACCGAGCTCGAGCACTGAACGAAACTCGGCTCACTCAGAAGACGGGGGCCGAAAATCACAAGTCTAAAAGGCCTTGATTGTCTTAATTTGAGTTTAAATCAGCCCATTAAGCTTAATTAAAGAAAAGCCCAAATTAATTCAGTCAATTTGGAATTAAATAAAAATTAAAGGATAAAGCCTAAACCAAAGCCCATTAGGACTAGGAAGCCCGGCCAATTAACCTAGGGTTGCGATATAAATATGTGATTATACCCCCACTCAAGGGGGGAGAGCTCTCATATATTTCAAGATCTGAAAACTTCAGAGAGAGCACGAGATACACGTGAGGAAATAGCGAAACTAAAGAGCAAGAGTGAGAAAGCGCCGCCTCATCGCCACGCTGCCTCGTGCTCGCGTCCGCGCCGCCCGCTCACAGCCATACCTGTGGCTGTGAGTAGCTTGCTGCCGCCGTGGCTCAACGACGATCCCTGCCGCTGCTGCTGCCATAAAACAGTGACCCAACTCAGCGCCTTCTCATCGACGACGAAGCCGCGAAGCTCCACAGGATCTGCTGCCCCCGAGACTGGGATCCTTTGATGCCATCGACGAAGTAGTTGAGCCGCTGCCCTTGACGGTCCCGTGCCGCTGTAGCTGGACTCTTCTTTGTCGTCAAGTCTCCAGTCCAGACCTGCACTAGTCAAGCCAACGAGTTTCCAGTCCAATCCCTATGTTCCTCATGGTGTGCTTGTTTTGTTGCAACGTGCCCAAAATTCCACAAGCGTCCTTGAAGTTCCTTTGGCATGTAGTCCGGCCATTAGTCCATGCAAGATACGAAGACAGGGAGGGGCATAAAGGAGCAATAAAAGACGGCAGAAAAAGATTGTTTTTTTTTTCTTTCTTGCAGGTTATCCACGTTCCACCACTCCTTTGCTTTGCTGACCACTAAAGTCAAGGAGTCCAATTCCAAGATACCGCCGTGAGCCTTGCCGAGCCGCAAGCCTCGCCGACTACAGCAACGTCCACGACAACTCCAGCGGTTACGCCCCCAAATCGACATCGTCGTTGCTACCGTCGTCCGTGAGCCCAGCGCCTAGCCGAGCTGCCCCTGTGCCGCCGTCGGCCATCGGCCGTCGGTCACCGTCCCAATCCGCAAGCCCGAGTCCGATCCAAGTTCGAATTGGAAATATCCACAAATTAGGTAAGATTCTCATCTACAGTCTTAGAATATTCAATTTCCTAATCTTTCGGGTGTTTGAATATTTCGTGAATAGCATGTGGATATTTAGAAATCTTAGGATAATGTTCGATATATCCGCAATATTTTTAAATATTCAAAATTAGGAAAACTTCCTAATTTAGCAACGTATCTGGACGACTATCCGACCTTATCCCTAAGGTTCGATACGCGGCGATACGGAAAATCATTATCCTATCCATAACCACTTGGGTACGATAATGATTTTTATCCGCTTTCCAAATTTGAATAATCGGCTTTCCGTCGATATCTATAACCCTATAGATATGACCGATAGTTTGATTTTTGTGCCTAATCCGAGTTTGAAACAAATATGGCGGATCCCGTGGACGTTTTGAATGTGGTTGCTATCCTTGTTTATTTAATTGCTTTCCTTTTTCAAATAAACAGAAAATTCAAAAAAAAATATTAATTAGATTTGAATTAGAGTTTTTGCATGTCTAGGAATCCTAAATATATCTAGAAGATAGAGTAGTTATTTAATTTAAATTAGGACTTGAGATGATTCATTTCCTAGTTTAAATTAAGTAATATTCTAATCTTAATAGATTATTCAAGTTATTTTATTATTTCGAATTTCCATGAAAATCCCAAGAAAAGAAGAATGAATTGTTTTAGGATAGATTAGGATAGATTGTATTCTTAATTTAAGTAATTCATTATTTCGAATTTTAACAAAAAATCCTAAAAAGAAATCATGCTAGGGTAGATTAAGTCATCATAGTTTGCATGTTAATTTAGGCATTTTTATTATTCCGAATTTAAATTGAGAAAATACCAAAAATAATCATTCGTCCTGTCATTAGAAATAGGTCACGTCGTCGCACGACATATAGTTTGCATGCTAGGTTGCATTAATCGCATGTCATTTTCGCATGTCATTGCATATAGGCTAGATTTCATTTAAATAAGTGAAAATCCAAAAAAAGAAATTGAGTGAATTGCTTGTTAATTAGAAATCATATTAGAGTGTCAATGTGATTTTCTAGCTAACAATGCAGATGCTTACGTTGCTTCCAGGTAAGTAATTCTTCCAAACTTGCAATTTATTTAATGCTTTCTGGGTGTTAAATTGGTGGTTTGCGCACTCGCATGAACACCTCACATGTTAGTAACTAAGTTGAAATGGATCCAAAGCTCTGTCAAAACATTTTTGAAAAGAAAAGATACCGAAAGGGTGTTAGACCGATCTAGCGTAATCAAGTCCCTGGGCTTAGAATCTCTGGTTCGTAGGAATAAAACATATCTCCCTATGTTTTATTTAGGTTTCTAATCGACCTACCATAAATAGATTAGTGGCGACTCCGAGCACAAAAACTTTTGCATGTTAAAAACTTAAACTCTAAGTTGCGAATTGGTAGGACTTGGGAGGGCCCGAGTTAGGCTTAGCCTTAACAATCCATTAGCCTGAGAGAAATTTTAGGTCGCGACAGAAGCCACTTTAGGATAGATTAAATTATTTTTTTTTTAGAATAGATTGCATGTTAATTTAGGCATTTTTTTTAATTCCGAATTTCATTTGAAAATATCAAAAATAAATCATTTGTCCGTCATTAGAATTAGGTCACGTCGTCGCATGACATACAGTTTGCATGTTAGGCTGCATTAATCGCATGTTAATTTTTGCACATCATTACATATAGGTTAGTTTTCATTTAAATAAGTGAAAATCCTAAAAAATATTGAGTGAATTGCTTGTTAATTAGAAATCATATTAGGGTGTCAATGTGATTTTCTAGCTAACAATGCAGATGCTTACGTTGCTTCCAAGTAAGTAATTCTTCCAAACTTGCAATTTATTTAATCCTTTGATTATTGGGTGTTACTTTGGTGGTTTGCGCACCCGCATGATCACCTCACATGCTAGTGACTAAGTTAAAATGGATCCAGACTGCATGCATAAACATTTTTGAAAAGAAAAGGTACCGAAAGGGCGTTAGACTAGATCTAGCGTAACCAAGTCCCCGAGCTTAGAATCTCTGGTTCGTAGGAATAAAACATATCTCCCTATGTTTTATTTAGGTTTCTAATCGACCTACCACAAATAGATTAGTGGCGACTCCAAGCATGAAAACTTTTGCATGTTAAAAACTTAAACCCTAAGTTGCGAATTGGTAGGGCTTGGGAGGGCCCGAGTTAGGCTTAGTCTTAATAATCCATTAGCCTGAGGAATTTTAGGTCACGACAATCACCATCAACTTTCATTGCGGTTCAACCGTTCAACCAGATAAATCACTGACATGAATCTGAGTATGAAAGCATAACATACAGACAGAATTGAACATGAGGGCAATAAAGACCTACCTGATGACGAGAAAGCTTCCACTCATTTACTTTGGTGTACATTTCACTTCCTACACCTCTTTTGATTATTTTTATGAAATCCTCTCGCATATCAGTCAGAGTAAGTTCCTTCAAGCCTTGCAAGTGCTCGATTCCATCAATATTCGTCAATGCATCACACCCTCTGATTTCTAGTTCTTGTAAGATAGGCATCGTTCCCTTCTTCACTGTCCAGCTCCTCAGTTGGTTGAGCATCCACAGCTTCAATACCCTGAGTTTCAGAAATCCCTCACCATCGCAAGTCATTTGATGTCCTAAATACGAATGAGCAAAGAGTCTGAGGATGCTTAGCTCAGGCAACTTGCTCAGCACTGGCATAGGATCTTCCGTCAGTGCCGACATTGACAATGTAAGTTTCTTGAGGCACGATGGGAGTACCCCGCTCAGGTTTACTTGCTTTACTAGTGCCAGGTTTACTTGCTCCACTAGTTCCCCGAGCAAGTATAAGTTGCAGAGCTTGGTCTGTTTCTCCAGGGACACTAATTCAATGTTCAACGGCTTACCAAACTCATCAATTGACCTCAACTTCAGAGAATGAAGATTAGGCAGTAGCAGAACCCATTTTACCACAGCCTTCACTGACTTCTTGTGACATGTCAGTCCCAATTTCCGGACGTTAACCAGTCTATCCAAACTGTTGGTCACAACACTTTCGTTACCGACATACAGCCCCCTCAGTGTCTGAAGATTGCTTAAAGAACCTTTACTCAGCTTCTGGAGGAATGCGTCAATGTGAACCTCGTTCATGTACAGATGCCTAAGGTTCTTCGCCTTCCAAATCGAGTTGGGTAGGGTGGTCACGTTAGTGTGCTTCAGATCTAGAGTTTCTAGGCACGGCAGCTTTCCGACAGCCGAGGGGATTGAATCTAGTACTGTCAATCGCAAGCCTAGAAACCTTAAAAGAAGTAAATTGCCCACTATCTCAAAAAGCATAGGTTTATAGACACCCTCTAGATCAAGGACCTTTAGCAATACAAACCCCGTTTTATGGACCAAGGATTTGAAAAAAATACCAATTCCTCTGTTGGCCTTACCCCTGAGTTTGTTGTTGAAAGACACAAAAGAACGTAGGTTTTCATCAATGGAATCGTCCAAAATCTTTTCACTTTCCAAATACTCCACGAACCGTCGAATCTTGTGACTTTTAGGAAGTTCGGTTTCATTATCATGAATGTAGAAAAGACCTGAACAGTTTAAAAAAGCAAGTTCGGGTTTAGAAGCAAATTCGAGTCATCAAAAGGAAGTTGAGACTCAGAAGCGGGTTCAAACTCAGAAGCGAGTTCAGACTCAGAAGCGGGTTCAGACTCAGAAGCGAATTCAGACTCAGAAGCGGGTTCAGACTCAGAAGCAAGTTCAGACTCACAAGGCTAAAGTCTGAAGGTAAAGTTCGAACGGTAAAGTCTGAGCAGTAAAGTCTGAGCGGTAAACTCTGAAGTAAAGTCTGAGTGGTAAAGTATGAAGGTAAAGTCTGAACGTAAGGTCTGAAAGTAAAGTCCGAACAGTTTAAAAAAGTATACAGAACCAGATTTTGAGATTAAAATCTGCCCAGTTTCGAAAATAAACAAAATCAACACTTTGAGTATCAGAAATAAGCATAATCATCACTTTGAGTATCAAAAATAAACATAATCATCACTTTAAGTAAAACGATTTTCTATTCTGTTTAAACATACATAAACCAATAAGAAGAGTCCAACAATCACCTCAAAGATAATACTTACACGATCAGATTTAATCGTTTCGCTTGCCGATTATCACCATGCTTTAAGGAAACAAATCACATCCATTTGAACGTGCACAGAACCAGCAAAACAGATTCAACTATCATCACAACCTCACTATCGTACATCAAAATAACCTTTCTCAAGCAACCAAGTTACAAGTGCCAAGTAGATTTACTTAGCATAAACCTAGAGTTTTCACTTACCTTGCATAGAATCTGAACACCCCAAAGGTTAAAACTCTTCCACAGATTTTTGGATCGGTGATGGTGAGAGTAGAAAGTAAAGGAGAGAGTGTCAGTTTGGGTGAAATTATCTTCGGTAATTACCCAGTCGAAGATGAAAACTGAGAAGTATACGAAGGGGTGGGTAAATTCATTGTATTCACAGGTGGCATCTTATCTCTTCATCATGGCCAGGTGGAAGAAATCAGTGGCTTAATCGTAGGAGTATTGGCCAAGGAAAATGATTACCCAAGGCTTAGGTGTCTAGCCCAAGGGGACAAATGGCATTCGGTTAACTTTTCCTTCAATAGCCACGTGAGAGAAGAAGAGTCCAGAGGGATATTTTTTAGAAGATATCTTCCCCCTTTTCCTTAACGGCAATAACATCACTTAACCAAGATTAATCAATAATAATAATAATACCCACTAGTTATCAAGACAACGGTAATTTAATTAACACTGCACTACGATTAACGCACACGACAACGTCTAAATATTAAACACGTCGGACTCGATACGATTACGTTTCTGAATCCGCGCTTCGCGAAATACGATTCAACGAAAATTCCTACGCGTCCGCACGAATACTAACTCGAAAACAATACTTAGCTTTAAATCTAAGTATCATTTTCAAACATAGAAAATTTCTAACGTCACAAACATATTATTACGAAATTTCCGGATGTCACAACTCTTCCCCCCTTAAGAAATTTCGTCCTCGAAATTCAGAATTACCTGATCATTCAAAAAGATGTGGATATTTGCTTCGCATATCCTCTTCGCTCTCCCACGTTGCTTCTTTCATGTCATGATATTGCCACAAGACCTTGACCAACGGGATGGTCTTATTTCTCAGAACTTGTTCCCTTCTATCCATGATCCGTACTGGTTTCTCCGAATAGGTTATTCTTTCGTCTACCTCGATCGTCTCAAAATCCAATACATGAGTAGGGTCCGATTCATATTTCCTCAACATAGACACATGAAAAACATCGTGAATATTGGAAAGTCTGGGTGGCAATGTCAATCTATAGGCCAAGTCACCAATCTTCTCAAGAATTTCAAAAGGCCCTATAAACCTTGGACTCAGTTCGCCCTTCTTTCCAAATCGTGATACACCTTTCATCGGTGACACCTTTAAGAATAAATGGTCACCAACATTGAATTCCAATGGTCTTCTATGTTTATCCGCATAACTCTTTTGTCGACTTTGAGCAGTTTTAAGTCGATCCCGAATCACTTTTACAGCATCTGAAGTGATTCGTACTAATTCCGGTCCCGTTAATTTCCTTTCGCCAACTTCACTCCAACATATAGGAGTTCTGCAGGCTCTCCCATACAATGCTTCAAAAGGAGCCATGCCGATACTTTGCTAAAAACTATTATTGTAAGCGAACTCCACCAAATGCAAATGTTCATTCCAACTTCCTTTAAAGTCAATTATACAAGCTCGTAGCATATCTTCCAACGTCTAGATAGTTCGTTCTGATTGACCATCAGTTTGGGGATGAAAAGCAGTACTATATTGGAGTTTAGTTCACAATGCAGTTTGGAGACTTCGCCAAAAGTTCGCAGTGAACCTTGGGTCTCGATCTGACGTGATAGTTACAGGTACTCCATGCAGTCGAACTATTTGTTGGACATACAACTCCGCATATTTTCCAATGTATAGTCTACTCGCACCACAAGGAAATGAGTAGACTTCGTCAGACGATCCACTATCACCCAGATGGAATTGTGGCCTTTCGATGTCCTTGGCAATCCTTGAACAAAGTCCATCGTCACATGCTCCCATTTCCACTCAGGTATTTCTAACAGTTTCAACATTCCACCCGGCTTACGATGTTCTGCTTTCACTTGTTGGCATGTCAAACATCTCGAGACATGTTTGGCAATATCCATCTTCATTCCATTCCACCAAAAATGTGGACGGAGGTTTTGATACATTTCGTGCTTCCTGGATGCACACTGTAATTACTTCGATGTGCTTCTGACAAAATTTCATTCGTTAAATCAATGTCATTAGGCACACAAAGTCGTCCATGAAATTTTAGAACTCCATCTTCTGATACCTGAAAGTCTAGCCTTTTTCCTTCTAAAGTCTCCTCCCTGACTTTTGAAATCTCAAGATCTGTTTGTTGTAGGATCTTGATTCTTTGCACAATCTCAGGTTCAATTCTAAGAGTAGCTATCACATTTGAAAGACTACTCATATCAAATCTAAATTCAGAATCTCGAGCCGCTTCAAGCAAGGTCCATTCCTTAACCATCATCTGGGCAACCATTTGGGTAGACTTTCGGCTAAGAGCATCCGCGACTTTATTCGCCTTTCCGGGATGATATAAAATTTCGCAATCATAATCCTTTAACAACTCTATCCAACGTATTTATCTCATATTCAATTCTTTTTGGGAGAATAGGTATTTCAGACTCTTGTGGTCTGTATAAATTTCGAACTTTTCCCCATATAAATAATGTCTCCATATCTTCAAAGCGAATACAATTGCAGCAAGTTCTAAGTCATGGGTCGGATAATTTAACTCATATGGTTTCAACTGTCTTGATGCATAGGCAACTACTCTTCCATGTTGCATCAAAACACAACCAAGCCCCTTATAAGATGCGTCACTATAAATTACGAAACCTCCGGATCCTGCCGGTATCGTCAATATTGGAGCCGTAATCAATCTTCTTTTAAGTTCTTGAAAACTTTGTGCACATTCTTCTGACCATTCAAGCTTCACTTCCTTCCTTGTCAATTTTAGTCAATGGAGCCGCAAGGCGAGAAAATCCTTCGACAAATCTTCGATAATATTCGGTTAGACCCAAGAAACTTCGAATCTCTGTTATTGTTGTCGGTCTTGGCCAATTTATTACCAACTCAACCTTCGATGGGTCCACCGATAATCCTTCACCGGTTACTACATGACCCAGAAATACCACACGATTCAACCAGAATTCACACTTGCTAACTTTCGCATATAACTTGTGTACGCGAAGTGTTTGAAGCACAAGTCTCAAATATTGCTCATGCTCCTCTCATTCCTTTGAGTATATAAGAATATCATCGATGAACACTATTACGAATTGATCCAAAAATGGCTTAAATACTCTATTCATTAAATCCATGAATGCGGCCGGTGCATTAGTTAAACCAAAAGGCATAACTAAGAACTCGTAATGTCCATATTGAGTTCGAAAAGCCGTCTTAGGAATATCTTCCTCCTTAATCCGCAATTGATGATACCGTGACCTTAAATCAATCCTGGAGAATACCGATGCCCCTTGCAGCTGATCAAATAAGTCATTGATCCTCGGAAGCGGATACTTATTCTTGATCGTGACTTGGTTTAGTTGCCGATAATCAATGCAAGGGCGCATTGACCCATCTTTCTTCTTTACAAACAATACCGGTGCACCCCAAGGTGATGCACTAGGTCGAATAAAACCTTTGTCAAGTAATTCTAGTAGCTGCACTTTTAATTCCATTAGCTCCGCTAATACCATCCGATAAGGAGCTTTGGAAATAGGATCTGTTCCCGGAGCTAATTCGATGACAAATTCGATTTCACGCTCTGGTGGTAACCCTGGTAATTCTTCCGGGAATATGTCAGGAAATTCTTGAACTACGGGGATTTCTTCAAGTTTCATTTCTTCCCTTGACTGATCCCCTACAAACACCAAATATCCTTGACAACCATTGTCAAGAAGACGATGTGACTCGAGCGTAGAGATAAGCGGCATTGAAGGATTTGCTCCATTTCAAAAGAATTTGAAACTAGGACAATTAAGGGGATTAAATTGGATTATCTTCCGATAGAAGTCCACGTTGGCTCGTTGCTTATGAAGCCAATCCATCCCTAGAATAACATCGAAGTCGTACATAGTCAATATGATCAAATCTACTATTTGATCATATCCACTTATAGTGATCTTACAGTCTTTACATATCAATGTGGACATAATTGTATCTCTTAGCGGTGCGGAAACACAAAGGGATATTTCGAGTGGTCTAGGACTTAATCCAATCAATTTCATGAATCGTGCAAATATGAATGAATGCGTGGCACCCGTATCAAATAATGTATAAGCATTCTTGTTGCACACAGAGATGATACCTGATATAACTGTCTTGGAGGCTTCAGCTTACTCCTGTGTGACTGCATAAACTCGACCTTGAGCTGGTGGCCTCGGGGAATTTCCCTGTCGTGAGATCTTGTTTTGAGATGACTGCTGTAGTTGTCGTGGAGGCGTGATACGTTGTTGCTTCATTACTGGACAATCTCTTAATATGTGACCTCGCTGTCCACACCAATAACACTCCCTTAAAGCTGGGCATAGCGTACCTTCATGTTGCTTGCCACAAGTGCGACATATATTATTAGGAGATTGCATATGCATCGCCGATCGATTGTTCCGTGTGAATCCAAAACCTCCAACATTATTCCTTTTATTTGGAACAAAAGGCCGTTTTCCAGTTTGCATGGGCCTCTTGTCACGATGAACATTAGGTTGGAAAGTTTGGCGATTGGGTCGTGCTTGGAAAGTCAATGTTGTCTCCGCTAACTCTGCCAAATCCTTTTCTACAAGTTGTGCACGTTCGTACAACTCATTATAATCCTTCAAATTCAAGGGCACTAGCTTACTTCTGATATCAAGTCTCAAGTCGTCTCGAAATCTCTTAGCTTTGTCTTCCTTGTCTTCAACCAACCTGGGGGCGAACCTTGAAAGTTCTACAAACTTGGCTTCATACTGGTCCACAGTCAGGTCATTTTGTTTCAGTTGCATAAACTCCATCACCTTTTTATCTCGGGCACAATCCGAGAAATATTTCCCGAAAAATGCCTTGACAAAAACGCCCCAAGTTTCATTAATGCCGGTTGGAAACACGGTCCCCTTGGATGCCTTCCACCAGTGTCTGGCATTTCCTTGGAGTTGGTATTCTGCTAGGGCTATTTTGTTAACGTCATTACAGTCCAGTAGATCGAATATCTTCTCCATCCCGTCAATCCACGCTTCTGCCTCTTCAATATTTCCAGTTCCAGCAAACCGTGGTGGTTTCAGTTTCAAAAATTGTTCAACCAGATCTTGTAAATGACTTTCACCATTGCTAGAGCCAGAGGCAGCTCATTGTAGTTCCTGCTTCTCCATTAGACTTCCGACATTGGCAAGCACTTGAAGGATTCCTTCCAACAGAGGATCCTTTTCTACGTTGCTATCCGAACTCATCTTGCAATACCTACATATATTGCTTACTTAGCCACTAACTAATAAGTAACAGAAGTTACTTGTAGCACAAAATCAATCAAGAGCAAACACATGCACTTGATTTTCTACACTCGCGCAATCTACGACAAGTCTACTACTTCAAATTCTAAGCGCACCTTATCACTCCATGGGTAAAACCTGCTCTGATACCAAACAGGCTGTGACGCCCCAGAACGTCACGCGCGACACAAATCCCTTAGCATAGTCTTTAATATGGCCAGCGGAAGACAAAGACTAAACATGAATATCACACAAATTTAGTCAAAATACTTATTGTTCTCATTAATAAACCCTTGTCAAATTTACAACCCAGACAAAGCATCATACAAGTACAAAAACAAAAACTGGGTAGGTCAGGGTTGCCTATCTCCAACTAGATCCTACATCCAAAAGTTTGCCTAAAATCCAAAGCTGTCACGGGTCAATCACTTCACCCTCCGCTGCGGAACCATCATCGTGTAGGTCGAAGCCCCTCAACGGGCCAATCAACTCGCCCTCCAAGTTGAAATACCAAGCAACAAAAAGATAAAGAACCCATTCCGGAAGCCCCACATCAATCCATATCGTAGAGCTACACTTAGTATATACGGCGTCAGACTCCGGCACAAACACATCCTCATAAACAGCGTCATGATAAACAGGAACTCCAAAACGTAGGGGCTGTGGAACATCCATCCTACATGTCTGAAAAATAATGGAATGAGCCGAAGCCCAGCAAATGAAATCTCTAGTTTTAAGTTAGGAAAATCAGCTTACCACTTCACCTGGCATAAACACATATGCATACATAGCAAACGATATGCATGGAACTTAAATGCAAGTTATACCTTTTCCGTCTGGATGTGCTGCAAAATCTGAATAATGCAACATATCATAATATTTTCACTCAGACGCAGGCATGATGTAAAACATTTATGCTCATGCGATTGGGTTTATTACTTCATCCTCCTGAACACTCCCGGGGCATCCTGACCAACGGGGCATCCCAACTCCGAGGCATCTCGGCACACACCCGGGGCATCCCGACCAACGGGGCATCTCGACTCCCGAGGCATCCCGAAACACTCTCCGGGGCATCCCGACACACGGGGCATCGTCACACACCATTAAATGGGCGACAGAATTAATATTATTTTCGTGCAAGTCATGACAACCAAGTATTTGCATGCATAAATCCACTTTGGCCCGTCCCATATTGACCCATCACGGTTTTTGTACTTTAAAACCATGAAATGCATCATCCGAGCAATTTAAATATGAAACAATACATTTTGAACTCAGAAGCAAACTCAGCTCATAAGCAAATTTGGGTTCAGAGGCAAATTCGGTCATCAGAAGAAAATTCGAGTCATCAAAAGCAAGTTCAGACTCAGAAGGAAGTTCAAACTCAGAAGCAGGTTCAGACTCAAAAGCGAGTTCAGACTTAGAAGCGGGTTCAGACTCAAAAAATGAATTCAGACTTAGAAGCGGGTTCAGACTTAGAAGCAAGTTCAGACTCACAAGGCTAAAGTCTGAAGGTAAAGTTTGAACAGTAAAGTCTTAGCGGTAAACTCTGAAGTAAAGTCTAATGTGGTAAAGTATGAAGGTAAAGTCTGAACGTAAGGTCTGAAAGTAAAGTTTGAACAGTTTAAAAAAGTATACATAACCAGATTTTGAGATTAAAATCTGCCCAGTTTCAAAAATAAACAAAATCAACACTTTGAGTATCAGAAATAAACATAATCATCACTTTGAGTATAAAACATAAACATAATCATCACTTTGAGTATCAAAAATAAACATAATCATCACTTTGAGTAAAACGATTTTCTATTATGTTTAAACATACATAAACCAATAAGAAGAGTCCAACAATCACCTCAAAGATAACACTTACACAATCAGATTTAATCGTTTCGCTTGCCGATTATCACCATACTTTAAGGAAACAAATCACATCCATTTGAACGTGCACAGAACTAGCAAAATAGATTCAACCATCATCACAACCTCACTATCGCACATCAAAATAACCTTTCCCAAGCAACCAAGTTACAAGTGCCAAGTAGATTTACTTAGCTTAAACCTAGAGTTTTCACTTACCTTGCACAGAATCTGAACACCCCAAAGGTTAAAACTCTTCCACAGATTTTTGGATCGGTGATGGTGAGAGTAGAAAGTGAAGGAGAGAGTGTAAGTTTGGGTGAAATTATCTTCGGTAATTACCCAGGCGAAGATGAAAACTGAGAAGTATATTAAGGGGTGGGTAAATTCATTGTATTCACAAGTGGCACCTTATCTCTTTATCATGGCCAGGTGGAAGAAATCAGTGGCTTAATCGTAGGAGTATTGGCCAAGGAAAATGATTACCCAAGGCTTAGGTGTCTAGCCCAAGGGGACAAATGGCATTCGGTCAACTTTTCCTTCAATAGTCACGTGAGAGAAGAAGAATCCAGAGGGATATTTTTTAGAAGATATCTTCCCCCTTTTCCTTAACGGCAATAACATCACTTAACCAAGATTAATCAATAATAATAATAATACCCACTAGTTATCAAGACAACGGTAATCTAATTAACACCGCACTACAATTAACGCACACGACAACGTCTAAATATTAAACACGTCGGACTCGATACGATTACGTTTCCGAATCCGCGCTTCGCAAAATACGTTCCAATGAAAATTCCTACGCGTCCGCACGAATACTAACTCGAAAATAATACTTAGCTTTAAATCTAAGTATCATTTTCAAACACAGAAAATTTCTAACGTCACAAACATATTATTACGAAATTTCCGGATGTCACAGGCGATGGGTAGCGAGAGCGAATAGTAAAAGAGAGTTGTTATTTCTATGTTTGTTCCAGTAATAAAAAAGTAAAAAAATCTAATTTCTCATTTCTATTCCAAACTTCTTTTTGAGCTAAAAATCAAATTGATTTTTGTTCTAAACATGTTCCCGAAAATAAAAAAAATAGAAAAATAGGAAAACAGAATAGTTAACATTCGCACCCTAAGCATTCAATCAAATGTCATTGTTTTATGTCCTTGTTCATAATTATTAGAAACAAGCAAGATGTTTGTGCGATCCCAAATATTTACGACTATTTATTATATTATTTCAAATGATGTTATCGACCTAAATTTTCATTGGAGAAATAATATGCAGAAAATTCTAACAAAATAAATATTCACATCAATTAAATTCCTCGTTAGAGTTTACATCAAATGTTATTTAAACTAGATCCAAACTCTATTATGTAGATTTAACATTCGATTAAAAGAAAACATGGGATATAGAATTGTAATATTCGTTGAATCATGATATGAGGACATGCAATATTTCGAGTACATAAAATAATATGAATTAATTAAAAAAAACGTGAAAGAGAAGTTATAAGGTAAGATTGCTAATTCCCCTCTCTTGATAGTTTTTCTTCATTTGTCAAAATCTTCACCTTCGTGCCATTGACTTGGTGTACAAAAAGTAAGCAAGGTATTTATATAGAATCTTCATGAGAGTTAGATGATTTCGTCTCTCTAGGCCATTTGCTCCTCTCTATTTGTAGAGAATCAGGGATGATTTTTTCAAGATCATCTGCCAATTCATATATCTCTGCTTTCTTTTTTACGTAAATTTTTCTTTTTGATAAATATCTAATGATCCATGACGTTGTAATGATAATGTAAGACAAAACGAGTGGTTGGATATCTTGTAGAAAAATGCACTATTTAATTGATATTTTTAAAGAAATTCACAATATTTCTTTCCCCCAAAATACATATCTATAAGTCCCTTGATTTATTTTCAATATTCCGTCCTTTTCTTGTGTAAATTTCTTTGCCAACAGCTGATTGTTTATATAACTTACATTTATTGATACTTCCAAGTTAATTACTTTTTCCAACATTATAAATCTCAATTTGGTTGTATCATGATATTATGTTAATATATTTTTAGTTACATTATGATCTTTAATGTGTTATGTAGACATTCATGTCACAATAACGAAATACTGCAAACCCCAAATTTTGACATCTTTATGAGAAGAAATTGATATCGAAGTAAAATAAGCACGAGATATTATTTAGAATTACAATAAAATTTGATTAAGATGTATCTTAAAATGTGATGCGGACTATACTATGAATTTGTTACTCCCGTTAATATGTGTTTTGAAATTTAATATCAGCAAAACAAAAGGTATTGAATATATTAAAAAGAAGGGTTAATACAACGAAAAACCATAAACTGGTACACATGTGACAAATTTACCCAAAACTATCTTTTTGACCAGAAAAAATTCCAAACGGGTACACCTGTGATAATTTTACCCCGACCTATTTTTTTTACCACCAAAAACCCTACATTGGTACACCTGTGATAATTTTACCCCGAACTAATTTTTTGACCACCAAATCCATTAGTTTCTATTAAATTTTATTGTCAAATTGCTAATTTTAATGACACGTGGTAGTTGACGGATATACCAGTTTGGGGTTTTACACAAGTTTACCAATTTGTGATTTTTCGTGATATTAATACAATTTAACAAACACTAACGGAGGGTGAATTTGTCACAAATGTACCAGTTTGGGGTTTTTAGTGGTCAAAAAATTAGTTTGGAATAAAATTATCATAGGTGTACCAGTTTAGAGTTTTTGATGGTCAAAAAATTAGTTCGGGGTAAAATTGTCACAAGTGTACCAGTGTAGGGTTTTTAGTGGTCAAAAAAATAGTTTGGGGTAATTTTATCTCAGGTGTACCAGTGTAGGGTTTTTGGTGGTCAAAAAAATAGTTTGGGGTAAATTTATCGCAGGTGTACCAGTTTGAGGCTTTTGGTAGTCAAAAAATTAGTTCGGGGTAAAATTATTACATGCATAACAATTTAGAGTTTTTCGTGATATTAACCCTAAAAAGAATTACCACAATGCCAACAAACAATTAAACACTTTTTTAGTGTATTGTCTTGATCGCTTTACAAAATAGTCATCAAAATTGCCTTATTTTGTTGTCAATGAGTCCAAACACATCCATTTGTCTGATATTTCTGATAGAAGCAACAACCGTGACAAAAATCAACATTATCAAGTCTTAGTTGTCATCACTAAATGTAGCTTGGTTGATTAAATGCCAATACAATATCTAGAATAAATGACACTATAAGTACCCTAACTTTCGTATGACACTCACTTCGGTGTCATATTTTTCTACGGATCAATTGAGTGTCATAACCCTTAAAAAGAAAGTGTTTACTTGAATGAGGATTTCCGTTGATGAAAAATCTGAAAGAGGCATTGATCATAGCTATATAATTAGGTATGGCTCTTTGGAGGAGGGACATGAATATTGGTAGAATCGACTACATGGACGATATGTTGCATGCAGCTCGCAATTTGAAACGGTGTCGAGCTGTCCATACGGTTGATTTCTCATCCATTAGAAGAGTTTTCATCGATCCCATCATCTCACCTGCACGATAGAAGAGATCACTTGTGATCTGAACACGGCCTGTTTATCTAAGCACTAATGATTGAGAGATGGAGATGCAAGATAGGCACTTTTCACATGCCAAGGATCCATCAGAAGTAAAAGGAAAGATGAGAGTGGTAACTTGCGTTGCAGTCATATATCCTAATAGTGCCTCTATTTGATTTATTTGGTCGTGCAATTAGTTCCATCTGTGTTTCGCCGGTTTTATCCCGTCGAAAATCTTTCACTGAACGCTGCGTTTCGGATTTTATTAGGGGAGACTAGGGTCTTGAGTCAAGCTCGGACAGAAAATGTCAAATGCGTCTATTAAACCCAACTTGTGCTTTACAACTTAACTCGATAATACACCCAACTCAGCAATACTAACAATAGGATGACAACTTGCAAATGCCAAGATCAAGCTATGTCGGAATCCAATCAACGACACAACCAGTACACAACATTGCAATTTCAAGTACGCCAGAATCTAATCAATGACGTGACCTGAGAGAATATGGCTGAAATTTAATCAACAGCTATATTCCAAGTACAACGCCGAAATCTAATCGACGACGTTGAACTGGTGGCACAGCATTGGAATTTAATCAACAATACTGGACCTGATAAAGACTTGTGCCGGAATTGAATATATGACGTGGAATCTAAAAGCTGTAACTGCTACTACTCCTATTGTGCCGAAAATAAAGATAGATAATAAGTCTGTTGTCTTGTTTCAAGAGAGTCCTCTCTACGTTGGAAATCCATTAGTATTTATAGAGCAGCCTGGTAACTGCTATTTCTCCTTGAAAGTTATTTTTCACTTCCTTACGTTTCATACTTTAACCGCTTCCTGACTTGTCGATGTTGTTTACGCTCCTTGGGCATCACGTAATAGCTGATTTTCTTCCACGCGTCTCTTTATTCCCTGCTGTTTCCCACGTTTCACTATTTAGCTTTCTTGATCTTCACGCCCACGGTCATGTCTTTACCTTTTGACACGTGGAAATGAATTTCTTTACCATGTAACACCATGTGCTTAATTCATGATCTCAGACTCATCGACATCACATGCAAAGCTCGTGATCTTGGACTTGTCAATGTCACGTGTAAGGCTCGTGATCTTGGACTTGTCGACGTCATGTGCAAGGATCGTGATCTTAGACTTGTCAACTTGTCGACACTTCTATGACGTATCGTGTCGATAACTGTTTCAAATCTTTCCGATGCCTTTGGGCCTTTCTCCGGATTCATGCTATGCGGGCCGTGTTGTACATCCTTTGTGACTTGCAATTGGCCCGCTCCCACCAGGGGTAATTTTGAGTGTCAACATATGGCCCCTTTTAAAAGGAATAAATTTGAATTTATTTCTTTTAAAGATATACGTTATCCGTGTACGAATCCCTAGGCGATGATCATGCCTTTCTGTCCCCTGACGTCCTTTCGAGTAGTCTATATGAATTTTTCATCCAATATTCTTTGGACACGTCACCTTGTATTTTCTTCAAACAATCACGGCTTTTCGAATCGTCTTCGTCATCTTGTTTTTTTGCAAGTGCTTCATTTCATCGTCGTGTCTTCTTCCTTAAACCCTAAAAATCCCTTCTTGAACCTTTTCCAATCTTGATCCATCATTTCTCATGGCGTCCAAAAAGTCTGAATATTCTGCTGGCGACTACATCGCGGCTTTTGACAAGTTCAAAGAAGACCCGCGCGTTGATAATTGTTCTTTCCTTTTATTGAAAGCTGTCGAGGATGAAGCCAACTGTTTCTCTCTGGGTCCCAGTTTCATAGACCATCTTAATATTCCCGTGAATCTCCAATTTCATTTCCCGTATAAGCACAGTGAGACTTTGGCATTGCAATATTCTTCCATCATGGATGTATGGTCCACCGGGTCTTCTCGATTTCGAGGTTTCCCTTCTTACAAAGAGGATTTTCACAAATGGTTTATTCGTTTGATGGCCGATCAAGAAACTCAACTTTTATGGACGGCTGTTGGGATTGACGTCGCTCTCGAGGTTAGTATGTCATCTTATGACCTGAAACGCGGGCTATTGGGCTCCGCCATCACTTTCTGGTCTTCTTCCAGCAATTGCTTCTTTTTCCCTTGGGGACATATGTCCATCACTATGCTTGATGTATTTGCTATAGCAGGTTTTGGACTGGTTGGTCATGCTGTCGAGGATTTGCCCGTACTGCCTACTCCTTTTATTTCTAAGGATGTTCTGGCATACAGCGATTTTTTATCTTGATTTTACCGAACTTCGAATCCTGTTACCCAGGACGAGCATCTTCTTTTCTTGCCTTTTTGGCTATCAAAATACATGTTCTTTATTTTTGCCCTTAAAGTTTGCAAAGACTATCTGCAAATTGCCGCAGCCTTAGCCACGGAAAAACGCCTTGCATTGGCCTCTCTTGTTCTTGTAGTTTTGTACAGAGGCTTTACTCACGCCTCTCGGGCAATGAAGTTTGGGGATTCTAGAACCATCTCCGGCGCTTTTTGGATACTTCAAGCATAGATGGCTCTGTATTTCCCTTCTCTTTTTAGTAGAGGTGATCGTCATCTTCCCTATCTAGCTCTACAAGGGTATAAAAGACCTTTACCTTTACTTGTGGGCTATCGATTGCTGAACCGTGCCCCTCGACATATTGCTTCTCAAGTGCCTCCTTTTATCTTCTATCTTCGAGCCTTTCTTGAACTGAACCATGACCAAGTCATTTTCTTTAAATATGGCTATGGAGAATTTGATTATTTATTCAATCCGGCTCGATTCAACTTCTATAGGCCTTTTTGAATTTGTGCCTTGTCTGTAGTAGATCTTCCCATATAGACTTCATTAAAGGGTCGATTCTATCCTAGGTTTGAGGTATATTCTCCACAATATTGTGCTAGGCAATTTGGACTATGACAAGCAATTCCCATGCCAATTTCTTATTCAAAGGGCTTCTCGGAAGGAACTAAGAAGAAAGAATACTCCCTCAAGAATCGAAGTCCACTTCTCTATTGTATTGAAATTGCCAACACAATACGCACCTATTACAGTGCAGACCTCCCTAATGGTTTCAAAGCTCATCCAGAACACCTTGCTAAATGGCAAACTTGGTGGTATTCCTTTGCATTTGAAAGTGCATACGAAAAGGCCCTCCAATCCGCAATTGATTGTGTGAAGCGGAATGACTCTAAGAAGCCGATTACCCAAGGTATGGGCACCACCACTCTACGTTCCTATTTTGTTTCAATCCGATGCATCTCTTAACTTTCCCATTCCTTAACTCAGAAACAGAAGAGGATTCTGACACAGAGGGTGTCGATACTGCTGAAAATCCTACTAATGGTAAACCTCTATCTTTCTTCCTCTACGTCAGCCCACTTTATTCCCTCCTTTATATTGGTTTGTTACTTATAAGGTCTTCCTCCCCTTCGCATCATCTCTAGACTAAATGAAGAAGAGATGTTGGAAGAAATTGTATCATTGTTGAAAAAGAAAAGGAAGAGGTCCTCTCCTCCTTCTCCAAGAAAGAAGTCCAGAACTTTATCTGTCGAGCTATCTACTGAGCCGGCTACACACAATGTGGCCTCTTCAGAACTCCTTACTTCTTTTGATAAGAGTCAAGGAGATAGCATCTCTGTTCCCACGATCCAGAATCCTGTCACTGCCTTGGCATCAACTGGTCTTCATTCTGTCAAGTGGGTCAGCAACATTTCAATTCCATCGACTGACATCTCCAGCACAACACCAGCCCCAGCCGACTTGGTGTCTTCCGGCCCCTCTGTTTCCAGATCAATGGCATCTCTAGCACAACTCACCATCCAGCCTAGTTCATCCACTATTGTAACCCCTGGTAAGCTTTTGTTTTGACTGGCGCTTTCTGCTTGTCTAGTTTATTTGATTTATTTATTTTCCGTTTCTTTTCAGTTGAACCAGCAATTGTTCATGCTCCTCCACTTGTCCGAACTGCTCCAATCCTTGACTCCACTATAGAAACCACCATCGCTCTTAATCTGATTGGACGCGAGACAGCTATGCCTGAGACAGGTACACATTTTTCAAACATTACTTTGTCTTCAATTCTTATCTAACCCTGATACTGAGATATCATTTCGGTTTTATAGCATGTGGTCCATCGACAAGTGTCATGGTCCAACAGACCACTACTCCAGCCATTGTGGTCAATCCTTTTACAGCCTCACCGTCGACGCCCACTCTAATGCTCGTAGCCTCGACTTCCACGATTAATTCTGCCAAGGCCTTATCGTCGATGCCTGTCTCATCAACTCCTTTACCTGACCATCAGTCGGCCACTTCATATGTCGCATATCTAGGCAAGGCAATGCACACCATAGATGAAACTGAATTTATTTTGGTGTTTAATCCATACGACTTGTTGCCTCACTCTAGCCAATCAAAACTGGCTATAATCAAGAAGAAGATGGAGCTGACGTGCTTTTTGGACTTCTCTATAGGAGGACTCGCGAGGATGTCGTATGATGCTATAGCCTTGGAGCAATTCAAACTCCTCATCGATCGCCTTGGAAATAAAAATGTTGAAGTTGGGTTTATTCTTTCTCCAGCACTCAGGGAGCGACTCAAGACTTTCTCCTAGGAATTCCAGACTATGTTCAATAAATACCAACAACTCCTAGGCCAAGTACAAGAGACGGCCATTCCTGTAGAAATACATAAAGAGCCAACTGACATTGTGAAGGATGCTAGTGAGGAGGTAAACATCCGTCACGAGTCTCTTCGGGTTATTACAGACGAAATAGGTGTCCTTGTTGAAAAAGAAAGACGTCTTGCTACAGCCCTTGAAGAGACTCGTCGACGGCGGGAGATGAAGCTCCGTCAACAGGCAGAGGTCGAACAAGAATTGCGCTATCACGTTGGCGTTTTGAAGGGCTTGAAACAAAAGGAGCATATGCGAGTGTTGAACCTTGCAATGGAACAATGTCAAAGTAAAAACGCATATATCTCAAAGATGAGTAGATTAGAATCTCAATTACTCTTGCTCCAACGAGGGGTTCATGATTTTTTGTTCGGCAGACCTCCTTCTCCTCAATAAAATACTTTTTATTTTCCTTGGATGTCCACGTATGCTACGATTACTCATAACCAACTTTGATAATGGATCCCGAGCCTTGCGCCTTCGTTCATGTGCATGTTGCTAGTTAGTGGGCCTAACTCATCGACTAAATAGACTAGTATAAATACCTGGTAACCGTAGTCGAGCTTCATCATTCGACCCATCACAATGGCTAACTTTTCTTTTTCGCCAATCAATACTCAAGCTATCTTTCACCTGAATTGTTTTGAGAACCTTCGGAGTTTTGAACGACAAGGGCGCCTCTCTCTATCCTTTATGGATTATGATGTGGAAGCTCGTCATATGACCCTAGGCTCGCATCTCAAATCAACATCTCTGCCATCCATCTTTACCGAGCATTTTTCACGTTATTATAAGGAGCTTCTTCCCATAAGTCAAACCCGACTTAGCATCTCGACTTGGGCGTCACCGAATTCTCATTTCAACTCGTATCCATGCTATGATGAGCAATTCTCTCGGTGGTACCAAATGATGAAATAAGAAATGTCGGTCATCTGGAAGGCAGCGAAAATAGAGGAGGCTTTGTCACTAAGCTGTCTTTCTATAGATCCTGTTGAATATGGGCTCATCGGAGCTCTTTGCTGTCTCTGGTTGCCATCAACAAATTGCTTTTTTTTGCCCCCTGGTCCGGTAACCATCACTTTGCTCGATATGTGGTCACTGACTAGCCTATCACGTTTTGTGGAATTTTATAATCAGAAGTCGTGGTCATGTCAAGATTTTTATGGTACTTCTTTCGTTGATCTCTCATTTCATGACTTCATCAAAGAGTTTAGCAAGCCAGCCGGACCACTAACTCCTCAAGAACATGTTGCATTCCTGCTTTGTTGGATTTGTCGATATATCTTTTATACCACTTTCATATCATGTGGGCTTATGGACATCGCATATGCCCTCACTCAGGGTGTTGATGTAGGGTTAGGTCGAATGGCCTTGTCTGCATTGTATAAAGGCCTTTCCGATGCACAATCTTCATTGTTTAGTGCACATCCTGACCCTTTCATTGGCCCGCTGTGGATATTGCATGGTTGGGTTCGATCATACGTCCCTCAATTGTTCACGTCTTATGGTTCTACACCTGTCGACTGGTATGATGCACATAAACAGCCTATAGAGACTGCTTTTGGACCCTGGAAATTTTGTAGCATTTTCCTCCAGCCAGTCAGAGGACTTCCAGTCTTGGAGTACTTCCTGGGTGTTCTGCTTACCCTGAAGGACTTCATTTTTCATAGGTTCGGCGTAAACTTCGTGTGTGACCCATCGACTGCTCAGTATGACACCTCAATTTTTTGGGGAAGCGTCCTCATCCCCACCGATATTCCACTGGAATTTACTTTTGGAGGAAGGTTTCCTATTGGTTTCGAGGCATACAACCCTCATTACTGTGCCCGTCAATTTGGGTTGGTCCAAGGTATTCCCATGCCAATCATCTACTCAGTGAATTTCCCTCCTTCTTTGTCTCTAAGGAATGATGCTCCATCGTGTTATAATGAGGCTGCTAAATATATCCTGGGACGGTTCAAGCTTATCGACAATTTCCGCACCTCTTATGGTTCAATGTTATTTAATCAATGGTGGGATGACTATAAGGTCTTGATTTTTCCTGAAGACCTGGATCCAGCCTTGTTGAGGATAACTCTGCTCCCAATGGGATTATTACATCCTTTCAGAAGGTTTCCTATATCCGATATGCCCTTATCTCCAAGCACGTCATCATTATCGTTCTCCAATATGGACAAATTTTTAAGCAAATCAATGGACGAAATGAGCTCTACCATGGATCATCCCTCCCTTAAAACTCCTCAGGTTAACGGCATTCGAGTCATTGGAGGTAAACGTCCTTCGGTAGGTAGCTTTTTTCCTTCTGTTAATCATGATGAAATTCGTATGAAAGGAGCTCAACTTTATAAGCTCTTAAAAGAAGGGTACGATGTTATTTGTGACGTTCCAGAGTTCGAAAGCAAAGTCAGGTCCTTGTTTGACTATCTGACCAGTTTACCTTACCCTTTGCCTTGTCGAGCTCTAGATTTTGCTCTTCATGAATTTTCTGATTCATTCGATGTAACTGTGAAGGTTTTTAAGGCAGAGCTTGAATATGTCAATGCCATCGAGGACAAAGAGAGGGTCCTGAGCCTCAAAGAAAAAGAGCTTGGTGAGGCCCGTAAGGTCTTTAAGGCATTTCACGCCAACGAAAGCATTTCTCTGTCGACGCTCTTTGATGAAAGCAAGGTCATATTAGACCTTGAAGCAATTGCGAAGCAACTAAGCACTGAGGTGGGGGACAGCCAGGCTGAAAAGGACAAAATTCTGGAATCAAACTGTAATCGAAAAATCCAACTTCACAGCTTCATCCTAGGCCTTGAACAACATTTTATTTAATTTATATCTAGCACTATCTTTTCTTTCTTTTTCCATGTCATTAATGCCGAGGATGGTACTGCTGTAAATATTTTTGTTACTCGGCTTTTCCTTTCCCTTGAGTATTATCCGAATAATCATAGTCTGCGTCTGCTTTGATGACCTGTGCGGTGTTACTGACCAAACTATCCTTTCTTTATGCTCTCGAAAAGACATCTGTGTACAACCTCCTGCATTTGCATTTAATGAATCAGTACGAAACGTAATCAATTTGTACCGGTACAATTCAATTTTGCCGTCGCATGGGTGTACGCCTGAGTAGTAATTGAATCTCATCAATACACGTGTAGGTCATCGAACGGCTGGGAGTGACCATCGGTACGTTTTTCCTCGAATCTTGTTTCGTGACCTTCAAGGAATAAATGGCCATTACTTGCAACATTCCATTCCTTGTATCTTGGACTGGTCAAATAGATACGAATGTGCCGTCTGAGATATTCGTGACGTCGGCTGATCTTCTCATACCGATTTGTGAAGAGTTGGGACTCCATTCACAGGCTATAAATAGTAGGTCTATTGCGATCAAGACTTCACCACTCAACTTTGAATTCTAAATCCCATCTTTCATAGAAGTTTCCTTCTTTTACCCTACCCAACAACAATGGAATCTAGTGCCTCGTCCCCGGCCCTGGGCACTCGCTAGTTCAAGGCCTTGTGGAAGGAGATTATCTCCTACCTGAGCCTGACCTATGCCGTCCTGGTCATTAAGCCCCAGGCGGTGGCTAAGGTCGAGGAGGGAAGCCTGAGGACCTGCCTTTTGATCACCCTTTCCTTGCTGACTACAAGGAATTCGTGACCGTCTTCGAGCAGGGGTGTCCTAGTTCCGAGCCAATGGGAGGGCCATCACTGCATACTTCATTGCGGAACGCATGTTCGAGAGCCTCAAGGAGGAGATCAAGCATGCTGATGTAGTGTACAACACACTCTCTAATGTGCAGGGCCAACTCCACTCCTCCCAAGAGCATCTCGACAAGCATCGGGAGTCGATTGCTGAGCGAATCCAGGGGGCGGAGAAAAGATTGAGGTGAGGAGTTCCTTGCCCCGAACAGGATGAAATTGAGATTGGACTCTCGATGGACTCCCGTTGTGAAGTTTTTGTCAACTCCGCTTCCACATCCTTGGGCACCATAGCTGAGAAGTCGGATGAACTGGTGCAGTCCCACCTTGAGCTCATCCAACGGCTCAAGAAGTGGCTATTGAACCTGGAAGAGACGCTCCCCGACCTCGAAGAAGCCAAGGAACAGGCTGAGATGAAGAACCAGCACCTAGAAGACCGGATGCAGCACTTCGTAGCCCGCTTTAAGGAACACATTGGTCTCGGCCTGGGGGAGTGAAAGCGGCTGGTGGGTCCGGGCTCGGAAGAAAGGAAGGAACGAAGGAAAGACGAAGAAGAAGAAGAAAGAAAGAAAGAAAGAAAGAGAGAGGAAGGAAGAGAAAAAAGAAAACCAAAAACATTTTTTTTTAAGTAATCTGTCTTTTGTTTGTGAATGAAATTGGACTTATTCGGAATTTTCAGTCTCTTCTTCATCTATTTCCCGCATCTCCCACATAGTAGGATAGTACCTCTTCAAATATTTGCCATTGATATCACGGAGAAACTCCTTTCCCTCGATATCCATTAATCGATAAGCATTCCCGACGAATGCCTCGGTTATCACAAATGGTCCTTCCCACGTTGGTGACCATTTACTAAACTTTTCACTGTTCAAACTCGTTGGCAAAATGGTCTTCCAAACCAGGTCGCCAATTTCAAACTGTTTATACTTTACATGTTTATTAAATGCTTTGGCAACTCTATCTTTCTGGAGGATCAACTTTTCTAAGGCAATCGCTCTGTTTTCTCCCAATTCATCAACGTTAGCGTACATTACCTCGTAATATTCCTCCTTAGCCAAGTTATTTTGGAGTCTGACTCGTAGGGATTGAACCGTAACTTCAACAGGGAGAACTGCCTCTTGTCCATAAGTGAGCATTTATGGGCTAGTTCCTGTAGCAGTCTTTTTAGATGTTCTATAAGCCCATAATTTAGTCGACAACAACACATCCCACTCTCTAGGATTATCTTCCAAGTGTCGTTTAATCAGTGCGATGATGGCTTTATTAGAGGCTTCAGCCTGATCATTGGCTTGGGCATAATAAGGAGTTGAATGAATCATCTTGATGCCTCTAGCCTTGGCAAAACTAATCACCTCTTGTCCAGTAAATACCGTGCCTTGGTCCGTAGTTATAGATTTTGAGATGCCAAATTGATGGATAATACGCTCCTTGATGAACTCTTTTACTGTGTTTTGTGTTATATTCTTGTACGAGGCCGCTTCAACCCGCTTGGTAAAATAGTCGATGGCAACCAAAATGAAGCTACGTTTCCTCGACGAAAGGGGGTAAATTTTTCCTATTATATCCATCGTCCAGCCTCTAAATGGCCAAGGTTTGATGATAGGTTTCATTATGGCCGCAGGAACTTGCTGAATGGGACCGTGCCTTTGACAAGCTTCGCATCCCTTAGCATAACTTATGCAGTCTTGAGTGATAGTTGGCCAGAAGTAACCATGTCGATGGAGCAACCACTTTATTTTTATGCCTGATTGATGAGCTCCACATATGTCTTCATGAACTTCGGCCATTACTATCACAGACTCTTGCTGTCCCAAACATTTGAGCAATAACCCGTCCACAGTCTTGCGATATAACTCCTCTCTAATCATCAGATAATTAAATGCTTTTCTTTTGAAAAATTTTTCACTAGAAATTGGGTTGTTGAGATACTCTATAAATGGAGTTATCTAATCTTGAGTTACTACTTCGTCGACAGTCGCGTTGTCGATAAGGGTTTCCGTCGATTGTGTAAACATGATTCTGTTGTTCATCGATGGTAGAACCTTGGTCTGAGTAATAATACGGTCAACAAGCTCTTTTGATATTTTGTAACCGAAAGCCATTTGTGCTAAGTCATTGGCCTTCGTGTTATCCTCTCTTTTAATATGGACCAGCTCAAAGTCGTCAAAGCGATCTAGGAGCTCTTTGGCCAGTGAATAATAGGATATAATATTCTCATTAAGACACTAGTATTCCTCAGACAATTGCCTTATCACCAATTGAGAATCCCCTATGACTTTGACGAAACGTATTTTCATGTTGGCCATGATGTTTAGGCCAACAATTAAAGCCTCATATTCGGCCTGATTATTGGAGCACTCGAAATTCATCTTGAACATAAGTTTTGTTTTCTGCCCATGAGGGGATATTATCATGATCCCAGCCCTAACAAACCCAGGGGTACCAGATCCATCGAAGTAAAGCTGCCATGGGACCACATGAATGTATCCCTCACTATTTTCATCTCGTGCGCTAGGATATTTGTAATGAAATCTGCTATGGCTTATCCTTTTATTGCTTTAAGCAGAACATAGACCAAATTTATTTCAGTCAAAGCAAACGCCCACTTGTCAATTCGACCTCTAACAATAGGCCGTGTCAACATGTACTTAATCACATATGTTTTACATATCACATGTACCGTAGTCAGCAGCATATAATGACGTAATTTTGTACATGCATAATATAATGACAAGCATAGCTTCTCAATTGCAGTGTATCTTGTTTCAAGATCATTCAACATCCGACTTAAATAATATACTGCTTGCTCTTTGCCTTCATTATTCTCCTGCGCCAGCATACATCCGATGGTAGTATCCGTAACGGCCAGGTACAATTTCAAGGGTTGACCCATTCTCGGCGGCATCAATACTGGTGGATTAACCAAGTACCGCTTAACCTGGTCAAAAGCATGTTGGTGTTTCTCTTTCCATACAAACTCTTCTTGATTCTTCAACTTCAATAATGGGGAAAACACCTCAATCTTTCCTGACAGGTTAGTGATGAATCGACGCAAGAAATTTATCTTCCCTAAAATCATCTGAAGTTGCTTTTTGGTTGTGGGGGACGGCAATTCTAAAGTGGCCTTAGCTTTATTATTATCAATTTCAATTCCCCTTTGATTAACCAGGAAACCTAAGAAGTTACCAGCCCTTACTCCAAAAGCACATTTCAACGAATTCATTTTCAAGTCAAATTTCTGCATCCTAGTAAAAGCTTGTTCCAAATGATTTAAATGACATACCTGGTCCGATTTAACAATAATATCATCGATGTAGACTTCCATAAAGTCCCCAATCATGTCATGAAAGATGAAGTTCATGGCTCTTTGGTAAGTTGTCCCTGCATTCTTTAATCCAAATGGCATGACTAGCCATTCAAAAGTGCCAATAGCCCCAGGGCACCTGAATGCATTTTTATGGACATCCTCTTTAGCTATGAATATTTGATTGTAGCCTGAATGACCATCCAATAATGACATGATTTCGTTCCTAGAAGCCGAATCAAATAACATATCCGCGATTGGCATTTGGTACTCATCCTTAGGTGTGGCTGCATTTAAATCTCGGAAGTTCTGTGGATTACTCTGCGAGCTCAGCCCGATAGGCCGAGTACCTCTCAATGAGGTCTTTTGACAACGTAAAGTTCTCCACACACAACCTTATTTAATTGCCGCGCCAGTTGACTCTTCGGGACCCACTCAACGATCCCTTTATCGAAACGGCAGAATGTAATACTATTGGGGTCAACGAGAGTTGGCTTACTGATGGATATATTGTCTTCTGGTACCAATTGATGAATTGGAGATGCATGTGCACAGGTTGTTTGCGACTTGGTGTTTGCTTTAACGTATTCTACCTTATCCCTATTCCAAAACACTATCATCTGATGGAGAGTCGACGGTACGCACTGATTACTATGGATCCAATCTCGGCCCAATAGTAAATTGTAAGACCCATCTGCATCAACCACACAAAAGGACGTCCTGAAAGTTTTGGTGCCAACGGTTAAGTCAGCGATGAAAATTCCTTTAACCTCTGAGACTTCTCCAGTAAAGTCAAATAATTGGATGTTCGATTGGATAATCTCCTCGTCGCGCCTTCCCAGTTTCTTGTAGAAACGATATGGGATGAGATTCAGTGTGGATCCCCCATCCACTAACACTCGAGACACAGGTCGGCCATTAACCTTTGCGTTGATATTCAGAGCCCTTAAGTGGTTTGAACCCTTGGGTGGAGGTTTCTCAAATTCAACCACTTCCTCTATATCAAAGTGAAATTTTGCTCTTTCTTTCTCATCCATTGTGACTTCTGCAAGATGATCTGGCTCCACCATCTTAACCCGAAGGTTCGATGGAAGGCATACTCGAACCATGCAAGAACTCAGTGACGAGACTGACCTCGACAACCGTTGCGGTTCACTCTGGGCAAGCTCAACGTCTTGCTTTGGTGAAAATTGCTGAGGTCGACCAGATATCGACGCTTGGTTTTCTAGTTTTCTTTTCCAGACTAAATTTCCACGCTTGGGGAACTTTGGCTTGACCCCTTGTACTGCAATCAGGGTCGGCTTAACCTGCTTGATGTGAACTTGACTCACTTGTTATCGGAGTTGATACTCTTTTCTTTTCCACTGCATTCTCCTTTTTTGAGTTCGTATCAAATTTGAGTCGCGATTCTGAGTTCTGCGGGTCTCATACCATTGACCCACAAGTGGGTATCTCGGTACTTTCAGAGTTTGTCGACGTGATGGATGTGGGTCTGTGTGGAGATCTCCTCAATCAGAGAAATTAGGGCCCCATCCACTTGGCTCAATCTTCCCATAATACGAAGGTGGTGGAGCATAACTAACATAGTAATCAGCTCTACCACTAGGTTCTCTCAAAGTACCAATGGTCGGATCACTTTCTTCGTACCTCTGCTTGAATGATTTAATGGCCTTATTGTAGTCTCGATAGCTCTTATGACGATTGACACCTTTAGAAGGAGTTTGTTCATCATATGAGTCGGTGAGAGCCAAATCACAGAATTTGTCGACAACTTCACTGGGCGGACGTCTTCGACTACTAGAATAATGTTTGTCCCGTTCCAACAATCGTTTACACCTTTCGTAAAAATGATATGGATGATGCCCCCTTGTCTTCGTCTTCAATGACACCATCCCTGTCATTACAGGAAAAGGATCGACCTCAACTTCCATCGGGGATTTACCTTTGTCCTCCGCAAATTTTATCTTCCCTTGCTTGATCGCTTCCTGGACATTTCTTTTAAATACCAGGCAGTCTTTGGTGGCATGGCTCCATGAATGATGCCACTTACAATACTTTTTTGCCGCCAATTCCTCTTTAGTGGGTAAAACTTGACCCTCCGTGAGTCTGATCTGTCTATCAGCTAACAACAAGTCAAATATTTCTTCTATCTTATTAATATCGAAAGAATAAAAAATGGGTTCCTTAGCCTTGGTCATGAGGTTAGATTTTTCTTTAACTCTTGTCGGCTTTAAAGCTTGGCAGATATATGGCTTATCAATCACCATTTTAGCGAGAGCCACATCTACTATATCTGCTGATTCAGTTTCATCCTCGCTCTCGACAGCATCAGCCCAACGAACTTCACCTTATCGACCATACATTTTGTCTTTTTCCTGAAGGAGGCTTTCATGCTTAGTAGCTATGGTTGACAACTGAAGCAAATCTGATTAAGGTTGTCCAACCATCCTGTCTCGGATTTCAAACTTTAGTCCATTAAAAGCGGGGTCGGCAAAAGTCTTCTCAAGTAAAGGGACTAGACATTATTCCTTGCCCTTTTAAATTTGGAAATGAACTGATCAACAGATTCATTGGCAAACTGTTTCATAGTCGAGAGATTAGCTACCGACAAATCCGGCGCAGCTCTTTGAAATTGATAATGAAATAATCTTTCCATATGTTCCCATGATGTAACCGAATTTGCAGGTAAAGCAGTATACCAGGTAAACGCGATTTTTGACAAGGATAGGGAAATAACCTCAATTTCCAATAATCAGCATGAGCCGCATCGCCACATTGCGCCAGAAAACGATTAACATGTTCAAAAGTGGACTGATGTTCCTCTCCGGTGAACAATGTAAACTCTAGCATTTTAAAACCCCTCGGATATGGTATGGTATCCATCTAGTCAGGATATGATTTTCTATAGACATTCGGGAAGTATCCCATATCATGACCATATCCCCTCATCACAGGATCCATTACCAACTGATTTCTTACTTGACCCACGACGGATGTAGGAGCTACAACATAATTAGGTGGTAATGGCTGGTTTAGATTTTGGTGAGGTAATTGGTAGAGTGGCTGTTGTAGTAACTGTGGCTGTTGTTGAGGTTGTGGCTGCATGATCTGTGGTACGTTATGAGCAATCATAGGTGGATTAACTGGTGGGTTTAACTATGCTGGTAATGGTAACTGGACTTGAACATTTGGACCCATAGGGGGTGGAAAATACTGATTTACATTAGGCACTGCAGGCTGAGGTGCCTGACGTTGTGGTTGGATGTTTATTTGTTGGAGCTGTTCTTGCCCCCTAGGCAAAGGCGCTACAGGATTCTGAATATCCAAGACTACAAGTGGAGGATTTACCTAGATCACAAGAGGACCTTGTACCTAAGTAACTGGATGTCCTCCCTGGAGGTTCTCATCGATCATCGTCTGTCGGGCAACCCCTCCATTTGGGCTCACGTTAGCCTGAGGAAACTCCTCACTAGGTGCTACTGGCAAGGTTTCTCCCCTCGGTAATATTCGAATGGGCGGGATCATCGATGTGCCTTGGGTCATCGTCCCAAACTGTATTGTAGGACCTCCAATGTTGACGGAGATCCTATTCTCGGTTGGGTCGGCGCGATGGACCCTCCATATTGACCTTGAGTACATTCATGATAAGTGTTGATAATCAAAGGCCTAACCACCTTAGTCATACGCCTTACCATATAATCAGCGAACTCAATCTGAGTTTCCTCAATAGTCCACCTCATAGTAGAAAATGCAACTGGTGTGAGCTCGGTTTGCCTTCTATCTTCAACGCGCTGCCTTGACATATCTATGACCTCCTCTTAAGATTGGTTAACAACCTCGGTATGAAGAAGTTGAGCGGATGATGTCTCAGCACGAGTATTATCTTCCGCCATCGATGCAGCTTGCTCGTTAGTAGTATTATCCGAGTTGGTCCGACTTCGGGTGCGTGGCATAGCACTCTCTCCACTTAACTCAATAAGGATCCCACCAGGCGTGCCAAAAAGATGTTTCGCCGGTTTTATCACGTTGAAAATTTTTCACCGAATGCTGTGTTTCGGATTTTATTAGAGGAGACTAAGGTCTTGAGTCAAGCTCGGACAGAGAATGTCAAATGCGTCTATTAAACCCAACTTGTGCCTTACAACTTAACTCAATAATACACCCAACTCAACAATACTAACAATAGGATGACAACTTGCAAATGCCAAGATCAAGTTATGTCGGAATCCAATCAACGACACAACTAGTACACAACAATGCAATTCCAGGTACGCCAGAATCTAATCAATGACGTGACCTGAGAGAATATAGCTGAAATCCAATCAACAACTATATTCCAAGCACAACGCCATAATCTAATCGACGACGTTGAACTGGTGGCACAGCATTGGAATTTAATCAACAATACTAGACCTGATAAAGACTCGCGCCGGAATTGAATCTACGACGTGAAATCTAAAAGCTGTAACTACTACTACTCCTATTATGCCGAAAATAAAGATAGATAAGAAGTCTGTTGTCTTGTTTCGAGAGAGTCGTCTCTACGTTGGAAATCCTTGAGTATTTATAGAGCAGCCTGGTAACTGCTACTTCTCCTTGAAAGTTGTTTTTCACTTCCTTACGTTTCACACTTTAACCGCTTCCTGACTTGTCGATGTTGCTTACGCTCCTTAGGCATCACATAATAGCTGATTTTCTTCCACGCGTCTCTTTATTCCCTGCTGTTTCCCACGTTTCACTATTTAGCTTCCTTGATCTTCACGCCCACGGTCATGTCTTTACCTTTTGACACGTGGAAATGAATTTCTTTACCATGTAACACCACGTGCTTAATTCATGATCTCAGACTCATCGACATCACATGCAAAGCTCGTGATCTTGGACTTGTCAACATCACGTGTAAGGCTCGTGATCTTGGACTTGTCGACGTCATGTGCAAGGATCGTGATCTTAGACTTGTCAACCCGTCGACACTTCTATGACGTATCCTATCGATAGCTGCTCCGAATCTTTCCGATGCCTCTGGGCCTGACTCACGGCCTTTCTCCGGATTCATGCTATGGTTTTATGTCCTTTGTGACTTGCAATCGGCCCGCTCCCACCGGGGGTAATTTTGGGTGTCAACAATCTGAATAACATGTAGTACGAAAAGAGCTAATCATTTTGCTAAAAGATTTCTTTTCCGTTGCTCGGACAATCGGCAATGAAATTATCGGCAACGTTGGTGATAACCAGGATTAACCTATTGTCACTCGCTTTTTTCTTATCCACCATGAAAGTCCCCGTTTCATTTCATCTCCAAGGATGGTGTCCTTGCATATGTCGGTGCTGTTCCATCAAAATACACATTGATCAGTAATTCCAAGACTCAATTGACTTCATGGAGAGAGTATCCATCGCAACGCGATGGACAACTTATATTACTCCGTGATGGCTATTCAAGAACTAACCTTGAGGATATATTAATTATTCGGCAATGAGATTTATCCTGGATCCAATATCAATTACCTGAATTTAGAAATGGAGTGCCGAAGGCGCATACAAGTACGAGGTGTGCATGTGTGCGGATGCGTGAATCCGATCATTTGCAATAAGTTAAAACAATAATAGCATCTACCTTCATGAACAGATCAACATCGGACCATGGGCGTATTCCATCATCTTTCCCTCTCCTTGAGAGTTCAACTAGTAAAATCTAATTAAGCCAAAAAAGGAACAGATCTGAGCTTCTTCAAGTGACTGATTAAAAAATAATAATGGTCATGAGTTAGACATCCTAGAAGTTGATACCACAAGGAGGACTGCTCCCTCGGAATCTCGCTTAAAAATGGTCATGAGTTAGACATTTCCTTTTTCTTTAATTAGAGTAATTGAGCTGCAAATAGAAACTAGGACCTTCTCTTGGATACTTGATGTTCGGTTAAGAGTGTAACCTCACCAAAGGAATGAAGTTTTTGCTCTTACCACGGCTTTCGTGGCCTATCCGTTTGCATTGCATGAACGGCGGGTTTCACGATGCGTTCCTTATTTTAACATGCCAATACCCACACGCCTCGCATCCATAATTCCCTCAATATCTTTATCTTCCCTAGAGAGAGGGAATGCTCTCTGGAGAGGGAATGCTCTTTGGAAGTTTTACATCCTGCTGATCCCGAGGACTAGAAGAGGATCGAGATAAAGCTTTTTAAGGACTTATATACAATCCAATGAATTCTTTACTTGGTGAAGTATAATATAGGAGTAGAGTGCATTCATGCAGCCTACGAATCTTCGTAAGATCATATATATATATATATATATATAGAATTAGATTAATTCAAATATAAGGAGGAGACGAAGAGCAGGTGAATGTCCAAATTAAGAATAACTTGCATCACTAATAATAATAAGGGTTAATATCACGAAAAACTTTAAATTGACACTCCTGTGATAAATTTACCTTAAACTAATTTTTTGACCATCAAAAACCCCCAAATTTGTACACTTATGACAAATTTACGCTTCATTAGCTTTTACTAAATTTTACAGTCAAATTGCTGAGTTAAATAATGCGTGGCAGTTGACTAATGTATCAGTTTGGGGCTTTAGCCTCCGTTTGTCAAGTGTACTAGTTTGTGATTTTTTTTATATTAATCCAATCTAACGAAGGGTAAATTTGTCACAAATATACAAGTTTGGGATTTTTTGTGATTAAAAAATTAATTTTGTTAAATTTGTCACAAGTATACCATTTTGGGGTTTTTGGTGGTCAAAAAATTAGTTTGGGGTAAATTTGTTACAGATGTACTAATTTGAAGTTTTTCGTGGTATTAACCCTAATAATAATAAAATAAAAAGAGTGACTCACGATTTCGCTCTCCACTGATTGGACCGCCCAGGGATGAGGAGGTAGGCCCTCATCCATCAGATAACTCCTCGTCATCCAGTGGCACATCCTCGTAATTTTGTGAACAACCGAGGTCGAAAAGCTTCATAGCCCCGCACACAAAAAGCCCACTGAAACTATCAACGGTTTATCTCTTGAAGCAGACGACGACGAAGAAGAAGAAGAAGAAGAAGAAGATGGTGATCGTCATCCGCTGCTCTTGCTTCTTCACTCGGCCAATCTCGCCGCAATCTCCGCGCTCCGATCAGTCCTCCGTCAAAAACCGCATCTCCGGTCAGTTTCTCTCTCGTCCTCGGAGGAGGAAATTCTTCTCACTGTACTTGCTTCGCTTGCTCTCGGCTGTATGTGATTAGAGTCTCGAGCTGATCCGTAGCTCCTGCTCTTGACTATCGGTCGAGTAACGGTGGACTGTGAGGAAAAATTAGGGCTCGAGCTATGATTCTCGGAGATGTTACGGAGCATTTTTGAACTCTTGCGGTTGTGCTAATGTGATGAGCTGTGTGATGGAATTGAATGCGCATGGCGTTGCGTTGGGTTCCATTTTGCTCGAAATTCAGTTGGTGCAGCTTAAAGATTTGAGCTTTTAGCCGTAAGTAAGTCTGTGTCCTGTTGTAAGTGTTTTGTGTGCGATTCGGAATTGTTTGAGGGGAAAATCAATCTTTCCCAAAAGCACAAGCCTGGGGGCATGTATAAATCAAGAGTGTCGAGGAAGCACTCCATGCATTAATTGGATTTGAAAACAGTTGTTTCGATGGTGGGTTAGTTGTGATAATTCCCATGACTTTGAGAACTTAGTTTATGCAGTTGAATGCTCGTAGCAATAGTGAATTCCCACGAAGATCACGAGGATGGATGTTATTTAGGCATAAAAGGACTGTTAGCTCTAGTGGGGAACTACATTTGCATGAGTATGTCCCCGAATAAGTGATTGTAAATTTGATTGTCTTGTGTTATTGAGATGAACTAGATGAACCTCATGTTCATCACCTTCCGTAGTGAATAGGAAGGTTTCATAAAGTGAATTCCTACGTGTACCAATTGAATCTATTCAGCCAATTTTGGCCGGAAATCACTGACATAGACGTCAGCAATCCTACGTGTCGCGGCTAGTACTGACGTGGACATTTTTTTATAATATTTATAATATTTTTGTTTTTTGTTTTTGATTTTTCAGTTCTTTTTTGGAGAGATGGTGATGTAGTCGACCTTTAGGGGCTTCATGGTGGCTCTTGCCCAGATTGATCGCAATGTCTTGCCCTTGTCGGCCCTCAACCAAATAAAAAGAGAGAGTAAAGAATAGAAAAGAAAAGAACAAAAGAAAAAACCAAAAACATTATAAAAATTCACAAAATTATTAAATTATTATTAAAAAATGTCCACATCAGTACTGGTTGTGCCATGTATGGTCGGTGTCTACGTCAGTGATTTGCGCTTTAAATTGGCTGGATGGACTCAATTGGTACCAATGTGAAAATGTTTAAGACTAAATTGGACCAATTAAAAGATTTATGATTGAATTGGTATCAATGCAAAAGGTTTATGACTTTTTTTGTACTTTTCCCTTGAAATTCTGAGATATACAAATTCTTCTTTATAGACGAATAATTAATTAATTTTGAAGCCATGCAGTAGTTACTAGGTGATTGCAGCTTTCCTTGAACTTAAATGGTTATATTGGTATTTGTTCCATAAGTATACCATTGGAATCGAGTTTCCCACAGCCAATTTCTACTGCGCACATCACCACTATTCTAAACGAAGGATTTCAAAATTATCATCTCAAGCACTTTGCCGGGTATTAAAGTGATTTCATTCTTTACCCTACCGGCAATATGTGTTTTCCACAGAGCTAAATTGCAGATCCCCAAGTCCTTAAGTTCACACTACCATTTTCTTTTACTGAGAACGGAGATTCTTCACTAGAGGACCAGCAAGCCAACAGGTTGTCCATGTCTTGTAGCAAAATTTGTACGGGTCCTTTGGATGCAGTTTTTTCGGGAAGTTAGTGGAGAATAGAGAGAAGTCCAGCGCATCCTTTGCGAATGGAATCAAACTGCTCCAAAATTCCTCTTCCCTGGTGCATATGAAAGAGGACATAGGTATGCTTCTCATGTGCTTTGCACATTCTAATGAAAAAATAACGGGGATTAATGGCCGTAACAAAATGAAAATTCAGGAAGATTAACAGTTTAAGGGCAAACTTATACTTTCATTAAAGTTCCTGGAGTCACCTCATTTTTCCACAAAGAAAAGACTTTCCACTTCCATGAATGCAATGATAATTTTGGACATCCTGTCCTCAAACCTTTGCACGTGCATTATTTCATCGACCTCCGTGTATAGACCACGTTCATAGTTAGCAGGGAAAGACTTCTTCCATGGACAGTAATGATCAAAATATTCACTTACTAAAGTCGAATCTTGTGAGCACATTACAGTGGAAATCGACGAATGAAACTCAGGAATATTTTAGATTCCCTTTCTATATGAGGGAAATGAAGCGTGAAAGGGTAACAGCACTCTTGAGAACGTGACCGCACCAATGCTTTGTATCGATCTGGCATCTCTTGATTCCATAGCCAAATCACCTGCTTGCGCTACGGAAGAGAAAGAAACGAGAACAAATGTGGTCCTCTTCCCACGAAAGTCACGGTCCAAATCAATTGTCGTATTATTGGTCCAAATGCCACCTTCAATATAACCTCATACATTCATTTCCTCGAGACCAAGACGGCAGTATTTCAACTTGAACAAGAACTGTTTAGAACAGTTTACTAAGAAAAACATATGTATAAAAGATGATGTGCTGACTTCTTAGGAAGTGATTGGATATGCCTTGTTATTGAAATGCGAATTTAATATGTATATAAGAGATTTATTTGCAAACATATCTTTAATCTGAAGTAGTTTCATCCGTTAATTTTCTTTAGGGATAATGACATAAACAGTCCCTGAACTTTGGCCCAATGTGCAATTTGGTCCCTGAACTTTCAATTTATTCAATGTAGTTCCTGAACTTTAGCCTGATGTTCAATGTAGTCCCTGAACTTTTAATTTATTCAATGTGGTCCCTGGACTTTTGATACATGTTTAATGTAGTTCCTAAACTATATGAAAATATACAATGTAGTCCTTGAATTTGAATTAATGGAAGAAGTACATTGAACGTTTTTATAAAGTTCATGGACTAAATTAATTGAACATGTACCAAAAGTCCACGGACCACATTGAACAAATTAAAAGTTCAAGGACCACATTAAACATTAGGCTAAAGTTCAGAGACTACATTGAACAAATTAAAAATTCAGGAATCAAATTGCATATTGAGCTAAAGTTCAGAGATTGTTTGTGTCATATTTCCTTTTCTTTACCCTTTTATAATTCTTGAGACTTTGGTCTTCTCCCTATGATAGTACTGCAGTTATTGTCCCTCGTGTTTCTGGACTTTACTTTCGGCTCTGTCCCAGTCCAGATGCAGCACGCCACACCCACCCTATTGATCAAATGGATCAAGAAGCATTAAGTGCCGCCATGAACAAATGCTTGGAGCATATCTAAAGTCCAGCTGGGGGGGGGAGGGGAACTAACGAAAGGCACGTGTTCCATGACGTGTCCCATGACGTTGGCCTCGCAATCCTTCCTTCGCGGCTTAATAAGGAGTCGGTCCTGGTGACCAAGAAAAGAAGTAACTCCTCTCTTTCTCGGAGAAACAGGAAACCAATGATTAATGGAGGTGCTTCGCGCCGAATTCTGGAGGAAAATATGGATCTCGTGGCAGCTAAGAGCCATGGTGGTGTTCGCACTCGCCGTCCAAATCTTACTCATCCTCTTCGGCCACAGGAGGAAGTCCAGCCCCAATCTCAAGCTCAGGATCGCCGTCTGGTCCGCGTACTTGACCGCGGACTCCTTGGCCAACGTCGCCGTCGGCGTCCTCTCCAACAAGCTTGGAGAAGCGAACGAGAGAAACGGCAGTCGTCTCGGCAACAACGGCAAGTTGCTCGCATTCTGGTCCCCACTGCTTCTGCTTCTCTTGGGTGGCCCTGACACAATCACTTCCTATTCTCTGGAGGACAATGCACTTTGTCTCAGGCACTGCCTTGGCCTAGCGGTTCAAGCAACGGCCACGGCATATATCATCTTCATGTCCTGGACAAGCTCTTATCTCTCCTACCTCTCGTCGGTGATGGCATTGGTCGGGCTCGTCAAGTACGGGAGAGAGTTTGTGCTCTTTGGATGGCGAGCAACGACAAGCTTAAGCAGTCGATGGTGGCCCCGCCTGATCCGAGCCCGAATTACCCCCGCTTCATGGGGGAGTATACATTGAAGCAGGACGAGGGGTTTTACGTCGTGGCGGACGAGGTGATTGAGGACCAAGTGCCGGAAGGTATTCATAGTAATGGTGATGATCTGGTGAATGATTCTGAGGTCATTGTGAAATCCTATGACCTGCTTCAGATGTTCAAGTGCCTCTTTGTTGAGTTGACACTCAGCCGTGATGAGAGGAATACTAGCAAGTCCATATTTAAGCCGATCGATTGTGAGAAAGCTTTTAGGATCGTTGAGATCGAGCTCGGGTTCATCTATGATTTGCTCCACACGAAGGCAATGGTGCTTTACACCAAGTGCGGACTCGGCCTCCGCGCGTTCACTTTCTCGTCCACTCTGTTGGTGGTGGTGCTCTTCTCTTTGGCGGAGAAGTCGCACCTTTCGAGAGTCGATCTTCCCATCGCTTATTTGTCACTGGCCGTCATTGTTTCCTTGGAGACTTATTCGATTTTGATGCTGGTTTCCTCGGATTGGAGTGACGTTTGGTTGCGCAAGCGCAAGAAGAACAGTGCCTTGAGACGTGCTGTGAACTTCGTAAGTTGCCTAGACAACCTAGGTGGTCACATTCAATTGCCCAATTCAGCTGGCTCAGCTTTTGCAGTAAGGAAAGGCCCTTGGTTTGCCACAATATGCTCGAGTTCTTGAAGATCAATGAGAAGCTGGAGAAATATCACTACACCTTCCATGAAGACGTGTCCTGCGAGATTAGGAATCAAATCTTCGGTCATGTCAAGGAAGAATTTAGCAACGTGGAGGAGCGCCACGCGCCAGTCCCCATGGATATTCACGAATCCCTTGCTAAACTACTCAAGGATTATCACCTCGATCAAGTTAAGTGGGGCATCGAGGGCGAACTAGACCAGGTTGTCCTAACTTGGCACATCGCCACCGAACTATCATACTACTCAGATCAAGAGAAAGGATATAACGAATCCGTACTCCCTTACTTTCGGACGAGCCTCTTCCTCTCCAGGTACGTGTTTATCTTCTGGTCATGTACCCTTCTATGCTACCCAGTGGAATCGGAGAAATAAGGCTCCGCGACACTTTTGCCGAGGCCTTGAAGTTCTTCGAGGATCATCAAATACCCAATTCCGAACCAAATATTTAGCCCTATCAATGGATTAAAAATCTAGTGATCAACAGAGTGAAGAGAAATGAAATGAACCTGTATCTTCGGCGAGCTTCCAAAATGCTGCTAGAGGTGAGAACTGAGGTTCTGCTGAGTAAAGTGAAGGGCGGAAAGAGCAAGTCGGTGTTGTTTGATGGATGCAGGATCGTGGCGGCGATCAAAGAGAAAGAAGATTTGAAAACAAAATGGGAAGCGATCGGAAAGTTATGGATGAAGATATTGATGTACGCCGCTAGCCAATGCTGAGTGGATCGTCGTGCTCGGCAGCTGAGGCGAGGGGGAGAGCTTCTGACTCATGTTTGGCTCATGATGGCACATTTAGGCCTGACTGATCATTTCAAGATGACCCAAGGCCAGGCCATTGCTAAGCTCATATTGAGATAGGCCTTGATTCCGAGTAATGACAAATCCTTATTCGGGTTTGGTCCATCTCGATTGCCTTTAAATAAGAGTCTTGCAGATAAACCCAGGTGCAAACTTCTGTATGTGCACTTTTATCGTGCAAAGGTGGTGTTGTGAAAAATCCCTAATTAGTTTTGAAGAATAACAAAACAATCCTTTCCGACCAAAATTATGCTTAAGTTATTTGATGCAGGCAAATACTGAGTCATTAGACTTAGTCGATGAAAGGATTTTGTCATCAAACTCAAAATTCCTCGTCACATTTAGTAAGTGTTATTTTTGGCAGATTTATGCAGGATGATCAAATTGATATCTTAAGATATCTTATTTGGTAATCACAAGATTATTCCTTAAACAAGAAAAACTATACTTTTGGAAATCAAGATTTGATTGTATGGGCGATCAAATCACTCGGAGATAATGGTTCTTTTTCTAATGGCTTTGTATCTTTTTGGGAAGTTTCTCCAACGGGTTGATTTGGAGATAAATCCTCTGAAAACTGTCCAACGGGTAGATTGGAAGTGAAGGAGTATAAAAGGAGTGCATAGGTCGTACAAAGTAGAGAACCAGAATCGAGAATTCCAAAGTCTGAATAGAGTTTCGATCTTACACATTTGTGATTACTGTATTCTACGTTGTGATTTTAGAGAGAAAATTACTTGAGTGTAGAGTGTACGTGATAGTGCAATCTATCATCTGAGAAGCACTACTTCTGTAATCTCTTGGTGATTCAATAGTGAAACACAGCCAATAGGCTGCCAGCTCGGAGAGTGGACGTAGGCTTGACAAAGTTGAACCGCTATAAAGATCTGTGTGCAGTATTCTCTATCCCTATACTTTCATTTATCATTGTTAACATTATACTGTATACATATCTGTCAAAAAAGTTCATCAAAATATCATCATAGTCATCAGACGCATCCATCTTACGAAAATTTGTCATCAGACGCAATCATCTGATGATAATTTTACATACAAGTTCGTCAGACTCATCCATCTGACTTTGCCCATATAAATTGTTAATCTTGACTATATTCTTTCCGCATGATTAATTTATCAAATTTGACAAAATCACCTATTCACCCCCCATTCTAGGTGATAGCACTAGCCGTAACAATTGGTATTAGAGCCTGGTGCTTATTTATTTGAAGTGTTATTTTACTTCTGAGCTAACGATTCTTGATGGCTAGTAATGCTGAGTCAGGTCACAACAACAGACCGCCTTATTTCAATGGAACTGAGTACAACATCTGGGAAAACAAGATGAAGACATTCATCTTGGGATTAGACCAGGATAAATGGGATATCGTTGAACAAGGAATCATTCCAAACATTTCAACCGAAACAAAATCTCCATAAGCTTCAAATGGGCAAAATGAGACACCTTCAGACGAAGGTAATGGAAAGCAAATCAAATCTCCAGCTCCACCTCTTTCTGCCAAGGAAATTTCCAAGAGGATCTATCTGGATGCAAAAATCAGAACGGCCATAGACAATGGTCTAGCAAGTGCTGAATACAAACGAATTGCAAATCTTAAATTTGCGAAAGAAATTTTGGATCATTTCAAACTTGTTCATGAAGGAACAGAGAGAGTCAAGGAGACAAATCTCAACATTCTCCTTGGGCAGTATGAGTCATTCACTCAGAAACCAAATGAAACAATTTCTGAGATGCAGAGAAGATTCACTGAGATCGTAAATGGGCTTGAATTCCAAAATAATCCCATCTCAGAACCTATGAAAGTGAATAAGTTGCTGAGAGCTCTTTCAAAGGAGTGGAACAACATCAAAGTCTCTATTCGAGAAACTCAGGGAATCAGACCACTTATAGTGGAGGAACTTATTGGAACCCTTCAATCCTATGAAGCTGAAAAGTTCATAGAAACTGAAGAACCCAAAGGTAAGAAATCCATAGCTTTGACAACTAACATTGATTCTGATGACATAGATTCAGAAGAAGATGAGGATGAAGTTGAAGAGTTTGCTCTAATGGTTAAGAAACTGAAAAAGATGGCAACGATGGCAAAGATAAACAAGTTCAAGAAGCAATTCAAGAATTTTGAGCCATCAAAAGCTAAGAAGCTAAACTTTCAGAAGAAATCAAATGGTGAAGATGAAGAAAACAAAGATGTGATATGTTTCCACTGCAAAAAGAACGGACAAATAAAGCCCAAATGTCCACTTCTTAAAAAGAACAAAGGGAAGTATGAACGTTATAAAAAGGCTTTCAAAGCAGAAACGTGGAGTGACTCAGATGATGATGAATGCGAACAAGGATATGCCAATATTTGCTTAATGGCCAAATCAGAGTCTGAATCAAGTTCTGATGAAGAAGACGAGGTAAGTAATTCAAAAATTCCTGAAGTAGTTGCAAATTATATTGATGAATTAGTCTCTGTTAATAAAACTTCTTTCAAGAAGATTTCTGAATTGAAAAAGGAAATTTCGTCTTTAAAAAGTGCAAATCAAAACAAGAAAATTGATGTGTCAATTGCAAAAGAAAATGACTGTTTAAAAAGGCAAAACAATCTTTTAAAACAGCAAGATATTTTGCAAAAAGATTAGATTGATTTTTTACAAAAAGAATTCAATCTTATTAAGGAGAATAAAGAATTTCTTAAAAAAGAAAATGATTTATTAAAAAAGGAAATTTCTGATTTGAAAAACATTTCTCAAGAAAAGGAAAGTCTTGAACGTATCTCCAAAGAAAATGAACTTTTGAGAAATGAGATCTCAAATATAACCAAGAAATTCTCAATGGGTTTGAAAAATTTTCAACATATTTTGTCAATTCAAGTTCCCTATTATAATAAATCAGGATTGGGTTTTGAGAAAAATTCTGAATTGAAAAATGAGTTTCCCAATGTCAAAGAAAGTCTAAGAAAAAGACCCTCCCAGATTTGCTTATCAAAATTATTTTCAAAAGTAGTTTGAAAAATCCCATGGTCAAACTATCTTTAAATGCTCAAATTGTTGTGATACAAATCATTCTAAGAATGAATGGCCTAAGGTTTGGAGACCTATTCAGAGGGATATTCTAAGAATGTTTGATCCTAGCCGAAATGGACCCAAGAAAATCTGGGTACCAAAGAAAAAGTAAGTTACTTATTTTTTGCAGGTACCGAAGAAAAGAAATAACAAATGGTACTTAGACAGTGGTTGCTCAAGACACATGACCGGATATCCTCAGAAATTCATTCAGTTAGAAAGAATTGAAGGAGGAAGCGTATCCTTTGGAGGCAGCAACAAAGGAAAAATAATTGGCAAAAGAACTGTCAGAATTGGAAATCTCATCATCAACGAAGTCTCACTAGTTTATGGTTTGAACTTCAATCTAATTAGCATTAGCCAATTATGTGATATTGGTTACAAGATTACTTTCCAAGAAAACAAATGTTTCGGGATAAGTAAAGACAACAAGCAATCATTTACGGGTCAAAGACATGGAAACATTTACCTACTAGACACAAAGACTGATGACTTGCGTTGTCTCATTTCTATAAAAGAATAATCTGATCAGTGGCACAAGAAGCTTGGACACATTAGTGTCAAGTTGATTTCCAAATTAGCTTCGAAGAAACTTGTTAGAGGACTACCAGAACGAAAATTCAAGAATGCCGAATTATGTTCAGCTTGTTCTAAAGGTAAACAGGTAAGAAGTTCGTTTAAATCAATAAATCATGTCAATACTAATCGAGCTTTGCAGTTACTTTAAGTGGATATTTTTGGACCTACTCAAACTTTAAGTCTTGGAGGTAAGAGATACTGTTTTGTTATTGTAGACGATTATTCAAGATTTACTTGGGTGTTCTTTTTGGCTCATAAAAGTGAAATATTTGAATATTTCTTTAAATTTGCCAAAAAGATACAAAATGAAAAGGGTTATACTATTTCTTGCATTAAATCTGATCACGGTAAGGAATTTGAAAATCAAAATTTTTCTAATTTCTGTGATGAAAGTGGTATTCAACATACCTTTTCTTCTCTTTATACTTCTGAACAAAACGGAGTAGTTGAAAGAAAGAATAGAATTTTGCAAGAAATGGCTAGAACTCTTCTTTTCGAAAACAAAACTCCAACTTATTTTTGGGCTGAAGTGGTTTCAACAGCTTGTTATATTTCAAATCGAATTTTTTCAAGACAAATTCTTGAAAAGACTTCTTATGAGCTGTTCAAAGGTAAAATTTCTAATATTTCTTACTTTCGAATATTTGGATGCAAATGTTTTATTCTTAAAAATCCTAATGATCGTGTTGGTAAGTTTGATGAAAAGTCAGATGAAGGAATTTTTCTTGGATACTCAACTACAAGCAAAGCCTACAGAGTATACAACAAAAATACTCAAACAGTGGAAGAATCAATGAATGTCAAGTTTGAAGACTCAATTTAGACTCAACAAGATGACTCTGACACTGAAAATCCAACAACTGAAGAATCCGACAAATCATCTGATGAACTGGCGATAAGAGAAAGTGATCAGAATCAAAGATCTGATGAAATTCCAGAATCATCAAACCAAGAAAATAATAAAGAATCAACAAATCTTGATGTTGAAGACAATGAAAGATTCAACAAAAACTGGAAGCATAAATCCAGTCATCCCCATGATTTTATCATTGGAAGCTTATATGAAGGAATAAAAACAAGGGCAAAGGCAAAAGAAGTTATAAACACGCTGGCTCTTATCTCTGAAGTTGAACCAAAGAATATTGAAGAAGCCTTGAAAGATGAAAGCTGGATTGAAGCCATGCAAGAGGAACTTTTACAATTCAAGATCAATCAAGTATGGGAACTCGTTCCAAGATCCAAGAATCACCTAGTTATTGGAACAAAATGGGTATTTCGAAATAAACTGGATGATCAGGGAAAAGTCATCAGAAATAAAGCGAGACTTGTGGCCAAAGGATATTCACAAGAGGAAGGAATAGATTACGATGAAACATATGTTCCGGTGGCCAGGTTAGAAGCAATAAGAATGTTATTAGCATATGCTTGTTTCTGTGAATTTAAATTATTTCAGATGGACGTCAAAAATGCATTCTTGAATGGCTATATCAAAGAGAAAGTATATGTAGATCCCCTTTTTCTTCATCATGGCTAATCCAGATACAACTCCGATCACTCTTACTGCTTCTCTTACTCCATCATCTTCTTCGTCATCTTTAACAGAGTTTCGCACTTCAAATGCTAAGATAGACTATCTTTATGAAGTCTTTCTTAGCGATGAAACGAAGATTTCCGAAACACAACTTCCTCTCATGAACCCATACTTAGCCTTTGCCAAACCCGCTTTATCTTTTTCCCCCTATCAGGTCTATCAGACATCTCATTCGACATACTCCCAAAGAGGTCAAAGAGTACGTCCAGTCTTCCAAATTTGACCAACACCCAATTCCTACAACTGAAAAGGAATACTTTGTTACCCTCCAAATTCCTCTTGAATTTCCAAAACAGTGGATCCAACAAGGGTATTCGCATATTCACTATGGAGCAGTACGTCTTGCTCTTACCTTTCATGGGAGAAAAGGCTTGCCTGTTGTGGCTAGAATGGCTCTTTTGGATATTAGGTTCCTAGAATACCAGCATGCTTGTATTGGTACTGTTCCAACTACTTTAAATGCTGGAACAATCTTTGTAACCCTTTATCCAAATTTTAATATTGCCCTTTCAGATCCCCAGCTACTTTCTTTCTTGAAAGTTCAACTTCAGCTTACTGGAGTGCCTCAAACTGCCGATTCAATTACTGCAACTCTTCACTACCAAATGGTGTATAGAGTCCAAAATCATGCCCTAGATTTGAACTTCCAAAATGGAAATGAAGATGCACTGTTCACATCCATGCAAAATGATCAGGGCTCTTGCATCCATGTTCCTCGGCAGATTCCAAAAGAAAAGTTAGCCAAGCTTCTTCCTGAGTCTTGGATAACAAATTATGAAAAGCTCCACCAAAATAGCAAGCCTCTCCGGTCTTCAGACTCTAAATTCGTCAGAAAAAGAGATGGTACTGTAACCATCAAATTCAGCAAAGAGAAAGAAGAAACTCCTTCCATTTTCCCTACTATCTTTTATGATAGGGCCTTGTGTTCCTAATCCAGTTCTAGAAGAATCAGACCCAAAAAAGTTGGTTCAATACTTCAATAGTGACGGGCATCATGTCCATCACTACAAAGACCCTTATGGTCATTATTTTTGGATCCTTTTTGCTAGTGTTCTTCATGTACAAATTCTCCAGATGAAGTAGATCCAGCTACTAGGCCAAAGCGAAAAGCTAGGAAGGCCAAGGACAGCTTCTATCAAAGATATTTGGATGGATACTCAATCGTTGATACCTTTGGAGAGAATAGCGGAAACCAGTTTATAGTTTCTTATGAGTCGCCATCACCTCCATCATTTCCATCAACTCCATCATCCCCATTATTTCCATCACCTCCACCACCACCATCACCTCTATATAAAAAATCTGTTGTCTCCCTTTTTTACAAACCAATCTATAAGTGGGTAAAGAAATATTCTTATCCACTTGAAATCCCAGTCCTTTCTGAAAACCCAACCACCTGGCAATTTCCATCTATTTTCATGTTCAATGAAGCTGATTTTCCTTCTTTAAATCTTATTGAAAGTTCTCAGCTTTCTTTTCCTGCTACTGAGAATTTACTGATCCACAGCGAAGATACCTTTATGCTCCAAAAATTTCTTCTCCCACCAATGTAGATGAACGTGAAAGACCAAAAAGAACACCTGTTGCTAAGGCTGTTCTAAATTGGCAGTCGGAAACTCTTCTGGTGCAAAATCAGGCTTTCAAGACGATTGACTCCAAAATTGTTGATGTGCAACAAGAAATTCGAAGATACGACGAGTCTCTTAAAAAGATGCTTGTAGATTTCCAGAAAAGGCTCCATGCTCTGGAATCAAGACAGCATCTTGGATACCATTATCTTGAAAGTCCGAAAAATGAAATAGAGAAACTCAGAAGGCAAATTAGTCTCCTTGAAGAAGGAAAATTTAAGCCTACTGACTTTTTCTCTATTCCAAGAATAGGATATCGTCCTTCAAAGTCGCAAAACTCTCCAGTTTTTGCTGCAACCGCTCTTGCAGCCGAAACTTCTACCTAGCGAGATAGAAGTGATATGACAGAAATGCGAAATCGCATTCGAGAAATGGAAAGGCTCAGAAAGGAAAGATTGAAAGCAAAATCTGTTGCTGAATCCTCTGGAGAACCTGAAAAGAATTCTGACCAGCAGATTATGATCTCAAACCCCTTGGAATCTTTTCTGAGGGATTTAAGCAAAGATTAACAAAAGAATCCAGAAGCTGATTCAGAACAACATTCACAAGAGTATACTCCTCCAAAAATAGGAAAGGTATCAAATTTGCTAAGTTCGGATTCAAAATCTGACTCTTTATCCTCTTCCTCTTCCTCTACTTTTCCAATCCCTTCCATCGAATCTTTCCATATACTACCAGCTACTCCTTCAGTTTTCATGGCTGATCCACCAGAACAAGATATGGAACCAAACCCATCTGAACCAGAGATTATTCAAATCAATAACCCATCTCAGGTTCCTGTTTCCTCATCCAAATAGTTCTTCACTTTTGATGATACTGCTTATTCCAAATGGCCAGAAAAATTGGATGAATTCCATGCTTGGTTGAACACTAGAGCTCTTATTGTTGAAAGCAAATATGATGTTCTTTTAGAATTCGCCACAAGGTTTACCGGAAGCCTTAAACATTAGTGGCAGTCAACTTCTGAAACAGACCAAATGACCTTTCTTCTTCTGCAAGATTTTTCCCAAGCCATTGGAATCATTTACCTATATTTCATAGGAAAACCTTCTGATCTTCATGAACTCAAAAGAAGAGAATATTTTGAAAGAAAATGTTGTTCTCTTCAAAAAAAAGCACCTAGATCGCCATTATAGAGAAATGCTCGAACTCTTTTATGGCCTAGGAGCTGATCTAAATTTGAAACAAGTCTTCTTAGCTTCCATTCCTAAAGAACTCTCCCAACAGGTTAAGAGATCTTTTCTCAATAAGCAAAAAAGAATTGTTGTTATCCCCTTTGGAGAACTACAACAAGAAATCCATCTTTGTCTTGATGAACTTTACCTCTGAAGACAAATGATGAAAAACTACATTAGAAACAATCATGAACTTGATGGTGCTTGCTCCAAACAATATTTGAAGATCAAATGTTCAAAGAAAGATCGTGACGGTTCCTGTGGAGAATATTCCAAGAAGAACAAGCATTTCAAGAAGTTTCGAGTGAAAAGATCCAAGCACTTCAGAAGGAAGAAGAAATGGCGATTCCTGTGGAAATGAAGAAACTTCACAGGACATAAGAAATCAAACCGTTGCTTCATTTGCAACAAGAAGGGCCACTTTGCCAAAAATTGTCCTAAGGCAAAAAAAGGTCAGAATCATCTCATTCATAATATCGAACTAGAGATAGGAGTCTCTCTTGACAATGATGACATCAAATCCCTGTTCTCTGTCGATGAAAATCCCACTAACCAAACACTTTGCATCATTCCTTATTATTTCACCCCCAGTGAAACAGACTCTGATTCAGAACCTGAAGAACATTTCCATCTATCTTCATAGCCTGAAAATTTGGACCCCAGTATACATTCCAGTCAACTTCATTGTCCCCACTTCCCAGTCAAAATCTATCTCTCAAAGTTTGCCAAACCAATTTCAGTCATTGCCCTCATAGATACTGGTGCTAGTGCTTCAATTCTAGACACTAAAGTTCTTCCTGAAGAATACTGGACTTCCTGTGTTCGGTATTTCAACTCTGCTTTAGGAGATACTTTTTCTATAAATGTTCGCACCACACCTGTGTCTATTCAGTTTTTCCCCCAGTGCTTCATTACCACTAGAATTCTTAGATCTAGTCTTCCCAATAAAGATTTGATTATTGGGTGGGACATCATGACTCAACTTCCAGATTTGAGAATTGTTCCTAGAAAAGGTCTTAGGTATAAAGACCAATTCTCTGAATTCGTCAATATCCAAAGGCTCTTTTCCATCCAGATGAGTCTGTTAGATCTAATCATGTAGAAACTGTTAGAATCATGCTCAGAAAATCATTTCAAATTCTCTCAGAAATGTTCTCATCCTTTGTGGAAAAATCCAGAATTTTATGTTCGGCTTCCCTTTAAGAAAAATGAGGTTATAAATCCTACTAAGTCAAGTCACTCGGGAATGAATCCAGAGCATTTGGCTCTTGCTAAAAAAGAATACTCAGAATTGTTACAACAAGGCCTTATTGAAACTTCAAATTCTCAATGGGCTTGTGAAACTTTCTATATCAATAAGTGTGTTGAGCAAAATAGAGGTAAAATGAGATTGGTAATCAATTATCAACCTCTTAATCTTTTCCTCCAGGATGACAAATTCCCTTTGCCTTCTCGAAATTCCCTTTTTGGGGGAATCACTAAAGCCCATATTTACTCAAAGTTTGATCTTAAAGCCGGATTTTGGCAATTAGGGCATTCATCCTGATGACAGACCAAAAACAGGATTATGTATCTCAAACTAACACTTCCAATGGAAAGTCCTTCCATTTGGTCTCAAGGTTGCTCCTTCTTTATTCCAAAAGGCTATGTGTCGCATATTCCAGCCGATCTTGTCCAGTGCTACTGTCTATATTGACGACATATTACTCTATAGCCCAGACAAAGAATCTCACTGCCGACTTATGGAGCAGTTTGCAGAAATTGTGAAGAAATATGGCACCATGCTTTCCTAGAGAAAGATGACCATTGCCCAAACAGAAGTTGAATTCCTAGGCATGCACCTTAACAAAGGTACGTATTATCCAGGGCCACATATCGCCAAGGAATTACAAAAATTTCCTGGAAAGAATTTTACAATCTAGCAAGTTCAACAATTTCTCGGAATAATTAATTATCTCAGAGATTTTGTTCCAAACATTGTGAAGTTGTTAAGTCCTTTGCAACTGATGTTAAAAAAGCATCCCCTGCTATGGAGAAAGGCACAAACCAAAGCAGTTGCAGAACTCAAAGAACTTATGCAAAATCTTCCCCCTCTGCAAATTCCATCCACAAGGAAGAGAATTTTGCAGACTGATGCCAGTGATGAATATTAGGCAGCCATATTGTTCGAAGAACTTCGTGGTAAGCGACATCTTTGTGCTTACAAAAGTGGCAAGTTTTCCCAGGCAGAAATGCACTATCACTCTACCTTCAAGGAAATTTTAGCAGTAAAGAATGGAATAAAAAAGTTCGAGTTCCATCTTATTGGCCATCATTTTTTGGTAGAACTGGACATGGCTTCTTTTCCCCAGATGACTAAATTCAAACAGAAGCAGATTCCTCATCCTCAGCTACTCAGATAGGCTGAATGGTTTTCGAAGTACTCCTTCGAAACCAAACATATTGCAGGAAAAAAGAATGTGCTTGTAGATTTTCTCTCCAGACCGAAATCATCGACAGAAATCAACATGTATATTCTCAGGCATCCCTTTCCGCTTCAGTCAGACAAGTACAAAATTGAAACATTTCGAGATTGGCCAAGCCTGGAATATCCTCAAGAAATAATTGAGCAAATTCAACAAGATAAGCTCACTAAAAATTTTGACAACCGCGTGTGGCAATGTCACACAGACCTTTTCAGACTACATGGAGGCTCTATTCTTAGCCCTTCTAGATTACACTCGAGGTACCCTTTCATTCACCCATTAATTTGGAAAGAAAATGAATTTCCTGAAAAACTTAAATGGCTATTATGGTACCTAACCAGTAAGTACGTAATAGCTATTGAGTTTCCCACCATAAAATTTCTTCTCAAATTAACCAGATTGATCATGGCCGATCACATCGAGCTAAATGAACACGAGAAAAACCTTTTCTCCGTGTTCAAATGGTTTTACCCTCCTGTTTATTGGAAACGACTCTTTCTAGAAGAGTTAAAAAAAGTCCGAGATAATCCAGAAACACACACGGTTGTACTCCTCCATCGTCCTTGGACTTTTGTGCACAATAATGGTACCATCTCCAATACTCCTGCAATAGTAGGTACCACTACCTACAAGCCCCAGTCACAACTTCAAGTTGCACATGTCTATAATTCATTCCCTAGTCGCATTGGCTTTGTTGAATATAATTACAAAGAACTACAGAGAATCCTATGCCAAGAAAATCGTATCATTCCTGAAGAAGCATGGGATTATTTCACACCTGTTTCGTGGGATCACGAAGGATCCTCATATGCAATGACACAAGCGTTCAGAGAGTACGAACAGGCACAGATGCAGCCCGGATCATCGCAAGATCAAGAAATGTCAGACACAGGAGATCCAGTACAATCATCTCAGGATCCATGGGATGGACCACTCTCTCAAGATCCCTATGACTATGGACCATTATCATTATCCGTTGGACTTGACACCAGCACAAGCTCCTATTACTCTCAAATAGGAAATTGGCCCCAGCCAGTCATGCTCGAAAGAACTAGTCAAAACTTATCTCTTCGAAACTTTTCCATATATGCATCATCTTCCTCGAACCAAATGCCAGTATTACTGAAGATTATTTTTGAAAAAATCCTGGAACAACGACAAATAGCAGAAAATGAATGTGCAAATAGCTCGAACAGCTCAGACTATGATTATAACTCTGGATAGAGATAAACCATCACTGTTTATTGTAGCATTAATAGCCGGGTACTACACTTCATTGTAGGATACTATTTCACCTATTGTTTCACCTAACCCTATGAGTGTGTTTAAGTGTCTTACGAATGTATTTTCGATGGACAGACGTCCAATAGTGTACCTAGTTGTAGGTGTGTCTTGTTTTAATGTACCTAGTTTTAGGTATGTTTTGTTTTATCTGTGTTTTGTCTGAACATTCGTCCGACGATGTATTCCCTAATGCCTATATAAGGCCATGTAATCCTTTGGCTTGGAATAAGAGGGAAAGTTGTAAAAATTTTCAGAGTTCTTACTTTCCATGCCTCTCTAAAAATCCTTTTCTTCAAAGCCTAGCATGATCCTCTAAGAAATGCAGCTCGACCAGTTAAGGCATAGTATCATCCTGATAACTTTGAGTGTCTCTATGCTCTGAACTAAATCTCTGGGTAGTTTTGCAGCTAAAAGGCAGTCCCTGAAGGGCTTGAACAAGAAGTTTGCCCACGCGGGATAGCATACCTGTTGCAAAACTGACCTTGTTTTCCCTGGTTTTGAAGATCCTCAAAAGTCTGATCAGGTATATACTCTCAAGAAAGCATTATACGGTCTCAAACAAGCACCATGTGCTTGGTACGAAAGACTAAGTAGCTTTCTGGTAAAGAACAATTTTACAAAAGGTAATGTTGATACTACCCTCTTCATCAAAAGAAATGGTAAAGATATTTTAATTATTCAAGTCTATGTAGATGATATTATTTTTGGCTCTACAGATGAGAAATTGTGTAAGGATTTTTCAAATATCATGCAAAGTGAATTTGAAATGAGTATGATGGGTGAGTTAACTTTTTTTCTTGGACTACAGATTAAACAAACCAACAATGACACCTTTCTCTGTCAAGAAAAGTATGCCAGAGAAATTGCTAAAAAATTTGGTTTAGGAAATTGCAAAAAGACAGAAACTCCAATGTCATATACCATTAAATTAGACAAGGATGAAAAAGGAAAATCAGTAGATCAAAAATTGTATAGAAGCATGATAGGTTCACTTATATATTTAACTGCTTCAAGACTAGATATTCAATTCAGTGTTTGTTTATGTGCAAGATTTCAGTCAGAACCAAAGGAATCTCATCTTACGGCAGTCAAGCGGATCATCAAATATGTTGGCACCAATCCTACACTTGGATTGTGGTACCTAAAGGGATCTAATTTTACTCTAATTGGATATTCTGATTCTGATTATGCTGGTTGTAAGATTGACAGGAAAAGTACCTCTGGAACGTGTCAATTGTTAGGACATATGCTTGTGTCATGGTATTCAAAAAAGTAATAAACTATAGCTCTTTCTATAGCAGAAGCAAAATATGTCTCACTTGGAAGTTGTTGTGCTCAAATCCTTTGGATGAAGCAACAATTGAAAGACCTCAACGTCAAAGACTCAACTGTGGAGATTAAGTGTGACAATACAAGCGCCATTAATCTGACCAAGAATCCTATTCTGCATTCAAGAGCTAAGCATATCGACATTAAGCATCATTTTATTCGTGATCATGTTTTAAAAAGAGATATTAATGTTCAATTCATAGATACAAAACACCAATTAGCTGACATTTTTATGAAACCTCTTGAAAAGAAAAGTTTCGAGCTTATTAGAGATAGACTAAACATTATTAACCCTTTCTATTGAGCTGTGCAGTAAAAACTCATATTGCATCTGATGATTTATTTGCATCCGATGATCAAACACACATTTGAAGCATTTAGTTTTGGCGCGAAAATCATCTTATAAAAGGTATGTATCTTTGATATATTTGATTGATGTGTTTGCTTGAATCGAGTTGTCTTAAATGATACCGTTTGGGAATTAAAATCTCCAAAATTTTTGGAATATAATTTTCAAAATTTCTATTAACTGTCAATTGGCAGTTACAAAAACGGGTCTTATAAACCCTTCTTCTGCCTCTTCGTTTTTCACTCTCTCACAAAATAGACAAATTCTTCTCTCTCAAATCTCTGAAACTCTAAAAATCCTGCCTTTCTCTCTCGAAACCTCAAAACTCTTCAATGGTGCCTAAAACGACCTCCGAATCGAAGAAAGCAACGAGGGGCTCAAGGAGATCAAATCGTCTCGCCAGAATGACAACTAGGGCACAACAAGATGGCGAACCAGAGAAGATCGATATCTCTGATACGGGCTCTGACACGGAATCATCTGAAGGTAACAAATCTCCGAAAATTCCTGTCAATGAGCGAGATAACTTTGTTAAAGCAAGGCGATTGATTAAAACCATCAAACTACTTCGAGCAAATCGAAGTGATCAGAGCACTGTCAACGCAGTTTGTACTACATTAGGTTTTCTGTTTGAACGAGAGGTTGTTGAGGTATATGAAAGAGGTCTGAAGATGAATAGAACACCTGTTGCTGAGAAAGGTATAGTCTTGAAGGAAACATCTACTGCTGATAAAAGTGTTAAGAAGACTCCTACGACAGAGAAAACAGGGACCTCTAGAAAAGGAAAGGAGAAAATAGGGGAAGCGTCGAATGTGGGTTCAGATGATAGACTTGTTGTAGAGGAACCACAAACTGTAGAGAAGAGCCAAAACATTGATCCTAGAAACGAGGACAATGATGAAAAATTATTCACTGAGTTTGTGCCTCTCTTTAGCATTCCCCCTGATGATCAGAAAAATGATAGTTTGTTCAGAAACAAGGCTCATCAGATTGCTTATAATTCTCTTTTAGCTAGAGGAGTCTTGAACAACAGGGTAGTAGATTTCACTTTCTTTGAACATTTCAATATCAAGATTCAGAAGCTGGTTGAATATCTTGATCTTGTGAAAATGTGCTCTCTCTCTCACAAGGTGTACCCTGAACTCATTGCCTACTTTTATTCTAATCTCTTCTTCACTTCTCCTTCTGAGATCGAATTCTCTGTATTTCAAACTGATTATAAGTTGACAGCCTTGGGTCTTTCTGCCATCTTAGATTCTACACATATTGAATTCTCATTTATTCCTATTACTTCTGATTTGGCATATTGATCTCTGTCTGGTAACTCTTCTTTTATCAGAGGTTCATCATCTCATGTTTCTCACAACCTTTTTTCTCTCAATTCCATTGTTTTACACAAAATAATCATCAACTGTCTTAGGCCCAAAGGTTCTTCCAAAACTGATGTTTCTAGATATGAGGCCAAGCTAATATGGGCAATTCAGAACACCATTCCTCTTTCCTTGTCAAATATGATAATTCTCCAAATGTACCGCACTGTCAAGAAGGGTAAAAGTCAACTCCCTTATGGAGCTCTGATCACTACTATCTTTAAGTACCTCAAAATTTCCATTTCTGCTAAACTCAAAGGTAAAACTCTTCCAATCATGACTATCGGAGAACTTATGATGACTAAGATGGGTTATAAGTTTGATGGTGTAAACTGGATGAACAAGAAGAATGAAATTGTTCCAGTTGAGTTGATGAACAAACAGCAAAATGATTCTGTTAATGTCTCTGCTGAACCTGATAAGGAGGAGTCCATCAAACCTTTAGTCAGAAAAAGGAAAGTGAAGCAGCTTGCTCCAAGATCAGATAGGCCAGCAAAGAGAAAACATATTATGGCCAGTGATTCTGATGACACGGGAATATCAGATGGAAAATCTGATGAACAATCTGATGCTGATGACAGAAGCAATGAAGAGAGAAGGTTCACCCAATGGCTACTTAATGAAGAAGCCAAGTACAAAGCTCGTGATGACAGACATGCTGCACATCAACTTGAGATTCAAAGGTTGAGAGATGAGGATCAAAATTTGATGCAATCATTTAGTGACCTCATCAACCAAATTGTGATGGACAATCAGCAAGATGAAATGGCAAGAGCAGATAAAGAAACGGCAGACACTCAGTTTTTTGAAGCAGGACCTTCTCGGGGACAGGGGGAACTTGAGCTTGAGCTTGAGCATGCAAATGTTCTGGAGGCTGATAGACAGGGGGAGTATGACCAACATAATGTTCCAAATGTTGAAACTGGTCTTGAACTGACTGATGTAGAGAAAATCCAAAGTAAACAATTGACAGATCCTTCCGAAGCCACATCTGCTGATTTCCCTCTTAAAGGAGCTGGACATGACAATGTTGTTAGTGAGATTCCACCAGAAGCTCAACAGCCAAGAAAAGAGAAGCAAGTTGAATCTGCTACAACCACTCCTTTTGGACATTGTCGCGACCTACCTCTCGAGGGCCGAACTCAATGAGTCGGGTTTAGAGATAAGTATTCATGAAATGGTCCATATGGCACATCATAAAAGATAGCTTTACCGAAGCATCGACCTTTTAGTCATCCATACGGTCCGCATGGCACATCATAAAAGACGGCTCATCAAAGTGTCAATCTTTTAGTCATCCATACGGTCTGTTTGGCACATCATAAAAGACGGCTTACTGAAGCATCGATCTTTTGGTCATCCATATGGTCCATTGATCATGAACGTGGATTTTCCCTAAATTCATACCTCGCATGACAGCGGATCGATTTTATCTTTTTTAGGAGTTGCCACTAGCCTAGGTCGGGGGTCGGCTAGAATACCCAACCGAAACGCGGGAGTTTCATTTCGGTTTCTACGAAAACCAGAGATCATGAGTTCGGGGACTAGCTTACGTTAATATTTCTATTAACGCCCTTTCGGTACCGCTAAACTTATCATGGTTGTTATCTAAATTATCATGCATTTATTTTTTACCATTTTCATGTTAAAGTCTTAGTCCACTAGGAAATCATGCATCTTGCTTTTGTATTTTCATTTAAGATTCTAAACTAATCTTATCTTAGTCTAGAAAAAGAAAGAAACAATCAATTGTATTGAAAGACATTTCGTAAAGTAAACACTCAAAGTATTGAAAAGACGAGCTAATTCTAAGTGCGAGAAAGTAAAACCCGCAACTCGTTAGGTGTTTATTACAACACAAATTGAAAACCCGAGACATGATCGAAGACGAATGAATTGAATACAAATTGAAACCGGATCGGACATCGGTCTATTGCCACCATCAAGTGAATACAAATTGAGACCGGATTGGACATCGGTCTATCGCCTTGGTCTTTTACAATTTTGGATTATCCCTTCCATGGACCGCCTCTCGGGTGTCGGCGTTTACATTCACAACATACATTCACGACAAACAATATACAAAGGAATAACCAAAGAAAAGCAATGGTGCAAACAATTCATAAGTCAACCACGGGCCTCGGGATCGGCCTTTGTTTTTCATGCATTTCGATTCACCACCCACCTAATCATCTAACATTATTTGATTAATGGTTAACGATAATGGGCTACCATTTGCTTTCACAAAACGGCAACTCATATCAATTAACCTCTAAAATCGGGTTCTAAATGACCATAATGGGCTACCTGCCGAACATGCACCGGGCCTAACATCCATCTAACCAACACATGCATAGCAATGAAATAAGCATGCATTCAGGTCCATGGGCCTTATTTCTTAACCAATCAAGCAATGGGAAGTGGGCTTCATAAGAAGACCACTTATTCAATTATTATCTAATTCGGATTGCTTCTGTTCAGATGTGATTAACTAACCTAATGATGTCCAAATGAAGTGATTCAGGTGTCATTAGAAATCTTATGTCATGAGGATCAAAAGTTAAGAAGAACATTTTTTCTAAATCCCCACCGATTTTCACGAAACATACAATTTCACTCTCGGTGACAGACTGGACCCGGTTCTGTTACGGATTTTAAAATAATGGCGGGAAAAATAACAAACCTTATCAAAACCATGTGAAAATTTTTATGTAATTAGGATTCTCCGAGTGTGACAACTTTCATGTTTTGATTTTTTGGTAAAAAGTCCTCCAAATTTGTATAAAATTCATTTTTCGCCAAGGACTCATTTGCAAATCAAATTTTAACCAGAGAAGACCTTATATGAAATTTTTAGCAAATTGACCCTCTAAAAATTGCTATTAGGCCCTCAAAATTTCCAGTCAACATAATGAGATCCCAAGAAACAAATTTGTAGTTTTGAGTTTTCGCAAAGGAGGACTCTAACTTTATCAAATTCGGAGAAACATCTTTTGGATTCCAAAGGAATGAAAATCAGATCTGAACACAGATACAGATTAGATCATAAAAATTAATTTTAAAAATCCAAATGAATTCCGATTTTTATGAAATTAGTATCACTGGAAAGATCTCGATCTCAGTGTGAACTTTCGTGAAGAAAACGTTTTCATATTTTGAACACATGAATTTATAAAAATCGAAGAACACATGAAGGCCAGTCAGAAACTAGTATGTCACCAGATCTATGCATATATGACGTTGCAGATCGTACAATCCTAACATGCTTGGAATTTTATGATGAACAGATTAAGATGTATTCTACGACTTTCATGAAGGAAGTTTCTTCAAACAACGATCGTAGAAAATCAGAAAAATCATAGAACAGCACAACGTCAATCAGGAGATCATCAGAACAGACTTGAACATCACATTCCAGATTCTGATCCTAACTTCCGAAAGAGTTTTGAACTAGCAAATTAAGTCTGATTGAGGCATACAATATATCAAATCGAAGCTTGAGACGTGTTTTACGACTCTCTATTTCATCACTTTGCAAGATTTCGACATTAACGAGCTGAAATCAGCATCTCAAACATGCAGGTTTCTCCGTACACGATTTCACAGAATAACATCCAAATGTACCTACCTTGTTCAGGAGTGTTGCTGAGCTCGAACGAGCTATTTTGGCCACCGATAAACTCCGGAATGGCGCCAAATATAGCTCCCGATATCTACGTCACAAGGTAATAATATCGGCGTAAGATTAAGATCTAAAGATGAAGAAGCAAAATCAAGCTCAAAGTTGAACTCCGGTGGCCTTTCCGATGAAAGCTGGCCACCACAGCTTCGTGACAGGGCTAAGGATGATGATTGCAAGCCTCGGACCGCCTAGGAAAGACGCCGGAATGCCGGAATCGCCGGAATCATCGGCTGGACAGATCACCGGTTCGGCCGCCGGTGATGCAACCCAGAGAGAGATGGAGCTGATCGGAGATGCTCCGGCCACCAGCAGATGTGGCCAGCCTTGCGACTGGCTTTAGGACGTCCGGGGGGCCACCGGAGTGGCGACGGTGCGCCAGAAATCGGCCAGCAAGTGGCCGGCGTGAGCAAAGAAAACTCACGGCCAAGAGAGGGAGAGGGAGAGAGAGATAACGTGAGATGGAGAGAGAAGGAGAAGGAAGAGAGAGAAAACCAGATCTGAAAATGTGAGAGCTTCCTTCAATTTTGGAGGGAAAAAAAAACTATATACTCCTCTCAACTTTGAATCCTAGCCCTTAGATTGATCCAATGGCCTGGAATGCATCCTTAATGATTAAGAATATTCCTTAAGGGCTAAGGATTGGTGACATGGCATTATAGATGGACATGATCAATTCTAAATGAATGGCCATGATTGATTTGCTTATCCCCTAATTAATTTGCTTAATCCTTAAGGAAGGGCATTTTAGTAATTTCACTTAGGGGCATTTTCGTAATTTTCAATTAACGGCATTTTTGTCATTTTTGGGCTCAAAGGGATGTGGCCGGCCTTGGCCGGTCGGAATGGACCGTCGATCGTCGGATTTTCGACCGGAAAATGGCCAGTTCGATTAGACCGGTTCAATTCGAATCAAACCGGGTTGAACCGGTTTGTCCCGAGTTTGGCCGGGTTCAACCGGTTCAATCCTTGGTTCCATTTGTTTCAATTTTGTACAATTTGATCTCTATCATGATTAAATGATCCAATTAATATTGAATTCGATTAAATTGGATCGAACCAATTTGAAACTTATTTACAAATTGATCCAATTTAACTTGTTTAGCTCAATTGTTCTTGAATTTGAGTTAATTGTATGGCCAAGCTAGACTAACGAATTTAATTGAAGTCCAATTAGCCAAATTGAGTCTCAATTCATCAAATTGAATATTAGTCTAGAGTGGGTCAAGTTGAATTGCACTAATTGGACCAATTACTCTTAGACTTTTCAATCGTTGGATCACTAAATTGATCAAATTGGCTCAAATTCATGTGAATCTTCCAAATTTGATTTCGAATTTGGATTTCATATAAGAAATTAGGCTCATTCGTGTCTCAATTGCGCAAATCACGAAAAATCGATCCAAATCACTTATTATGGCCAAAATTGAGGGTTTTTGCGTTTGGCTTGGAATTACAAAATTTGTTCCAAAATTGAATATAAGATGACCTCTAGATCAAACGTTGTGAAGAAAACTAACCTAAAAAATGACTAGAAATGAAGTAATTTCATTTTTGGCCGATTTGAACCAAATTCCGCAAATTGGGAAAAAGTTGATTCTAAATCGATTTTTGTAAAATTTCAAATGCCAAAGGCAAATTGAATGTAAAATAAGATGATTTTTAGATTTTTGTATTTTTCAATTTTTTTTGTCAAAGGTTTGACCAAAAGTCAAACCCTAGTTAACTTTTCACTAGGAGCTTGATTTTATGATCAAATCTTTGAATTTTTCTGGAATTTCCACTTCTAAAGTGAAATTAAATTTGAAAGGAATCTTTTCATGTGAAAAGCCCCAATTTGACCCGGGGTTGACTTTTTGTCAAAGGGTTGACCAAAAAGTCAACCCGAAAGTCAACCGTTTGACTTTTAGGGTTTTTGCATGAAATGAATAGAAAATTGTTTACAGAAGCTAGGCTAACAAATAGAATTTAAAAACGATACTTTTTGTTCAAGAAACGGGTTCCGTCGCGATCGGAAACCATAATCTCGAATTTTCTACTTTTAATGACGCGTCGGCTAAAAATTAGGTGTCAACAGACATCATATCTCTTCATCAATGTCAGATCATGAAGCAATTACTGATCTGAGATGGAGACAAGTAGCAGTTCAACATGAACTCCGAGCACTCAGAAATGATTTTAGAGAGGGAATCCAGGAACTCAAGGACTTGATGGAAGCTAGAATCGACAATCTAAAGACACAAGTCAGAACTGATGTACAACTTGCAGCCATTCATACTGCAAACATTGAAGGCAAGATAAATAAGCTCTCGACAAATGTTGAACAAAGATTGAATCAACTATCTTGCTTCAGTCTCATCCAAGTACCTTTCCTTCCTGCACCTTCTACATCTTCTGGACTGTCTGCACCATCAGCCTCTCTAGCAAACCAAACAAATTGACCTTCTCAATTGCATTTGATACTTGCCTTTACATGATTGATTTTTGATTTGAATGTTTTTGGTGTGAACTTTGTTGGCTTGATTGACACTAGTTGTTGAACTATGATTTGAATCTAGATGTTAGTATTTCATATTGGACTCTTCTTGACTATTCTATTATCATGCTACTAATCCTTTTTTTTGCTGATGTAAAAAAGGGGGAGAAGAATGCTACACAGAGAATATGAAAGACGAATGTGAGAACATGAAAATATGGAATGCTAAACTGATGAAGTGTTATGCCACCATTGCTATGAATAGAGTATTTATTCACACAAATAATTTTAAAATATATGGATAGTTTTGTCATTATCAAAAAGGGGGAGAATGTTGTGAAAAATCCCTAATTAGTTTTGAAGAATAACAAATGCAGGCAAATACTGAGTCATCAGACTTAGTCGATGAAAGGACTTTGTCATCAGACTCAAAATTCCTCGTCAGATTCAATAAGTGTTATTCTTGGCAGGTTTATGCAGGACGATCAAATTGATATCTTAAGATATCTTATTTGGTAATCACAAGATTATTCCTTAAACACGAAGAACTACACTTTTGGAAATCAAGATTTAATTGAATGGACGATCAAATCACTTGGAGATAATGGTTCTTTTTCTAATGGCTTTGTATCTTTTTGGGAAGTTTCTCCAACGGGTTGATTTGGAGATAAATCCTCCGAAGACTGTCCAAAGGGTAGATTGGAAGTGGAGGAGTATAAAAGGAGTGCATACGTCGTACAAAGCAGAGAACCAGAATCGAGAATTTCAAAGTCTGAATAGAGCTTCAATCTTACACACTTATAATTACTGTATTCCATGGTGTGATTTTAGAGAGAAAATTACTTGAGTGTAGAGTGTACGTGATAGTGCAATCTATCATCTGAGAAGCACTGCTTCTGTAATCTCTTGGTGATTCAATAGTGAAACACAGCCAATAGGCTGCCAGCTTGGAGAGTGGACGTAGGCTTGACAAAGCCGAACCACTATAAAGATCTAGTGCAGTATTCTCTATCCCTATACTTTCATTTATCATTGTTAACATTATATTGTATACATATCTGTCAAACAAGTTCATTAGAACATCATCATAATCATGAGATGCATCCATCTGACGAAAATTTGTCATCAGACGCAAACGTCTGACGACAATTTTACATACAAGTTCGTTAGACTCATCCATCTGACTTTGCCCATATAAATTGTTAATCTTGACTATATTCATTCCGCACGATTAATTTATCAAATTTGACAAAATCACCTATTCACCCCCTTCTAAGTGATAGCACTAGTCGTAACAGGTGGTTATCAATTGGTGTAAAATGGTATTTAGTGGTTGATGTGAGCCAATTTAGTTGCTGATCTAAGTTTTTTTCAAAAGACTTAAGGCCATCACTATGCCTTCTTTTAGTAATATTGTCTAACGAGATAAAATCCCGAAAAAAGTTATGATTTTCAATTCTTGTTTGTTCCGCGACTAGACTACTGATTTGACTAGCAACAAACACAATACTGGACTCGGATTCGTTGTCTTATAACGTCAGAAATCCTATATATAGAGCAATGGCAGGTCTTCTTATACCTCTATGAGGAGTCTAAGGGCTGCATATCCGCAAATCTTTCTTGAAGAATCAGCCGCGAAATTCTATGACCATGGCTCAGCAAATTTAGATTGAAGCTCTTGATCTTGAACCTTGGATTTATCTGAGTACCTCTCCCATGTTCCAAATCATTGGAACCATATGTTTAAACCACAGTGGAGAAGGGTAAATCTATCTGTATCTACAATGGAAGAATGCTAAAAACCCATAATCCGCATAATTCGAATTCTAACTATTTTAGTTTGGCTCTGTGAGATTTTGTGGGACAACTGTTCTAAAAACCTAAGCTAATAGATGAAGACATGGTTCATTATTTAAATATTATAACTCTCCCCTTCACGCTTAACTGGTCTTTTTGCCTAAAACTAATGTGAACATATATAATTGGGGAGAAAAATGATGTCTAGAATGATTTGAACTCAGGATTTCCTGTTCTGTACCATGTGAGATTTTGTAGGACCATTGCCAACTGTTCTAAAAGCTTAATGTAAAAATGGGGAAAAGAGAATTGAGGAAATTCTCTATATATTTCGATATATAGAAAAGAGTACATGGAAAGGCTTTAATAGATAACTATTTAAAGAAATCAAATCAGATATTCATAAGCAAAATAGATATAAAAAAATTAGAAAATATCCTAAATATCTCTAGAAGATATCTAAATATCTCTAACATTCTTCCTCAAACTCATGGTGACTAAGTCTTAAGTCAAATAGAGTCTAGCAATTGAGAGGTGGTCGATGAGGCGGCGTCTAACTGCTATTTGTGGTGAAATTTTTAGATCTAGATGGTCTGAATGCGACAAGTCTGATGATGGTGTTGGCTTCTCAAAATGACGTGCGAAAGGCTGAGAATCGGCGGCTGTTTGTGGCGAAATTTTTAGATCTAGATGGTCTGAATGCGACAAGTCTGGTGATGGTGTTGGCTTCTCAAAATGACGCGCGAAAGGTCAAGAATTGAAGGTGAAAGCAAGTGGTTAATGTGACTGGCTTGTGAAATAGTAATTGAGCGACGTGGCCTATATGTCTGGCGTCGTAGCATCAAGTGGCTTATACGATTGGCTTGGAAAATAGTTACCACAATGTAGCATGTGCGGCTAGCATCGAAAGAAAGCCACTTCCATGGAAAAGGCTCGACTAGGTGACGCAGTCAATGCGATTAGCGTCAAAACATGACTATTATGGAATAGACTCGATTGAGTGCTTCCTCATGCGAGAGTTGTGCGCATGAATTGAAAACTGTTAAGCGGTGAGGATGGATTTATTTGCTACGGATGCATGGGATGCACTGGGTGTGAAGTGCACCGGAGCACTAGAGTTGCTTTAGGAACGGTGGCTTTGATACCAAGTTAACTGTAAAAGTGCTGAAAAGAGAGTTGAGGAAATTCTGTATATATTTCTGGAGAGCTTATTTATAGGCTATAATAGATAACTATCTAAGGAAATCAAATCAGATATGCATAATCAAAATAAATATAGAAAATCAGAGGAAATATCCTAAATATTTCTGCAAAATATCTAAATATTTCTAACATGCTCACTTTACCTCTTACAATTAGAACCTCCATCAATTTGCTGTCGACAATTGGCATCTTGACATCGCAACTCAGAAGACGAGTAAAGATTGACGGAATTATTTCCATGAAGTTTATCAACCTTAATTTGACTAGTTTACCAACATTTGTCAAGATACTAACTAATTTTAACCATTGCTAATATTCTATCTTGCTTGGTTTTGGAAAGTATCGACATTTCATAAACTATTTTAACAATGTACAATCAATTATTTTTACGGTTTACCAACTCTTTTGAAGTTACTAACATTTAATGAAATAACCAACCTTAATTTGACTAATATACCAACATTCTTCACATTAAGGTATCATAGTCAATTATCAACTTCTTATCTTGATTGATTTAGAAAAGTACCAAAGTATCTTCATACTTCCAAGATTACCAACTACTTTAATGATTTACTAATATTTATTTCTGTATCTTACGAACACCTTTGAAGTTAACGATTTAACAATCATAATTTGATTGAAGCACCAACATTCGTCATATTACAATACATATACCAACTAATTTTGAGAGAGGGTACATAGCGACTAGCACGAAAATTTGATGTATTAAAAAAGATGAATTTATCATACTTTAAATTTGATTTAATCAAATCGTATATATCTACTAGTATCCAGGCACACATTTCAATTTTGAGTGATTATATACGAAGATAAAAGAAAGAACCAATCTAGAAGAAATTCGATGGTTACTTAATAGTAGCCCTAAGATATACGTGAATTTGATGGTCACTTAATGAATTGACTTTAGGAGGTAGCTTGTTATTTAAAATTTTTAAATGTAAGGGTAACTGTGAAATGTATAAGAAATGAGACAACCACCACATATCCATTTATGGTATTAGATATGCTACCATACTTGATTCCTACATACACGTAGGTACTTTCTAAAAACGAGATTTACATATACCTTACAATGACTAAGAAGGTCTGGTTCTTCTTGTTTTTTTGGGTCGGTAGGGAAAGGTTTGGTTGAATCAGACACTCTACAACTTCAAAATTACATTGAAATGATTGCATCTAACATACAAATAGCAAAGTGACAACAATGAAATTTTTATAGCCACGTCAAGATATAGCTTTATTCTCACCGTTCTTTACATTAATTAGAAAAGAAAAAAAATCATCCCACTAATAGTAACATTGATATTCCAGTTTAGCCACTAAAATAGTAATTTGCGTATAATTTATTCACTACAAAAAAAGTTGGTTTTAGCAACTAATTTTGCCACGAAAAATTTGGCAAAATTCGTCGCTAAACGAATTTGCGACGAAATTAGCAATGGAAAAAAATTCGTCGCTAATAGGCCGTCGCAAAATTTTGCGACGGAAAATTTCAATTTTTGTCCCTAAATTGTGACGAAAAAAAATTCGTCGCTAATTGTTCGTGGCAAAATTCGTGGCTAATTTGCCACGAACTATATTCGTCGTGAAATTTGTCACTAACTATTCGTGGCAAAATTCGTCGTTAATTTGCCACGAACTTTATTCGTCGCTAATTAATCGTGGCAAAATTCGTCGCTAAATATTCGTGGCAAAATTCGTCGCTATTTTTTTCAAAATTTTTTTTTGTTGGTCGCGAAATTGCGACGAAATCTTTTCGTGGCAAAAATCGTTGCTAATTATTCATGGCAAAATTTATCGCTAATTTGCCACGAACATTGTTCCGAAATGAATTTGGCGACGAATTTTAATGAATAATTTAGCGATGAAGTCTGCGACGAATGTTGTTTAGGGACGATTTCGATTTGAAATCTAATTAACAACAATTATAAAATTTATATTTAACATTGATAGAATCATAGTCAAGACAAGAACAAACACAAAAAAGAAAGAAATGGAACAAAGCACTAAATTTGTATGAAAAATCCTTGAGAGGATCCAACAAATTCAACTGCTTCAAATCCAGTTCGCTCTCTTTTTGCAAACTGTTGATCTTGCCAAGAAGTTCTTTCACGTAGTCTATAGTGTCTCCAAGAATCGAAGTCCTGTCCATCTACAGCGCAAACAGAAGACATCACAATATCAAACTCCTAACCCCTCTTAATTTTTTCACATCTATTCAACAGCAAAAAGAGGGTGTTCAAAAAAGAATATATTAGGCTATGCTCACACAAAAGACCAATTCCAGAGGACATGTATGCAAACCGAACGCTTATTGCCATGTAGCATAAAGAATGATAGAAGTACCTCTTGCATTAACTTAGTGAACCCAGGGCACAATTCTTTGCGAACTGACTCGTTAAATATCTAATCCAAAGTGATATCTTGTAAAGCCACCAAAAGTGGTCTCTAATATGTCAAGTCCTGCCTGGTTTTCAAAGACGAAAATTGGAATAGACTGCCAAACCAAAAGGAAGACCGTCATTAATCATTCCTAATTACATACATAGCAAAATTCACTTTTAACAATTTCGAGTAATACAAATAACAAATAAAAACACAATATGGCATCATGATCATTCCAAAGATTCTTCAAAGAATCAGTGCCAAGTAATTCATATCCCAGCAACTTTGTTCCTAGAATGCACGTGCGTGCGTGAACAAGGGAGAGAGATAGTCGAGCATCAGCTTGATTAGTCCATTGTCTCTCGTGTACATGTGCAAAAACTCAACATGAACAGTTGTTGAACTTTTAACAGAATCGATACATGTGCATTGAACAAATGCAACAACTAATAACTTGTCCTATAAATAGATAATGCTGAAGCAAGCTTACCGTCGAGTTTGGAAATTTTAACTAGCAAGGACCAACAAAATGATCATCATCATCAGCAATCTCATTATCATTGTGTCGCTCATCATTGTGCCCATCACATACTGGATTAGTAGGAGGTACAGGAGGAACGTCATCGTGATCGAGGTTGAGGTGTCGCAGGATCAATTGCAAATGTTGTTTCATTCCTCTTATTTCTTCGTCCTTCTGTACAAGTAAATGTTTCAGTTGGCTCAATTCTTGGGTCATTTGCTGCTTGTGTTGTGCCCTCCTTAAAAAAGCCGCATTGGAGGATGAAGTTGCAACAGCTTGCGTTGTGTATATCCTTGACAAGGATCCCATCCCATATATTTGACCTCTTCTCATTCCACCCGATGCCTCCACCCATAATGCCATACTATCAACCGATGGCTCGGACGCAGCAACACCATCACCACCACTAGCAGCAGTGCTCATTACAAGTTCATCATATTTTTCCTACATTAACAATATAGATGAAAATAAAATAACTTCATATATATAACTACCATAAATATTAAAATCATTCATGGTTTTCATTCTAGTTTCCAAAAAGTCCAAAGTATAACCTTACATACCGTAATAGCTTTTGCTCGATCGCCAATCCATGTCTTATCTTTTTTCTGAAATGTGCGTTCAAATGTAGCTATAAATGTCGGTTCCATCCCCAATTCATCTGCCTACAAAATATAAACATAAATGAGTAATCATTGAATTAACTTACAACATGTTTAACAGACTTACCATTCTTTTTCTATGCTCCCCGATGTTGATAGAGCCCCCAGCATATGTGGCAGACCCTTACTAGAACTAGAAGCTCGATTCTTCTTATTTTGTTCACTGATTTGCTTATGCTTTTCGGTGTCCTAAGTTCTCTTAATTTCCGTCTAATTGTCAGCTGTAATAAAATCCGGCTTTTCTTGACTTCTATTTGCTCTATTCATCATATTTCGCATGTGATCACCGACTTTCTTCTTAAAAATTCTTCTAACTTCTTTCTCTTCCGCTTCATCCCACCTGAACTTCCGCTACAATCAATAGAAAAACAACTGTACACTCAGTATGGGACACCGAACTTAGTTTGTGAGAAAATAGAAGGACAAAACTTACCTTGAACTCATTCCACCACAAGTCCTTTACTTTTTTTGGAGCGGTGGTCCAACTAGTATACTGCCCCATCAAACAGTTATTGATTATTTTATTAAGTTTCCTCACAACATACATAGCATCCGTGAATCTGCAAATAGGTTATAACGATATGGACAATGAAGCATACGGACAATTCAGTTGACATCCATAATAATTTACATACACTTAAAAAAATGAAGTACTTACGAATCTCTACATGGGCATATCATGAATCGGCTATCTTCATCATCATTCGAGTGCTGCACTGAAGAAGAAGGTGGAACCGAAGGCGATGGAACTGAATGAGATGGAACTGAAGTAGATTCAGTTCGCATTTGAGGGTCGAAGGAAGGGCCAATGTGTCCATCAGCATGTACTGGTTGAGGGTTAGATGAAAGGGTAGGGGAAGAGGAAAGGAACGGAGACGAGGACGAGGAAGGGGAAGGGCTTGGTCTTCTTTGTGAAGCTACACCACGACGCATGTGACCTCTATGTTTATACTAACAAGTTGGAAGGTTAGACAAATATGTTAAAAAATATGAACATGTATTAGAGACACATAATGACGTACGTCGTGAAACTTACCATTTTGTTTTTGAGAGCAAGAGATAAACTTGAGAAAATGAAACAAACTTGCTATCGCCCCTGATAAAAAGCAAGCTGTCCGGAAATGTCTACGAGCTTCTTTAGCTCTTATTTTGCCACAAATAACAGTTGTGGTAACTGTCTACAAAAACATTTAACAAGCACTTAAATATTAGCTCTTTTCTAGTGATTATTATGTAAGAAGAAAACATGAGTGAAGCAATATGATGTTGAGAAGAAAACTCATGTGCATTAATGTTGATTTTAAAATCCTTGACAAGCTTATGTACATTGACAACATTTGTCATCACATTATAATCCTACATGACATGATCACAGTAGCCTATTTTTGATTGGTTTCAATATTCAAACCTAGATATAAATAAAACAATAATGAAACGACTTCGAAACGCCAAAAAAAAACTCAAATCGAACCAAAGGTACTGTTCAAACTGTCACGCCTCGAACTCTACGGTACGCGACAACCCTACCGCGGTCGATTTATTGCGACGTCCCAGGACGCGTCGCCAACCCAAAACCCAAAACAGAGAACAAGGCACACGCGGAAGCAACAATACACCCGTACAAATAAAACACCGTGACCAAGGATAGCACAAATAACAAACAACATTATAAATATACACTTGCATTAACATCAGGGAAACATATACAATATCCATTACGCAAAATACATAATAAACCAAAAGCGGGTCAATGGCCACTACTAACAAAAAGGGGTAGGTGGCCCGGGCGGTCAGTCTAAATACTAACCTAAGGAAGGGCTCTGGTCAAAAAGGTATTGGCCCGACCTAACTAGGGATACAGCTAAACCCTAAGATATCCAGTCCGGGTCGGATCCCGAGGACTCGGAAGAACTGTCAGACAACTCGACCTCGGAGTCTATGGAATCCAACTCAGACTCGGTCTCTGCAGGCTCGTCCTCAGAATCGCCCTTCTCTGGCTCACCCTCCGACTCGGGGTCCTGCTCCATCGGCTCCGGCTCACCATCAGAATCCATAGGCTCCGGGTCAGAATCCCAGTCTACCGGCTCCTCATCCATCGGGTCTGGCTCGTCGACCTCCCAGATGACCGGCCCGGGTCCGTGTCCGTCATCAGAATCCTCTCCGAATGAGGCCTCGGGGCTCGCCAGATCTTTATCGGCACACTGGGGATCTATATCACCTAGCCCGTTGAATGGGACATCAAAGGTCCTAAGAGGTCCGAAGGTCCCGGAGTAGTCCCTAAAGCACAAACCTATATACTCGTGGGCCTGAAAGTTCTGCTCGCCCACGTCAACCCATACGGTAGTAAAATGTCTAATATACATATCCCCATTCCCTACGGGGTACTCGATCACCTCCCGGTCTATCCGGTACGGGATCCCAAAACGGATAGGCACGTTTGACATCCTCAAGGCCGGGGGTCTGAAAATGTGAGTTTTAACAACCATGAGAACGAATCTCAGCGAGTAAACCCCCTAAACCTAAACTAGGCTAACATGCACCTCCTGACAGGCAAATAATCACACACAACCAGTATAACAACCAATTAACCTAGGCCCTTGGGCCCAGATCGATCATATAAACGACACTGCAGGTTAGACAGTTCATAATAGCAGTAGAAGTGCAGAACCCACACATGGCGCACACGCAATCATACTTAACCACACGTACGCCATGCACATGCTCATGCTCCTTGATGTCTGCATCACACACTGTTCACCGATACGCACATGCTTGCACACCTGCCAAAGCACTCTTGCACACATATGCCATCAATATGTCCGTGCTCATGATCCGGCTCAATTATATACACTTGCACACTGCCAAATTCTCATTTATATCTCGACCCGCGTAAAATGCATCAGGTTTAACAATATCCAACACTTCCTGGCCCACGTAAAACGCATTAGGCCTAGTGTCTCTAGCCCGCGTAAAACACATCAGGCGCAATACTGATCTCCATATATGGACCGAACACGAGTAAAACGTATCAGGTTGGCCGTCTTCCGACAATCCGGGCATCGTCCAGCGTAAAACGCATCAAGACGGGTTCAATACCCCGCGCAACATGCATCAGGGTTTATAGTGATCACACGTATACACACACCAGATTTTATCTGAACCCCGCGTAAGACGCATCATGGCGATTAGGTGATCACATGCTCATGTTAGGCACGCATACTTGCACAATTCTCGTATCAGGCCAATGCTCAGCATACGAAAGGCGTGTCCATGCAAATTCGGCACTCGGGCAACAATATGATCCACAATGAGCATTAAATTCTAGCATGGTCATATGCTCGATGTCACAACATGACGTGCTCAATTGACGTATTAGCATGCCCAATGAATCCACTGATTCAATTCAGCCACAACATGCCCAATTAATCATAACCACATGCTCACTTAGCCAATTTAATTCCATTCGGCATAACATACAATTGGCACTCACATTTCATGTACTGAATCAATGGGATTCACGCCAAATATTGGCCAATCACACACCGCATCATTCGGCCACATAAACACACGACATGGCATAACAAAATTGATCACCAACGAGCATAAATCAACCACCACATCGACTAAACAAGGCATGCTCGGGATTCCACAAATAAACCCTAATTTAATCGAACTTAGGCCAATTAAAGTCCAATAATACCAGCCATTAAACAGGTCCATCTAGGCCAATAAATGAACACTAAAATACTTCATTAGGCTCCCCAAATCATCACCAAATCAACCTCCAACAATCAGTCCACTAATCATCCCTAAATCACCTTAATTAACCCCTAAATTACCTTAAACCTATCTAGAAATGCTAATTAGCCTAATTAGGGTTTAGGGTTAATACTCACCGAACTTCCTAAGCTCCAAGGGGGTGTCGGTCAAGGGGAAAAACAGGCCGGGTGGTCATCGACTCACGGCGGGGCAAGCGGCGGCGCCGGCGACTCCTACGGGCGGCGAACGACGGCGGTAATGGCGATGGCCCTCGGCTGGTCTCACACGGGCAAGGGGCGACGGTGATGGTGGTGGTGGTGAGACGGAATGAGAGAGAGAGATGGGGCCGGCTGAGGTGGTGGCGAGATGGGCGGCGCGCGACGGCTCCGGCGGGCGGCGGCGGTGGCACTCCGCCGGTTTCTCGTGCGGCCGAGAGGAAGAGAGGGAGAGTGATCGAGAGAGGGAGGGAGTGGCCGGTGGTGATGGTGAGAAATTTGAGAATGAGAGACGAGAGAGAGATTGAAGGAGGTTTATGAGCAAAATGGGAAGTGGGGTGGTTGAACTAACTCTCCAAAAATGACCATCATGCCCTCCACTCAAGGGCTAGGATTAAATCTTGTTAAAATATCTAAGGCAATTTGGTCCACCATTTCCATCATTATTGGGGGCTGATTAGTCCATATTAATCCCCAAAATTCGGAATTAGCACTTAGGGGTCCAGGGGCAAAACGGTAATTTTCCGATCCCGGGTCAAATTTCCAATTTTCGACCCTACCGATCCCAATTATAATTGGCCACACTTATACGACGTTGTCTTTGCAAAATAGTCGCGTTCGTCCGCGAAATTCGACACCGAAGTCCGGACTCAATTCCACGATCGATTTCGCTCAAATGCGATTTTAGCGTCTCTCACTAACGGGCGGCTGTTTAGGGGTTACGCGTATCGACTTAGGATTACTCAAGTCATGTCGGTCTCGACTTCCAAGAGAACGCGAGGATTTATCGCTAGTTCCGGGGGTCGCGATCGTTCGGAATAAGTTCGGGATCGTTCACCACGCGTACTCTCGGTCGTGCGGAATCACCCGCGATCCGATCGCACGTCGTTGGCCAACCAAATCCGTCGCTCTCCTTGGACCGGCCCACATTGGCACAAAATATTCCCTCGTCGTTTCTCGAAATCGGGCCTCTATTCACGGTCGAGTTCTTGGGTCCACGTACCGTTTTCCTAGTTAGTCATTCCCTATTGGTCAGTATCCCGAGAATGATCAGTTCCGTGTGAAACTTACTAAAACGAAATGAGAAATACATATCGATTTTATTGATCACGAAAGTGGGTCGAATTCATGACGTTAAACAAACAGAATGGTTTTTTGCTCAAAAACTCATCTAAACGACTCCGAAATGCCAAAAAATGACATGTGTCATGGCCGAAGGCGGTGAATAGTGATCAGCGGGCCGTTTCCACTTTACAGACCAAATTTCAGCTCATTCCGACCAAATTTCAGCTCATTTCGATCAAATTTCAACCAAATTTCAATCCAAATCCGACCAAATTTTAGCTCATTCCGACCAAATTTCAACCCAAATCCGACCAAATTTCAGCCCGTTTCCACTTGGCGAACAGAACAAATTCGCCGGAAATTCCAATTACGGCTAGCAGAACAATTCCAATTACCACGAACAGAACAATACATTCAACCCGAGATAAGTCGAATCAAATTCGCCGCAAATTGAAAGCTAATTCTAGTTACCACGAACAGAACAATACTTACGCAAAAGCAAAAGCAGCAGACCCAACATAATTCGTCCAATAGAAGCAAAAGCAGCAGACCCAACATAATTCGTCCAACAGAAGCAAAAGCAAAAGCAGAAGCAAACGTCCACATAATGTTGCTAACGTCCACATAATTTGAAACCGAACAATCTCCGCCCTACCCATATAAAAACAGTGCTCGCACGAGACCAAAAGTGCAAAAAATTTAGAGAACGTACCTCCTCTAAAACTCTCGGACAGCGATCCTCTTCAGATGGATCCTCGCAGTGGGTCCTCGCGGTTGTGTTGAGTCCTTGTACTTGCGCTAGCTTGTTGCGGTTGCGTTGGGTCTGGGTCCTCCTGCTTGCGCTAGGTCCTCGCGCACCGGGTCCTCGCACATCGGGTCCTCGCGCGCCGGGTCCTCGCGCTTCCCAGCGTCCGCTGCCGAAGGCTTCCTCTGTCCAAGAAGAAATCGCGCCGAAGAACGCCAAATCCGAAGGTCGCCAAATCCGAAGGTCGCCAAGAATCGATCGATCGAGAGACAGAGACAGAGACAAAGAAGAGGGAGAAGAGGAAGAGAAAATCCTAAATTTTCTGATCGAGACAGAGAAGAGAGACAGAAAAGCCTAATACTACTTCTACCCGCAAATGAAGACGACGCCGTCTTGCTAATTTCCGCCGAAATTAGCCACGGATTAAAATTCGTGGCTAATATCGTGGCAAATTAGCCACGGATTCAAATTCGTGGCTAATTCCGTCGCAAATTAGCCACGAATTTTAATCCGTGGCTAATTTGCCACGATATTAGCCGCGAATTTTAATTTTTTCGCAGCAAATTCGAATCGAACTATAAAATTGTCACGGCAATCCCTAATATTTTTCCCGTGGCTAATTTGCCACGGATTTAGCCACGAATTTAAGTCTTTCTGGCACCTTACCCGACTAATTTATTTTTCCGTGGCAAATTAGCCACGGATTTAGCCACGAATCTCGAGTCTCCTCCCACACGATTAATTTATTTTAATCCGTGGCTAATTAGCCAGTGAAATGAACTCTCCCCCCGCACGCTTGAATTTTTTTTCCCGTGGCTAATTTGCCACGGATTTAGCCACGAATTTCAATTCTCCTCGCACACACACGACTAATTTATTTTTTTCAAATTCGTGGCTAAATCCGTGGCTAATTAGCCACGGATTTAGCCACGAATTTCAATTCTCCTTGCACACACACGACTAATTTATATTTTTTCAAATTCGTGGCTAAATCCGTGGCTAATTTGCCACAGATTTAGCCACGAATTTCAATTCTCCTCGCACACACACAACTAATTTATTTTTTGTCAAATTCGTGGCTAAATCCGTGGCTAATTAGCCACGAATTTCAATTCTCCTTGCACATACACGACTAATTTATTTTTTTTCAAATTCGTGGCTAAATCCGTGGCTAATTAGCCACGGATTTAGCCACGAATTTCAATTCTCCTTGCACACACATGACTAATTTATTTTTTTTCAAATTCGTGGCTAAATCCATGGCTAATTTGCCATGGATTTAGCCACGAATTTCAATTCTCCTTGCACACACACGACTAATTTTTTTTTTCAAATTTGTGGCTAAATCCGTGGCTAATTAGCCACGGATTTAGCCACAAATTTCAATTCTCCTCGCACATACATGACTAATTTATTTTTTTTCAAATTTCAATTCTCCTTGCACACATGACTAATATATTTTTTTTCAAATTCGTGGCTAAATCCGTGGCTAATTTGCCACGGATTTAGCCACGAATTTCAATTCTCGTCGCACATACACGACTAATTTATTTTTTTTCAAATTTCAATTCTCCTGGCACACATGACTATTTTTTTTTTTCAAATTTGTGGCTAAATCCATGGCTAAGTTACCACGGATTTAGCCACGAATTTCAATTCTCCTCGTACACACACGACTAATTTATTTTTTTCAAATTCGTGGCTAAATCCGTGGCTAATTAGCCACGGATTTAGCCACGAATTTCAATTCTCCTCGCACACACACACGACTAATTTATTTTTTTTCAAATTTCAATTCTCCTTGCACACATGACTATTTTTTTTTTCAAATTTGTGGCTAAATCCATGGCTAAGTTGCCACGGATTTAGCCACGAATTTCAATTCTCCTCACACACACGACTAATTTATTTTTTTTCAAATTCGTGGCTAAATCCGTGGCTAATTTGCCACGGATTTAGCCACGAATTTCAATTCTCCTCGCACACACACGACTAATTTATTTTTTTCAAATTCCTGGCTAAATCCGTAGTTAATTAGCCACGGATTTAGCCACGAATTTCAATTCTCCTCGCACACACACAACTAATTTATTTTTTGTCAAATTCGTGGCTAAATCCGTGGCTAATTAGCCACGAATTTCAATTCTCCTTGCACATACGACTATTTTTTTTTCAAGTGCGTGGCTAAATCCATGGCTAATTTGCCACGGATTTAGCCACGAATTTCAATTCTCCTTGCACACACGACTAATTTATTTTTTTTTCAAATTCGTGGCTAAAGCCATGGCTAATTTGCCATGGATTTAGCCACGAATTTCAATTCTCCTTGCACACACACGACTAATTTTTTTTTCAAATTTGTGGCTAAATCCGTGGCTAATTAGCCACGGATTTAGCCACAAATTTCAATTCTCCTCGCACATACATGACTAATTTATTTTTTTTCAAATTTCAATTCTCCTTGCACACATGACTAATTTTTTTTTTCAAATTCGTGGCTAAATCCGTGGCTAATTTGCCACGGATTTAGCCACGAATTTTAATTCTCCTCGCACACACACACGACTAATTTATTTTTTTTCAAATTTCAATTCTCCTTGCACACATGACTATTTTTTTTTTCAAATTTGTGGCTAAATCCATGGCTAAGTTGCCACGGATTTAGCCACGAATTTCAATTCTCCTCACACACACGACTAATTTATTTTTTTTCAAATTCGTGGCTAAATCCATGGCTAATTTGCCACGGATTTAGCCACGAATTTCAATTCTCCTCGCACACACACACGACTAATTTATTTTTTTCAAATTCATGGCTAAATCCGTAGTTAATTAGCCACGGATTTAGCCACGAATTTCAATTCTCCTTGCACACACACGACTAATTTATATTTTTCAAATTCGTGGCTAATTTGCCACGGATTTAGCCACGAATTTCAATTCTCCTCGCACGCACACACTGATGCCGAAGCGCGAAAGAAATTAGGCTAAACAGAAGAATCGAAAGATAACGAGGAACAAACTGTTCTCTCAATTGATTAACAATCAAAATATCCAAAGTCTCCTTAAACGAAGCCCTAAAACAAGCTTATATATCCCCAAACCTAACCCTACTAGGATTAACAAACATCAAAACGCAAAATTACGAAACTGCCCTTTACTAAATTAACCCATAAAAATACTAAAATAATAGAAAAACCCATCTAAACGACCACGAATCGCGAAAATCCATCGTTAGTCACAGCCAATAGCGGTGAGTATTGATTAGCACTCCGTTTCGCTTCAGCCGACCAAATTTGAGCCCAATCCGAGATCGTTGACTTTGAGCCTGTCCGTTCGTCTAGTCGCATAACAGGTCCCACCGATCCCCTAGGTGTATCATCCTCCCCTGCTAGAGAAAGATTCGTCCTCGAATCTGCTTTGCCTTCATTGTCGTCAATCTCTTCAGGATCTTCTTCCTCTTTAGCGTAGTAAGGTGACAAATCTGCTACATTAAAAGTTCCGGATACATTATACTTACCCAGCAAATCGATCTTGTAAGCATTGTCACTAATTCGCTCCAAAACTCTGAATGGTCCATCAGCTCTAGGTTGAAGCTTGCCAAACCTACCTGCTGGAAATCGTTCTTTCCTAAGGTGAATCCAAACTAGATTACCTTCCTTGAAGACGATTCTTTTCCTGTGTATATCCTCGCACTGCTTATACTTCATGTTCTGCCTGTTGATCTGATTATGGACCTGGGAATGCAGCTCTTTGATATGCTTTGCATGTTTTTCAGCTTCCGAACTAAATTGCTTGAGAACTGGTATCGGTGTGAGATCCAATGGAGTAATTGGATTACGCCCATAAACCACCTCAAAAGGAGTCTTGCCTGTAGTTCGGTTCTCAGATCTGTTATATGCAAATTCTGCCTGAGGCAATGCCAAGTCCCACTGTCGCGGATTATCTCCAATCAAACTCCGCAGCAAATTCCCTAAGCTTCGATTGACAACTTCTGTCTGACCATCAGTCTGAGGGTGATGAGAGGAACTAAACTTCAAACTTGTGCCCATGTACCTCCAAAGAGTGCGCCAAAAGTGACTCACAAACTTCACATCACGATATGAGGTTATGGATTTAGGAGTTCCATGCAGCTTAACAATCTCCTGCAGAAACAATCGAGCAACCTGTGAAGCATCATAGGACTTGCTACACGGGACAAAGTGGGCCATCTTCGAGAACCTATCGACAACCACCATTATTGAATCCTTACTCCACTGCGTTGTTGGCAAACCCAAGACAAAGTCAAGACTGACATCCTCCCACGGTGCAACTGAAATAGGTAGAGGCATATACGGTCCAGCATTAGTACTCTTGGTCTTTGCCACATGACATACCCTGCACCTCTCTATAAAACGCGTCACGTCACGCTCCATTCGAGGCCAATAAAAATGTTCACTCAATAAGGCCTTCGTCCTATCCACGCCAAAGTGCCTAGCTAAACCGCCTGCATGTCCCTCAATAATAATAGATTCCCTAAAAGAACATTGAGGAATACACAATCTGTTACCTTTAAATAGGCAACCCTCCACGATCTGAAATTGCTGAAAAGGCTCCGTTTTGCTCTTCCTCCAGATATCCCCAAAATGAGGATCATCAACATATAAATCTTTAAAAGTATCAAAGCCTAGAACTTTTACCTGCATCGTAGACAGCAAAGAGTGTTTTCTGCTCAATGCATCTGCCACACTATTTAGCACTCCCGCTTTATGCTTGATGGAAAAACTGAAAACTTGAAGGAACTCCACCCACTTCGCATGCCTTGCGTTCAATTTGTGCTGCCCATTGATGTATTTCAAGGCTTCATGATCAAAAAATAAGATAAACTCTTTCGAAATAAGATAGTGCTTCTAATGCTCCAAACTCCTCACAATAGCATAAAATTCTTTATCATAAGTTGAATACTTCCTTTTCGCCTCATTCAACTTCTCACTAAAGAATGCTACAGGTTTACATTTTTGACTCAGGACACCCCCAATACCAAAACCTGAAGCATCACAATGCACCTCAAAAATCTCATTAAAGTCAAGAAGCACGAGAACAGGTGCTTCAGTCACCTTCTTCTTTAATAATTGAAAGGCAGCTTCTGCCTCCTTAGTCCACACAAATTTACTTCCTTTCAGACAATCCGTCAGAGGTGCAATAATAGTACTGAAATCCCAAACAAATCTCCGATAAAAAGACGCAAGCCCATGAAAGCTACGTACCTCATGAATATTTTCGGAATCTCCCAATTTATGATAGCCTCAACCTTAGCTGGGTCCATCTTAATGCCCTCCTTAGTTACTATATATCCCAAAAAGGTCACACAATCAGTCAGGAAGTGACACTTCTTAGTATTAGCATATAATTTATGCTCCCTTAATGTCTCGAACACCCTTCTCAAATGTTGCAAGTGTTGATCAATCGATGCACTATAAACCAAAATATCATCGAAATATACGATGACAAACTGGCCAATAAAAGGACAAAACACCTGATTCATCAGTCTCATAAAGGTGCTCGGCGCGTTAGATTACCCAAAAGGCATCACCATCCACTCATACAGACCATCTCGAGTTTTAAAAGCGGTCTTCCACTCATCTCCAGGACGCACCCTAATCTGATGATATCCACTCCTCAAGTCTATCTTTGAAAAGATAGTCGCTCCATACAGCTGATCAATTAAATCATCAAATCTCGGGATAGGAAAGCGATACCTGATCGTGATCTTGTTGACAGCTCTACTATCCACGCACATTCTCCACCACCCGTCTTTCTTAGGAACCAACAAAGCTGGCACTGCACAAGGGCTCATGCTCTCTCGAATTGCACCATTTTCTAATAGTTCATGCACTTGCCTCTGCATCTCCTCATGCTCCGTAGGATTCATTCTGTAAGCTGCCTTATTAGGAATAACAGCTCCTAGAACGAGATCTATACAATGCTGAATGTCCCTCATGGGTGGCAATCCAGGTGGCAATTCCTCTGGTACAACATCAGCAAACTCCTCAAGTATAGGCAGAACTTGAGTTGGAATTTCTAGACTATCAAGATTCTGCTCCATGACTACAACAGCAAAAAGCTCTGGGGCATTTACCGCCTCCTCCTGGAACTTTGATTTGGAAAGCAGATTACTTTTCCCTTCTTTTCCAAATCTGAAGGACCCTAAAGTAATGGTCCGACCATCCTTTTTGAAGGTGTACGTATTTTTGAATCCATCATGTTGTGTTTTCCTGTCAAACTGCCAAGCTCTTCCTAACAGAATATGGACAAGCATCCATTGGAACTACGTCACCCCACACTTCATCAGTCTATTTCCTCCCAAACGAGAACTGCACTAAACACCTATTGCTCACTTTAACCTCATTCCCTTCCTAAGCTATAACAGCTTATATGGTTAAGGATGTTCGACAGTTTTCAACCCCAACTTTTCTACCATAGTGGTAGATATCACGTTCTCGCAACTTCTCCCGTCAATTATCATACTACACACATTTCCCCCACTAGTACACTTAGTATGAAAGATATTATGCCGGAGCCATGATTCATCATCCACCTCAGCAATATTTAAAACTCGACGTACAACTAAAGACTCACCAGAATCGGCATAGACAATGTCCTCCTGATCTGGATCCGCATCTTCTTGCTCTCCATCAGATTCATCATAAGTTGGGTCTTCATCAAAAGTTGGATTATCTACAAGTGTCACAAACTATCGGTTTGGACAATCAGCAGCAAAATGCCCGAGTCCTTGACACTTGAAACATCGCTTGCCTACAGCTCCTCCCATGCTAGATCCAGCACTACCCTGCTCTCCTTTTGTTGCAGATTTTGAACCAACACCCTTTACTATCGCCAGGGCTGAAGAACTCCCTGCTTTCTCTCGGGACTCTTTTTCTGACCACTTAGAACCGCTGCTAGACCACTTGGACTTACTGTTCTTTCTTTTAAACTGCCCCTCCACCTTCAGGGCTAGTTTGCACACATCTTCATATGTCCAATACTGCTGTAATTGGACAACATCAGAGATCTCATATCGCAGCCCTACCAGATATCGAGCAATCGTCTGCTCGTCTTCCTCCGCCACGTCACAACGCATCCGCAAGCGATCAAATTCCTCTGTAAATTTCTCAACTGTTTTATCACCTTGCTTGACGTTATGATACTCGATAAACGCCTCTTGTCTATAATGGGTAGGCAAAAAAAAATTTTGCAACAACTTTTTCATCTTCTCCCAGCGATCCACCTTCAGCTTCCCCTCTCTAGCACGTTGCTTTTTCACGTGTTCCCACCAAATCGAAGCATGTTTTCGCAGCTTAATAGCCACTAACTTCACTTTTTGCCCCTCAGTTAGGTCTTTAAGATCAAAAATCCGTTCTACCGTATGTAACCAACCAATAAACTCATCAGGATGAGCCTTACCATTAAACTCGGGAATCTCGATCTTCATCCCGAAATTTTGAGAAGAGCGCTGATTTCCAAGTCATACTCCTCGATTCCGCCCCTGGTTCAGAACCCCGAAAGAGTTTACGTCTTCCTCTTCATCATCGGATGGATCCTCAGATTCTGCTTCTTCTTCGGATTGAGCGTCAAGCCCTGCCTCCGCAAGACGTCGCTCCAAATCCTGGATTCGCCTTCTCTGTTCCTGAATTTCTATATCTCACAGGTCTCTCAGACGCGGCTGTTCGTCTGCATCAGGAACGACTCCACGCTCCCGGCCTCCACGAGCACGCTGTCTTCGACCACCTCGATTATGTTCAGCCATTGATTCAGATAACCTATGCTCTGATATCAATTGATGCCGAAGCGCAAAGAAATTAGGCTAAACAGAAGAATCAAAAGATAACGAGGAACAAACTGTTCTCTCAATTGATTAACAATCAAAATATCCAAAGTCTCCTCAAACAAAACCCTAAAACAAGCTTATATATCCCCAAACCTAATCCTACTAGGATTAATAAACATCAAAACTTAAAATTACGAAACTGCTCTTTACTAAATTAACCCATAAAAAATACTAAAATAATAAAAAAACCCATCTAAACGACCCCGAATCGCAAAAATCCATCGTTAGTCACAGCCAACAGCAGTGAGTATTGATCAGCACGCCGTTTCGCTTCAACCGACCAAATTTGAGCTGAATCCGAGATCGTTAACTTCGAGTCCGTTGGTTCGTCTAGTCGCATAACGGGTCCCACCGGTCCCCTAAGTGCATCACACACGACTAATTTTTTTTTTTCAAATTCATGGCTAAATCCGTGGCTAATTTGCCACGGATTTAGCCACGAATTTCAATTCTCCTTGCACACACACGACCAATTTATTTTTTTTCAAATTCATGGCTACATTTGTGGCTAATTTGCCACGGATTTAGCCACAAATTTCAATTCTCCTTGCGCACACACACGACTAATTTATTTTTTTTCAAATTCGTGACTAAATCCGTGGCTAATTTGCCACGAATTTCAATTCTCTTCGCATAAATACGACTAATTTTTTTTTTCAAATTCGTGGCTAAATCCGTGGCAAATTTGCCACGGATTTAGCCACGAATTTCAATTCTCCTCGCACACACATGACTAATTTATAGACTTGAAATTCGTGGCTAAATCCGTGGCAAATTGCCACGGATTTAGCCACGAATTTCAAGTCTCCTCGCACACACACACGCGACTAATTTATAGACTTGAAATCCGTGGCTAATTTCCACGGATTTCAAGTCTCCTCGCACGCACACAACTAATTTATTTTTTTCAAATTCGTGGCTAAATCCGTGGCTAATTAGCCACGGATTTAGCCATGAATTTCAAGTCTCCTCACACACACACGACTAATTTATTTTAATCCGTGGCTAATTTGCCACGGATTTAGCCACGGAAAAACAATTACTAGGGTAAGGTGCCAAAAGACTTAAATTCGTGGCTAAATCCGTGGCAAATTAGCGACGAATTCAAATCCGTCACTAATTTGCAACAGAATAGCGACGGCGACGATCTTTCATATTAACAATTCATCAAATAAAAAAAATTCAACGAAATTAGCGACGACCTTTTAACAATTCAACAAATAAAAATGTCGCAAATGTAGTCGTTAATTTTGTCACTTAGTGACGATCCAAATCCAATGGAAAATAAAATATCGCAAATGTCATCGCACGAATAGTGTTTCACTTGTCGCCATTTAGCAACGAATTTCCTGACAATAACGTTTCAGTAACAATAATAACAATAATAGCAATAATAATAATCAACAACAACAATAATAATAACAATAATAATAATAATAATAATAATAATAATAACAATAACAATAACAATAACAATAACAATAACAATAACAATAACAATAACAATAACAATAACAATAATAATAATAATAATAATAATAACAACAACAACAACAAGAATACTAATAATTACGACAACAACAATAATAATAAATATGACAACAACAATAAACTCATGTTGTATTAATAATAATAATAATAATAATTACGACATAATTAGTAAAAAGTCTCAAAAATCTTCATCTTTATCTTCACCTTCACCTTCGTCTTCATCTTGATCTTCATCTTCTTCATGAGCATCATCATCATCTTCATCCTCTGTCTCAAAATCAGATTCTGCAACACCTTATAAATTTGATTCACGAATTTCAGTTAGACCTACATCTATCATTGCTCCACATAGATCTCGTAAAGTTGGAATGTTATATTCCTCAGTTTCAACCGTGTTACAAATTTCCTCTCGTTGATATGTTGTATCCTTCCGATGTTCCTCGATTTTTCTTCGTGCTTTGGTTTTACATGCAGCCCACCAATCAGCTTTGTCACGTTTCAAACTAAGATATAATGCATAATATACTTGAATTGCTTATTGTGCCAACACAAATGGTTCATATTTCATATACCTTTTCTTTTGATTTATTTCAACCAAATTAAACTTCGTATGCACCTTCATTCCTTTGACGGGATCGAACCACATGCACTTAAATAACAGAACCCGCATTAATGGTCCAGGGTACTCTATCTCTATGATTTCATCCAACAAGCCATAAAAATCATCTTTTGAACTGCCACCATTGGATGACCGAACACACACACCACTATTCATTGTGGCTTTTCCCATTCCATATTCTTGAGTGTGAAAATTATACCCGTTTATGAAATATGCTGGCCAAGTTCGTACTCTTGACATTAGACCCCATGACAGATGATATAGCAATCCTTGCTCTTCAACTTGATCATGATTACTGTGAACCTAAGGTCACACACGCAAAGTCAATAATATATATTTTAATAAATGATGTATAAAATATTAATAACTTGATTTTGGTCCATAGGCAACTTACATATGTTTTGAACCATGCTGCAAATTATTCATCGCACAAACGGTCAAACTCATTTGGTGGTAGTCTGTCACGCCCCGAACCCTACGGACACGCAACATCCCGCTATGGTCATTATGATGCGACGTCCCAGGACTCGTCGCCGACCCTTCATTTTATCTTTTAATTACGCATGCGGAAACGACACAACAATCCCCAGACAACAACAAATAGGGATAGTCAGGAAAACAAATCACAACAGCCAAACAACACTATTTTAATTTCCACTTGATTAACCCCTGGGAATATTCTTACAAGCCCATTTCGGGCGCTGCCACAAAAAGCCAAGCAAAAGATATCAGTGGGTCGGTCTACTCCACCAACAGAGTCGAACTCCAAAAACCAGCTTTCAAACAACCTGAACCACACTGGGTGCGTCGACATGCTAAGGGCCTGAAAAAGGGGTTAACAACAACAAATGAGACGAAAGTCTCAATAAGTTAACGGTCTAAGCCCCGCTTAGGAGGCCTACTCGCACGGGGGTCCCTAAGCAGGCAACACAGCACCAACAATACATTATTAAACAACCACAGGCATCCTTACCTCGCCTTGGTACACTCATTGATGAAATGCATATGTCACATACTCAAAGCATTTAAAGAGATTTTCCATGCATTAATGCATCACAGTCGCGCGTGTCTCGATTATAAGGCAAAAACCCGCTTGGGCACGTCCCATACCATGCCTAGCAGTTTCTACCCCATAATCAAGCACTATGCATCACACGTATCCAGTTATTACGCCCCCTCGGGGCCACTACACATCAAGCGATCTGCAGCAAGATGGCAGTCTACCGGTATAACCGGGCTCCGTCCCGCCCCGTCGGGCACGGCTACGTCAAACGATCTACAGTAAGACGGCATTCCAATACGGCAACATCAAACGATCTACAGTAAAATAGTATCCCGTAAGGAGCATCGAGTCCGGCCTCGGGCCGCGACAAGGCATCCGGGGTATCGGTACTCCAGATAATCCCCAGGCATCCGATAAATCGGGCAACGTCAAGCGATACACAGCAAGACGGCTCCAACGTGTGACCACACGAGCACACAAGCATTCCGGCCAATTATTATCTTTGCAATTAGCCCATGCATCCATGAATAGTGCTCACAAAATGCCACGTAACAAATCAAGTGGTCACATGCAAACAGTCAATTAATTCTTGCAAACTTCGATGCCAAACATGTTTATCAACTACAAAGCATCACTATCATTCTTGGCATAACAATAAAAATAATTTAATGCCAATAATCTCGTAAACTTTCTTGAAAACTTCCAATCAAAACAATTTGTCGTAAAAAAATAGTTTTATACGACAAATCACGGCACAAACGCCAACATTCAAACTAGAAATCATAATTTGAAATTATAAATTTTCCGAAATAATAATAAATAAATTCGGAATTTAATTATTTAATAATATCCAAGAATAATTTAATTTTCCAAAATTCAAAATACTTTCCCGAATCAAAATCATTCAAACCATTTTCCAAATACGCCAACTTATACGGCGAAATCCAACATTGGCATCACAATTTGACGTTAGAAATTTTCCGAAAATAATAATATTTAATTTCGGAAATTAATTATTTAATAATAAAATATGAATATTTAAATCAGAAAATAATAAAATAATATTTAATTCCGAAAATATTTCTATTTAATAAAATAATAGACAATAATAATATAATTGATAACCTATCACTACATAATAATAACTTATCAATAGCACGATAACCTATCGTTCATGATTATCAAATAATCAAACATTAATTTAATCTAACCTTAATTAAACTACCCTAAGCAAGTTTAACACCCTAAACACGGGATTAGGGGTTAACTTACTCGGCTAACGCCGGCGAAGACGCGAGGACGACGGCAGCGGAGAGGGCGGTCCGCGGTGTCCTCGGGTTGCTTCGGCTCGGGCTCGGCGACCGGCGGACGGGCGACGAACGAACGCAGCGAAGGGGGTGGCTGCTGTGGTGGCTGGTCGGGGCTATTCCCGGCGTGAACAGCAGCTGGTGGCGGCGGTTTGGGGTGCCGGACAGCGGCGGCAAGCGGCGGAGGCGAACGATGGCCGAATCGGCGAAAGGCGCTTCTCGCACGAGGCTTGGGCGAACCAGTGACGAGAGGTTCCGAGCGGCCAGGGGCGGTGCCGCACGGCCGTGGGGAGAGCTGGGACGGGGGTGGTTCACGGTGGGAGGAGCGGTGCTCGGCGGTGACGGGCGGTGGTTGGGCCGGCGGGAGGCGCGACCCGCGAGCCGGCTAGACAGTCTAGCAACGGTGGTCGTGGGGGCGACGGTGGCGACGCTGCTCGGCCGGGAAGGAGCTGGGGTGGTGCGGCGAGAAGGTGGCGTGCGGTGGGTGGCTGGTTTCGACGAGGACAGGCCGGCGGTGGCAGCAAAAATGAAGAAGCCCGACGGAAGAAGAAAACCGACGAAGGAGAAGAGAAGAGAAAGAAGAAGAAGAGAAAAAGAAAAAAGAAGAAAAGAAAAGGGGAAATGATGGGGCTAGTGGGGTAGGTGGGGGGTGTCAGCCGTAGGGGGTGACCGGCGTGGAAAAAGAAGGGAAGAAAGAGAGAGAGAGAGAAAAGGAAAAGTCAAATCGCAATAATTGCGATCCAACGGCCACGATTCGAATCCAAAAACGATCTAACGGTTCCCGAAAAATTCTAATTAATAATTTTAGGATTTGGCCAAAATGGTGTTAATAAAAACACACTGCGAGGGTGTTCTACCATTCCAAATTCGCACTCGGTCAAAAATTCGATTTTCACATATCTCGGGTAATATCGAGGTTGGCCACACTAATATCGACACCGTCCAATTTAATTCGTCCCGAAACTCCGAGAAATTCGACACCAAAGTTTGGGCTCTAAATAACGGCCATATTCGATCGAGTGCAATTCTAGCGAAATCTCAATTTTAAAAACAATAATCGGGAGTGATCAGTTCCCGGCCGAGATTTTACTATAAGCACACCGACGAATTACACGTTTTATAAATCCCAAAAATGGGCTGAAATTCGGAATGTCACATATTCCATACATTGAAGTTTGAAAAATCCTATTAACAATTTGCATTTATATATTAGTAAATATTTGACACGCAATACATATATTTGCAAATATACACTTATTCGAAGTATGGCTCCACTTCTGGACAGTTCAGTAAAATATATGTATGGGCTGCCTGCCATTCTTTGCCTATTAAGCAACGAAACTTACATGCGCCGCTTGGTCGATCGAGATAATTGAAAATAGAGAATGATTTGCAATTGGGATCAATGGAACTCTCATCATTTCTTCCTGCTCTCCGCCTCTTGCACTGCACTTGCGGCTCAAAATAGTATGATGCAAATATTGTCACTTCTTTCACAATATATGCATTACAAATTGAAGCTTCAACACATGCCTTATTCTTCACTTTTTTCTTCAAATGATATACGAATCTAGTTGCAATAGAAAGAAGTTTATCAGAACATAATATATAATAAAATATTTTGAAATTTATTTTAAAAAAAATTTTACCTCTCAAATGGATACATCCATCGAAATTGGACGGGACCTGCAACTTTGGCCTCATAAGGCAAGTGAACTAAGAGATGCTCCATTGAATCAAAAAACGATGGAGGAAATATCCTTTCTAAGTTGCAAAGAATAATTGGAATGTCTCTCTCTAGTTTCTCCATGGGTAATGCTTTTAACACTGTTGAGCAAATATCATGAAGGAAATTACTTAACTCTGTAATGGCGCCCCATATAAAGTTTGGTAGAAGTTCCTTGAAAGCTATTGGAATTAGTCTTTCCATAAATATGTGACAATCATAACTCTTTAATCCTGTCAACTTGCATTCGTTCAAATCAACACATCTCTCGATGTTCGAAGCATATCCATCAGGAAACCACACAGATTTCAATCAATGACAAACGACTCGTCTCTGCTCCTTATCCAATGTATAAACTGTTTTTGGTTTTGGTCCCCTGCTGCTTGCATCCACATCTAGTATTGGCCGATTACAAATATCTCTCATATCTTTTCTTGCATTCAAGTTATCTTTTGTTTTTCCAGTGACATCCATCATAGTATTTATGACATTGTCGAAAACATTCTTTTCAATGTGCATGACGCCAAGATTATGATGAATAAGATGGGCCTTTCAATATGATAGATCCCAAAATATACTGCGTTTAGTCCATTTATGTGTACTTCCGTACGCAATAGTTGTGCCAAGAGGGTTTTCAACAATAGTTGGAAAGTCCTACACTCGCTCCCAAATTTGATCACCGGTCAATCTCAATGGTGGAGGTGTTCTTTCAATTCTATTCTTGATTAACTCTTTTATTCCTTCTAAATGTATGATTCGTCGGCAAAAATTGTCTATGACAGTCAAAATAGCTGGGCTTCTTACCATGTCTTAATTTGAATGACTTTGATCTCTCTAAACATATTGGACATCCTAAGATCCCAGCTGTACTCCATCCAGATAACATCCATAAGCTAGAAAGTCATTTATCGTCCAAAGAAGAGCAGCCTTCATTACAAATGTTTGATCAGTAGAAACATCATACGTAACGACACATTCATCCCATAGCCATTGTAACTCTTCAATCAATGGTTGCATATAAACATCTATTAACTTTTTCGGATTTTGCTAGCCAGTCGCGATCAATGTCAAAAACATATAAGGTGTCTTCATGCACATACCGAGTGGAAGATTGTACGGAGTTAAGATAACTAGCCAACATGAATAACTTTTTCCTGATTTCCCAAATGGGGCAAATCCATCGGCACAGAGACCTAACCTGATGTTTCGAGGCTCTATCGCAAACTCAGGGTATGTTCTATCAAAATGTTTCCATGCCTCTGCATCTAAAGGATGATACATTAGACCCTCTTTTGTTTCATGATTTGCATGCCAAGTCATGTGTTCAGCAGTGGCTTGAGACGCATAAAGCCTTTGCAGTCTAGGGATTAAGGGCAGATAAAACATTTGCTTGCATGGTCTTCGCTTCTGATTACGACCCTGCCTCCTATTAATCCTGTACCTAGGTTGGCTACAGAATTTGCAAGATTCTGCATTTTTATCATCTCTCCAATATAACATACAACCTCTACTACATACATCAATCCTTTGAACTGGAAGACCTAATTTATCCACTAACTTCTTCATATCGTAAAAATCACTTGGCATGATGTTATCATGAGGCATTGTTTCTCGTATTACTTCAACAAAAGAGTTGAAGCAATTCTCAGACACATTATGCTCTGTCTTGATATTTAATAATCTTGCTGTCACTGATAACTGAGTGTGGTTGTCACAACCTGCCCATAAAGGTTCATCTGCTGCTTTTAACACTTCCCAGAACTGATTAAATGGAAAAGTTTCATTACACACATTCTCATCAAAACCTGTTACTCCTATCTCTTCTAATTGTTCAAGTGTAGAAGTAAAACTAGTACTTGCATGGTTCGAATCTGAAACAAAATTCTGACTATCTGCATCAATCACCATCCTCTGGTATGGGTTCAATTGGTCATAATAGCTACATTCTTCCCTAACTGAAAATTGGTCACTTCTTCGATATCCTTTATCAGATATAAATGGTTCACCGTGACAAGTCCAATTATAGTAGTTCGAAGTAAACCCAAATCTACAAAGATGTTCTCTAACTTTATCACACACATGAAATTTACCATTACTGCACTTGTTACACGGACACCGTAACTTATTTCCATCCATTAACTCATATTTACTACTAGCAAAGTCCAAAAATAGTTCCAACCCAGTACGAAACTCATCGGTTAATCCTCGACGTCCAGGTAAGTTCTTATTATACATCCAAGCACTGTCTCTTTTCATTGTGTCTATATAAAAATAAAAAAAATCTCGTAAAATATTAAAAATATCATATCTACTGTTTAATATTCTTAATTAAAACCATAAAATTCTAAAAATTAAAATTTTGTTTTTTACGAAACAATTACTTTGAAATTGAAAAAAATGAAAAAATTACCATGTCAAGAAGACTTACCCAAGTATTTGACTGAAATCTTTATAGTAAAAAGTGCTCAATTTGATGAGAATTGCAACATTCACTTCATCTGCGAGACTTTCAAATGGACATGTACCTAAAAAAAAATGACTTCAAATTTTTTTTTAAAATAATTTTTTTTCGAAATTTCTTTTTCATTATATTTTTCACCGATCGCCGATCCGGCGATCAGCGACCGGCTGAGGCCGGCGAGTTGGACCTCGCCATGGCCATGGGCAAGGTCACCTCGCCGGCCATGGGCGAGGCCGCCGTTGGACCTCGCGGCGAGGTCGAGCGGCGGCCTCGCCCATGGCCGCCGCTCGACCTCGCTGCACAGATCTGCGGCGAGGTTGAGCGGCAGTCACGGGCGAGGCCGCTGGACCTCGCCCAGATCTGGGCGAGGTCTAGCGGTGGCCATGGCGAGGCCGCTTAGCCTCGCCCGTGGCCGCCGCTCGACCTTGCCACAGATCTGTGTGGCGAGGTTGAGCGGCGGCCATGGGCGAGGCCGCTGGACCTCGCCGTGACGACGAGGTCCAGTGGTGGCGGCCATGGCGAGGCCGCTCGGCCTCGCCCAGATCTAGGCGAGGTCCAGTGGCCTCACCCATGGCCGGCGACCGGCGATGAAGTTAGAAGTTAGGAAAAAAAAAGAGAAAAAAAAGTCAATAAAATAAAAAAAATTCGAATCCAGTAATGAATAGTTTTGAGATGAACCGTCTTCGTCGCCAATTAGCCACGAAATTAGCCACGACACTTACCCGCAGAAAAGCTTTACCGAGACTGATTTGCGCGCGCGCAGAGAGCTTTATCAAGAGAAATGAAAGAGGGAGAGGGAGGGAGAACAGCGAATAGGGATATGAGGAATTAGTAAGGAGAGAGAGAAATTGGGGGTGGGGGTATATTACAAGTAGCGAGGGGGACAATTAGCGACTAATTTATTTTCCGTCGCAAATTAGCGACGAATTTATTTTTCGTCGCAAAATTAGCGACGAAAAAAAATAAGTCGTTAACTCCGTCGCAAATTAGCAACGGATTTTTTTTCGTCGCTAATTCCGTCGCAAATTAACGACGAAATTTTTTTCGTCGCAAATTAGAGACGAATTTTTTTTCGTCGCAAATTAGCAACGGAAAAAAAATTCGTCGCTAATTCCGTCGCAAATTAGCGACGAATAATTTTTTTTTTGACAAATTCCGTCACAAATTAGCGATGGATTTTTTTCCGTCGCAAATTAGCAACGAATAATATTTCGTCGCTAATTTTCCGTGGCTAAATCCTTGTTTTTTTGTAGTGATTAACCTGGACATACTTTGCTGCAGTAGTTAATTAAAATAAAAAGATCCATTGATTTATTTTCTCGTTTCATAGCCATACCTGATTTTAACCAAATAATATTAAAAAAATTAGTGTAAATCTATCACTATTGCTCTTTATTTTAACTTTCTAAAGAAAAGCCACTTTCTTTGTTCCTTGAGGTTGAAACGAAGATATACTATTCCTGAATTGACAAAAGCAGCATTGGATTCCAAAATTTGGGCCTAAGACATCAATTCTCTCTCTCTCCATTAAATAAGCCTCGAGAAGACTGTCTGTGCAAATTGACGTTGACCTGACATGAAAAAGCAAAGGAACAATTTGCACGGTCAACTCATATCTCTACCGTTGAACCCTGCTAGCTTTAATGACTTTGGTCCATCCAACTCCAAGGTTTGCTTTCATTAGGAACGCGTTTCACGTTGTCATGTTGCAATTGATACGTACGACTTTGCAAAACTCACTATAAAATTATAAGAAATCGTGAATACAAACCTTTTCTTTTCAATCCTCTCCCCATTGTACTCCCGCGCTATCGCCTCCGCGTCTCTAATGTGTGAACTTCTTGACTAATATTCAAATTGGACATCCTACGTACATCTTTATGTGCAAACTAGTATTTTGATGTAAGTTAGATACAATTAAATGAAAAAGGTAGATCAATGATAAGTGTTGTAAAATGAATGCACAAACTAATCGAATCTTGCAATTTAAGTCAATGCGAAATCACAAAAAAATAAATAAACGGAGAACAATAAAGTACATTCAAGATTTACATGGTTCAGTTCGAGTGTCAGTACCTACATTTACGGAGAGAGTTAGCAGTAAATAATTCATTATAATTGGAGAATCAGAGTATACAATCGCTTAGACGCTAGAGTAGTTTCCACACCTAAATTATACCCGAACTAAAGTATTTACAAATAAACAATTAATTTTAGATGTAAAACTCACCGCACAAATTATTGGGTATTTAGGCTCTGCCCACGACTAAGCAAAAGATAAAAACTCAACTCGCGGCTTTGAGGAGTTCATTGTGCAGCCGCTCCATTTCCCTTCGTTGTGCATGCGGCTTCCTTCAACAAAACCACTTGCAGCTACACTTCCCTCTAAAGAAGTCCCATTTGCGGCTACTATTCACTTCTCGTTGAAGGAGCCCATTTTCAACCTTCATAATGCGGCTTTGGCTATAAAAGCAAACCTGAGATTTTATTTTGTTCTTTAGTTTTTTTACTCCCTGTGCCCACAAGTGAGCCCCTTCTTTTGTCCTTAGCGGCAGAGAAACATTTAATTTCTTTTTCTTTGTGCTGCAAAGAAGGAGTCCAACAAATGGATGCCTTTAAATCCAACTTTAATTATAATTAAAGCCACACCAAATTTTGAACAAAATCAAAATCAGTGATTGGGTTTCGTACGTGGCTCAAATTCAAGACATAATTTTAACAATTCTCCACTTTAGCTCGATATTTGAAGTCAAGTTATAGTGCTAATCATCCATGTTATTCTCTCAACGCTCCGATGAGCGCTCACTCTCTACAGACGCCAAATATGCTCAAGCAAAGCTTAAGCTCCATCAAAGGAATGGACTTAGTCATCATGTCTGTTGGGTTCTCCACTGTCGCTATATTTTTCATGACCTTACCCTTCGCTAAGACATCTTAGATGAAATGGTACCTAATGTCAATATGCTTCGTTCGCTCGTGATAAACTAGATTATATGCAAGATATATCGCACATTAGTTATCACAGTGTATATCAACACTTTTATATTGTAAGCCAAAGTCCAAGAGCAAACCCCTTAGCCATATCGCCTCCCTTGCTATAAAGGTCAGTGCCATGTATTCTACCTCAGTCAAAGACAAAGCAACGTGATCTTGTAAGGACGCATTCTAACTCATTGCACCACCTGCTAGCATAAACACTTACTTTGCTAAACTGCACTCATCCAAGTCACCGAAGTAATCTGAATCCACATAACTAGTGGTCTCACTGCCATTGCTATCTTTTCAGTACACTATACCAACCTCTCCCCTTCAAATATCTGATGATGCACTTCACAGCTTCCTAATGAGTTTTATCAAAATACTTCATGAAACGGTCAACCACACTCACAGCTTGTGAAATGTTATGCCTAGTGCATACCATAACATACATCATACTACCAACTGCACTAGAATAAGGAACACGGGACATATGCTCCTCCTTCTTCTCAGTCTACGGTGATAATTTATTAGAAAGTTTAAAGCGTTTTGTTAAAGGTGTACTCACAGATTTTGCGAATTGCATAAAACGTGCCACAATCTTCTTAATATTTTTCTTTTGAGACAAACGTGAAACCCCTACGGTCTTGTCACGCAAAATATCCGTACCCCAATATCTTCTTTGCACCACCTAAATCTTTTATCTCAAATTCAACACTCAACTGCTTCTTTAGCACATCAAAATAAGACATAATCTTAGTTGCTATCAACATATAATAACAAGTAAAACAAAGACCCACCCTTCAATCTCCTCAAATAAACACAACTATCCATCTGACGTTACGAATAGTCCTAACTAGCCATGAAAGCATCAAAACGCTTATACCAGTGCCTAAGAGATTATTTCAGTCCATACAAAGATTTCTTTGACAAGCAAACATGGTCTTCCTTACTCGAAATAGCAAATCCCTCGGGTTGCTTTTTGTAAATCCGTTCCTCCAAATCATTGTGAAGAAACGTCGTTTTCACATCTAGCTGCTCCAGTTTGAGATCCTATACATCAACTAAGGCAAGTAATACATGAATACAAGTATTTCTTACCATATGAGAGAACACCTCGTTGTAGTCAATGCCCTCCCGCTGTGTGTACCCTTCGCAACAAGTCTCGCCTTATATCTCACTGCCTTGACACCAGGAATACCCTCCTTCCGTTTATAGACCCACTTCCTTCCAATAATCTTCTGGCTCTTGGGTACTTTGACCAGCTCCCATGTCTAATTTTGATGGTGTGGTTCCATCTCTTCGCTTATAGGCTATAGCCACTACGACAACTCACTACTAGCCATTGCCTCAGAGTAAGACGAAGGAGAATTTCTAGATAATAATCATACAAGAAATAACCCCAAATCAGAATCCGAAAAAATCCTTTCTTCAAGCTCTAATACTAATTGTTGTAAAATGAATGCGAAAACTTATCGGATCTTGCAATTTAAGTCAATGCGAAATCACCAAAGAAATAAACAAGGAATAATAAAGGACACCCAAGATTTACGTGATTTGTTTCGAGTGTCGGTACCTACATTCACGGGGAGAGTTAGCATAAAAAAATATACTATAATCGGAGAATCAGATTTTACAATTACCCACACACTCGAGTGCTTCTCACACCTAAATTATACCAAAGCCCAAAGTGTTTACAATTAAGCAACTCATTTTGGATGTAAAATTGTGACGCCCTAGAACGTCATGCATGACACGTATTTCTTATGTTTATTAAATAGGTAAGCGGAAGCTTAATTTGAACATTTCTTAATAATGAAAATCATAAAAATATAGTCAAAGTACTTATGCTTCATTATTTACATTACTTATCATATTTACAACTCCATTCCATATTTCAGACACATGAAACCAAAAGACTGCTTGTACAAAAGTCTGATCGGCGTCATGGATTGATAACTTCGCCCTCCGTTGAGTGACCATCATCCTCAATGTTGAAGGCCCTCAATGGGCCAACCAACTTGTTGTCGAGGTTCCATTAACATGCGATGAATCAATAAGGAACCCACTCCATAAAACCCACGTCGATCCACATAGTAGAACTACATTTGGTATACACTACTTCAGACTCAAGTACAAACACACTTTCGTAGACACCTTCGTAATATACAGGAACTCTGAAACGCAAAGGCTGTTGGAGATCCATTCTACACGTCTAAAAATAAAGGAATGAGCCGAGGCTGAGTAAATGAAATCTCTAGTTTTAAGTTAGGAAAATCATCTTGCCACTTCACCTGGTACAAACAACGTAAATGCATAACAACTAGTAAGTATGCTAAAAACATGAATAAATGTTATACATTTCCCATTTTGATATGCCATAATAATCTAATTACTTCATTTCACCAAAATATTTCAGTTCGGACGCAAGCATATATATAACATATTGCACTCATATTTATGCATTAAATTCATTACTTCTCCTGAACTCTCCAAGTGCATCCTGACACAAGGGGCATCCAGCTCACACAGAAGGGCATTTCGAAACTCCCGGGGCATCCCAACACATGGGGGATCTCAACTCCCGAGGCATCCTAACACACGAGGCATAGTCACCTTTTGATTTATGGGTGACAGAATTATATTATTCTCATACAAACCATGACAAGAAGTATGTACATGCATTTCAATAAGCATAGCCACCTTCTTGCTCCACCACATATTTCTCAAGAAATGATATCTTAGTCAAACAAACAAGTATGAAGCAATATGTGACAAGACTCATTAGTTGAGTATATTCATAAGCTGGTTATGTTTCAAAAGTGGTTCCGAGCAAGCCAATGACTATATTTAGGGATTGAGTCTCAACGTGAATCTGAGCAACCAATTGAGTATATTCAGAATCTGAACAAACAAGGGGTATGTTCTGAGTCTGGACAAATAAATGAGTATATTCAGAAGATAAGTGAATACTTTCAGATGCAGAAAAATAATTATATTCAGACTCAGGAAGCGATGCAAACTCAAAAAGCAATTCAGACTCAGAATGCGAATCAGACTCAGAGAGCAATTTAGACATAGAAAATGATTCAGACTCAGAAATCAATTTAGACTCAAAGAGCAATTTATACTCAGACTCAAAAAGTGAGTATGAACAACAACAAATATATACAGAACGTGGATTTTACCAGGACAGTTGAGTCTAAATTTACAAATATTACTTTTCCAAGTTTAGATTCATCATTTCCACTTATCAAAAGTGAATACTTTTACGACAAACGATCAATCACCTTTTAAACATGCATGAGATCAGTAAGACAAATCTAATAATCACCATATCAACAATATTATAGCACATCAAAATGGCATATCTCAAGCAATCAAGTTAAAGTGTTAAGTAGATTGAACCAACTTAATTCTAGAGTCTTCACTTACCTCGAAACTTGAACAACCAAATGCCGTAACCACGTTGTAACTCTTGAAAATGGAAGCTTAGTTTTTCAATCTTAGGGTTGAGAGATGAGAATAGTAGGTAAAAGTTGCTTATGAAGTTTGAAGAGGTAAAGAGAGTTTTTCACGGCCAAGGTTAAAAGAGTTTAAAAGGGAACTATCCAAGATAAAAGTGAGGACATGCTAACTAGAGATGTGCATGCAAATTTCTGATTATAGGTGGCATGTTTACAAGGTTTGATATAGTACGTGGCTAAATAAAAGGAGCTTCTGATGTAAGAGGGATGACTCATATTAGAAGTAATCATAACTTAGTCTTAGGTGTCAAAACTAACAGTAAGATCTGATTTTGAAAGAAGACATGGCCATGCAAGAAATATTATAAGAACAAGTGGCATTTAGGTGGCTAAATGAAAGAAGTATGTGAGTAATCCAAGCAAAACCAGAATTCTTCCACCTTCGGCCCATTACTGAAATTAATTAACTACTAATGCTAATTAATTGAAGTTTAAACAAATAATACCACCCATCAACTACTAAGACGACGGTGAATTAATTAACACTGCTCTATTATTAATGTATATATCAACGTTTATAAAATTAAATTTTTAGTAGGTTGAACTCGGAACAATTACATTCACAAAAAATCAACCTCCGCGCCTCACAAAATTTACGATCAAACAAAATTTTCTGCATGTCCAAAAGAATTCTAAACTAAATAATACTTAGTTTTATAGTCTAAGCATTATTATTGAACATCCAAATAAATATTATTACGAAAATTTCGGATGTCACAAAAACTCACCGCACAAATTACCGCGTATTTAAACTTTGCCAACGACCAAGCAAAAGATAAAAATCCAAACTCACGATTTTGAGGAGTTCACTATGCGGCCGCTCCATTTCCTTTCGTTGTGCATGCGGCTTCCTTGAACCCATTGGCGGCTGCACTTCTCTCTGAAGGAGTCCCACTGTGCGGCTACTATTCACTTCTCGTTGAAGGAACCCATTTTCAACCTTCATTGTGCGGCTATGGCTAGATAAGTAAACCTATGGTTTTATTTTCTTCTCTAATTTTTTTTACTCCCTAGGCACACAAGTGAGCCCCTTCTTTTATCCTTAGCGGCAGAGAAATTTTTTTTTTTTTTCTTTGTGCTGCAAACAAAAAGTCCAACAAATGGATCCCCTTAAATCCAACTTTGATTCTAATGAAAGGCCACACCAAATTTTAAACAAAATCAAAATCATTGATCGGGTTTCGTATATGGCTCAAATTCGAGACATAATTTAACAAAAAGCACTAGCAATTCAATTTGCTCGGTAATCTTGACTTGAAATGAAAAGAAGGTAGTTTGATCGATATTAATTCCTCAACCTCCATGGTGGATATGACAAAATATCTGTACATCGTGAGAGATGGTTACCTGAGAATTGAACTTTTGGAGGAAAATTATGACAGACATCAATAGACAATCATATTTAGGGGTGATCGGTTTAGGAAACTGGGGATCGGACAGGTTGGTCATAGAACTGAAAACTAGATCGGACCACCATCAGTCTGGTTCAATGGAACTGGTCACTTTTTTGTTCCCACTATTTGATGCCATCTCTTCGTATTCCCCACTACTTTTTTAGATAAAGATCTTAGTAAAAGGACCCTAACTATGTGCTAATATACCTTCTACGATAAACAAAAATTAAAAACGGATTTATAAATTGCAGATCGAAAATAATTAACTAAACCAACCAATCATCAAGAATAATGATTATTTTGCAACCATGAATGATCAAACATCAGTAATGATCCTCAAATTGAAAAGACAAACCAAAAAACATACTTCACTTAGAATCTAGTTCATATTCTACTAATTTTTTTAAAGAAATAAAAAAATAAAAAAATATATGTAGTCGGTCCGATCGGTCCGATTTCCTTTGGAACAGGGAACCAGATCGCCCGGACACCAATTCCACTTTTAGGAACCGCGAACCGGACCAACACTCTCAGGAACTGGTCCAAACCTGCCGGTTTGGTCCGGTTCCCGCAGTTCCCGATTTGGGCTGTCCGTTTTGCACACCGGTCATATCGGCCATATAACACTTTTGCTTAGGGCAGATTAAACGCTTTTGTTGCCTAAAAGACAATTTTTTACAACGTACTTTTAGGATACTAACATTCTCCAAGGAAAAAGTTGTTGACCTTACCTTCCTAGGGACATCCATCAACTAATTCAGCTTTTACTTAGACAAGTGGAGGGTTATTTCATCAAAAAGCTAGACAAGAGTTGAGGCTTGAAGCCTGAACTAACAAACCCTAAGCCAAGAAATTGATGTCATCTTTGTTAAGATTTAGCATACAATCACATGGAAATAAAGAGTAACAGTGAGAAAAAGAAATCAAGACACAATATTTTTATCCTGATTCACCTTTAAACTAGAGCTATGTCCAGCAAAGAATTTCATTATAATTAGTATTTTGCATATATCTATTACATCTTTCAATTACAAGAGAAAGAGATTATATATACTAAGTAGCTATTCATGGGTCCCAATCTAAACTATCAATGAAATACGAATTCAAAACTATAAAAGCCCTCTGGCTTCACGAGGGCGTTGCCCACTATGATCCCTACCGGGGCGGCCCCACCGAACCCCTGCCTTTTCACCGGAAAGCGGGAATCCTGTGCCTTCCTGTCCCTTAGGAGTACGTGCCACACCCCAGTAATCTTAACTTACGGATGTAGGGAAAATTGTCAAAAAAGTCCTAAACCTATTGTACGGCGGCCAATTCAGTCCTAAACCTTTTAAGTTTGCCAATTTAGTCCTAAACCTTTTTAATTATTGTCAATTCAGTCCTTCCAGCCAATTTTGGCCGGCCGGCGCTAACGTGGCAATTTTTTATTATTTTTTCAATTTTTCAATCTTTTTTAATCTTTTTTTTCTTTTTTTTTCTGATTTCTTCCTCTGGCCGGTCCGGCCAGAGGGGAGGTCCGGCGAGGTCGACCTCGCCCAGCAGAGGCCAGGCCGACCTCGCCGTCGCCTGGGTCGACCTCGCCGTCGTGACCTAGGCGACGGTGAGGTCGGCCTCGCTGTTGCTGGGCGAGGCGAGGCCCAGCAGAGGCGAGGCCGACCTCACCGACGCCTGGGTCGCGATGGTGAGGTCGGCCTCGCCGCTACTGGGCTAGGCGAGGCCCAGCAGCGGCGAGGCCGACCTCGCCTTCGCAACCCCGGCGATAGCGAGGTCGGCCTCGCCCCTATTGGGCGAGGCGAGGCCCAGCAGAGGCGAGGCCGACCTCACCGACGCCTGGGTCACGAGCCTCGCCCGGATCTAGCGAGGCTCGACCTCGCCGTCGCGACCCAGGCGACGGCGAGGTCGGCCTCGCCGCTCCCGGGCGAGGCGAGGCTCAACAGCTGCGAGGCCGACCTCGCCGTCACGACCCGAGCGACGGCGATGTCGGCCTCGCCGCTGTTGGGCGAGGCGAGGCCCAGCAGAGGCGAGGCCGACCTCGCCGACGCCTGGGTCGCGACGGCGAGGTCGAGCCTCGCCCAGATCTGGCGAGGCTCGACCTCGCCGTCGCGACCCGAGGCGACGGCGAGGCCGACCTCGCCGTCGCCTGGGTCACAACGGCGAGGTCGACCCAGGCGACGGCGAGGTCGGCCTCGCCTCTGCTGGGCGAGGCCGGCGAGGTCGACCTCGCCGGCCCTCCCCTCTGGCCGACCGCCGGTCGCCGGACCGGCCAGAGGAAGAAATCAGAAAAAAGATTAAAAAATTGAAAAAATTGCCACGTCAGCGTTGCCCGGATGGCCGGCGGCCACGTCAGAGCCGGCCGGCCAAAATTAGCCGGAAGGACTGAATTGACAAGAATTAAAAAGGTTTATGACTGAATTGGCAAACTTAAAAGGTTTAGGACTGAATTGGTCGCCGTACAATAGGTTTATGACTTTTTTGATAATTTTCCCTACGGATGTAGGAAGGAACATTGATAGGAGGCATAAGTAAAGTCTGAAGGAAGAAGCAATAATGATGCAAAAGGTGAACAGGCCACGGGCTGGTACTGCTGGTTGGTCGTTTTATTAAATGCTGGGAAGAGACCAGTAAAAATCTCAACACGGTGATAGAGTAAAAGCAACACAACAATGTCAAGACAAGGTGGTGGACCAATTAGAGGCTGACCCACCTTTATAATTTTGCGGTACAAAACATATCTGCTAGTTTTGGATTTTGTATATCACTAATTTGCATGTGGTAATATACGTATGATCAATATTCTTTCTGTCCTACTACTTAGCATAGCAATTTCGAGCCTGAGAAAAAAGAGAAGCTCAGCCGTGATTGCATAACATAGAAAATCAGATATATATTTTCCTTTCCCCTGTGGTCTGCCCTGCATTTTCCTTTTTCTTTTTGTTTCACACTTGAGTTTTGGTCACCGCTTGATATTAAGCAATGATGATAACATTTCAAGAAGTTGCCATTATGCTACGATTCAGTATCTCGATGGATGATTCTTTTAGATTCGTTACTCAAATTTTATTACAATAATAATCTCAAGTACAATAGCACACTAGTCTTAATTGAGTTCACTCTACACAAATCACTGACAAACTCAGACTCTCAAACTCACCACGACGCACTCAACTCACACAGCACTTACACCAGGCTCTCGCCACTCTCACACATCTCCTCAGGGAGGAAGATTTTCATAACGTAGAACGACATCTTGGAAGTGGAACGGCTCTGGAAACTTAGCTTCTTGTCCTCATATAGCATGCTTTTTGCCAAGAGATTGACATTTACTTCTGCGGACTATCTTTCATCTTGAACACTTGCGTCCATGATGATTCATTTACCCTGCACGTCAATGATAGGTTAAGAGCATTAGCATGATGATTTTAGTAGAAAATGATCGTGAAAGATGCAGTCTATTTGTTCCTAACTGAATCTTTAATATCCATTTGGCTTGAGAGGGGGAAATATGCAGATCTCCAAGAACAATTCTTTATTCACAATACATAATCAAAACTACCAATGCAAAAGATACACCCCAACTTTTGCTGCACATAGTGATCCACTCCTTAGAGAGATCTTCGGAAGCGCTAATATGAAGATCCCTGAACTCCAAGTTTGACCAAACTGTAAAATATTTCGGGTGAGCCTACTATAGGTCTAAAGTAGGAGATCTATGCATCACTCGACCCAAGAGCACAACAACATAGCAATAATCAGCGAGTAACAGTTTGTAAGTGCTGCTTATATTCAAACATTTCTTCTCGAAGTAGATGCTATTTATATCCAAGCAGATAGAACTCATTATCTCACACCTAATCACAAACTTTCACACTGCCAACACTTCTTGAAGATAACAAATTTAATGCGCTCATAAGACAATAAAAAAGATGTGAAGCTTTCTCAAACTTTGGAATTATAAATTCTTGATCTCTTCTTTCTCTTTCGGTGCCTTGGTTTTCTTTTATACTCCTCTCATCTAAACTTCCCGTCGGACAATCTTCAAAGGATTAGTCTCCAATCTAGCCGTTGGACAATTCTTGAGAAGATTAGATAGCCGTTAAGGTTGATCAACAAGAATTTTCATTGATTTGTCGTCCATACAAACAAATCTTTTTTTTCCAAAATAGAGTAGCTCCAGACATGGAATGTACTTTGCCTTCATGATGATTGACAATCCACAAAGATGTTACACGTATCTGAATCGTTCATGTAGATATACTTTGATATTGATAATCAATGATATCTTTTCATAATTGGATTCCATACCAGATCACTAGCTGTCAAGGGATGAGATAAGATATCTCAAAATAATAATCTTGAAGTTCGTGATAAAATTACGGTCGTAGGTTTATAGATGTGCTGTTCATATTCATAGTCATTACATATATCCAGCTGCTGATATCCAGCGTATACTCTGCTAATATCCACTCAGCAAACTGCTGATATCCCGACAGTGCTTTGCCATATCCATGTAGTACTATGCTGATATTCTAGCGATACTCTTCAGTACGTTGTTGATATTCAAGCGATAGATACATCTCGCTTCCTGGATATATTCAGTTGTTCTCCTTTGATGTAGATCCTATAGACTCAACACTTTGATATATTCAAGATTAAGCATGTATAGGTTCTTCAAGTCAATCAGAATTTTTTTACTAGTTATTTCAAAATTCTTTTTCAACGCGGGTACAACCTGAACTACAAGCAACTCTTTCATTTATCAAGATTTACTAAACCCATAGATAGTTTTGTCAATTTCAAAATATAATAGGGCATTTCTAAACATACATGAATGACTATAATCATGTATGCAATAAGAACGAAATAGATGTCATGAGCTTATTCAGTTTAATAGTCAAATGCACATAGAGGAACGTACTAATCTTATGATGCCCAGGTATCACATAGTAGCTCACCAATATACATAGTGAGTATCTATTCCCTACTTATCATTGAAGTGCTTCAGATGTTCAAGTGCCTCTTTGTTGACTTGATACTTGGCTATGATGAAAGCAATAGTAGCAAGTCCATATTCCAGGATTGTGAGACAGCTTTTAGGATCGTTGAGATCGAGCTCAGGTTTATCTACGATTATCTCCATATGAAGGCAAAGGTGCTTTACACCAAATGGGGACTCCGGCTCCGCTTGTTCCCTTTCTCGTTCACTCTGTCGGTGCTGGTACTCTCTCCTCTGGCCAGGAAGTCGTACCTGTCAAGAGTCGATCTTTCCATTTCTTACATACCGTGAACTTCTTAAGATTGCCTAGACAACCAAGGCGGTCACATTCAATTGCCCAATTTAGCTTGCTCAGCTTTTGCACTAAAGAGAGGCCCTTGGTTTGCCACAATGTGCTTGAGTTCTTGAAGATCAATGAGAAGCAAGATAAAGTATCACTACACCCTCCATGAGGGCGTGTCTGACGTGATTGGGAATTGGATCTTCCGTCGTGTCAAGGGATGACTTTTTTACCTGGAGGAGCACCAGCGCCGCTTCCCATTGATATTCACAAATATCAGCTAAGCTACTCAACAATTATCTCTTAGCTCAAGCTATATGGGGCACCAAGGGGATCTTCGACCAGGTTGTCCAAACTTGGCACATCGCCACCCAACTATCGTGCTACTCGGATCAAGAGAAAGGGTGGAGCGAATCCAAACTCCCTCATTTTCGGACGAGCAAGCTTCTCTCCAGGTACATGTTTATATTCTGGTCATGTACCCTTCTATGCTACCCAGTGGGATTGAAGAAATTAGGCTCTGAACACTTCTGCCGAGGCCTTAAGGTTCTTCGCTGGCTCATTTCAGCCTGACTAATCATTTCCAGATGACCCAGGACCGGGCCATTGCTAAGCTCATGTTGAGATAGGCCTTGATTCCAACTAATGACAAATCCTTATTTGGATTTGGTCCATCTCAAGCGCCATTGAATAGTCTTTCAGATAAAACAACACAGATTTGAGCTTACCTACGAACACTGTTATCACGTAAAGGTGAGGTGATCAGTCAATGTGATGGTATTTAGTGGTTATGTGATAAGAAATGTAAACGGGCTATAGCAACATCGACAGGATAAATCAGCGAATGCCAATTCGAGAGAAAAAACATCACTTTCGCGATTTCGAAAAGTAGAGTACTTCAACACTTTCACTGCTTTTGTGAAACTTCAACGTAAACCAGAGAGCTATGGGGAAGAAGAAGCTTCCGCTCTCTCGCTGTTTTCATGGAGCTTCAATGTGAACTAAAGAGTTGCGAAGTCGTGAAGTTTCAACTAAAGCTACGGAGGAGGAGAATTAGAGGCTAGGGTTATTTTAGAAATCTTCTTGCCCCGCATTCTTTGAGAATTAGAAGTATTCTTTTCAAGTTTGAATTTGTTCATTTAAAATCTAGGTTCTTCTACTTTATTCACTTTTTTTTTAAATTATTTTCCCTCTTTTTATCTTTTTTTTCCTCTTAAATCATTCCTTAATTAAAATTTTATAAATAATGAACTATGCTAATATTCTAAATTATTTAATAAATATAAATATTATATATATATGTATACATGTTATAGGATAGAAAAATATAATATATATATATATAAATAGGAATAAATAATCTACAACTCCTAGTAGTTACAAATGAAGGCTACAAAGGGAAGTTACAAATAGAGATTACGAACGGTTACAAGGACTCCACTATGTTGACAATTTCTTCGACTTCACTAGGTTGATGGTTGCTTTATTCCACTACGTTCACGGTTATTTCTTTGATGATTACATCCGAGATTGTTGACTCCACTTTTGTCGATTCCTTCACATTGTCGATCCTTTGAGTTGCTGATTCTTCAAGTTATCACGTTGAAAATAACCAAAAGTTGGACATCTTTTTGTGCAAACAAATGCCCCATTTAAAAGAATTGAATGCTTCACCAATCGTTTAATTCTTTTAAATTAGATAGCCAAGAGTCACCATGCGCTCCCTTGTCATTAGAAATTTTTTTTTTCTTGCCGAATTTTATCTTGTTCAAAAACATCATATGACTCGTATTATTCCACAAAAGGCACGTTTTATGTAAAACTTCATGTGGCCGTCTATCTTCATCTTTGAGTAGTTGCTCATACTTAGACACTCTCATTGCCAATTGGAATAAATCGGCAAAATTTTAGCTGTTGAATTTTTCTCTAAGTTTGAATTTCAATCCATTGAAAGCTTTTGTGAATTCTTTTTCTGGGAGTGAAGTAAGGCATTTATTCCTAGCCCTCTTGAACCTGGCTAGAAAACTAATTAACCGACTCATTACCGTATTGATAGATTTTGGTCAAATCAGCTTTCGATACTTCATGTATCATTTTATAAAGTTGAGAATAGAATTGTCTTTCCATCTCAGCCAAAGTATGGATTGAATTAGGAGATAGCTCCGTATACCAAGTTAAGGCGGTTTTTGATAAAGACAAAGGGAACAACCTAAGCCTCAATAATTTGTTCCTGCATCTCCCATTGGGCAATCAATTGACCAATGTGTTCAACGGTCAACTGCTCTCCTTCACCAGTGAAAACAGTGAAGTCAGGAATTTCGAATTTCCTTGGGTAAGGTATAGTGTCAACCCAATCAGGACGTGGCTTCGTATATATTGACCTAACCATTCCTCTGTCGGTGTCTAATTGTTATAATGTGAATTCAGCCACTCGCAAGTTGACATATTTCCTGCCCATTAGGTTCAGGGTAGATAGGTCGATAGACTTGACCTTCTTGTCCCCTAGTTTTATGATAGATTAGATTTTCAGGCCTTTGTAAAATCCTCACTGGTGGTGGGATCACTTGGCCTAAATTATTTCCGCTGTTCAATTGATTAAGAGTTAGAGGATCATACCCAAAAGCCATAGTATTAGACAAATTACTTCCATCGACAGGTATCACCCCACAGGTTTAGGTTGTACCAACAGAAGTCGTAGTATTAGGCAAATTACTTCCACCGACAGGTATCACCTCGTAGGTCTGGGTTTTATCAATGGTTTCATCCCTTTGCAAAATCCCGAAGGGTGCTGGATTGGTAGGATTCGCCTGCATTTGGCCGTGCATGACCTCATGGAAGGTGTTGACAATCATTGGTTTGACCACATTGACGAGTATTTCATCGTGTTGTTAGTTTTTTCCTTTTGGTGTTTGTCGAGAATCCTCCTCATGGTAGTTAAGATCACGGGACTTGGCTCTAATCTACTCATTGGTAAGTTGTCTCAAGATGTCAACATCTCCACCTTGTTCTTGTTTTGCCACCGGCTGTGCAGTCAATGACTCAAAAAGTCCCACTTTGTCATTACCAGGTTGCAGTGATGAGTTGTTACCGCCAGCATTGTTAGGATCAAGTTGATACCTCGTGCATACCATCGTATCTCCTCAAATTAGACACACTAGTCCCACTGGGCATGCCAAAAAGATATTTTGCTGGAAGTGTTTCCGCGATGAAATATCTTTCACTGAAAGCCGTTCTTCGGCTTTTATTTAAAGAGACCAAGGTCTTGCGCTAACTCTAGACAAAGAATATCTCATGCGAAAGGGGATCAACCTCTCCAATTCAAACAACACTTTACAACTCCAAACCAAGCTGGAATTCAATCGGTAACAAGGACTGAAAGTTACAGACTCGATAATGTAACTATGCGGGAATTTAATCAACGACGTAGCCTGAGAACATAAAGATATAATGTCGGAATTTAATTGACGACGCAACACTAGAATAAAGAAACATGCTGAAATTTAATCGACGACGCAAATTTAAGAATTATAGCTAAGGAAATTCAGATTTCTAACATAATCCAATCAATAACAAAAGACCCACACACCCGAATTAGATGCAACGTACGCATGCAATCCGCCCAAAACCGGAAATTTGTAACTAAGGCAAGTCGAAAGCAGAAGGCAAGCTAACTGGCGACGACCACAGTAGCCACGAACACGATGCCTCCGAGTATTAAAAGTATAAGAAATGAGACAACCACCACATATCCAATTGCCATGCCTGATTCATATAAGTAGGTAGTTTTTCAAAACGAGATTTATTTATAGAGTACAACGACAAAGAAAGGTCTGATTTTTTTTTCTTGGGTCAGCAGGGAAAGGTTCGTTTGCATTAGACACTCTACAACTTCAAGGTTACATTGAAATAATAATATCTAACATACAAATAGCAAAGTGACTAGAATAAAATTCTATAGCCATCTCACGATACAGCTTTATTCTGACTATTTTTACATTAATTAGAAAAACAGAAACTCATCCCACTAATAGTAACATTAATTTATTCGTTTAGTACTTAAATAGTAATTTGTGTATTGTTTATTAACCTGGGCATACTTTGCTGTAGTAGTTAATAAAACTAAAAAGATCCATTGAATTTTTTAATAAAATTTCGCGCCGGAATTGAATCTACGACGTGGAATCTGAAAGCTGTAACTACTACTACTCCTATTGTGCCGAAAATAAAGATAGATAAGAAGTTTGTTGTCTTGTTCGGAGATCCCTTCTACGTCGGAAATCCTTGAGTATTTATAGAGTAGCCTGATAACTGTTGATCGGCTACTTCTCCTTGAAAGTTGTTTTCCACTTCCTTACATTTCGCATTTTAACCGTTTCCTGACTTGTTAATGTTGCTTACGCTCCTTGGGCATCAAGTAATAGCTGATTTTCTTCCACGTGTCTCCTTATTTCCTGCTATTTTCCACGTTTCACTATTTAGCTTCCTTGATCTTCACGCCCACGGTCATATCTTTACTTTTCGACACGTGGAAATGAATTTCTTTACCATGTAACACCACGTGCTTAATTCATAATCTCAGACTCATCGATATCACATGCAAAGCTCGTGATCTTGGACTTGTCGACATCACGTGCAAGGCTCGTGATCTTGGACTTGTCGACGTCATGTGCAAGGCTCGTGATTTTGGACTTGTCATCCTGTCGATACTTTTATGACGTGTCCTATCGATAACTGCTCCAAATCTTTCTGATGCCTCTAGGCCTGACTCATGGCCTTTCTCTGGATTCTTGCTATGTGGGCCGTGTTTTACGTCTTTTGTGACTTGCAATCGGCCCGCTCCCATCAGGGGTAATTTTGGGTGTCAACACTATAGTGAAATTCTGTGCTGCTCTTATCGTGAACGTAGGTCACTACGATCAAATCACGTAAATTTGGTGTCCGATTTATTTTCTTATTCTGTCAAATTTGTTGTTTGATCGCTTTCTTCCGCAACATAAGGAAAAAAGAAAAAGAATGTGCTTCTCTTCTCATGAAAGTCGTGGTCCAAATCAATTGTCATAGACATGGTCCAAGCCCGATAAAGAAATGCAAATTTCAAAGATTCTACTCTTTATCGTTGGTCTAAGCTAGTCCTTGAGACTAAGACATTACTATTTCAACTAAAATAATGAAGATTTAGAACAATATACTTATAAATATATATTTTTTAAAATTATTTGCAAACCTATCTTTAATTCTGAAGTACTTTGACCCTTTATTCTTCGTTACCTTTTTTTTTTAATTCTTGTGACTTTAGTCTTTTCTCTTTAATAGTACTTTAATATTTGTCCTTCATGTTTCCAGACCTTACTTTTGGTGCTGTCCAGTGGCATAATGTTACACGTTTCTCGGACAGGCATAATGTGAAAATATATTGAATATTATCCTATTAAAAGTGTAAAAGGAATTTACACGAGATATTATTTTACTACAAAACCTATTAACAGACCATGAAAGTCAGAATACCCGACATATTGTTTATTGAGTATTTCCTACTTGGAATGAGTTACTTAACTAAATTTCTACAGTACCAATGAAAAAGATCAAAGGAATTAGACTATTATCGAGCCTTAAAATCGTTGCTCATACCAACCATTGATTGAAAAACATTATATTTTCTACAAAGAACTACCAAGCCTGATAGAGCTTGGACTGCGCCAGTTGGGAAGTGGAGTGTCAACCCAACTTTCTTGAATGAATTGCTTCTTAAATTAGTAAAAAAAAATTAAAAAATATTCTAACTAACATTAAACAATCACTTTAATGTTTGTAACATACACATATCACCAACCTAACATTGTTTCATTTCACGAGCTTGAGATTTATCTGCTTAAGGTGAGTATCCTTGTTATAACAAAAAAAACCAACATTCGAAGAATTATTATTTTGTAAGTTGACTATGTCTATGCTAAGAATTCTATATGGCATCCTCATTCATTTATGAAAAAGATAAATCCCTCTCAAAGTGTTGAATCTTGATGTTGACAAAGATTTAATATCAAATTACACTTCAAGATGTGCTATCGCGCTCTCAAGTTTGAGTGAAGGCAATTGCCACAAGACGCATATGTGGCACACTTATGACTTGGAACACTTGTCATTATGATTGAATGGGGATAGGCGGGCTATAGTAACCTAGTGAGATTAGTTGGGGATTTAAGGATCTTAATACTAAAATTATATTTTCTAGCATAACATGCAAAGGGAAAATTACATAGACCCTGTACTTTAGGAGTGGTATGCATTTACTTTCGAACTTTCAGCTGTTGCTTAATATCCCCTGAACTTTCATTTTATTGCGAGCGTTAACCCTCGGTTACTTTTATTCGCTAGCATGTGTAATAAGCATGACTTTCAAGGGGTAAAAGTGTATTTTCACCTTATTTTTTTTTAAGGAAATCTCCTTATACCCTTAAATGCCGTAAAAATGAAAGAATTATAGGAAACAGGAGTAAGCTAAGTTAATTAAAATACTAATAATAAACAATAAATATAAATAATAATATTTAACAATGAAAATTGTTGAAATTTGGTGAATGCAAGCACTCTAATATAACTAAATAACATATTTCAAGAATGAGAGTAAACACGAACTGGTTAGTCATTATGTATCTTTAAAATGGTTAGTTAATGTAATAAAATGATTTGTTACAAAAATATGTAAGAAATTGTAAAAAGAAATTATTTCCTCAACTTGTACAAGGACATAATTAATCGAAATACAAGGTGATATAGTGAAATATTTTTTATTGATCAATCATTTTTATATTAATCAACCTTTTAAAATACATAATGCTTATCCGGTTTTAGTAATTTGGCATTTTGTTATTGAGTTCAGATGTTGACAAGCTTTTCAATATTATTATAATTTTAGTTAATTTATTTTTCTTCATTTTTAAAACAATTATGGGTAAATGAGAGATTTCATACAAAAAAATGAAATGAAAATACATTTTTTTCCTATTAAAAGTCATGTGCATGGCAAAAACTAACAGAGTTTAACGTCTGTAATAAAATGAAAGTTCAAAGAGTACTACGTAACAGTTATTATCCCCAAAGTTTCGGGGAGTTGTGCAATTTTTCCCACAATTATATCCACTTCAACGAATGCAATGATAGTCCTTGTACATCCTGTTCTCAAACCTATATGCGTGCATTGTTTCCTTGACTTCCATTCCTAGACGACGATGTTTATAGTTGGCGGGCAAAGAGTTCATCTACAGAGAGTTACCATCAAAACTATTTACTTACTAATGTTGAATCTTGGGAGCACCTTATGGTGGAAATCAGCAAATGAGACAGGAACTTTAAGATTCCCTTCTATATGTGGGAAATGGAACATGAAAATGGACCGTTCTTGAGACTGCAACCACACCAATGCTATGCATCGATCCGGCATCTCTCGGTCCCTTAACCAAATAACCTACTTGCACTAGAAAAAAGACAAAAAGGGAAAAAAGAAAAAGAATGTGCTTCTCTTCCCATGAAAGTCGTAGTCCAAATCAATTGTCATAGACATGGTGCAAGCCCGGTAAAGAAAATGCAAATTTCAAGATTCTGCTCGTTATCGTTGGTCTAATCCAATCCCCGAGACTAAGACATTACTATTTCAACTAAAATAATGAAGATTTAGAACAATTTACTTAGAAAAAAAATATTTTTTTAAAATTATTTGCAAACATATCTTTAATTCTGAAGTACTTTCATCCTTTATTCTTCTTTACCTTTTTTTTTTTCAAATTCCTGTAACTTTGGTCTTTTCTCTTTAATAATTGATAGTTGTGATATTCCGAATTTCGGCCCATTTTTGGGATTTATAAAATGTGTAATTTGTCAGTGTGCTTATAGTAAAATCTCACCCGGGAACTGATCACTCTCGGTTATTGCCTTTAAAATTGAGATTTCGCTAGAATCGCACTCGATCGAATTTGACCGTTATTTAGAGCCCAAACTTTCGTGTCGAATTTCTCACAGTTCCGGGACGAATTTAATTGGACGGCGTCGATATTATTGTGGCCAGCCTCGAGATTGCCCGGGATATGTGGAAAGTGGATTTTTGACCGGGTGCGGATTTGGACTAGTAAACCTCCCTCGTAGTGTGTTTTAGTTAGTTTCTTCTAGCCCTTTTTCTCCGAATTATTAATTAGGATTTTCGTGGACTGTTGGATCGTTTTCGATTTTAAATGTGGGCCGTTGGATCGCAATGATTATTTGGACTTTTGTTCTCTCTCTCTCTCTCTCTCTCTCTCTCTCTCTCTCTCTCTCTCTCTCTCTCTCTCTCTCTCTCCCCGGTCACCTCCCCCCCTGCGCACGTCTGCCCCCTCCTCTTCCCCATGCAGACCTGTCCACTCTTCTATCTCTCTCTTCCTTTTCTTCTTTTTCTTTTTTTTCTTTTTCTTCTTCTTCTTCTTCTTCTTCTTCTTCTTCTTCTTCCCCGCGGCTGCTCCTGCTTCCCTGTTCTTGCTACCCGACGCCACCCGCCGCTCGCCGAGACCAGCCCAGCCACCGCCCACCGTCCGTCCGGCCACCTTCCCCCAACTTGGCTGCTCTTCTCCTTCGCGTCGCGCACAGCAGCAGGTCGCCGCCGCAGTTCGACGCTGCCCAGCCGCTCGTCGACCCGTCCTCCGTTGCCCGGCGGCCCGCGACGCCGCCGTGCTGCCTCCGGCCACCGCCTGACCACCCTTTTCCCCTATTTTTCTTCTCCCTCGGCGCATTCCCCTGTTTCGGCTCCCAGACTTCGCCGCCACCACGCGCCGCCGCCGGCTGCTCCGCCCTCCACCACCCCCGGCCCCGGCGACCACTTGCTTGACCACTTGCGGCCGCGTCGTGCTCGCCAGACAGCCCAACAGCCGTTGTCATCGCCGTTGCCCGAGCGTCCCGGGCCGTGGTCGAGCTCGCCTAGCCCGCTGCCCGTCTCCGCTGTGCCCGTGCCCACGTGCTTTCCCGCGCACCTGGCCGCTCGTTTGGTCGAGGCCGAGAGCCCTGGGCCGTGGCCGAGGGTGTGCCGAGCCGTGGCCGGCCACCGTGCCCGTTGCGCCCTCGATCGCGCCGAGTCACCGCCGCTCCGACCGGGCCATTTCGGGCCATAGCCGATTTTTCCCGGGCCAAACTTAGGTAAGTGACTTCCTAATCCCTATTTAGTACAATGGGTATTTTTAGACTTGTTTAGGGATTGTTTAGTGCCGGTTTCTTGGTTAAGTTAGGGGCCAGTTTGAGGGTTGCATGTGGCAAGTTCCTAGAATATAATTGTGGTGATTTTAGGGGTCAATTGATGGTGGTGCATGGCTAGTTCGATGGCGGTTTAGATGGCTAATTGTTGGTTAATTCATGGCCTGGAATGTGAGTTAAATGTGATGAATGGTGGGCGCGTATGTGGCTGGTTTGTCGTGGTGCTCGTGAGTGCAATTGGATGCTTGACGGTGACCATTTTGTGTTGGATCATGGGTTGACTATGACCAGGTCAAATGTTGGAATTGTGGGCCAAAATGACAAGCACATGACTTGAAATTGAGTGTGTACAATGTGTTAGAATGATGGTTATGCAATGTAGCTAGCTTGTGATACTTTACGAATTGAGTTTGATACTTGTATGGATTGATTGGGATGATTGGCAATTGAGTGTATTAAAGTGTGATTTGAATATGTGATTGGCATGGAATCGATTGAAGCGTATGACGTGTGTGCCTGTCCGAATAGCCTGAGGCAGGATAGACCCGATGCGTGTTTACGCGGGTCATTGGACAAAGCCCGGATTGATTAGAGGGCTGAGCCTGAGGCTTGTTTACGCGGGCTGTGGAAGGTGAGTTAGACCTGAGGCGTAGGTTACGCGGGTCATTGGAAAGAAAGAAATGTCCTGAGGCGTGGTTACGCGGGACTGAGCCCGGATTGATCAGAGGGCTGAGCCTAAGGCGCAGTAGCGCGGGCTGTGAGAATGAGCCTGAGGTGCAGTAGCGCGGGCTGTAAGAATGGGCCTGAGGCGTGTTTACGTGGGCAGTGTGAAAGGACCTGGGAGGTCATGAGAAAGTTGGCTGGACCATGCATGTTGCATAGTGTTTGATTATGGAGTGAATACTACTAGGCATGGTATGGGATGTGCCCAAGTGGTTTTACCTTATAATCGAGATACGCGCGAGTGTGGTTGTATGATGCATGGGAAATTTCTTTGCGTGCTCTGAATATGTATTATGCTGGATGCATTAATGTGATTTGACTATCGTGCAGAGTTGGCGTGTGATTTGAGGCGAGGTAAGTATGTGTTTGTAAAGTCTAGTTCGTCGGTTGTTAGATTGCATGTGGAGACTCATCTAGGTACGCATTGACCTACGTGGGGTTTAGGTTGTCTACTTATTGAGATTTATCTCATCCCCCGTTGTTAAACATTTTCAGGACTGGAGTGACGGATAGTCGTCTTGTGCTGTTCGGAGACCGGAATTGACTTTGGGTATTTGATGTTTCATTCCACCTTCTTGGTTGCCCCCGTTTTGTATAGTGAAGTAGGTTACCCAACCTTTACCCCCTTTTGATGAACGTGTTTCTGCTGCTTGTATCTGCCAAGTATTTTTATAAAATGCGTATATTGATTTTATGCTAGTGCTATCCCTTGGTCATGGTTAATTGTCTGGGTTATTTATATTTCGCTTCTGCTTGTGTATTTCGTTTGGGTCGGCGACGCATCCTGGAACATTGCAATCAATACGACCTTCGGAGGGGTGTTGCGAGCCCGACGGGGTTCGGCGCGTGACACCCCGGTTGATTTGGTATCAGAGCAAAGTCAGCTCGATCCAAGTTGGTCAAAACCTAGAGTGATAAGGAGCGATGACCTTGGGGTAGCCAGTTAGGGAGACTTGTGGGCCATGCGTTACCCAGACTACTTGGTTGTGATTGCTGAGTGATATTATGTACTAATACGTGAAATGCAGGTGCGACAGGACTTGAGGTTAGTGCACGATCCCTGTTCTTTGTGATTGAGTGATGTTGTGATTGACTGCCTGCTTAGTGAATTGTTGTGATTCACTGCCTACAGCTTTAGACTGGTATAGTTGGCCTAGGTCTTTAATTCTCGAGGGGAATTATAGCAGGTAAGTGGATGGTGTGAATCTTGTGAGTGTGAGTAGCCGAGGAAAAGGTCGAGGTCGAGGTCGAGGTCGAGGTCGTGTAGGTCTGCAAGTTAGAGTTGTAGAGGATCCCAGATGGATGGGGATTTGAGGGCACTCGAGGGAGTTGGAATTTTAATGGGAAGGCAGACTGATGAGTGAAATGCTACTGTTGCTACTGATGCTGAAGCCACTGTTGCCGCCACCAATAGAAGTAACGGGAATCGTGGGCATAATGGAAATGTTGGGAATCAAGGTCAATGGCAAGTTAATGCAGTCAGATAGATGCGTTTGCTGGTTGAAAATTTTTTGAAATTTAAGCCTGCAAGGTTCGATGGGAAGAGGTGACCCTGAGGCTACATTACTTTGGATAGAGGACTTAGAAAAAAAAAGGCTTTTGAGGTATTCGGGTGCACTGATGAGGAGAAAGTGACCCTGGCTGTATATCAACTCCAAGGAAATGCAAGTGATTGGTAAGAGGACCCCTAAAGTAGGATATTTCGAAGGGCATAATTCCAAGTTGGGGTGTCGTTGTCGAGGCCTTCCATGAGAAGTACATTCAGAGAGTGCGCAAGGGCAGAAAATGACCTAGTTTCTTCGGCTTCGCTAAAATCAGATGTCAGTCGATCAGTACGAGGTCGAGTTTGTAAGGTTGCCTAAGTACGCACCAAGGATGGTCAAGGACCATGTGGATAGGACAAGGAGGTTTCGGAATGGATTGAAACCGGAATTCCGCAATCAGTTAGCACTTTTGAGTCTTAAGGGATTACAATGAGTTGTATGAGAGAGCTCGATGGTTGACACGGATATGAGTGAAAGGGCTGCCGCTTCTGAATCGCGGTACGCGCTGGCTAGGGACAATAGGAACTTTGGAAAGAAGCCTATGACAGAGAATCGAAGATTTGTCCCTCTAGTAAGAAAGAACTTTCGGAAGCCGAATTACTACTCCAATACCGCATGTCGGTCTTGTGGAAAGAGGCACGGGAATGGCCCCTACCCAGGTGGACCTGGAGCGTATTTTGGATGTGGTCAACATGGTCACCAAGTGAGAAACTGCCCGAATCGATAAGCTAGACCGTTAATACAGCAACAACAACCGCAAGTAGGACATTAAGTGGGAGCTGCCCCGCGGATTAACCAGATTAACCGCAGGCACAAGGAAAGATGTACGCGGTGGTTGGGAAGGAATCAGAGGATTTGTCTTGAAAGTCTGGATGCGTTATCTGATGATAGTGGGTGCAATAAGAGAGGATTTTGAAATTATAACTTGAATAGTCATGTAAGACTTATAACCACTTATGGTGAATAGGCGCAATTAGTTTGAGGATTTCTGAATTACTGACGACATTTTTGGACGGGTTGGAAAGGATGTGTGTTGCTTGGAAATTTCGGATTCTGTAAAGAACTAGGGTAATTTGTTTTGGGAGACTGTGGATTGGAATTGGATAGATTGAGTTTTGTCTTTGAGGTATAGAAAGATAATTATTTTGTGGTTGACTAGTTGGTTGAGGAACCAAGGCTAAAGGACATAGCCGAGGTGTGTAACCTTCCCGATGTCTTTCCTCAGGAATTGCCGGGGTTGCCACCTGATGGTGAAGTGGAGTTTGTGGTTGAGTTGGCCCTATGGACGGAACCGATCTTAAAAGCACCTTATAGGATGTCACTGTCGGAATTGAAAGAATTGAAAGTCCAAATGCAAGTGTTATTGGATATAGGCTTCATTCGCCCGAGTGCGTCTCCATGGGGAGCGCCAGTGTTATTCGTGAGGAAAAAGGATGGATTATTGAGGTTGTGCATCGATTACAGACAGCTGAGTCAGGTGACCATTAAGAATAAGTACTCGTTGCCAAGGATAGATGACCTATTTGATCAGTTACAGGGGGCGTCGATATTTTCAAAGATCGACTTGAGGACTGGCTATCACCAATTGAGGATTAAGAAAGAGGATGTGCCGAAGACGGCATTCAGGATAAGATATGGCACTATGAGTTTACGGTGATGCCGTTTGGACTAACAAATGCCCCCGCAGCCTTTATGGATTTAATGAATCAGGTATTCAAGGAGTTTCTGGATCAGTTTGTGATTGTGTTCATAGACGATATTATGGTGTATTCGAAGAGTTCTGCCGAGCATGAGGTACATTTGGAAAAGGTTCTACGGACCTTGAGGGAACATGCACTCTACGCTAAGTTCAGTAAGTGCGAATTCTGACTTCATCGAGTGGCGTTCTTAGGACATGTGATATCTGGAGAAGGAATTGCGGTGGACCCGACGAAGATTGAAGCCGTCACGAATTGGCCGAGACCGACAACAGTAACCGAGGTTCGAAGCTTCTTGGGTCTAGCAGGTTATTATAGACGTTTCGTGGAAAGGTTTTCGGCATTAGCGACGCCGTTGACGCGGTTATTAAAGAAGGAGATGAGGTTTGAATGGACGGATAAGTGCGAAAGGAGCTTCCAAGAATTAAAACAGAGGTTGACGACCGCGCCAGTGATAACGATCCCGTCAGGTCCGGGAGGATATGAGATTTACAGTGACGCGTCGTTAAGAGGATTGGGATGCGTGCTAATGCAACACGAAAGAGTAGTGGCATACGCATCGCGACAATTGAGGCCACACGAGCAAAATTATCAGACGCATGACTTGGAGTTAGTCGCGATTATTTTCGCTCTTAAAATTTGGAGACACTACCTGTGTGGAGAGAAATTTCAGATTTATTCGGACCATCAAAGTCTAAGATACTTGTTCTCCCAAAAGGAACTAAACATGAGACAGCGCCGTTGGATGGAACTCCTTAAGGACTATGACTGCGAGATTATGTATCATCCCGGAAAAGCTAACAAAGTAGCGGATGCACTGAGCCGGAAATCGAGCATCGCGCATATGATGATCAAGGAATGGACTCTGTTGGAGGGAGTTCGGGATTCAGAATTTAAGTTTGAAGTGAGTCATGTCTCGAGTCTGCTTGCAACATTAAGGATTGAACCTGAAATCCAGACTAAGATTAAGGCTTTACAATCGACAGACCCAGAGATTCAGAAGATTTTGGGAATGGAGGTCACAAAAAGGAAATCGAATTTTCAGGTATCCGAGGAGGGGACTCTGAAGTTCCGTGGGCGGTTATGTGTACCCAGTGATACAGAACTGAGGGAAGAGATTTTGTCTGAAGCACACCGTAGCAATTACAGTATTCACCCGAGTAGCACGAAAATGTACCAGAACTTGCAACAACATTATTGGTGGAACGGCATGAAAGTGGATGTAGCCAAGCATGTGGCCAAGTGTTTAACATGTCAGCAAGTGAAGGCGCAACATTGCAAGCCGGGTGAAATGTTGCAGCTATTGGAAAATCTCGAGTGGAAATGGGAACACATCACGATGACTTTGTAATGGGATTACCGAGAAGTCAAAGGGGTCATGATTTAATTTGGGTGGTAGTCGACCGATTGATAAAATCAACACATTTTCTGCCAGTGCGAAAGGACTTCACCTTGGAAAGGTATGTCGAGATTTACGTGCGACAATTAGTCCGTCTGCACGGAGTGCCAGTGACAATCACTTCAGACCGTGATCCTAAATTTACTGTCGCCTTTTGGAAAAGTCTTCATACAGCATTAGGAACGAAGTTACAGTTTAGCACGGCCTATCATCCCCAAACGGATGGCCAGTCTGAAAGGACGATTCAGACTTTGGAAGACATGCTGCGAGCGTGTGTATTGGATTTTAAAGGTAGTTGGGAGGAACAGTTGCATTTGGTTGAATTTGCCTACAACAATAGCTAACAGCAGAGTATCAGAATGACACCATTTGAAGCATTATATGGCAGAGCTTGCAGAACACCGGTTTGTTGGGATGAAGTTGGTGAGAGGAGCATCACGGGTCCCGAGTTGGTTCAGCAGTCAATCGAAACAGTCAAGGTGATTCGGGACAAGCTTAAGACCGCTCAGAGCCGTCAAAAGAATTATGCGGACCGGAGACGTAGGCCTTTGGAATTTCAAGTGGGGGACCACGTTTTCCTCAAAGTGTCACCTATGAGAGGATTGTCACGATTTGGTAAGAAAGGAAACTTGAGCCTGAGGTACGTGGGCCCATTCGAGATCTTAGAGAGAATTGGCACCTTGGCCTATCGTCTCGCGCTACAGCCAAATTTGTCTCAAGTGCATAATGTATTCCACGTGTCAATGTTAAGAAAGTATGAACCGGACCCGACCCACGTGCTGAATTACGAGGAAATAGACGTGGACGACAGAGTGTCGTACGTGGAAAAGCCAGTACGGATCGAGGGCAGAATGGAGAGAGTGTTGCGGAACAAGACAATTCCGATGGTCAAGGTGATTTGGGAGCACCATGGAACCGAAGGTGCGACGTGGAAAAGCGAAGAGTTGATGCGACACCAATACCCCCATTTGTTTGAATAGTTAGGTTGGATTGTAAATTTCGAGGACGAAATTTTTGTAAGGGGGAAAGAGTTGTGACATTTCGAATTTCGGCCCCTTTTTGGGATTTATAAAACGTGTACTTCGTCAGTGTGCTTATAGTAAAATCTCGCCCGGAAACTGATCACTCTCGGTTATTGTTTTTAAAATTGAGATTTCGCTAGAATCGCACTCGATCGAATTTAGCTGTTATTTAGAGCCCAAGCTTTCGTGTCGAATTTCTCGGAGTTCCAGGACGAATTTAATTGGACGGTGTCGATATTATTGTGGCCAGCCTCAAGATTGCCCGGGATATGTGGAAAGTGAATTTTTGACCGGGTGCGGATTTGGACTAGTAGACCTCCCTTGTAGTGTGTTTTAGTTAGTTTCTTCAAGCCCTTTTTCTCCTAATTATTAATTAGGATTTTCGTAGACCGTTGGATCGTTTTCGATTTTAAATGTGGGCTGTTGGATTGCAATGATTGTTTGGACTTTTGTTCTCTCTCTCTCTCTCTCTCTCTCTCTCTCTCTCTCTCTCTCTCTCTCCCCTGCGCACGTCTGCCCCCTCCTCTTCCCCATGCAGACCTGTCCACTCTCCTATCTCTCTCTTCCTTTTCTTCTTTTTCTTTTTTTTCTCTTTCTTCTTCTTCTTCTTCTTCTTCTTCTTCTTCCCCGCGGCTGCTCCTGCTTCCCTGTTCTTGCTGCCTAACGCCGCCCGCCGCTCGCCGGGACCAGCCCAGCCACCGGCCGCCTTCCGTCCGGCCACCTTCTCCTGACTCTGCTGCTCTTCTCCTTCGCGTCACGCACAGCAGCAGGTCGCCGCCACGTCCGCCGCGGTTCGGCGCTACCCAGCCGCTCGTCAGCCCGTCCTCCGTCGCCCGGCCGCCCGCGACGCCGCCGTACCGCCTCCGGCCATCGCGCGACCACCCTTTCCCCTGTTTTTCTTCTCCCTCGGCCCCTTCCCCTATTTCGGCTCCCAGACTTCGCCGCCGCTGCTCCTCCCGCCACCACTCAACCCCCAGCGACCCTGCCCAGCCACTTACAGGCGCTGTGCTCGCCGGGATAGCCCAACCGCCGTTGTCGTCGCCATTGCCCGAGCGTCCCGGGCCGTGGTCGAGCTCTCCTAGCCCACTGCCCGGCTGTGCCCAAGCCGTCCCAGCCGCTGCCCGTCTCCGCCGTGCCCGTGCCCGCGTGCTTGCCCGCGGGCCTGGCCGCTCGCCCAGTCGTGGCCGAGAGCCCCAGGCCGTGGCAGAGGGTGTGCCGAGCCGTGGCCGGCCACCGTGCCCATTGCGCCCTCGCCCGTGCCAAGTCACCGCCGCTTCGACAGGGCCATTTCGTGTCACAGCCGATTTTTCCCGGGCCAAACTTAGGTAAGTGACTTCCTAATCCCTATTTAGTACAATGGGTATTTTTAGACTTGTTTAGGGATTGTTTAGTGCCGGTTTGTTGGTTAAGTTAAGGGCCGGTTTGAGGGTTGCATGTGGCAAGTTCCTAAAGTATAATTGTGGTGAATTTAAGGGTCAGTTGATGGTGGTGCATGGCTGGTTCAATGGCGGTTTAGATGGCTAATTGTTGGTTAATTCATGGCTTGGAATGTGAGTTAAATGTGACGAATGGTGGGCGCGTATGTGGCTGGTTTGTCGTGGTGCTCGTGAGTGCAATTGGATGCTTGATGGTGACCGTTTTGTGTTGGACCATGGGTTGACTATGACCGGGTCAAATGTTGGAATTGTGGGCCAAAGTGGCAAGCACATGACTCGAAATTGAGTGTGTGCAATGTGTTAGAATGATGGTTGTGCAATGTGGCTAGCTTGTGATGCTTTATGAATTGAGTTTGATACTTGTATGGATTGATTGGGATGATTGGCAATTGAGTGTATTAAAGTGTGATTTGAATATGTGATTGGCATGGAATCGATTGAAGCATATGACGTGTGTGCCTGTCCGAATAGCCTGAGGTAGGATAAACCCGATGCGTGTTTACGCGGGTCATTGGACAAAGCCCGGATTGATCAGAGGGCTGAGCCTGAGGCGTGTTTACGCGGACTGTGGAAGGTGAGTTAGACCTGAGGTGTAGGTTACGCGGGTCATTGGAAAGAAAGAAATGTCCTGATGCGTGGTTACGTGGGACTGAGCCCGGATTGATCGGAGGGCTGAGCCTCAGGAGCAGTAGCGCGGGCTGTGAGAATGAGCCTGAGGCGCAGTAGCGCGGGCTGTGAGAATGGGCCTGAGGCGTGTTTACGCGGGCAGTGTGAAAGGACCTGGGAGATCGTGAGAAAGTTGGCTGGACCACGCATGTTGCATAGTGTTTGATTATGGAGTGAATACTGCTAGGCATGGTATAGGACGTGCCCAAGTGGCTTTACCTTATAATCGAGACACGCGCGAGTGTGGTTGTATGATGCATGGGAAATTTCTTTGCGTGCTCTGAATATGTGTTATGCTGGATGCATTAATGTGATTTGACTATCGTGTAGAGTTGGCGTGTGATTTGAGGCGAGTAGGGGTGAGCGCGGTTCCAGGGTAGAACCAAGAACCGGAGAACCGGGAACCTGGAACCGGAACCTGGAACCGGAACCGGATCGAAACCGGGAACCGGAACCGGAACCAAGAACCGGGACCAGGAACCGGATCCCTAAAAATTAAAACATAAACTACACATTTGGTATTTAGAAACCCTAATTCACCTTGTCCCTCCATCTTGTCCCTCCTGCTTCCACTTCCACCTCGCTCCCGCTTTTGCCTCGCTCCTCGCTCCCACTTCTTGCTTTCGCCTTGCTCCTCGCTCCTGCTTCCGCGGTTCTCTCCCGCTTCCGCCTTCTTCGCCGCAGGTCTCGTGATCTCCCCACGCGGATTCGCTGTGATTATTCGGGCTCGCCGCTGTCTTCCTCCTCTGAAGCTCCGTCGGTCTGGTACGTAACGTCTTCGAACAGCCCCTGCCATTCATGCCTTCTCTCTTTGAATTCCCACCGTTGCTTCTGTTCATCTTTTGCATCGATCGATTGAATTAAGTCACGATGATCGTGCCTGAGTTGCGTGAAATCGTGCTCTTGCGTGCACATTCATCTGGATTCATCGCTTAGTGAATGTGAGGAGAGGGAAAATGCGGTGGATCTGTCCCCGATTGAATGTGAGGAGAGGGAAGGGGGGGAGTTAACCGGTTGGTTAATTGTCGATTGCGATCATATCTTAAGGGCCTTCGAGATTTGCTCTTTTTGTTGCTGCTGCCAAAGGGGAAACAACCATGAGTGAGCTCATGGTTGGCCTCACTCTCATTGAGGGTGCTGCTGCCAAAGGAGCTGGTACTTCTCAGACTTTTCTTAACAGCCCCCCATTTTTTTAATGACTTTCTGCTCGTAAGTGGTGCGGGATTCATAGTTAAGAAGGTTGGTGTTTCTCTGTATGTAGTAGTGTTTGGGTTCGCTTCATTCGTAGGCAACTTATGGATTTACAAGATTTTGGTCTTTCTTGTTTATTAAGCTGCGTTATTTTGTGTCCCCGGTTAGAATTCTGCTCTCGCTTTTCCAGATATTGATTATTGTGCACGTAACTAAGACGGGCTCGCGTCTTATTTCTTGGAGATTTTCTTTTGGTTGATCCACTGTTCTGTTCCTAACATCCTCGTGCCATTGGTTGTTTTGCCTGTATCGTTTGAGCTCATGGTAGAATGACAAGGTTTTTCTTTTTTTTTTTTTGGGTATTTTTTTGAGAATATTCGAAGCTGAAAAATTGATGTTTGAGGTTCTCATTTAATCTTGTTCTTCAGTCTGCTTAGATGGTACATTGCCCGGTTATCATCTTCACAATGGCTCTGGATCTGGTGCAAACAGTTGGGTGGTCCATTTAGAGGTTTGTTGAATGGACTTTATGTTATATGATTTAAAAGAGCATACTTAAGCTAGTTAATTTTGCAAACTTATGTTATTTCTTCTCTACTGCATGGTTTTCTTGCTCAGTTCTTCATGGCACTCCAATTCTTGATTCTTTTTCTGTCTGCATTTTCTATAAGCCATTTGATGTTGTTTTACATTGTTGTAGGGTGAGGGATGGTGCAATACAGTGAGGAATTGCGTTTACAGGAAAACTACTCGTCGTGGGGGAATATCTTCTGAGATTGAGAAATTATTCCGACCTTTACAAGATACCTATACATCGCCATAGGCACTTGTAAAGATTTGGCCGCTGCGCCTATACCTTTCCTCATAGGCGTGTCACGGAGGAATCTTCTGAGATTGGGAGAATATTCCGACCTTTACGAGATACCTATACATCGCCATAGGCACTTGTAAAGATTTGGCCGCTGCGCCTATACCTTTTCTCATAGGCATGTCACAGGGGAACATCTTCTAGGACTATGTGAAAAGTGTGCCTAACAAAGTATCTAGTTATCATCTAAGATATTTGAAAGGACTTGATCGATAAATACCTGGATATCGTCGCAGGAACTTAACGATTGGCTGAACCAGGGGCTAGCCCGAATGTTCAAGGGTTCCTTGACAAAGTACCTGGATATCATCAGAGGTACCTGAAAAAGCTTGATCAATAGATGCCTAGCTATCGTCAGAGGCGTCTAGAGATCGTAACAAAATGATCAAATATGGGACCTAACAATTGCTCGAACAGGTTCGGGATACCTGGATAGTCACAGACATCCAAGGGATAGAGATATACTTACCTGGTGATATCTCCGACTCTTGAGGGCGTGTCTCCTGCCGGACACGGTTTTAGGCAACATGTAATATGCATTCATGGACAATCAAGAACACATATACTCATGCACTATAAATTCAACTGGTTTTCATGCATGACGGTTTTGTCAAATCAGCATTACTAAATTTCACTGGGGAAAATCATGATAAGACAATTCGAACTCACAAGTGGGTGTCTTGAAAATGTCAAATGAGGGACTTCTGGTCTGAAAGGGCTTTCATTCACTCTCATCGAAAAGTGGCTAATTTATGAAAATCACTCTATCTCACTATCATCATGTCGACAAGGGTCCGAGTATTCTCGCAAGCGGTACAACCTTACCAATCCGAGAGGTCTTTGCTAGGACCGTAACGTGGGCTTGGTCAATAGCTTAGCAAAAGGGGACTCTTTGAGTCGAGGCTATTGAAAGAACAATACTCCGCAATTGTCTCCGGGTTTACAAGTCAAGAACCCTGCAAAATGATATAGAAATGGACTTGCTCGCACTTCTTCGAGTTAAGCTTATAAACACCCGAATCCTACGTTAGTTCAAGTGCCCTAATCTGAAGAGACTTTACAAGGGACGTAACATAGACTAGGCTCATGGGTTGAGAAATGAATGGATCATTAGGCTCAAAATGTGTATAATTGGGGTGAATAAGTTGGTGATCATCTCGGCGTTATCACCGGTCCTCTTTTTCGCCAGGGATTGTCTTCTCGGTAGATGCTCCATTGGCCTCGAGAGCTTATCACTTGACTCCTTAACACTGTGGATAACTTTGACACATCTTAACATTTTCTACTCCGAAGTTCTCTCTTTTTTCTTCAATTTTTTTCATTCTCTTCTTCTTCTTTTCTTTTTTTTTTTTCACGGGCATTGGCCTTGCTTTTACCAGGCACACTGCTTTTTCATGCCCCCTAGTTTTTTTTTTTTTTTTTCATTTTTGACTTTTGACACACACTGTCTACGATGCATATATTGGCCAGCCACCCTTTGGCTTGTTTTGACCGAATGATTAACATTTGGACTTTCAGGGTCTTCGTCTTCTATCGGCGCTCCGGATATGCTGCGTGGACAGTGATGGCTTTTACCTTGCCCCAGTGTGGGGGATGATCACCAACTGGGTTTAAGAAACGAATTTGCAGGCTCAATTGGGCTTAGCAAAGGATAAAGTGTGTATAGAATAGAGAAAGAAATGCTCTTCGTCATCTTAAGGCACTTGAACTTCGTGTGAATTCATCTGAAAAAGCAATACTCGAAGATTGATGCAAGTGAGAGCAAGACAATCTCTATTCATTTTTCACCTTATAATGCAGACTTACCTCCAGTTTGCCCCAATGTGGGGTGGTTCTTGACAAGGGTAATTTGAAAGAATTTCTCCAAGCGTTTAGGCTCAAAGTGGCGAAACAATGGATAACCTGTGGTGTTTGGGATAGAGAAATGAACTGCTTTTCGTCATTTCGATTGCCATACCTTTTGCGAGATAACTCTTTACCTTGCAGACATGAAATTTTTCTGCTCAACTCACTGGGGATTAGTGCATGGGACTGTGTATAGGATAGGGCTTGCCTTTCATCATCCCGATGTACCTCATTCAACACATTCAATTCATTCCACATGAGTTATCAGATTGTCCAAATAGGTTCCCCTTTTGAAATCGATGATATAGACTGACAAAATGATCAAGTAGAATTTAAAGTAAATGCACACATTCCATCTTTAAATTGATTGAAACCATTTATTCATAAGTGAAATGTTTGTGACTCAAAGTATAAAACCAAACACTTGAAAACTTTTGCCGCAAAAATGTTAGATCTTATCAGGGATAATACATCTTCACAGCATCAGAATTAACAGGCGTGGAAAACTCACGATTGTCCATGTCTGCGAGAATCAGGGCACCTCCGGGGAGCACCTTTTTAACCATATATGGACCGATGTAGTTTGGGGCGAATTTGCCTCGGGAACAGGAAAGACCGAGAGTACCTTCCTCAGGACTAGATTATTTACCTTAAAGTGTCTTTGACGCACTTTTTGGTTGAAAGACTTATCTATTCATGCGGCAACTGGATCAAGCGTTCCGTCTCACTCTTAGGGGGATTTGCCCCTCTCTTCACTTCTCTGGGTTCTCCGGAATCACTCAGGTTAATAGTGATAGTTTGGTCTGATGTGAGGACTTTGAGCCTTTCATGCCGCTCTAAATCGCGCTGAATCTCTGAGGAATCGTCGAGTTCGTCGGTGTCATTGGGATCAAGCTCGGCTGCACATAATTCATCAAATTGGACCGTTTCCATACCCTCACGTGTCACAAGATTACCCCTGAAACATAAAGTAAGGGATTCAGAAGGACAAACAGGGCTAAACATTGCATTTTTTTTCTAAATTTTTTCTCTTTTTTTTAAAAAAATTTTTTTGTGATTTTTTCTGAAATTCTTTTCAAAAAGGTTTTAACACGAGGAGCATGAAGAAGCCCAGGCCTCAGAATTCTCTTTGGACTATATTTTTCTTTTATTGGTTGGATATCATCACCAGGCTGGTTTGATGTACCTCAACATGCCCTAAAAAATGAAAATAATTTGTAATTTCATTGATTATCACCAAATGAATTACATTTATTGGAATGGAAATTGCAACAATCAAGTCCTAGAAATGAAAAGTCCTAAAAAGTAGCTCCCGAGACGGGGCAAGTCCTAAAAAGCAGTAAAAATTCCCACGCAGGGGAGTGTGCGAAAAAAGTAAATGTGTTACTCTTGCGAGCCAGTGCCCATTCCCTCCAACAGTCCTTCCTCGATGGCTCCAATAAAGAAATTATCCAACAGGGCAGTGATTCCCTTCATTGCATCATCATGATCTTCTGTCACTAGAGGTGTTGGATCATCCATACCTCTCCATCCGTCGCTCAGTTGCCCCAATGTGTCGATCACCTCTTTTTCTTCATCAGCTTTAGGTGTGCTCTCTACGATCTCTTCATCATCGGACGCGTTTTCGAGCGGAGGCATGTCTTCAAGCAAAGGGTCGAGCTTGTCCTTCCCGGTGTTCAATGTAGCAAACTCCTCCTCCCAATTAATAACGACTTCGGAGATAGTGGAAACGATGCCAGTGTGGTCAGCATAAATGATCATCCCAGCTTCTACCATTCTTGAGATTCTTTCTCTCATGATAGCCAGGGAGAGGACCTCATTACTCAAGTAATAACCGGCTTTCACTAACTCACCGTAGACGTCGGTGGTATTCACCTTGACATTCTTGATTCGACCAGCATCGAAACTAAATATGGCATTCACATTGCCCGCGTGATCAGGGAGCGGGTTGCTCTGAACATTCGGCTTAGCGGGTTGAAACGAGAAAGCCTTCGTGTCCAGGAGGTTCTGGATTCGGTGCTTGAGGGTAAAACAATCGTCGGTTGAGTGCCCCACCTCGCCCATATGATAATCGCATTTCTTAGACGGATCGTAGTTATAGAACTGCTCAGGATTGGGCCGCTTTGGCTCAGTGGTAAGCAAACCTTTCTTCCGGAGGACCGCCAGTACTTGAGATAACGACCCGGGGAGGGGGGTGAATTGCCTCTTGTTGTTTTTCTTCTGAAAGGGTTGACGACCCGTGCTTTGTTGTTGAGCTTCTGCTACTTGGATTGCTGGGACAGGGTTAGCATTCCGCCGGCCCGGTTGGGTATAAGTCACATTCACTTCAGCTGCTCGTTCTTTCTCCTTTCTTGCACCAAATCTTTTGGTCGAAGAAGACGGCTCCACAAACCACCCATCTTTCAGCCCTATCTCAATCTGTTCGCCTATGGGGATGAGTTGATTGAAGTTGTCAGCCGGAATGGCTACCATCCGATTACGGTACTCGAACGGGAGAGTTTTAATGAACATCCTCTTCAATTCACCATCTATGGGTTCTGGGATAATCTGAGCGGCTATGTTTCTCCATCTGATAGCATAATCCTTGAACGACTCAGTCTTTTTCATCTGAGCACGCTCGAGATCGTCGCGGGTGGGAATGATGTCCGTTATGAACCTGTATTGCTTTAGGAATGCTTCACTAACTTTCTTCCAGGTTTTGAGGCCATTTATCTTCTTCATGAGATACTAGTTCAAGGCAGGACCCGTCAGACTTGTTTGAAATGCATGGATCATCAGGAGTTCATTATCAACGTATGGGGTCATCTGTACGTGGTATAACTACAGGTGGGCTTTTGGGCAGGAGGTGCCATTGTACTTGTCAAAGTCTGGCATCTTGAACTTCTTCGGGATTTTGATCTGTGTGTACAAAGACAGGTCGATCGAAGGTGAATCCTATGAACCTTCCAGCTGTTTCACTCTCTCTTCAAGTTTGTTGACCCGTTCATCAGGTTTGTCCTTGTTGACGATAATCTGGACGGGGTCATCTACTAAATCAGGAAGATCGTCATCTTCCTCACTATCGGCATTCTTTCCACCTTTCTGCTTTGGGGCTGATGCCTCAGGGGATGCAGGAATGGGAGTCAGCCGAAAGACTTTGATCTCAGCGAACATCTGTTGCATTGCGGCGAGGACTTGCTTCATCTGGTCCTCAATGCCAACGACACGATCTCGTAAGTCAGTTTGATCGGCCATTCTAATTCTCGACTGCGTACGAATAGGCGATCGTGATCGGTCCGTAATTACCTAATTTGAAAAGGGAGCATGGTAAGTACACAACCTCAAAACGATCGGTCCATGACTCAGTCTAATTGTTCCCTTTTATTCCCATTTTTTATGACATTTTTCATTACTCCTTGTACTTGCGAAAATGATGGCAAACTTCTCAGGAAATAATGACCTATGACACATCTACGAAAATAAATACATAGATTGAAAATAATTCTCCAAAAGAGCTTTCTTTCTTCTTTTTTTTTTGTTAAAAAAAAGGACTCAATGATTATTACTTTCAAATTTAAAACCCACCTAGACCTATCATGGACCGATCCTAAAATTGCAATAAATAAGTAAATTGTAAAAAGGAGAGTTCAGAAGACTTACTTCACCCAGTAGGACTATAGCAACCACATAGACATGCGCATGAAATGTGAGGTTCGATTTCTATCTAGACTCTAGCTTGCAAAGTGGAGACGCGAGGATTACCGGGCTAAACCAGTCATGGTGGTGGTTAGGCCGGGGTTCCCCTGACTCCGGCTTAAGTCAAGGAGCCGACCCGGGTTGCAAGGGTGCAACTGTGGTGGGAACTCAATGACACTGTGAAAGAACTTTCGGGACCAAGGAGGGCGACCCATACCACGCGGGTGTAGTCGGGGTATCCGCTGTCTTAGTACCATCCTAAACCTGTGCCACCCAGGTCCGGCAGCGGGTAATGTGTGCGGTGTAGTGTAAATGCAAGGCATGCACAGCAAGTTATATCATACGGCGCTTCATGCATAAAATAAACCATACATCCAAACAGCTCCCTGCAAAACAAAGGTTAACAATCACGTCTCCCCTTATACCTCCCATTCTGCAAAAACATTTAACACCTAAAATGTTAGGGACGTACCTGGGATCCTCGCTGCCAAACAAAAATATTTTTGAAAAGAAAAACTGGCCTAAGTCCACTAAGAGTTTTAACTCAAGTCCCCAGTGGAGTCGCCAAGTCGTCGCGACCTAAAATTTCTCGAGGCTAATGGATTGTTAAGACTAAGCCTAACTCGGGTCCTCCCAAGCCCTACCAATTCGCAACTTAGGGTTTAAGTTTTTAACATGCAAAAGTTTTCATGCTTGGAGTCGCCACTAATCTATTTGTGGTAGGTCGATTAGAAACCCAAATAAAACATAGGGAGATATGTTTTATTCCTACAAACCAGAGATTCTAAGCTCGGGGACTTGATTACGCTAGATCTAGTCTAACGCCCTTTCGGTACTTTTTCTTTTCAAAAAATGTTTATGCAGGCAGTCTGGATCCATTTTGACTTAGTCACTAGCATGTGAGTTGATCATGTGGGTGCGCAAACCACCAAAGTAACACCCAATAATTAAAATATTAAATAAATTGCAAGATTGGGAGAATTACTTACCTCAAAGCAACGTAAGCATCTGCATTGTTAGCTAGAAAATCACATCATCAATCCTAATATGATTTCTAATTAACAAGCAGTTCACTCAATATTTTTAGATTTTCACTTATTTAAATGAAAGCTAACCTATATGTAATGACGTGCAAAAATTAACACGCGATTAATGCAGCCTAACATGCAAACTATATGTCATGCGACGACGTGACCTAATTAATGACGGACAAATGATTTATTTTTGGTATTTTTTCAATGAAATTCGGAATTAAAAAAAATGCCTAAATTAACATGCAATCTATTCTAAAAAAAAAGATAATTTAATCTATCCTAAAGTGGCTTCTTTTTGGTATTTTTATGAAAATTCGAAATCAAGAATTACCCTAAAATGAACCGTCGAGATCAGGATAATATGTAAATTAAACTAGGAAATAAATTACTCTAATTCCTAATTTAAATTAAAAAGTTATCCTATCGACTTATTCAAAGAAAGTTATTCTAAACCTATCCTAAACATGCATCATTATCTTCTAATAAAATCAATTCAAATCCTAACTAATCTTTTTTGGAATTTTCTTTTTAAAAGAAATAAATCAAATAGATAGATAATCACCACGATCCAAACCAGTCGACACAATCCACAAGATTTGTTTTACTATCTTTGAATTAAGGAAACGATATGAACCGATGATCATATCCATGTGGTTATGGATATTGATGGAAGGCAATTCGTTTGAATTTGGGAACAAAATAAAATCTATTATCGTATCCAAATAGTTACGGATAGGATAGAGATTTTCCGTGCCACCGATTATCTTATCTCATGATTGAGATCGGATAGTCGTCCCGACACGTTATCAAGTTAGGAAAGTTTCCTAACTTTGGGTGATTTTTAAATATTTGCGGATATCACATGCACACCCAAAGATTAACAAAAATTCATAATAGATAACAATATCACCCATATCATGTAATGAAATATTCAAAACGATATCAGATAAGATCGTTACCTAATTTGCGGATAGTTTCCAAATTCAAACTTGCGGATCGGGATTGCGGATCGCGATGAGCAGCAAACGGTGGCCGACGGATCAACGGCCAGCAAGGAAACGCAGCCACGAGGACGGCGGCAGCGGTATTTGCGGTGGTGCTCGTGGTGGTTCGCGACGGTGGTGGCAATCCACAAGCAAAGATCGTCAGAGGAGCTTGCGGGATACCTCTGTGATGGCACGGTGTGGGGGCCCTCGGTGTTCATCACGGATCGAGCAATAGGGTCTCGAAAACCTTCAAAGCAGTAAGTGCTTCACCGTTGTCAAAGAAAGAGCTCAGCCAAGAAGGGTCAAACGTGGGCTCGCGGTGGTTCCCGGTTCTCGGACGAAGAAACTGTATGTGGATGGGTATTGTGCTTGTCGCCCTTCCTTTTATTCCCTCCACTATCAGCTTGCACTTTAAAATCACTAAAAATTTGATCTGCTTTCTACCGCTTCAAGATCTCTTTTTTTGTTTTTTTTCTTTTTGCATGCACCCAGGAATCTCTCTTTGTCAGTAAGTGAGTTTTCTGATTTGCGTCACTTGGAGGTGGAAGCGCAAGCCCTCACGAGAAGAAGCAGCTCCTTGTGCGGGCGATAGCAGGAACGTCGGGGCACTTGTGGCAGCGTCGTCGAAGAAAGTAGCAGTAGCAGGGGCAGTAGCGATCGTCGTGGGCTGGCTCAGTTGATCAGCGGAGGAAGCAGCACAGGGCGGGGGCAGACCTTTCGCTGCCGAAGGTCTGGCTGCGAGGGAGGTGGTGGCGTGCTGCGGTCGTAAGGCGGCACGATGGTGAGGTAGACGCATGCGCGACCGACTCTCTCTCTTGCTCCTTGCTCTCGCTCATGTGTGTCTTTCATGCTCTCTCTAAAAATTTTGCTCTGGGAATTATCAGAGCCCCCTTTGATTATGACGCATAACGACATATTTATATCGCAACCTTAGATTAATTAACCGGGCTTTCTAGTCCTAATGGGCTTAGACTTAGGCTTTATCATTTAATTTAATTTTAATTCCAAATGGGCTAAATTAATTCGGGCTGATTTAAGCTCAAATTAAAACAACCAAAGCATTTTAGACTTGTGAATTTTGGCCCCCAATCCCTTGAGTGAGCCGAGTGCTCGAGCTCGATTTAGGCGATGAATTTTCAGCTTTCTCGCCACCGCCGGTCCGATGCGGAATGCAACTAACCTATATGAACTTAAACTATATGCTATGCAATTTTAATATTTTTGTTTAGGGGTTAAAATTTAATCCCTAAATTTTCTATGCAATATTTAAATAACGGGATCTCCAAAATTTAGGTGTCAACATCCATCATCAAATCTAATGGTCAATATCTAACTATGGTCATGCTTAACGCCCGCGATAAAGGCAATCGAGTTTACCCCTGGGATTTGTCTCCACCTATATCAGCCGGTGGTGTGGCTGAGAAGGACATCCTAATAACAGTATGCATACATACTCCCTACATGGATTCTAATCATAGTGATATAAGCACAATCCACTAATAGCATTCTCCAATCACTCACAAATCGAATCCATAATTCACATAATAAATGGGTTTCATAGATCGAATTATATAAGTTTTCACAATTCCATTTATCAAATAAAAAGTATTTCATGAAGCATTTCACAAATCAGTACATACAGTTTTTGGCAATTCCTTTCACAAAGCATTTAATTAAGACATTTACAAATGATCATTTCAAACTATTTCAAATAATGTCGTCCAATGCCCTGTCAACCGACTAAAAATGTAGTAAAAATTCGATCCAATTTATGCAAGAAATATGCTATTTCACAACTTATATTATATTAAATCTCTACCACTTTTGAGACGTGATTTTGTAAATTCATTGAAGAGATAGTACCACTCACCTAGAAAATGTGAAAACTAACCCACGGAGGTTACTCAAATCGGCGAACTCATCTTCCTGTCAATTAGTTGAAATATGAAATCAAAACCAAGTAAAACTCTACTTTAACTAACAAATCAACTACACTATGCTTAATCGTCGATAAAACAACTCCTATGTGCTAACAAAGAAAGTCGTTTATAGAGAACGATCATCATTGTCCTCTACATGAATTGCGCGTTATGCGAAACTTTATAAATTTGTTCGAATCAAACTGTACTTTGAAATCAATTTTTGCCAAACCCTACGGCTCCACAACATCCTAAACTATCATTTATATATAAATTCACAGCTCAATAACTCCTAAATTGAATCTCGCAGTTCAAAATTGATATAACTTTAGATTTACGATCTAATTTTGAAAATTGCTCCGATTAGATAAATAATGGGCTTAAATATTTATCAGGCGTTGCAATTCGAAGTTGATTCAGCTTGTCGGGATGTCCAAAACGGCTACGCGTGAAAATTTTTCTTTCTTCTTTTCCTCTATTCAAGGGCGAGCTTTGTTTTCTCCGCAGGCTTCATGTTTTTTTTTTTTCCTTTTCTCTTTCTTCTTTTCCTCTCTTTCCTATTCACGAGGGAGCTTTGTTTTCTCCGCTGGCTTCACGCTTCTTCTTTTCCTTTTTATGCTCACACACAAATCTGTTGAAGAAGAAAGGAAAATGGGATGGGCTTGGGTCTTAGGAACATGGGCTAGGCTGAGCCATTATTACATGTGTGAGCCAATTTAGCTGCTGATCTAAGTTTATAGAAAGGACTTAATGGCATCATTATGCCTTCTTTTTGTGATATTGTCTAACGAAATAAAACTCCAAAAATGTGCTAAGAATGGTATGAGTTATGATTCTTGTTCCTTTAGCGATTGGACTAATGATTTGTCTAGCCACTATATATGTCAAATGGGCAGATCGGATCAGTTTTCAGTTAGGTAAAAAATGGTTTGACCCAAATAGACTCATTTCTCATGCAATGCAAATCTAATACTCATACCCGACCAGACCCAAACCCAACCCATACTTGACCCGTATTCGTAAAATACTTTCATATATAACTCAATCTAGGAAAACTCATACCTAAACTAAAGTAAAAATGCAGAGTGAGCAAGAGCGAGGTCGAGTGAGAGCGAGAGATGATATAGAGAGTCATGGAAGTTTGGTCTAATTAAGTTGTAAACCCATCAATGATCCAATTACGACCCATTTAACACCCATAACATGTTTAAACCAATTTATGACGAATATATTAACTATAACTAACCAATATAACAATTCTGCCCATCATATATGGGTTAACAAATGGATCTATTAAAAGCCCCCGATCGCGCACTGTTCATCACTTGCGGCCAACTTCAAAATTCGTTTCGGATAAACTGTAAGTTCAAATCAAGATTTGTAAAATTCCACTTCCCTCACAGCACCCTAAACTACCATTCCTATATATATACGCAGCTCAATAACTCATAAATCGGATTTCGCGGTTTGAATTTCACAAAACTTCAAAAATACGACCTAACTCAGAAAAATACTCCGATTGGACGAACGAGGAGCGCGAATACTTACTGGGCGTTTCGATACGAAGTCGAATCGGTTTTCTCTTCTTCTTCTTCTTTCCTTTCTTTTCTTCTTCTTTTCTATTTTCTTCTTTCCCTTTGTGTTGTGCGAGCTCTTGGCCCTTTATGCTTAATATGCCCTTTCTTTTCTCTTTTTATTGACTATTCAACCTTCTTTTCTTTTCTTTTAAGGGTTCACAACGAAAAATCTCAAACTGGTACACCCGTGACAAATTTACCATAAATTAATTTTTTGACCATAAAAAACCTTAAATTGGTTCACCTGTGACAAATTTATCCAAAACTAATTTTTTGACCATAAAAAACTCTAAACTTGTATACTTGTGATAAATTTACCCTCTTTTAAATTGAATTCATACCACGAAAAATCACAAACTTGTATACCTATGACAAACAGATATGAAAAACCCAAACTGGTACTGTTACGCCCCGAACCCCAACGGGTTCGCGACACCCCTACGGCGGTCGTATTGAACGCGATGTCCCAGGATGCGTCGCCGACCCAAACGAAACACGCGAAGACAAACTCAAGCAGAAGCGGAAATCAAACAACCCAGACAATAAACAATGACAAAAGGGTAGTACTTGAACAAATCAATAAACTCATAACATTAGTTTGAGACCATAAAATTCATACATTAGGCTTCTAGGGTTAGCATCCACCTTCATCATCAAAAAGGGACAGATGGCAGGGTAGACTACGGAATACACAAAAAGGGCTCTACCAAAAAGGCTTCTAGGCCCTAGCACCCAAACCCTCCTACGGTGCCCAATCCGAATCGGACCCTGAAGACTCCAACTCAGTGTCCGAGTTGATCTCGATCGGCTCTTCCTCGTGCTCGGACTCCAAGGGCTTTGGCACAGGCTCTAGGTCAGGCTTGAGCTCTTCAAATTCCTCCTCGAGCTCGGGATCCGCGGGCGCTGCGAGTTCTGGTACGGGCTCGGGTTCAGGGCCAGGGTCCTCCGGGGGATCTTCGGCATCCAGAACCTCTCCGTCAGGAACAAACGCGTCCTCAGGCTCCCAATCCACGGCATTCTCGTTGCCGTGCTGTTGTCCCTCAAAACCCCGGATTGGGCCCACTAGCTCCAACCCATCACGATAGAACCAGGCCAGGTAAGTATGGCGTTGCAAGGCCTCTAAGCCCACATCTACCCAAACTGAAGTAAGGTGCCTAATGTAAGTCTGATTTGGACTTACCGGATAATCGATCTCCTCATGCACCGTATGCATGGAGACCCCAAAACGCTGAGGCAGCGGCATTATCAAGGACGGGGTCGGGGATCTGAAAAGGTTTGCACTACTGCAATGAGAATAAATCTCAATAAGCAGACAACCTATACCCCACCTAGGCCAATGCGTACCTAGACGAGTCTAACATGCGATCTAACAGCCAACACATTCGAATCCACACAAACATACTTACCTCGCCTTAAAACAAGTGCCAACTCTGCATATTAGTCAATTCACAATAATGCAATAATAACTCAAGATCATAATATAAACACTCAAACACCATAATCACGTATAATCACCCAATTCAACCAAACACGTTTCGCATGCGTGGCCGAGCAACTATCCACGACCCGCGTCAACACGCCTTAAGTCCATTCTCACAGCCCGCGTCAACACGCCTCAGGCTTAGCCCTCCGATCAATCCGGGCTCAGTCATGCGTAACCACGCCTCAGGACATTTCTCTCGACCCACGTAACAACGCCTCAGGTCATTTCTTGCCTTTCTAGCCACACCCGCGTAACCACGCCTCAGGTTGGCAGCCCTCCGATCAATCCGGGCTTAGTCCCGCGTAACCACGCCTCAGGACATTCCTCATGCACATACACCACAACACAATTCGCCATTCTAACACGTCGTACAAATCAAATTCAAATCACGAACTCACCACACTAGCCACCAATCCGACATTCAAGTCGGCACCTTCAAACCTCAATTTCACCTACAAACACCACAACAATCCGGTCATTGAACCCACATAATTCAGCCACTAATTAAGCCACACAATCACCACAATTTAATTCGCCAACTAATCACATTCACATATCAATCCTATTCCAAGCTTAGCCACTAAACCGATACTAATTAACCCATAAACAAGTCTAATAATACCCAAAGTACTAGGTAAGGTCTAGGGAGTCGCTTACCTAAGTTTGGCCCGGGAAAAATCGGTAAGGGGCCCAAAATGGCCCGGGGGAACAGTGGCTGCTCGGCGCGGGCGAGGGCACAGCGGGCACAGTGGCCGGCCACGGCCACTCCCGGGACTCTCGGCCACGGCCGGGACAGCAGCCTGGGCGCACGGGCGACGGCTGGGCGAGCGGTTGGGCTACTCGGCCACGACCGAGATGGTGGCCAGGCGTGCTCGGCCACGGCCCGGGCAGCGGCCGACGAGCTGGGCGAGTGGCCTGGCTGGCCGGCGAGCGAGCTGGTCGGCTAGCTGGGCGGCACGGCGGTGACGATGAGTGACGGCGACAGTGACGACGGCGGCGACGAGCTGCTGGCGGGCTGGCGAACTGGTCTCGACGAGCGGCGGTCGCGAGGCGACGGCGTGCTGCTGCTGGGCGGCGACGAGCTCGGCCGGAACAGAGGGGCGAAGTAGAGGTAGTCGCATCGTCGCCGGAGCAGCAGGGGCGACGGCGGCTTAGGGGGAAAAGGCTGGGTGGTGGTGGCGGCGAGCCGGTGGTGGCAATGGCGTCCAGAACAGCAGAGCGCGGCGGCGTAGGCGAGGCGGAACAGGGGTGAGTCGGGGCGAAGGAAAACAGGGGAAGGGGAAGGATAGGGGGTTGCGGAGGCGATGGCGACGCGGCGGTCGGGGGGGTGGGGGGGTGGGGGCTCAGCGGCTTCACAAGCGGCTGGGCAAGGCCGGACGGCAAGCTGGTGGTCGGCGGTGAGCAGCAAGGAGAAGGAGCAAAAGCCGCGGCCAAGGAAAGGAGGAAGAAGAAAGAAGAAAGAAAGAAGAAGAAGAAGAAGAAAGGAGGAGAGAGAGAGAGAGAGGACGTGAGCGTGAGGGGGGGAGGGGACATGCATGGGGCAGAGGCGCGGCAGAGGAGAGAGAGAGAGAAGAGGGAAAAGTCAATGCAATGAGTGCGATCCGATACTCCACATTCAAACCCGAAATCGATCCGACGGTCCATGAAAAACCCTAATTATAAATTAGGAAAAAGGCCAAAAGATATTAAATAAAACACACTACGAGGGAGGTCTACTAGTCCAAATCCGTACCCGGTCCAAATTTCACTTTTCACTAATCCCGGGCAATATCGACGCTGGCCACAATAATATCGACACCATCCAATTAAATTCGTCACGAAACTTCGAGAAATTCGACACCAAAGTTCGGGCTCTAAATAACGGCCAAATTCGATCGAGTGCGATTCTAGCGAAATCTCTAATTTAAAAATAACCCAAGAATATCAGTTCCGGGTGAGATTTTACTATAAGCACACTGACGAAATACACGTTTTATAAATCCCAAAAATGAGCAGAAATTCGGAATGTCACAAGTACACCCATCAACTGCCATGTGTTATCCAACTTAGTAATTTAACGGTAAAATTTAACGGAAACTAACGGAGGGTAAATTTATCACAGGTCTACTAGTTTGGAATTTTTGTTGGTCAAAAAATTAATTTTAGGTAAATTTGTCACTTGTGTACCAGTTTGAGATTTTGTGATATTAACACTATTGTATATATATCGAAAATGTAACATTTGTCCTTATTTTGACTTGGTCAAAAGTGGGTTGTTTTAAAAAAGGTTAATACCACGAAAAATCTCAAATTGGTATAGATCTGATAAATTTATCCTAAACTATTTTTTTGACTACCAAAAACCTCAAATTGGTATACTTGTGACAATTTTACCCTCCGTTAGTTTCCGTTAAATTTTACCGTCAAATTTCTGAATTTGATGACACGTGGTAATTGATGGTTGTACAAGTTTGGGGTTTTACCCTCCATTTGTTACAAACGTACCAATTTGTAATTTTTCGTGGTATTAATTAAATGTAACAGAGGGTAAATTTGTTACAAATGTACCAGTTTAGGATTTTTGGTAGTCAAAAAATTAGTTTTGGATAAATTTGTCACAGGTGTACCAGTTTGGGATTTTTCATGATCAAAAAATTAGTTTGGGGTAAATTTATCATATGTGTACCAATTTAGAGTTTTTCATGTTATTAACCCTATACAATATTATTCTCAAATTTCTATGAAGCGCAATATCATTTCTGAACCATATATTTGTTTATTCTCTTTCTGTTAAAATACCCAACAAAAATGGTGATGTAGCCACTAAGTGCCACTTGGCTCCAATATGGCTGCTACGTGGTGCCTATCTCACACACTCTCAGGCGTGCTGCGATTGCCTTAGCCCGGCAAGGGTCAATCCACATCCGTCGGTGGTTGGGAGCTGGCATTGCCGCCTTCTATTGGCCCGCAGCAATTCGTCATTCTTTTTTCAATTTTATGTGGTAATATTATTAAACAAGATTTTTGTTCAGCTTTTTGAGCAACATGAGTGCTACCAGCTTGTCGCATTAATAAGAGCCGACACTTGACAGCTTTGTCGGTATTTCCATCAATCAAGTTGACAGAAGAACTTATACGAACAAAGAAATATATAATTCAAAAACGATATTACACAAAAAAGAAAATCTAGAAACGACGTTAACACGAATTGAAAAAGTTCAAGAACCTCCAATGTGTTAGGAAAAACTCCTAAATAGATTTTGAAGTTGACAAAACTGTCAACGAGTATTTTGTAAGTCTGATAAATGCTTTGAAATATTTTGATTCATGAAGTTATAATTTGAAGATGGCAAACTTATTACTTCAAGAAGTTCAGACTTCATATATAGAAGAAGGAGAAGTTCAAACTTTATACTGCAAATGATAAAGTTCATACTTTATAAGGTAAATGAAAAACTTCAGACTTTATAATGAAATCGAAATGTTGAGACTTTAAAGAACAATACATCCTGACATAAGTTCTGAATGCAAGATCAAATTATATAGAATTAAACTATATCCAGACTTTGACGCAAACTCGAAACAAACACAACGACTAGTAATCTAACTTAGATTTCGCAAATGAAAAGTCTTGATTGACTCGATATCAAAGGTTATTTTACAAGGGGAATTTATAATACAAAATATCTTAAATTGATTGACAATTAACCTCGAGACAAGTTTCTTTCTAAATGGAGAGGCTCTTCTTTTGGAAACCAAAATTCTGATTGTACGGGCGACCAGATTTAGCGGGATTCAGATTTTGTCACTCAACGGCTACTCAATCCTCTTTATACAAATCTATCTAACTTGAAGATTAGAAGATTATCCTCTGAAGAGTGTCGAACGGCTAGATTGGAAATAGAAGAGTATAAAATGAGACCAAATGACGAGGAGCAATAGTAGAGACGAAATTCAGAATCTACAATTTCAAAGTCTGAGCATACTCCGACCTTTATTACTTGTCTTTTATGAGCTAAAATATGTGATCTTGAGAGATACACTATAAGAGTGATTGAGTGAGATAGAGTGACTTATCATTCATAGAGTCTTATCACTCAAAATCTGTAATCACTTCATTAATCATCTAGTGGAATTCAGTTAGTAGGCTGTCAACGTGGGAGAACGGACGTAGACTTGATCTAAGCTGAACTACTATATATTTTGTATGTAATTTTTCTCATCCCTTAAAGCTCCTTTCATTTATTACATTGCATATTTACACAATTATTATCAAAGACTGTTTGAAATTTGAACGTTGTTCAAACTTTGTTCTTGATATTTTATTTCCACTTTAAATTAGTCAAGAATTGTTTAAATAACCTATTCACCCTCTAGGTGTGATCCTTGCTAGCCATATTACAATGGCTTTATCCCATTGAATATTAAAGAACCATGTGATTCCACGATGGAGGCTGCTAAATTTTTCTGGGTCTATGTTATTAATAACCGGCTTATGGTTGCTTGAAAGGAATAGTGAGAAATTGTCTGGTATGGATCACTTTTCGCTAATTAAACTAATGAACAGAAGAAGTCAATGAAGCATGTGCTTTGGTGAAGGAAGAGAGACGTCACTAATGATCTAAGATTATTACATCGGCTACGTACAGGAGCATGTATGGACGAAGAAGACCCATTGAAGTCAATATCACCTAACTCTTCTTCCACTGCATTTACCCGCATCGACCACATTGAGAGCCTCGGGAAAAGGACGTACCAAACATGTTGTCTTCATGATTCATCTTTGACCATTTCAAAGTTTTCCCACAGAAAGAGAACATATTTCAACGCCCCTTGTACGTATGAAGAGCTACAAGTAGATATTCTTCTTCACTTCTTTCATTTCCTTATTTTAAAAAAAAGGCATTAGTTCCTGAGAAGTGGGAAATTATTAAGTTTATGTTATTCTATAACTATATCGTTAGAATATCACAACTTGCCTTGCACAACTTGAGATTGCCCACCCAGTCAATGAATAAATCTTTAAGTGAACGACCAAGATAAAAGTCACTAGAGCTTCTCTAACCTTGGTTCAACTTATGCCAATTTGCTTCCAACCTTACTCTCCAAGCACGCACGCTCATTGCCCATGTTGTTATGCTGATCTTATACTTTCAGACGAAGACCGATGGATCAATAGTTTCCAAACTCAGGAACTTCTGGAATGACTGGGACCCTAGGCTGATGGTCCTGTTGAGCCTTTCCCTGTAAGTATTACTCATCATCCTAGGAGGTCGCCGCAAGTTCACTCGTAAACTTGCCATCAGGATAGCCGTCTGGTGCACCTATATATCAGCAGACTCGATAGCAGGTGTCGTGGTCGGCATACTCTCAAGCAAGCTTGGTGATTTCAATAAAGAATCCGGTTCCCTGGATGCGAACAGCAAGCTCATTGCTTTCTGGGCTCCAGCTCTTCTCTTGCTCCTGGGCGGGCCAGACACGATCACGGCTTATTCCTTGGAAGACAATGAACTGTGGCTGAGTCTCCTGCTGGGACTAATAGTCCAAACCGCAGTGACAATATACATCTACTTCATGGCATGGGCACTTTCATATCTGTCCGGTTTAGCCTTCCTGATGATCGTGGCCGGTCTAATCAAGTTCGGGGAGAGGGTATGGGTCCTTTGGCTAGCAAGTAGCGATAAACTTAAAAAATCCATGCTAGATCCCCCTGATCCTAGCCCCAATTACCCACATTTCATGGAGGAATATACTCTGAAGCAGGCTGAAGGTTTCCTCGCGACAGCCGATGAAATAGTTGAGGTTCAGGTGCTTGAGCATCTCTCGGCCAACGAAAGCCGACCCGGTGGCTATGAAGAGGTGGTCCAAGCCCATCGCTTGCTTAAGATATTCAAGCGCCTGTTTGTGGATCCGATTCTCAGCTATGACGATAAAGATGCAAGTTTATCGGTGTTCAAGGTTAGGTTATGCAAAAGTGTTTTTGAGATAGTGGAGATTGAGCTCGGATTCATGTACGATTTGCTTCACACAAAGGCCATGGTGTTATATACCCGATGGGCCTTATATCGCCGCATCATCACTTTGTCGATAACATGCTTTGTATTGGCATGCTTCGTATGGGTATACTTCTCTTTTGGTAAAAGGCCTCACTACCCCAGCATCGATCTCGCCCTGACTTTTATCTTGCTTGTTCTTGTCATTCCCCTAGAGTTGTATTCCATATTGTTGCTACTTTCCTCAGATCGGACCAATGTTTGGCTGAGCAACTGTGACAGTTCAATCTCACGGGTGGTCAAGCCTCTCCAATTGTTTATACAGCCCAGATGGTCAAATTCAATGGGTCAATTCAGCCTTCTAAGTTTTTGCCTCCAGGAGAAAATCCTACCCTGCCACAAATTCCTGAAGCTGATCCATGTCCATGAGAAGCTAGAGAAGTACCATTACACGGATTACAAAGAACTACCAGATATCATGAAGGATTTTATTCATGGAAATCTCCAGCAGAAATTTTACAAGGACAACCAGCTAAAGTACGATCACAAGCACTTTTACACGCGTGCTTACAGGTTATGGCAGTCCTGGCCTGACTTGGAGTACAGAGTTAGATATTGACAAGTGCGTCTTAATTTGGCACGTTGCAACAGAATTGTGCTACTACTCGAATGGCCGAGACAAAAGTTACCCGGGTTTCTCGGAAAGTAGGCTGTTGTCTCGTTACATGTTTTATCTCCTGGTCATGTATCCTTTCATGTTGCCCAGTGGGATAGGCCAGATCCGGCTTCGCAATACTTTCGCGGAGGCTACCAAATTTTTAAAGAAAAGCTACTCTTATTGCCTAGAAAACGTGGGCATTGCCCCTCCTGCGGAGATACCTGCAACAAGATTTCGCACTTGTTCAGGAGAAACCGAGAAACATCAGTTGAAAATGAAGCTTGCCGAAAAGCCTGCAGGATGTTGCTCGAAGTGAACACCGAAGTACCGCCCGCCAAAGTCAAAGGAGGCAGGAGCAAGTACGTCTTATTCGATGGGTGCAGGCTGGCCTTGGGGTTGAACGAGAAGTATGATATTTCTCAAAAGTGGGAAATGATTTCCAAGGTTTGGGTGGAAATGCTAGTTTACGCAGCGAGTCAGTGCAGAGGAGATTGTCATGCTCGGCAGCTCAGGCGAGGAGGAGAGCTCATCACTCATGTCTGGCTCATGATGGCTCACTTTGGCTTAACCGATCACTTCCAGATGACGCAAGGCCACGCCATAGCTAAGCTTATTCTGCGATAGTTCATCTAAGTATTTAGCTATAGCACGGTTGTAGTCGTTTTTGTGTGATCATGTAGTTATATGCAAAAGTTCAAACTCATGATTGATGGACATGTATAGTTTCTTGCAAGTGTTAAGCATGTCGCGTGAAACGAGTTAATAGTAGACCTGTTAAATGAGTAGGTTGGATTGGGTCACAAATGATCCGATCCAAATTGACCTATTAACCTGTTTATGACCCATTTATGCGCAATGCAATTTTCTTGACCCATACCCGACTCGGTTGATATTGCTACAACACTTCCATATTTAACTAAATATAAGAAAACTTATACCTAAACTGATATGAGAGTGCGGAGTGAGTAAGCATGAGATTGAGTGAGGGCGAGAGAGATGAGTTGAGTTTAAATAAATTGTAAACCCATTTATGACCTGTTTAACATCCATATACATATACCCATTTATGATCTATTTACTAAATATAACTAACCCATTTATGATCCATTTACTAATATATGGGTTAAGAAATGGGTTTATGACCCATTTTGACATGTCTAGTTAATAGTCAGTCACTAATTTTAGTTCCCCTGTATGAAAATTTTCATCGAAGTTCAGTCTTTATCAACTTTTAATTACAGAAAGGAGGCGAGGGAGGGAAGACGCCTTCATTTATACCAAATTATAGTTGTTGATTACGTCTCAAAATTAATCTGTTTGATTCAAAATCGATATGAGTATGATGTTTTCGGGGCACTCGGAAACAGGGACAGACAAATTGAGAACGCAAGAAGACGCCCGCTTGGTGTCTGGATAAGTCCGGCAACTAGGCAAGCACCCGGCCTAGAAGTGGCCGGGTGTTCGGCCACATGCAGTTATCATTTTCTCAAGAGGCCACAATGTGCATATAAGCCTTCTATAATTATTACGTGTTGCACGAGACAAAAAATAAAGAATCTGATACTAAAAAAATAGAAGAGAACATTATTGTACGACAAGCGACATTAAAAATAATATTAACATCCAGAGCTGAAAAGACATAGTGCCCGATTGTCTAGGCGCCGGACACCCGGCCCCCAACGCAGACCCGATCTAGAAGTGTTTTAAAATTTATTTTTTTATGTTTAGATGCACAACTTGTGAGAGAGCTTTTAAGAGCCGTCATCCAAGTGAATTGAAAGCATGAAAAAATCCCGTTTCTTGCTATTGATTCTTGTGGGTTCGGGTATTATCTCGGATTGAGATACACTTATGAGTAAGTGTGATTGAGCGATTCTAATCTTCTCTTTACCAATCATAGCGAAACCATCTCATCAATCCATGGAATAGGCACATCGCCGCACCATGTAAATCATTCGTGTTCAAGTTTAGTTTCTGCAGTTTATTTCTTGCTTGAATCTTATTGTTTGTTCAAGCTTTCACGTTAATTATAACAAACCGGTATCAGAGCATAAGTAACTGTTGATTAATTATTCTAGAAATTTTTCCATTTTGCAATTATCGTTATGGCTTCTACAAAATTCAAATTGGAGAAATTTACTAACAGGAATAACTTTAACCCGTGGCGCTTTAAGATGCGCGCGTTATTGGAGACACCGGATTTGCATTTCTCGTTGGAGGAAGATGATCAACTTCCCTAAGGTATGAAAGCGGAAGAAAAGCTGATAGTTTCAAAAAAGGCTAGGAGTATTTTTTTGCTGAAATTAGGAGAAGATGCTTCGGTTGAAGTGGTAGATGAAACGAGTGTCACTGCAATTTGGGCAAAACTTGAAATCGCCGTATATGTAGAAATCGCTCTTGAAGAATCTTATCCAATGTTTATTCACATGGAAGATGATTGAGGAAACGTCAATCTAGGATCACCTGAATCAGTTCAATAAAGTAATCAATGATCTTAAGGGATGCGGATGAGAAGGTATATGATCAATGGAAGGCAATGATGCTGCTTTGTTTTCCTAGTTCTTATGAGCACTTTCATGATTCTCTAATGAGAGGGAGTGAGAGCATATCCATGAAGGAAGAGAAGTCTGCACTGTTCTTCAAAGAAAGACAGGAGAAGTTGTAGGGCAATGATAATAGAAGTGGCGCGGTGGGCTTGATGGTAAGAGGCAGGAACTTGGAGGGGAGCTCTAGAAGCAGACGCGAGTCTAGATCAAAGTCTACAGTGAGGAGAAAGCATATTAGATGTTACAATTGTCAAAAGGAGGGGCACATTGCGAGGAACTATCCAGAACCAAAGAAAGCGGAGAAATCAGAGGAGGATTTGAATGTCATACAAGCTAGTGGGGAGCAGTCGGATTACATTGTATGTGTTGCGAAATTAAGTGATCGAATAATAAAATAGATAAAATAAAGAAAAAAATCGAACACCAGATTTACATGGTTCGGTCATAGTGACTTACGTCCATGGAGAGAGTAAAAACGAATTCCACTATAAATCAAACGATACAACGGAGATTACAACCATACTCGAGTCACTCAAACACTCTAAGTCTTTCCCAACCCCCAATTCCACTCAATAACTCACAGTATTTAATCCCACAATTCCTTACGAAATAATCTCTTAATCTCACAAAGAAATTACACAAATCTTACCACAAGATTTAATTGGCTTCAACACTAAAAGCTCTCAGGTTGTAATTCATGAAGAAGCCTCTTTGATACACATCACAAAAAACATCTCCTTTCAAAAGTAAGAAACCTCTTTTTAGAAACCTTCTCCAACTAGAAAACCTATTCGAAATAAGAAACCTACATGAATTAGGAAACTTTCCTTTACGGACTCAAACTCGAGACATATTTTCAACAAACTCCACGTTGACCTAACGTTTGAACCAAGTCACAATCGCTTTGTTGAAATCTAAATTTCACTGTTACTCTCCCATAGCCCCACATGGGCTCAACCACCACAAACGTCTTCCATGTCCAAGCTACACTTGAACTTCGCAATAACCATGGACCACATTAGCACACCAACTCCACTTGCACCTTTAACTACACTACAGGGATTTTCCGACACAACTTCCTCTACCATAAATAAATCATAACCATTGTTGCATCCATACCTCTTAGGAAATCAAACACGTACCTACAGCGACCGTTGGCTCTACATGCTCCACTTCGCTATAAGCACCATCGATGTCAATTACTTCGTTAATACTAGTTACCTCAAGAGTTTCTGGTTCCAACTCCATCTCAAGCTGAACACCATCCAGATCTGTATAAACACTGCCACAATCACTCATAACTAGAAGTACTTGAGACTCGTCAAATGTAACTTCTTTATTGACAATAGATGAATTTAATTCCGGGTACTACAACCGATAGCCCCATTCACCTTGTGCATAATCTAAGAACAAGCACTTTCTTACCCAACTATCGAGCTTACCATCACTCACTCGAACATAACATGGATAGTCAGCAACGTTACCTAACCACACTTTTTTAGGAGTCCGACATCCAATCGCAGTCGATGGGGATCTATTCATCAAGTAGCTCATCGTACTAAGCGCATTTGCTAGGAATCTCCTAACCATACCAGTACTAGAGAGTATTTTATGAGTCGTCTCTAATAATATTATACTAATCAACTCTGCAACATATTGTGGTTCACTGGAACTATTGTGGTGTCTCACTATGCATTCTTTAATGTAGAATTCGTTTTATAGCTTTAAGCAAAACTCCATACTATTATCGATCCAAACATGCTTGATTAATTTACCAGTCTCATTTTCGTCAAAGCTCTCAAGTGGATGATCCTAATAACAGCAACAAACTTATGCCATCTCACAAACATCCAAGTCTTCCTCAAGTAATCATCCAGGATTGTTAGCTTTTGTCCTTGAAGGAAACTACAACAACATGCGAACATCCAAGTGAATCAACTCTGCAATCTCCGTGGACTCTCTGACAGTCATATTGAACTGCATTTTCTGTCGTTCACCTAAGTCACAGCACCTGCATACAGTCAATTCGTCAGTAACATAACCACTCATCAAACTACTTTCACTCAGAATCTTCATGCTTCTCTCGCTAATGTGCCCTAAACATATATGCCGCAATTCAAACTCTCAAATAGATACATTCGACATCTCGGCAACGTAATTCGTCACTGTCTCACCTTGAAACTCATATAGGCCACAATGATTGGTTCCTTTCATTATCACCAAGGCATCTGGAATGATTCTCAGAATTCTTTCTTCTAAAGTATATCGACACCCAGCTAAATCTGGGTCACTCAAGGAAATCGGGTTATTTTTTAACGCTATAACATGCCTCACTCTAGTCGATGTCCTCATAATACCAACATATAATCTGATTCTAACATCACCAACACCCACAACATCACACCCAGCATTGTTCCTCCACTGTACTTTACTACTATCCATGCATTGATAAGCAGTAAACCAGTTCTTATTTGGTGTAGCATGAAACGAACAATCGGAATCCATAATCCATCCGCCAAATGATGAATCATTAGTAATAGACGAGATAATCAGCATTATCCAATTTACTGTCAACTACAGTTGTAACATCATCATTAGACTTAACTCTAATTCCCTTACCCTTCTTGTTTTTCAACTTAAGGCAATCCCTTCTAAGATAGCCCATCTTGCCACAGTTCCAACAGAGAGCACTTTGCTAACACGAATACTAGTTCTTCCTTTATTTTCACCTACTAAAGTAGTAGATATAGGTTCACCAGATTCTATTCAACGGATGTTCTCACTTAGAATCAAATCTCAAGACCCATCAAATGTTAACCTTGTTAACCCAGTGGAATTATTAACAATAGTAACAGTAGTATTTTAACTGTCAAACAATGAGGATAATAGAATTAAAGCACATACCTCATCTTCAAAGTCAATCTCAACTGAACTCAATTGACTAATAATCACATTGAATTCATTGATGTGATCAGCAACCGACGCATATTCGCCCATCTTTAAGTTTAATAGACATCGTATTTATAGCCTATATGCCCCAAAGCAACCACGTAATAGTTACATGTAAGGGATTCTGTTGTGTTATTTATGTGTGAAAGGTTTACAGTCAGACTGAATCTCTAAAAAATTCCCAGTCGATGGATCATTGTGAAGATATTAATGATCTTGTTAAAATCGATGTATTGGATACTTGAGGGAATGATGAGTTGTAAGTCATTGGGTATTGTGATACCAGAGTTAAAACACATGTGCTTGTATTGGACAAGTTCACTGAACATGATAAGCACATAACGATTAGCAACCTAGAAGCTTTTAGCGTGGTCAATGTCTAATCGTTCATGCTTTGGTTTTTTGTAAATAAACCTTACACCTGAGGCACGGTATTGACTTGTATGTTGGATGGTTATGGTTCAAAGATGCGCATATTGACGCTTCATTGAACCGTATCTGTACTTGATGGTCATAGTTTGTTCACATATGAAGGCACACGTGTGCGCAATATGAAATTTGTCTTCTTGTTATATATAAAGTACAATAATGATGTCCTATGCAATCTAATCGTGACACTGTATTGAAATAAGAAACCGAGAATGAATGGTTCATGCCTCATTAAGAATACATGTCAATTAGGTTTGTGCATATGGTCGAATAGGTGGCTTGAGAAGAAATTTCCATGGTCTTTGTCCAATCGGGACATGGTAAGATAGAACGGTTGAATTACATGGCAGCTAAAGCTGACAGGTTCATTGTGTTATTAAAACATTTACACTATCTAGGTGGCCATGACATATTGCTAGATATCACTCATGGTTTGTAGGACTTGGAGATTGATCGGGACAATCAATTCTCTTGGAAGTACTAATGTGTTAGTACAAGTCCTACTACCAGCTCAGTGATGAACCTAGGGTGGTCACACACCATAACCCATTTGGAATGATGTTTGAATGGGAGAGACAATATTGCAAATGTGTTTGCAATTACGATAATCAGATTGAGTCGGGCTGAAGATAAATGATCTGAAACAGTTTTTAGAATCAATGACCTGATCTGAAATGGTTTCAAAATCAATGGCAAGTTTATTAATCTGAAACAGGTTGTTGACACCTATTTTAATTTGCCCAAAATTAATTATGCAAAAATTAATAATTAAATTTTAATTAAAAAAATGTTTTTAATTCCAAGCACATTGCGGCCCCGTTTGGCTCAGCTTTGGGAAGGGTCTTTTGGCCTCGAAAGCCCCTTCCCAAAATGCTAAACCGTTTGGTTCGGCTTTCCGAGTCCGGAAAGCCAAAAAGACAGCATTTGGAATGCCGAAAGCCTAAAGCTGGTCCAGACCAGCGTTGGGCTTTCGGCATTCCACAAATGCTGACTGTTTCCAAAAAAAAAAAAATCTTCAGCAAAGCGTGGCCGGCTAGGGTGGCTGGCGAGGGGCTAGCGCCACCGGCGAGGGTCCGGCGAGGTCGCCCGACCCAAGCGACGGCCGCCGGGTCGGGCGACCGCCCGCGCTGTCGCTGGGTCGCACGACCCCGTGCGGCGACGGCCTGGGTCGAGCGACCCAGTGCAACGACGCCTGGGGTCGCTCGACCTAGCCGTCGCCGCCCGGGTCGCGTGACCTTAGGCGACGGCCGCCCGGGTCGCGCGACCTCGGAGACGGCCGCCCGGGTCGTGCGACCGCCCAGTGCCATCGCCCGGGTCGCGCGACCCCGGCAGCGACGGCCCGGGCGCCCGGGTCGCTCGATCCAGCCGCCGCCGCCTGGGTCGCGCGACCGCAGCGACGGCCGCCCGGGGTCGTGCGACCACCCAAGCGCCGTGGCCTAGGTCGCGCGACCCCAGGCGGCGATGGCTCGGCGCCCGGGTCGCTCGACCTAGGCCGTCCCCGCCTCGGGTCGCGTGACCCGTGCGACGGCGCCCGGGCGGTCGCCCGACCTCAGGCGACCGTCGCCTGAGGTCGCGCGACCCAGGCGGCGACGGCCTGAGGTCGTGTGACCTCAGGCCTCCTCGAGCGACGGCCGCCGCCGGCCGTAGCCCTTCGCCGGAGCCGGTGAAGGGTACTTAAAAAAAAAAAAGCCTCCCAAAGCTCATTTTTTAAAAGGAATTTACCAAACACAATTGCATTTCCCTAAGTGGCTTTCAAATGATTTTTTACCAAACACCACTTGCATTTCCCCAAGTGGCTTTCACCTAAAGGTATTTGCATTCCCCCAAGTAGCATTTGAAAAGCCGAACCAAACGGGCCCTGCATATAGACATTAGGCACATTTGCATTAGTAGGGCTTATTAGAGCATGTTTTCTTGATTAATTTTCAAATTATTTTTTTAAAAAAAAAATTAAAATTTCGGAATGGGTCACGTCGAGGCCGGGTCGACCCGGCCCTCTCTTTTACTTTTTTCTCTTGTGCAGGCCCAGCCCACCCCTTTCTTTTTCTTCTTTTTCTCCCGCCTGAGCTAGGCCCGGCCCGTCCTAGCTTCTTCTCTTCTTCCTCCTCCTCGCCGGCCCCTCGCTCTTCCCTGTTTTCCCTTGCTTCTCCACCATCCAATTGATGGACGATGGAGCGGCCATCCCCTGTCCCCTCCGAGCAGAGGATGGACAGGGGAACACGGCAAGGGGACTGGCATTGATAGCAAGTCCCCTCCTTCCTCATATCCCGGGCCATCTCTCTCTCTTTCTTCCCCCTTTTCCCCTGAACCCGAGCAGCTCCCTGCACCGGCCTAAACAGCCACAAAAGTCTCGAGTAGGCATAGGCTCGTGCAGGCCATTAATGGAGAAGATGAGATCAGAGAGAGTGAGCTGGTCGTCGCCTATAAAAACCGGTGAGAGAGACCGAGACGCGGTCGGAGAGTTTGAACAAAAAACAGAGAAAGAGAGAAAAGAGAAGAAGAGAGAGAATCCGAGAGAAAACAGAGAGAGAAAGAGCAAACCGAGAGTCCATCGGCCGTGAGAAGGAAGCCAGCCGTCTCGCCGACGCCCCCAGACCAGCCGGAAGCCCCCTCATAAGCGTCGCCAACCGGTGAGCCCTCCCGGCCGAGAAACCCCCCTGTTTTCCCCTGTTTTTTGGCACGGTTTGGTTGGGACTCGTGATGGCCGTTTCGCGCGAATCTCGGCCTATACCATCGTCAGTCCCGACCCCCACTAGCTGTCGAAGGCGAACCGCAGCTACCGAAGCCGACCGGATCGCCGAAGGAGGTCGAGATACCTCGATTTTTGTTGTGCCCCCCATCTGCTCGATGAAATGCCTCAAAGAGGCTGGTTTGTTTTTTGCCGCCGATCAGCGAGCGAGCAGTCGGACGGCAGGCCCAGTCGTCGAAAAAGGTAGGTAAAGTTCATAAGGTGAAGACCCAGGCCATGGGTTGCCTAGGTCGTCCAGCGAGATCGCCGGATCTCGCCGGCCGAAGCTCAAGCGTGTCTAAACACGCGAGAGCTTTCCTTCGATCGGTCTGCAAGCCAAATAGGGCCGATTCGACCTGGTCGAACCGACCCTATTTCATCTTTATTCATCGGACCGGCTTCCAACCGGGCCCAATCCGGTCCATACCCCGGGCCCGATCCGGTCCATACCGGGGTTGACCCCTGACTCGGGTCGGATCGGGAGATCCGACCCAGGTCAACGTGATGAGTCGGATCCGTTGACCCGGGTCGGTTCTAACCGACTCGGATCCACCGACTTGACCAGACTCGGTTTTAATATTATATTATTATATTACTTTTTTTAAATTTTTTTAAAAAATTTTAAAAAAAATTTCGAATTTTTTTATAAAAAAATTAGGGTATAATTTTGGTATAAGTATTATTTAATATTTTTCTAAATTACGTGATATACCTGAATATTTTGAATTGTTGTTGTATTATTATTATACATGATGTTTTTTATTGTACAAATTGCCATGTTTAAATTAGACAAACCTATAGGGGTTGTAAGGTAATATTTTGCATGTTATTTTTACTATTGTTGTGATATTATTATGCATGTTTTTAATTAGAATATAATTGCATGAACTGTTATGTTTTGAATGTTGTCGCCTTAGTTAGGATTAGAACCCTAGACTGCATGTCTATCTTGACTGCTATTCTTTAATGATTGTGCACTCGCTCGATCACCTCACATGTTAGGAGAAAAGTCCTAAAATCAATCCAAAATTGCATGATAAATATTTTCTGAAATGAATAGGGTAAAAAGGTACCGAAAGGGCATTAGTTATTCAACTAGTGTAACCAAGTCCCCGAACTCATTTTAATATCTGGTTCGTAGGAGTGGGATGATTCTCCCGTCATCCTACTTGGGTTTCTAATCGATCTACCCCAAACTGATTAGTGGCGACTCCTAGATAAAAATCACTTGCAGGTTAAAAACCTAAACCCTAAGTCGCGATATGGTATGGGCTTGGGAGAGCCCGAGTTAAGTCCCCAATTTAGACTTAGCGCGTACCAGGCGAGACCCTCGTTTAAAAAAAAAAAACCAGAGGTTGGTCTCGACATAGGTTCAAAATCAATGGTCAGTTTAATGATCTGAAATGGGTTCAAAATCAATAGTCAGATTAATGATTTGAAACGGTTTCAAAATCAATGGCCAGTATAATGATCCGAAAAGGTTTCAGAATCATTGGCCAGATTAATGATCTGAAACGATTTCAGAATCAATTGCCATATTAATGTTCTGATACGATTTTAAGAATCAACGGTTAAATTAATGTTCTAAAACGGTTTCAGACTTAAAGGTTAAATTAATGCTTTATTACAAAATTAATGCCTAGAATAATACTCTGAAACGGTTTCGGAATCAATGTCCAGAGTCAATGGCCGAATTTATTCTCTGAAATTGTTTCAGAGTTAATGACTGAATTGATTTAAATAAATTGGATCTAAGACTGATGAAAGAAAGAGAAAGAGATCTATCAAATGCTCTACACACATAAGAACAATTGCTAGCACAATTGAAGTGGTGAACTCTCTCAAATTATTCCTACCGTTCGACGTGTGATTGGTGGTGTGCCTGAACTGGAGGTCCGATGTTTGTAGGGCTGGAACTGAAGAACATCCGGATCATGGTGCGTCTGAACTAGAGGTCCAATGTTTGTGGAGCCGGAACTAAAGAACATCAGCACCAAATTGTTTTGGGCACTCTACAAGGGTAATCTGATTAGCCCTCATTTTATTTTATTCTTTCGTCTTTACAAATTTTAATTAAAATGCATGAACAATTCTTTGGAGACACATGTATGGGTTTTGCTTCCATTGTAATTCCAGTTTATGTTACCTATGCATGTTTTCACAAAATCCCAATAGTATCAAGTAGACATTGTTGATCGTAGGGAGTTTCTTGTACATGTCTGACAGGGCCTCCATCAATTTCACGGTGGTCTTCTCTTTCACAATGTCAAATGCGACGTTACGAGTTAACGTCAGTTGAATAATACCAACGTTTGTTTATCCAGCAATTTCAATTCAGCTTGTTTTATCGACTTTGGTTTCTCCCTAGATAGAGATAAGCGCAAATTCCTCTAATATAGATAATTCTCATTTTACATCTTCTAGAAACCAAAATCCTTCCCATCAAATCTGTCGATTTTCACTTTTCCTTTTTCCATCATTATCGATTCGCTTCAACTCAGCTAAGCCTAGCTCTGATACCAATTATTGTAGAAGCAAGCAAATGAATAACAAAATAAACGGGATAAAGAAATAAATTGAACACCAGATTTACATGGTTCAGTCGTAGTGACCTACACCCATGGAAAGAGCAGTAACGAATTCCACTATATATTAAGTGATATAACAGAAATTACAACCACACTCGAGTCACTCAAACATTCTTAGTGTTTCCCAACTCCCAATTACACCCAATAATTCACACAGTATTTAGCCCCACAATTCCTCTCAAGCTAATCTCTCAATCTCACGAAGGAATTACACAAATCTTATCACGAGATTCAATTGGCTTCAACATTAAAAGCTCTCAGGGGGTAATTCACAAAGAGGCCTCTTCGATACACATCACAAAAAACAATCCCTTCTTATATATAGGTTAAAATTGGATCCAAAATAGAAAACCTCTTTTTAGGAAACATTCTCCAACTAGGAAACCTATTCAAAATAGGAAACCTACTTGAATTAGGACATTTTCCTTTTTGACCTCAAATCTGAGACATATTTTCAACAATGTGTGTTTACTAGTGGAAAAGAGTTGATCATGGATTCTGGATGCGTCTACCCCTTGAGATTGAGAGATGGTGCAGTGTTTATGGACAACGACGTTGAGTGCAAAGTCGTCAGAATTGGCTTAGTGTAGATCAGCATGCATGACTGGAGCATTTGAAGTTTGCGAGATGTTCGACAAGCTGAGCTAAAGAAGAATCCGATTTCTTTAGGCACATTGGAATCGTTAGGCTATCGATTTACTTCAAAGTGACTTTGAAGGTTTCTAGAGGTGTCCTTGTGGTCATAAAGTGTAATAGTTGAATAAAACAGACGAGCGAAGCTGTGGTCGGCCGGTCAAAAAGGTGGATGGGAGGAAAAAAAAAAAAGACAAGCCTCAATTAATAAGAAAAGAACGAGAAAGAGGAGAGGTGTTGGTGCAAAACACAAATAGAAAAGAACGTAGAAAAAATGAAAGGATAAATTCACGCACACATGCCTCAGACATCCTGACAAGCTGGATCAACTCCATTTCGTAACGCCCGTTAAGGATTCAAACCTTTTGTTCATATAATTAGAGGAATTTTCGGAGTTAAGCTATAGATTCGAAGTTATGCGATTGCGGGCCTCGATTTAAGAGTTATTAATCTATAAAATTATATGGGAATGATAATTTAGGGCATTGCGGAGACGTAAGGTTTGGCAAATTATTTCTGACTTACGGTTTGAGCTGAACGAGCTTTTTAAAGTACAGTGCACGAGCTATGCATAGCAGACAACTATGGATAACTGCTCTGGGCAAGCTTTTTGTTGGCGCGTAGAATTCGTCTATCGACGAATAGACTTAATTTAGTTGAATCGTAGTTTAGGTAATGTTTTACTCGATTTTGATTTAGTTTTTCAATTAATTGATGGGATTACAAGTCATCGACTCGAGAGACTTTCGTTGTTGGTTTTGGCATTTTCAGACTGGTGGTGCTTAGAAAAATTTATCAACTCATGTCTTAAAAGTGATAGGGATTTGATATATTATGACTTATGAAAGAGCATGTTTATTGCATTAAATTTGGGTTCGGGCATTTACTACTTTTCAGTTAATTGCAAATGGTTTGAGAAACAATTTATGAAAGGTTTTGCTAAAGATTATACATACTGATTTGTGAACCTAGTTAATGAGATAAATTCTAAAATGGCTTGAGAAATGCCTTATGAAATTTATACAATTTGATGCATTGAATTATTAAAGATTATAGGATTTGGTTTGTGAACCCCATTTATGAGATGATTTTGGATTTGATTTGTGGGTTATTGGAGGATAATGTTTGTGGATTATGCTCACGTTTTTATGGTTAGTGATGTTAACTAACAATATGACCTAGAGGGGAGTAATAGGTGGTTTCAAGAAACTTGACATATATTGCGGAATTAAAACAGTCAAGTTTGATGTAAGATGAATAAGGTAAAACAGAGTGTCAATATAAGCACAAACCGGTTCTTTCAAGCAATATAGTGCAATGCTTCTATCAGGCAGTAAATGAATATAAGCAAAAGAGATAAAGAACAATGCACACAGTGATTATAGTGGTTCAGCTTGGTGTAAGCCCACGTCTACTCTCCCATACTAATAGACTACTGGCTGGATTCTACTAGAAATCTTCTTGAAGCTGGTGTTGCTTATACCTAAGTTGATATATTTCACTATCTGACACTTAAGCACAAATTACAACACTGCCAATACTTCTTGAAAGATTGCAATTTTATACTCTCAGAAGACAATGTAAAGGATATAAGGCTCTCTCTAAATTTGGATTTATGAACTCTTGATCCATCTCTCTCTTTGGTGCCTTGATCTCCTTTTATATTCCTCCGCATCTAATCTTCTCATTGGACAATCTTCAAGAAGATCAATCTCCAATCAGACCATTGGACATTCTTGAGAAGATCAATTAGCCATTAAAGTCTATTAATCAGAATTCCCATAAATTTGGTTGCCCATACAATCAAATCTTGATTTATAGAAATAGAGTAGCTCTAGCTATAGAGAGTAACTTGCCTTCAAGATAATTGTCAATCAATCAAGATATCTCGCATAATTGATTTTTTTTGCATGGATAATCTTAAGATTGATGGTCAGTCAAAATCTTCTAAAATAGGAATCCATTCCAAATCACTAGTTGGTAAGGGATGAGATAAAATATCTCAAAATAATAATTTTGAAGTTCGTGACAAGATTGACATTGTAGGTAGAATAAGTGTTCCACTTATATCCATAGTCACCACTAATATCTAGCTTTGCAGTTATCTGTTGATATCAGGCTTTGGCCAGGCTTCTACTTATATTCAGCTATTGTAGTACTCTGCTAATATCTATATTACATAGTACTCTGCTGATATCTAGCTTACACTCTGGAGATTTTCAACTTATGTTGTGTTGATATCAAGCTCCGGTTATATCACATTTCCTGGTTATATCCAATTGCTATCCATTCGTCTTCCTCAGTATCTTAGTGATCCAAGACTATATAAATTGTTCACCTTTTCTGGTACCTCCAAGTTTCCATGAACTTCCCGTTCTTCATGACTTGTTTATCTCCATGAAGTTCTGTCTAGTTTTCACCAGTCTTTCACTTCATACTTCGAATTCCTTGGATATTAGCAAAGTACATCAACTTTACTCGAGCTTCAGTCTTCCGGTCCTTCTAAGCATATTGACAATCATGGCGCTACTTCACTGATCTCCTATCCTTGGTACCTTCAAGCTTTACCGAACTCCTCATTCTAGGCTTGTTCACCTTTTGCTTAGGTACCTTCAGCTTGTAGACGCTTGTTCACCATTGATAGAGAACTCCTAACTTTTAGACGTCCAGTTTGGACAACATTTGCATAACGGCTTGTGCTTCTTTCAGCTAATTTACTCAACCATTAAACACATTAGTAGCTTTTGATTATTTTGTCATCTTCAAAACTTCACGAAGGATTTTCCCAACAATTAGAACCCGTGAAAGGTTGAGTATGCATACTTACATCCTTCTAGTCCAAGCTAGCGGTTGATATGGGTTGAGACCTAGCCAAATGAGGAATTTGGATTGCCTTTATCATGGGGTGTTTAAGCGCGATCATAGTTGAATATTGAGAATGAGATAGATCATTGGACTGGACCATTGATGTTTATTTTGATATTATTGATTGAAAGATTATTTTTTATATGTATATGGTTAAGTTGAAGTGATATAACTCAATTTGATCTTGTACGTGTATTATATATTGGATTGAGATAAGCGCGGTGTGACATAGTTTTATAAATTTGCATAGAGGATGCTCGATCTGCTCAGAAGTGATTTGTACTTTTTTCACTGAGCTATAGTTGCTCATACCATTCATCTTACTTTTTTTTTTTTTTCAGGTTCTTCAGTTAGCGGCAAGTAGAACATGAGCGATATCGATGAGAATGTTTGGTAGTTGGGTTTTGTTTGAGACAGTTATATATATGTCTGATGATACTGGTTGGGTTTAGCTGAGTTCTAAGATGTATATGTTCTTTTTGTGGATTACAAAACTTCGATATCGTAACCAACTTATTGTTTTGATATATATATATATATATATATATATATATATATATATATATATATATATATTCTATTAATAGGTTTTATGTTGGTTTGTGTCACGCCCTGGACCCCAACGGGCTCGCGACACCCCTTCAACGGTCGTATTGAACGCGACGTCCCAGGACGCGTCGCCGACCCAAACGAAACACCCAACGATAGAGGCAAGCGGAAGCGAATTTAAAACAACCCAGACAATAAAATATGACAAAGGGATAGCACAAAACAATAATTCCAAATACACAACATCAAAAGGGAATAGTGGTGGGGTATCCTACTTCGCTATACAAAAGAGGGGCACACAAAATATGGGGTAACTTGACCCGTCCTCCATCCCCGAGATACCCTGGTGGCGTCTCCAATCAATCACGGTCGCAGATCTGAAAATGGTTATATAATAACCGTGAGAACGAGTCTCAATAAGCAATCCCCTATACCCCACATAGGCCAATGCGTACCCAGACAAGTTGTAACATGCAATCTAACCTATAACTTATATATAATTCACATCAATGGACTTACCTCGCCATCCAATCACATGCCCACACTGTACATTAGTCAAATCAAATTAGTGCATCCAGCAGAGCTCATATTCAGATCACACAAGGAAATTTTCCATGCATCATACAATAACACTTGCGCGTGTCTCGATTATAAAGTAAAACCACTTGGGCACGTCCCATACCATACCTAGCAGTATTCACCTCATAATCAAACACTATGCAACATGCGTGGTCCAGCCAACTTTCTCACGACCTCCCAGGTCCTTTCACACTGCCCGCGCCACTGCGCCTCAGGCCCATTCTCACGACCCGCGCTACTGCGCCTCAGGTCAGCCCTCAGATCAAGCCGGGCTCCGTCCCTCACTGGACATTTCACACTTTCCCACGACCCGCAGTACTGGACATTTCACACTTTCCCACGACCCGCGCTACTGCGCCTCAGGTCAGCCCTCAGATCAAGCCGGGCTTCGTCCCGCATAACCACGCCTCGGGACATTTTTCCCTTTCCAATGACCCGCGTAACCTACGCCTCGGAGTCTAACTCACCTTTCACGGCCGCGTAAACACGCCTCAGGCTCAGCCCTCCGATCGATCCGGGCTTTTCTTATGCACATGCACCACAATACAAAATTCACCATGCTCTTAGTCATATAAATAAATTTCAATCACCACCCATTCACCAATGTCAATCTAGCACGCCACATCAGTCAACTCAATTCATGCTCCCGACATCGGCCCACCGACCCGACATTCAAGTCGGCACATTCAATTAATCCAATTCACCCACAAGCGCCACGACAATTCAGTCAGGCATATTTATCTCAGTCAATCACTAAATCAGCCGCACAATTATCGCCACAATAATTCACCAATTAAGCACAATCAGTCTAATTAGCCCACGCCTAATTAGAGTCCTAAGCCAATACTAAATTTCACCCTAAACAAGTCTAAAAATACCCAAAGTACTAGGTAGGGTTTAGGAAGTCACTTACTAGGTTTTGGCCCCGGAAAAGTCGGCTCGGGCCCAAAATGGCCCGGGTGAACAGTGCGGACTAGGCGCGAGCGCGGGCCACACGGGCGCGGTGGCCGGCCAAAGTGGGCACAATGGCCAATCGGCGTGCCTCAGCGCGCGGGCGCGGCGGACGTGCGGCGTGCCCGGGCGCACGAGCGAGCGGATGGGCGACGCGCCGGCGACGGGCCGGCTGAATGGGCAACGCGCCCGGGCGACGGCACGGCGCGGGCAACGGGCACGGCGCGGCACGAGCGCTTGCGCTGGCGCGTGGCTTGGTCGCGTGGGCGACGAGCCGGCCACGGCCTGGGTTGGCCGGCGGCCGGGCCGGGCTGGCCGGCCGAGGCGGTGACTCGCAGCGGCGGCGACGGTGGCGGCGGCGGCGAAAAAGAGGAGAGGTCACGGGATGAGGGAGGGAGGGAGAGAGAGAGAGAGAGAGAGAGAGAGAGAGAGAGAGAGAGAGAGAGAGAGAGAGAGAGATCGGGCCGAGGCAAAGGGGCGAACCGGCGGCGACGGAGCGGCACGGCACGGCTGCTGGCGGGGTCGGGTGGCGTCAGCCCGGCCGGCTGGAGCGACGGCGAGCGACGGCGACGAACGTCGGAAAGCCAACGGGGAGAAGAAGAGGTTGGTTGAGGGGTTTGGTGCGGCTGGGGGGGCGCTCGGCGGTGACGACAGCGACACTCAGGCGTCGGGGCGGCGCTGGGGAGCTGGTCGGACGACTGGACGACGGCTGGGACTCGCCGTACGTTGCGGCGAGCGGCGGCGAGCCGAGCTCGTGCGCTCGGGAGGGGGAAAGGCAGCGCCGGGCGGAGCTGCCGAGCGACGCGGCGGCGCAGCAAAGGCGCGAGGAAGACGGCGGCGTCGGCGTCTGGTGGAGCGGCGACTGCGGAGGCGGGGAGGAGCTGCGGTGGACGGGAGTCGGAGGAGGGGGAGAGTGACTAGGTGACGGGCGATCGATGTAACCGGCAGCGGCCGGGTCTCAGCGGCGCGGCGCGCGGTCGAGCCGGGCGACGGCGGCGCACGACGGTCGAGGCGAGCTCGGGCGATCGGCGTCGGGCAGCGGGAAAAGGAACGAGCGGACGCGAGAGGCTGGAATGCGACGCGGCAGAGAAGAAGAAGAGATAGGAAGAAGAAAGAGAAGAAAAGGACAAAGGAAGAGAGAGTGTGTGTCAGGGTAGGTCTGCATGGGCGTGGCTGAGGGGACATCTGCATGGGGGGGAGACGTGTGCGGCCAGAGGAGAAAAGAGAAAGGAAAAGAAAGAGAGAGGGAGAGAGGGAGAGAGAGAAAGAGAGAGAGAGGGAGAGAGACGTGCGCGAAGGGACGTTGCACGGGGGTGGGTGGCGCGGCGCAGAGGAGAGAGGAGAGAGAGAAAGGAAAAGCTAATTTTTATCTTTGAGCGCGATCCAACGGACACGGTTTAAACTAAAAATCGATTTAACAGTCACGATTCAAATTCGGAAAAAGATCTAACAGTCCACGAAAAATCCCAAATAATAATATAGGACAAAGGGCCAAAATAAAATAACTCGAAACACACTACGAGGGAGATCTACGAGTCCAAATTCGCACCCGGTCAAAATTTCACTTTTTTCAGTATTCCTGATAATCTCGACGCTGGCCACAATAATATCGACACCGTCCAATTTATTTTGTCCCGAAACTCCCGAAAATCGACTGCCAAGTTTGGGGTCTAAATAACGGCCAAATTCGATCGAGTGCGATTCTAGCAAAATCTCTATTTTAAAAACAAGAACCCGAGAGTGATCAGTTCCCGGGCGAGATTCTATTATAAGCACACTGACGAATTACACGTTTTATAAATCTCAAATCGGGCCAAAATTCGGAATGTCACAGTTTGTGTTTGAGACTACTTCTTTTGGGTAGGAGGACAGTCGTGGACTTGTAGGAATCGGGATGTGACATAAAGTGGAAGTGAATGAGCAGTCTAAACTACCTATATGGATAGATAGCTATAGGCTCAGTTGCTGCAGTTTCATCGATGTTGTCACACTAAGGTCAGACGAGGGTATGGTGCATGTGACATGAGCACATCTAAGAGGGGTATGAACATTCTGAGTGAGAAGCTGGACTATTGCGAGTATTGCCTTTTCGGCAAGCAACGTAGAATGTAGTTGAGCATAGCAATTCACAGGACCAAGGGTATAGCGGACAATATCCATTCAGACTCGGGGGCCTTCTTAGGTGCAGCCAAAATGAGGTGCTAGGTATATGTTAACCTTTATAGTTGACATTAGCTGAAAATTCTGGGTTTATTATCTGAAACATAAGAATGAGTCTTTTATCTTTTTTAAGCAATTTAAACTCTTGATAAAATAATCAAACAAGCAAGAAAGTCAAAAGGCTTAGAACTGAAAATAAGTTAGAGTTTTGTTCTAATGTGTTTGATGACTTTTGCAGAGAAAATAGAATTGGCAAGTATTGCAAGGTGCTAGGAACACCGTAACAAAATGGGGTAGCTGAACACATGAGCAGGACTTTTCTTGAGAGAACTCGATTTTGCTCTCAAATGTTGGTTTGCCATGAGATTTCTGGGATGAGCCGTAACGCCCCCACCTCGGGGTTATTAGTGTGACGTCTCGTTCGCTATTATCTTTCACTAAACACAAGCGGAAGCAATTAATTCGAGATAATCACAATCAGAACAAACAACGGGGTTATGACAAGCATCATGAGCAAACCTTGTATTAATATGTAACATCCTTATCTTACTCTCGGAAACCAGGGAAAGCATAACAAGCAAAACACACTATTGCCATTTTACTTAAACATATTTTACAAGCCCTTTTCTACGGGCCGTTCCACGTATAAACCATATCACAAGCGAAGGCCAAGGTTAATCCTAACTCGTTTATGTCATCCTCCATCTTATGGACCTGAAAAGGAAAAACAATGGGGGATGAGTCGGGGAGACTCAATGAGTAAATTAACTAATACTCGTGCAGGATGATGCCTCACCGTTGTACTAACGCATACAAATATTTACCCCACCTTATGTCGATGGCAAATCAATAGCAAAGGCTTTGTCCTTGCCCTTGCTATGTTTACATGGAAGCTCATCTTTATCCGGTCACATAAAAATGTACAAGAAAATTTATATGTGAAGCATCCTCCAGAATCCTTCGGCTTATCAATAAACACACATACCGACATACATATAAGATTCATTTATCATCATCCTGGCTCAACCAGGGCATCCAGCTTCATGCTAGGCATCCCGGCTCAACCGAGGCATCCCGGGGCTAGCTCACCCGAGGCATCCGGGCTCAACCAAGGCATCCTAGCTCAACTAGGGCATCCCGGCACTAGTTTACCGAGGCATCCGGGCTCAACCCAGACATCCATCCTGGCTCAACCAGGGCATCCCGGCTCAACCGAGGCATCCCGGCTCAACCGAGGCATCTCAAGGCTAGCTCACCCGAGGCATCCGGGCTCAACCAAGGCATCCTAGCGCAACTAGGGCATCCCGGTACTAGTTTACCGAGGCATCCGGGCTCAACCCAAGCATTCTAGCTCAACTAGGGCATCCCGGAACTAGTTTACCGAGGCATCGCCTCCAATGCTATGTGACGACGGTCTTCTTCTTTTATTTAGTGATCACACATCATGGGTCACACAAGCCGGTTTATTATCTTGATTTCATTAGTCCATGCAATCAAGCCTAAAGGCGTGCCGTGCTTGTGTAATCATGATCTTTAGAACATTCGTCTAACATGTGGGTCGCAGTCAAGGGCACATGGTTCGGTCCGCCATGCCGAGCGCCGGCTCGGAGTCGAACTTGGCCCGACTCTACATATCCCAATGTAAACCCGTACCAAGCCGAACTCGTCCCGTGACGCCACAACAAGAGTACGAGACCATACGACACCCCGTTTCGTGACTCGTACGTGCTTTAACTTATGATTATAAAGCAAAACAACAAGCATTCATGCAAACATCAAGCATCACAGACATTGTCACTACTCGAGCCAAACTCGTAACACCACGTCATATCCTCTTATAACTCAACAAGTATGGATGAGAACATCAAGCATGGTAACAAGTGATGTGTGCAATATAAACAACAACACGCAAGTCTCAACAAAGGTTCGGGTGAGAACTCAAGCCAACAACGCATCATAACTTCCTATCCCGAGATTAGGGAATCCACTTACATGACGCGTTCCAACCACGTAACACACCGCCCTATCCAAGTATTAGGAAATTCACTCACCTATAATCACTTATAATCACAAGAAAACGTCTACGGCGGTCGGCGGCAGCAAATAGCGAGAGAGAGAGAGAGAGAAGTGTTTGGTGTGAGGGTGAGAGATGAGAGAGAGGCGTGAGAATGAGAGATGAGAGAGGAAGAGGAGGTGGTGTGTGTGTTGTGAGGAAAAGAGAAGGGTGCTTCTATTTATAGGCCCCTCTTCAACTTGTTCACCAAGATTTGATCGACTTGCTTACCAAGCTTTCATCAACTTGCTCACCAAGTTTTGACCAACTTGCTCACTAAGTTCTTGCTTTCTAGAACCGTCTTTCTTGTCTCTCGGTTCCCTCTCGGTTTCCCCCTTCGTGTGACCTCCAATCAAAGCTTAGCATAGCTCATTTGAAAGCTCAGAATGAGTACATTAAATCACCAGAAGACATCATATCGAGATTCCAACGTTCTCATATAGAAAATGATGAATCTTTGAAATCTGGCAAAACCGGCAGTTTTTGCACTGTTCTAGAAATCGGGCTTAAAAACATAGTAAATGAATTCCAAAAATTCCCAAATTTGGATATGTCATAAAAAATACATTAGAAAACATTTTCCATGAAGAACAAGAAATCTGAATCTTTTTGTAAACAGAAATTTTAATAGCTCAAAGACAGACTAAAAACAATTCGTTGGGACAGAATTCTCGCTTCTCAAAGTAAGCTCTTTCCAGAATCCAAATCATCTCTAAAAATTCCCAAATTTATTTATGTTATAGAGGAAGAATTTATTAACAACTTTTGTGAAGGAAGTTTGTTCAAACTCAGCCTAGAAAAGTTTGTATAAAATCGAGAAAATGTAAACATCATAGAAATACCCATTCTGGGCAGTTTTACACGGTTAGAAATTAGGCTATCGTACTACTCATATTAAGTCCAAAAATTATGAAATTAAAGTATGTAAAATTTCAAGATGTTTCGAGAAAATTTTAAGAAGAAAGTGTTTGGAAATTCGGATCACAAAAGTCTCCACAAAATAAAAAAATAAAGGGGTACAGACGATTCGAATCTGGGTTTTTCAGAACAAGAGTAACATTAGTTCTGATTGGGGAAAATTTCCAAACTTAACCCATAGCCATTTCCCGGGGACTGAAATTGAGGATGTTACAGAGGCTATGACCCTAGCGTGTAACCTGATTAAAAAGATCTCCAGCATCTGCCATAGAGATCCGGATTCCAGAGCAAGTGTGGATTTGTCAATTTATTGATTACTTGAGCCTGTAAGTGTTTAAATGCCTTGCATATGCGCATGTTAGGGATGATGGAGTTGAGGGAAAAAAATTGCATATTCCTAGGCTATACCTGAGGGATGAAAGGTTATTAGCTATGGTGTTCAGATCCTAAATCACCTGGATTCATTGTCAGTAGATATGTAAAATTCGATGAATCAACAATGCCATGGTTAGCAAGGAAACTCATAGCTGATATTGTTTTCTGACATAGTGCCCGGATGTCCGGGCCTATCTTGGTCGGACACCCAGCCCCCGACACGGACCTGATCCAAACGCGTTTTGAACTCTATTTTTTGTTTTTATTTTAATACCTATATTGTAAGAAAGCTAGAGAGCTTTTGAGAGGAGAGTGAGAAAGATCCTTTCTTGCAATTGATTCTTGTGGATTCGGGTGCTATTTAGGAGTGGAAAAAACTTGGCTAGTACGAATTAGCCATTGTAAATCTTCTGTTTGCCGATTACAGTGGAACCTTCTCATTGACTTCTCCTTAAGAAGACAAACTACCGAACCATATGAGTTTTCTGTGCTCAGTTTTAAGCTCTACAATTTATTTCTTACTTGAATTGAATATTTGTTCTTCGTTTTGCATTAGTTGTGACAATAGTTGATACAAAATCCAAACTATGCAATTTAGGTGAAAAAAAAATCTCCCAAGAATAGCAAGGTCAATTAAACTAGGAGTGAAATCTCGATCAATCGTTCTAGACTTTCCGGCTGCATTAGATGACGAGCAAATCTTGTATTCATCTTGTGAAATCCTATGTACATTTTGTAAAGCAAATAAAAAATGACTAAGAGATATTAGTCTGATGCAGTCCCGCACGTAATTGATTACTGTATTTGGAGAATGCGGATAATGCTAAACAATGACTCAGAGTAAACAGGAAAAAGAGATAGCCCGACTAATCAATTCAAGAATTCTTTATAGTTCAGGCCAGTCTGTTGTTGGGGAAATTTGATTGCTGATGAAGATAGAGAAATAGTCATAGATTCTTGATGCTTTGATACGTGATGACAATCACTCTCCTTGAGGTGTTTAACCACATTTGCATACATGACCAAAGGGATCATTGTATTTAAAAGGAAAGTCAAGAATGACTGGCTTGAGAACTTGTCAACTGTGCCATAATCTATTTTTGCATTCTCATTTGTGCTAGATTTGATGGAATTCGTTAGGAGTTTTCAATAGTACAGATTCGTGTGCGGGCTGTTGTTTTATTTTATATGAGGTCTATAGTGAGCACCACGTCATTGCCAGTTCATCACCCTATAAACAGTTCCATCAGTATTATACAATACATCGACACCATAGCGAACAGTTAGGTACGATTTAATTGACATGGAAGGTCAGGATAGTGTGAAAAGCAGTTTGAGGCTTTATGTAGAACAGAAAAAAAATCCGCGCAGGAGAATTTTGTGATAAATTGGGGTTTGATTGTATATCTAGTTTGTAGAGTGTGACCTCTAGCATTAAACTTTGAAGATTCTTCAGTTCATCTTGAAAGGAAACGACATTATTGCTCAATTAGTTTGGTAGTTCAAACACCAGAGTCATTCTGTTGGGGAAGTCGTATGAGTTAGGAATTTTGATGGTAATGGGATATTGTCTTTCTTCATTTTGTCATCGCTGCTATCAAGACCTTTTGTTCTCTGATATTGGATTGAAGCATCTTATTCATCTATTGACATTTCATATTGCTTCTCAGTATACTGTGTCTGTTGTTACTACTATTGGTTGTTGCATACTCGATAACCTTATCAACAAGCTTGTATGCCCCCATTGGCAGCAATTAAGGCAGTGGAGGCAGGTGTAGCTGGGATAATTGTCTCGAATCATGGAGCTCGACAGCTAGATTATAGTCCAGCCACGATATCGCCTTCGGAAGAGGTGCCTATTTTTACTAACTCCTTTGTCCGGCGAGTTTAATAATAGATTCGAGAATTTGGAGCATTTGGAAACGCTTGGATAAGAGTAAATGCACCCGGTTTTGCCCCCTGAAAATAAAGCAGAGTGGCATTCAGTTTCCCTCTATTTTTACAAATGCATGAAAGCTTGTGCTGCAGCAAGTCATCTATATCAAACAGCATTTTGGTCATGACTTTTTTTAAACCTTCGTTTGTAGGTTGTTCATGCAGTCAAAGGGAAAGTCCCTGTTTTTGTTGATGGAGGAGTGCGGCGAGGAACAGATGTTTTCAAGGCATATTGGCCCTTGGGGGCACAAGCGATCTTGTTACAATCTTTTATAATTAGTTTGGCACATTCCCGATATTTCTCGATGTGGACTGTCTGCTATATTAGTAAGGGGTATCGTAACAAACCCTTGAGGTATTTGGGTGATAATATCGTGCCAAGTTAATAGAAACTATCTTTTCACATTACCAAAACACCTGAATCACAAATGAACAAGTGCCCTAGGACAAATGTTGACATTCTCCTAAATAGTGGTCTTCTTACAACAGATAGGAAGGCCTGTAGTATATGAGTTGGCGGCAAAAGGGGAAACTGGAGTTAGAAGGGTCACTGAGATGCTGAAGCATGAGCTCGAGCTTACGATGGCACTATCTGGATGTCCCACCATAAAGGATATCACCAGGGGCCATGTCATAACAAACCGCGAGAGACTTCGTTCCTCTCTCTAAATTCACGCTGCAGCATCCATGAAAATAAGATTCACATAGTCAAATGGACAATACCCTTGTTGTATTATCGCTTCTAGTTTGCCATGTTATGTAATTAGTTGTGATGTTTCATTATCAAAAATAAAATTGGAGTCAGAGTAAGAGCATCAGTATAGATTGTGATGGTCAAAGCTGGTTTTTTCTTGGTTCTTTAGTAGATGTTAATGTTCAATAGTACTTTTGAGCATTAAATTTGAAGCATAAAATCCCTGTAAGACATGAAATTGATCTGTGACTTCCGACTCTAATACCTTCCAATAAATTTTGTCAAGTCTGTATCATCACGAACGCCCCTCTAAATGATGCGAAAGAACCGTTCTTCCCCACCACAAGAAGGCTGGGTAAGATTAAGTACAGACATAAGTGCTTTTCAGAAGTTGTTAATAAAATGGATGCTCCTGTGGTCTTGCATTTCCTGAGAACATATTTTTGCCCCTACTCTCCTCAGCAGGCTTGGGGCCTCTGTTTATTAGCTGATACTTCTACCTTCGCAGCCCAAGCCAGCACGTCATAGCCTTTATTCCCGCATGTACTCCAATGAAATTTAATTTTAGCCTTTTATTCCAACACAAGGTTCACATTGACAAACCAGATTGAAGATTGTCCCGCAAAATCTGGTAAGAGATTCCCCAGTCATATACATTTCCCCAGAATCCGCTACGATGTTAATGTTAGAAAGAGTCAAAGTTGTTTTTTATGTTTTTCAATTAATAGCTAGTCGTGTGTTTCTGTTACTTAGTGGGTCCTAGTTTTCAGGACTTAGTTGGCAGCATGTTGCTGCACACGTTCACCATTTTGAATCAAAGTAGTTGCTATTTTTGTTGGGATCTCTTCTGTTGATGTACAGCCTATAAAACGGCTAAGTTGTTAATTTCAATAAGATAGACGAATGCAGTAAGCATCTTCAACCACACAGTCTCTCCTTTCTGGGTTTCTTTTTGGTGCTTGCAAAGCACAGCCATCTTCTGCATTTTTACTGTATCAGTGGTATCAGAGCAGGTTAGCAAAAAAAGAAAGTGAGGGTTGAGTGTTGAGAGTTAAACACGTGAGGAAAGAGAGTCTTGCCGCAAAGTTTTTTTTCTTGACACTTTGTTTGCAGCAGCAATCATGGCCACAGATTCCAATTTTGTCCAACCGGCAATCCCTCGCTTTGATGGTCATTATGACCATTGGAGCATGTTGATGGAAAATTTTCTAAGGTCCAAAGAATTTTGGGAAGTTGTTTCTTCTGGAATTCCTGAACCGGAAGAAGGAGCCACGTTGACAAAGCAAAGACAATGACGGCTCTAGAAGCAATTAGGTTGAAAGATCTTAAAGCCAAGAACTATCTCTTTCAGGCCATTGACAGATCTGTCTTGGAGACAATACTTTGCAAGGATACTTCCAAGCAAATATGGGATTCTATGAAAAAGAAGTATCAAGGCTCTGCAAGAGCAAAGAGACAACAACTGCAAGCTCTTCGTACGGAGTTCGAAACGCTACGAATGAAATCAGGGGAATTGGTCACAGATTATTTCTCAAGAACGATGGCAATCGTTAATAAGATGCGAATCCACGGTGACAAGACGGAGGATGTCATCATTGTTGAAAAAATTCTTCGATCCTTGACGCCAAAATTCAATTTTGTTGTCTGCGCCATAGAAGAAGCTAAGGATATTGAAGAACTTTCAATTGATGAACTGCAAGGTTCTTTATTGGTTCATGAACAGAAGCTCCAACACCAAGATACGGAAGAACAAGCCTTGAAGACCTCTACTAATTTCCGTCATTCTTCAGCAACAAGAATGAATAATGGTAGAGGGAGAGGAAGAGGATTCCACCAACGCAACAGCACCATCAATCCAAGAATTGTAGGCTCTTCTTCTAATGATGCACGAAGTGGAGGTCGAGGTTGGTATTCAGGTGGTTTCAAGCCAAAACCAACAGATAAATCTAAAGTTGAATGCTTTAGATGCCACAAATATGGACACTACAAGTCCGAATGTCGAACCAATCTTAGTCGACATGTGGAAGCAACAAATTTTGCTGCAGCAAATGAAGAAGAAGGAGAGAAGCTCCTAATGGCATGTCAAGAGAAAGAAATGTCTTCACCAAATTTATGGTACCTTGACACTGGTTGTAGTAATCATATGTGTGGCAACAAGGAGGCATTTTCTTCTATCGATGAAACCCACCGCACAAAAGTGAAGCTTGGAGATGATTCTGCCATTTCAGTCATGGGAAAAGGTACTGTTCAAATTTCTTCAAGAGGGAAAATGCAGACCATTAATGATGTTTTCTATATTCCTGAATTGAAAACAAACCTCATGAGTGCTGGCCAATTACTTGAGAAGGGGTATGAAATTGTATTTAGAGGTGGAGTTTGCAAGATTTATGATCAGCAGCAGAACTTGCTTGTTCAAGTTGATATGACATCAAATAGAATGTTTCCTCTTTACCTTCATGATTCTGATCATGCTTGTTACGTGGCAAAATTAAAAGAGGAAGCATGGATATGGCATTTTAGATATGGGCATCTTAGTTTTGGTGGTTTGCGGACACTATACCAAAAGCAAATGGTGGAGGGACTCCCTGCTATCAAAATCCCATCAGAAGTTTGCGAGGACTGTGTTGTCAGTAAACAACATCGAGCTCAGTTTCCACAAGGCAAGGCGCGGAGGGCAAAAAAGCAGCTTGAGCTGGTTCATTCAAATCTTTGCGGTCCAATTTCACCGGTTTCTAATGGAGGTAAACGATATCTAATCACATTCATTGATGATTTTAGTCGAAAGGTGTGGGTGTATTTCTTGCATGAAAAATCTGAAGCTTTTGAAGCATTTAAGAATTTCAAGAGTCTTGTTGAAAAAGAAAGCGGCAATCCAATCAAAGTTCTTCGAACTGATCGTGGAGGAGAGTACAAGTCTCTTGAGTTTGATGATTTTGTACGAAGCATGGAATTCGTAGGCAACTTACTGTAGCCTATACACCACAACAAAATGGTGTATGTGAGAGGAAGAATCGAACCATCCTCAACATGGTGCGAAGTCTATTGCGAAGTAGTGGAATTCCGAAGAAGTTTTGGCCAGAGGCTGTAAATTGGAGTGTCCATCTCTTGAACAGAAGTCCCACACTTGCTGTTCTGAATATGACTCCTGAAGAAGCTTGGAATGGACGAAGGCCGACGGTTGATTACTTCAAAATTTTCGGGTGTATAACATATGCCCGCGTTCCAGATCAAAAAAGGAAAAAGCTTGACGATAAAGGAGTAAAATGCATCTTTCTTGGTGTAAGTGATCAAACAAAAGCTTACAAACTCTATGATCCTGTGACCAAGAAGATTATAATCAGCCGTGATGTAGTATTTGACGAAGAAAATTTCTGGCTTTGGAATGATCAAGCTGAAGGGGCTACACCAATTGTAGCTGATTTTGAAGAGATTGGCGAGGAAGACCAACAACACAATTTGGTCTCAGCTCGCAACAGTTCTGACCCTATTGAAACGGAGGAGCAGCAGCCCAATTCAGATATTGCTGCAACACATGATGAACGCCCCCAACGTCACCGACAAAGGCCAGCATGGATGAGAGATTATGAGGTGTCTGGAGTTGATCAAGGTGAAGATCCGTTAACTCACTTTGCTTTGTTTGCAGATAGTGATCCAACTACTTTTGATGAAGCAGTAAAACATCAAAAGTGGAGAGATGCAATGGATGCTGAAATTAAAGCAATTGAGAAAAACAATACTTGGGACTTAACAAATCTTCCCAAAGGCCACAAGACTATTGGTGTCAAGTGGGTCTTCAAGACAAAGCTGAACAAGGATGGTGGCATTGACAAATACAAGGCGCGTTTGGTGGCAAAAGGCTATAGGCAAGAATTCGGAGTGGATTACAAAGAGGTGTTCGCGCCAGTTGCGAGACTTGACACGATTCGATTGGTGATTGCGCTAGCAGCTCAGAGATCGTGGTCTATCCATCAGTTAGATGTCAAGTCTGCCTTTTTACATGGTGATCTCCAAGAACAGGTATTCATTGACCAACCTCCTGGATATGTGAAGCCTGGTTGTGAGAATAAAGTATACAAATTAAAGAAGGCTTTATATGGATTAAAGCAAGCTCCTCGAGCTTGGTACAGTAGGATTGAAGCTTATTTTTTGAAGGAAAGCTTTACGAAGTGTCCTTATGAACATACTTTGTTTATTAAGGTTGATCATGGTGGGAAACTACTTCTTGTATGCTTGTATGTAGATGATCTCATCTACACAGGGAATGATGGTGCCATGATGGAGACATTTAAGCAATCCATGATGCATGAATTTGAGATGACAGATCTTGGGTTAATGCACTATTTCTTAGGCATTGAAGTTAATCAATCTGCAGCTGGTACATTTGTTTGCCAAAAGAAATATGTGCAGGAGATTTTAGAGAAGTTTCAGTTGAAGGATTGCAATTCAGTTGCCACACCGATAGAGGTTGGATTAAAGCTCACCAAGGATCCTGGTGGAAGGAAAGTGAATAGCACTATGTACAAGCAAATTGTGGGAAGTCTCATGTACTTAACAGCAGAACAAGGCCTGACATCATGTATGGTGTTAGTCTCATCAGTAGATACATGGAGAGTCCCACCGAAAAACACCTTCAGGCTACAAAGCGTATTTTACGCTATTTGAAAGGGACATCATCTCTTGGGTTATTTTACAACAAAGGAGAAAGATCAGATTTGCTTGGTTTTACTGATAGTGATTACGCTGGTGATATGGATGACCGAAAAAGCACTTCTGGTTATGTGTTTATGCTTGGTTCAGGGGCTGTCTCATGGTGTTCAAAGAAGCAACCAATTGTTACTCTTTCGACCACTAAGGCTGAGTTTGTGGCTGCCACCTCGAGCGCTTGTCAAGCTATTTGGTTAAGGAAGATTCTTGGAGAACTTCGGTTTAAACTAGAAGAAGCAACGACAATTTTCTGTGACAACAATTCAGCCATCAAATTGTCAAAGAATCCAGTTCTACATGGGAGAAGCAAGCATATAGATGTGAAGTATCATTTCTTGAGGGATCTTACAAAAGATGGTGTGATTGATCTTGTTTTCTGCAGAAGTGAAGATCAAGTTGCTGATTTGTTCACAAAACCTCTTAAAATGGCCACATTTCAGAAATTAAGGAAGCTCCTTGGAGTTTGTTCGATGGATGCCTCAGATTAAAGGAGAGTTTATTTCTACACATTTAAACTGATCACTTGTAGTATCAGTTTAAGGGAGGGCATGTTAGAAAGAGTCAAAGTTGTTTTTTATGTTTTTCAATTAATAGCTAGTCGTGTGTTTCTGTTACTTAGTGGGTCCTAGTTTTCAGGACTTAGTTGGCAGCATGTTGTTGCACACGTTCACCATTTTGAATCAAAGTAGTTGCTATTTTTGTTGGGATCTCTTCTGTTGATGTACAGCCTATAAAACGGCTAAGTTGTTAATTTCAATAAGATAGACGAATGGAGTAAGCATCTTCAACCAGTGTGTCTCTCCTTTATGGGTTTCTTTTTGGTGCTTGCAAAGCGCAGCCATCTTCTGCATTTTTACTTTATCAGTTAAAGTGATTATATTGAGTATCAGACTCTATCAACTTATAGAACAGAAAAGACGGAAGAAATGGAAAAGAGAAGCGTATTATCATGAAAAACATTAAACTGGTACACATATAATAATTTTACCACAAACTGATATTTTGACCACCAAAATTTCAAATTAGTATACATATGACAATTTTACCCTCTGTAAGTTTCCATTAAATTTTACCGTCAAATTTATAAGTCGGATGCCACGTGGCAATTGACAGGTGTATCAGTTTGGGGTTTTACCATACCAATTTGTGATTTTTCGTGATATTAATCCAATTTAACGGAGGGCAAATTTGTTACAAATGTACAAATTTGGGGTTTTTTATGGTCAAAAAATTAGTTTGGGATAAATTTGTCATAAGAGTATCAGTTTGGAGTTTTTGATAGTCAAAAAATTAGTTTGAGATAAATTTACGGTAGGTGTTCCAGTTTGAAGTTTTTTGCGGTACTGACCTAAAGAGAATAAAGGCGGGCAGCCTTTCATTGGACGCGATCGCTGGTAATCAGTAAATCGCCCATCCCCAACGGTAGCTTCATTATCATTCTTTAGAGTGACTCCGGTCATTAGACCAGAGAGGTTTTGCTCCGTTCGTGTGAAAACCCAAGGCTCCCATTTGCTTATCCTGCGAAACATCGTACCCTTTGGATCCTCTCTCTTCTGTGTTTCGAGTGCGCAGCGCAGAGTAACTCCCCTGCTCCGAACTTTTTTGAGCATCCGTATGGCTGAGCGTCTGCGATGCAGAAAGATCGCATTCATTTTTTTTTATCCTTCTGCAGTCATGACTAGCGAAAAGATTATTGACGGTCATGCAGGAGTTTGTGACGAAGGTTCATGTGAGTAGTTAGGCTAGCGTGAGATTCCGAATGCCGTTGGGCTACGCGTTTTGATGTGTTCGTGTTCTGTAGTTATGACTATACATACGTCGAGGGGTGTGGGTGCATTACGATCGCTATTCCATACTTTTCACTCTCCTATTTAGATTTAGTGTGAATTCGTGTGGGCACATTTAACTTGCAATTATGCGGATAGTTTATGGTAAATTGTTTTAGACCTTCATTTGCGTGTGTGTGGTCAAAAAGGCACCGTACCGTTAGCTTAGCAGCACCCTTAGGAGAAATTGTTAAGCTGAGGTAATAAATGCTTAAATTTTTATTCAGGAAACATGGCCGAGGATCCTGTCAATGTGAATGAGTATCAAGAATTGGCTAGGCAAGCCCTTCTAAAAATGTATTATGATTTTTATGCCGGGGGAGCAGAAGACCAGTATACACTTCAAGAAAACACGGAAGCCTTTCGCAGAATAACGTAATGACTAATGAATGCTGGTCAGATTTAAATCCGCAGCAACCATATTATGTTGTTCGGTAATTCTCAACACATGTATTTCTGACAGGTTTAGGCTGAGAATCCTCATTGATGGGAGCAAAATTAGTTTGTTGACTATTCTATTGGGCTATCACGTTTCTGCGCCCTTTATGATTGCTCCAACTGCTAGGCATAAGTTAGCACATCCTGAAGGTGTGAAACCTGAATTTTTTTGGAGGAACTCTTTCGCATGTTTGCTTGTTTTGATTTTAGCGATGCAATTTTTCCATCTTCTAGGAGAGGTTGCCACCGCAAGAGCAGCTGCTGCATGTAATGTCATCATGGTAATAGATTACCAAATACTTTTAATCTCAATTTGCTGCTATGACATACTCAATTCACCTCTTTACTCTAGATTCTTTCATATATGTCCATGTGCACTGTAGAAGAGGTCGCGTCCAGCTATGATGCCATTCGATTCTTTCAAATATATATAAGCATCTATTTGATTAAGAATCTCCAGTTTTCTTGGCTTTGTACATTCTCCATTAAGATTTAATCTCAATAATTAATGCATCTCCTTATGCAGGTATACAAGAGACGGGATATTACAACTCGGCTAGTACAAAGAGCTGAAAGAAGTGGATCCAAAGCTATTGTTCTTACTGTTGATGTTCCCAGACTTGGCAGAAGGGAGGTAGACATAAAGAACAAGTAAAATGCTTTCCTCTACCTCTCTCGCTTCCCCATTCCCCTGGGGCATGGATATCATGGTCATGAACAAAGTTCGGGTACAGTTAAACTCTCTCTCTCTCTTTCTCTATGACAGAATGATAGCGCCTCAGTTGAAGAATTTTGAAGGTCTACTCTCAACTCAAGTTGTCTCTGTGAGTGAATGATTTCTTTTCTACTTGAGGATCTGACAATAGCAATATAATTTTACCTATTCAATGGCCATGCATGCATGGGGAGATATCTATGTTCTTAATATCTCATCGACCAATCTCCTTTGATGGCATCGAGGCTGTTTTCATCATTATCTTCATGCCCTGCTATATGCTGCTCTCTTTTTTCGGTGTCTGTAACTCTTTTTGGAATTAGCAAGGTCGCAAAACAAAAAGAAATTCTCACTATGGCGTTGATGTTTGTGGATATGGTATTAGGCTCAGCCTAGAGGAGATTTATTCCATGAGCTCTGTGCTTCTCTTATGCAAAGCTTGCCCTTGGGGCAAAGAGTATTGTATTCATTGACGCTCTTTTCTTTATAACTGTTCAGTTTGATTATATCTGTGTCTGGAGGAGTTTTTTTATAGTTCATTTGCTCAGAGAACATAATTTTTTACCCTTGTATCATGGGGCGAAGAAACAAAGGGTTCGGATAACGTTAGGCAACCGGAAATGTATGGTTAATACTTGACCGATGAAGACATTTTCACTGCCTAAATAACCTCTAGAGAGATATCTCAAATTTTTGTAGTTTTGTAAATGAAGAAATTAGGCATAACATCTCTCTCACTCGCTCTCCCCTTTATTTTTTTTGCCTCCGCTGCAATTTGCAGGATGAGGGTTCAAACGTAAAAGCTTTTGCTGATTCAACTGTTGATGCTTCTTTGAGTTGGAAGGTGAACCTCCATACCATCTTAAATTACTTTGTAATTAATCCTTGAAATTTATTCTGGGATGATGTTTCATCAAAAGAATCGGGTTTTCTGAATGAATGAGATGTGTGAGGCAGTGTCATCCAGCGTAGAAATAGGTTTAATAGCTATCTTGGGATGACTTTTTTCATTCAATTTTCCCTTGTGGCCGTGACCTACAAATGATAACTGGATCTTTATAATGCCTCTATTTGCTTTATTTGGTATCTTGTTGGTCATGTAACTAAATTACAATGCTGCAGGACATTGTATGGTTGAGATCTATAACAAAATCGCCGATTCTGATCAAGGGAGTTCTTACACACGAAGATGGTAAGATCTAGGATTGTATTCTCAAGGAAAAGCAGTTGAGGATTCGTCCGAAGACCGTTTTGTGTCCTACTTTGAACTATAGCTTACTTAGCATATTCATTGCTTAAACCAGCATTCCAAAACCAGATCAGAGATTGAACCAAATTGCTGTCCCATACCAGTCTGAACTGATCGAAATCGGCCAAAAACTGTGGCTAAAACCTCCTGGTTTGTTTTTAAAAACACTAGCTTAAACGAGAAGTCTTACTTTTAAGATCATTTAAGACCTGGAAAAATTTGTACTATAAGGATCCTTTTAATCTTATCCAAAAGTCGAGAAGATATTACCTTGAACTTATTATATGTCTCAAATCAATCTGTCAACCAATTTTCAGGTAGCGTGATCATAACTAGCAACTGACAAGACTGTCTGTCTTTGAGCTAATTTGGCATTGATTCTCTTAATAGAAAATTCTTTTAACCACATACGCATACATGAGCAAAGGGATCATTGCATTTACAAGGAAAAAAAAAAAAAGTCAAGGATGACGGCTTGAGAACTCATCAACTGTGCCAAAATCTGTTTTTGCATTCTCATTTGTGCTAGATTTGATGGGATTCGTTAGGGTTATTTAATAGTGCAGATTCGTGTGCGTGCTGTTGTTTTATTGTATATGAGGTGGGAACCCAACTGTATACTGAGCACCATGTCATTGCCAGTCCATCACCGTGTTATACAATACACTGACACCATGGCGAACGGTTAGGTACGATTTAATTGACATTGAAGTTCAGGATAGTGTGAAAAGCAGTAAAAATTCGTTCAAGTGCAGGAGAATTATGTGAAAACTTGGGTTTTGATTGTATATCTAGTTTGTTGAGGGTGAGCCTCTAGAATCAAACTTCGAAGATTCTTCAGTTCATCTTGAAAGGAAACAATATTATGACTCAATTGGTTTGGTCGTTCAAACACCATAGTAATTCTGTTGGGGAAGTCGTATGAGTTAGGAATTGTTGGTAAATGGGCTATTGCCTGTCTTCAGTTTGTCCTTCCTGGTATTAAGACCCTGTGTTCTCTGATATTGGATTGAAGCATCTTATTCATCTATTGGAATTTACTATTTTGCTTCTCAGTATTCTCAAACTGTTGTTTCTACTATTGGTTGTTGCATACTCGACAACCTTATCAACAAGCTTGTATTCCCTCATTGGCAGCAATCAAGGCAGTGGAAGCAGGTGCTGCTGGGATAATTGTCTCCAATCATGGAGCTCGACAGCTAGATTATACTCCAGCCACGATATCGGTTCTGGTAGAGGTGCCTATTTTTACGAACTCCTTTGGTCGGCAGTCTTAATAATAGATTCTAGATTTTGGAGCATTTGTAAACACTGGATAAGAGTAAATACACCCGGTTTTGCCCCTTCAAAATACCTTCAAAATAAAGCACAGTGGTTTTCTGTTTCCCTCTATTTTTACAAATGTATGAAATCTTGTGCTGCAACAAGTCATCTATATCAAACAGCATTTTGGTCATCACTGTTTTTTAACTTTCGTTTGTAGGTTGTTCATGCAGTCAAAGGGAAAGTCCCTGTTTTTGTTGATGGAGGAGTGCGGCAAGGAACAGATGTTTTCAAGGTATTGGCCCTTGGGGCACAAGCAGTACTGGTACAATCTTTTAATTAGTTTGGCACGTTCATGATATTTTTCGACGTGTACTATCTGCTATCTTGGTAAGGGCCATCGTAACAAACCCTTGAGGTATTTGGGTAATCATATCGTGCCAAGTTAGTAGAAACTATCTTTTCACGTTACCAAAACGCTTGATTCACAAATGAACAAGTGCCCTAGGACAAATGTTGACATTCTCCTAATAGTGGTCTTCTTACTACATATAGGAAGGCCTGTTGTATATGGATTGGCGGCAAAAGGAAAAATTGGAGTTAGAAGGGTCACTGAGATGCTGAAGGATGAGCTCGAGCTTACGATGGCACTATCTGGATGTCCTACCATAAAGGATATTACCAGGGGCCACGTGATAACAGACCGTGAGAGATTTCGTTCCTCACTCTGAATTCACGTTGTAGCATCCATGAAGATAAGATTCACATAGGCAAATAGACAATACCCTTGTTGTATTATCGCGTGTAGTTTGCCATGTTATGTAAATAGTGGTCGTGTTCACTTCCACCCGCGAGCATTTCTGTCATTCTCGCGCTCCGCTAGGGTTCCAGCTGGCTCCCACCGTCTCTCCTTGGAGGTGCAATTCCGGCCGTCCTTCTCGCTCGCTCGCTGGAATGCCCCGCGTGAGATTGCCAGTGACATGGACAACAAGAAGTTGGTGCGAAACGTCCTGGAGTCGTTCCTCCTCTCCGACGCTGCAGGCGAGGACGGGGCCAAGGGCGGCCAACCTGACGTTTGAGGGGAGGCCGGCGAGGTCGCCACGGAAGCACCGATGAGGGAAGTGAAGATGGAGCTCGGCGAAAGTGGAGGACGCGTCATTTGTGAGGTTGAAAGTGAAACCCTATTGCATTGTAGAGAAAGTGAACTTCTTGGTCGTCACTTAGTTTTTGTCTGCTAATTCATGGCGAGACTGCAAATTGTGATCGAAAGCCATGGCTGTCTGGGTTTGCGAAGAGGTGCCAATATGTATTTCTTTGAGGTTCGGATTGCACACGCACAAGCATCTCTTGTACCGGACAGTCAAAAAGGCGAAGATGATAGTTCTGCAAAAGCTTTATCAGATGCAATCTCTTTGTTAGCTGAAGAAAATGGGATTATAGGCAAATTTGAATTGTAGCTGTCTAGTTTGCTGAGGCTAACTTAGGGAGCATGAAAGAGGAATCCTTACTCTAGAAGCCCTGCGGCTGCAAGTAACATCTGAATAAGATTGGTGAAGAGTAGACAAAGTGCAATCAACAGTACTAAATCCAATATTGTAGATTCTCACTTGGCAGTGGTAGATAAGTGCAAAAGGCAGTTGTAAATCTAACATTTTAGATTCTCACTTGGTGGGTAATGTCTCTCCTTGGATTTTTCATGGTTTTCCTTGATTGGCAATTGGGACTTAGCTCTAGAACCTCTAAAGGCTCTACTTGTGTTGCCGTTAAAACAGTTGGTACTGACTAGTGACATTTTCATTATATTCCTCTTGTGGCTGACTGATTATTCTGCATTCTGTGATTACATAAGCCACATCAACAACTTTTAAATCGTCATTTTATGTTGGTGTAGCTTTCAGATAGGAGGTATGTGACTCTTCAAGATTATAACGGCACAAATATGGTATCGATAAGGGACTACTATATCAAAGATGGAAAGAATTTTCCCAGTGCTAAAGGTGATTGCACATGTATAACATTCTCTCCTCTATCTAAATCTACAATGATGCTCTTGTCTATTTATTCTAGCTGGTTCAGGTATAATAATTGTGAGTGGTCTTTCTTACTCTTTGCTGCCTGTAAGCTTTCCTAAGGTTTGATGACAATGGTTTATCTGATCATTGATTGATGCTGCATATAACCGACACTTGTGTTTATGTCGTCAATATCTGCAATTCCAACTGCTTCAGTGGCTTTTGCTAAAAGAGTATGTTTGTCTCAGTATAATTCTTTGGGTTTCTATCAACACCGTGTCTCTCTTTCTCTTGTATTGACTCCATAATGCTGCTCTTTGCGTAAAGTCGTATAAATGTGTTGTGGTGGCCTCTGAACCTCTAACTATAAATATTTACTGTAATGTGCTGAGATTGAAATCCCATAGCAAGTCAACTCCTTTGGAGCTTTCTATGGGTTTGCATTGGCTGGAGAATTGTTATATGTGTAGAAGACAACAAAACGTCAAATATGATCATATTATTGAGGGAAGAGATACATGGAAGTTATGAGTGTGAGATGAGCATAGTAAGTAAGGAAGTGTATGATATACATTTACTTACCCTTTTCTCTATATCTCCAAGCATTAGAGCACTGTTGCACGGATGGATCTCTCTTTCTCTCTCTCTGCTCATCCAGCGTCCATTACCTTCGTCTCAAGCCTATATGGAAGGATGACACATCCGTGAACTATGTGAGAAGATTACTATAACTTATCTTTAGGTCCAAAAACTGTTTTTACTTATTTGTTATACTGCCTAGTCATAAATGTTAATGTTGTACATTGCTAGCTTACTTTTCTTTTGTCACACTAGATTTTTGTAGTCCTGTATGTTTTTCTGAATTTTATAAGCATTTTTGTCCATGTTTTAGCTGGATCTGTAGTTTTCCCTTTTTTGCTATCAAGCGTGTTTATGCAAATGTTAATGCCTGTTCCGATGCATTCTAGGAATTAGCTTAACAAAAGACCAGTGGTTAGCTTTGAGCAGCAGTCTCCCTTCTATAGAGGAAGCCATTAAAAAGATGGAGTCAAAATTAAGGTGAGCCACCATAGTCTCTGTGATTTGATGATCACCCACTTGCCCAGAAATTCTTATAGTTTGCAACTTATGAAGAACACACTTCCTAGAGAAAGATCATGGTTAGCGGAATAGTTTTATCCAATTTTACACAAAATTTGATTTCAATTTGTCATCTTTAAGTGTTTGAGGTTGCTTCCTCCTTGATCTTTACAACGAAGTGGGAATATAGGATATGTGATTTTGCCCGTGTTGTATATGCTTCTCTTGTTGAGCATTTTCTTGTGGGTGGGTTTGGGACGTGATTATGTGGAAATGGTGATCTTTCGTTTTGATTAACTACAACTGAAAAAAAAAAAAAGAACCTGTTAGAACCTGGAACCGACTCTGGAACCTGTAACAGGGTAGGTTCCAGGTTCCAGGTTCCATGTTCTGACGGGTAAGTTCCAGGTTCCAAAAAATGCGGAACCTGTACTCGAGGGTAAATTCCAGATTCCAGGTGGAACCTGTAAGGAACATGGAACCGCTCACCCCTATCTACTCTCCTCCTGCAGCCTCGGAGCCTCCGTCATTATTATTTTTTTGGACGAACGGGGCCTCTGTTTATTAACTGATACTTCTACCCTCGGAACCCAAGCCGCATGTACTCCAATGAAATTTAATTTTAGCCTTTTATTCCAACACAAGGTTCAAGAACATTGACAAACCAGATCAAAGATTGTCCCGCAGAATCTGGTAAGAGATTCCCAAGTCATACACATTTCCCCAGAACCAAACTTGGAACCCAGTAGAAGAAAATGAAATGAGTGAAGTTCACCTCCCCATAATCACTTGGCCAATGGTTGTGCATCAGTCTGCTCTGCTCTTGTTTGCGGAATGGATCCTACAGATGCAGAAAGATACAGTGTAGTTCAGACCGTAAAGTATCCACATAGACGTGGTGATGTTACATTACTGCACGTCAAGTCAGAATTTTTTTTTATTAAAGACAACATCTTTAAGTGGAGAGAAAATGCAAAGCGTGCAATATCATTTCACAAGCTCAGACTAATCTAGCTTTAGACAAACAAGATAGCACATGTATGGTTTCAGTTTTCACTACCTCTGGGCAGTTAGATGAACCTTAATCAGATATGTGGCTCAAGCAATACCGATTTACAACATGTCAACTTTTCATCGTCCAGTTTCTGTATGATGTATAATAGATGCTGTGGTTAGAAAGTTTCTGTGGAACATTCCTCATGACTCAGGAGAAAACCCAGCTCCTACCTCTAAAACCATGGCCATGTTTGCTACGTAAACTCAGTTGGAGGATGTTGGTCGATGCAAACAAAGTCAGGGCTAAGGTTTTGAAAGCCAGGTACTTGCAACATGGTAAATTTATGGGAGGTGACAAGAAAGATAACTAATTCGACTGTAATGGAAAACTTATTCAAGCGGGAGCTAGGAATGAGCCCCATGGTCAACTGCTTACCCTCGAGTCTTAAAGTAATTTCTAAACATCCCAGGCCTCAAAGATCTATTTTATACAGTCCGGAATCTCTCACAAACAGATGATGCCGCCAATAGATACATGCTGGGAGAAAAATTCTGGATGATAGAAGCATTCGGGTTCCGTATGCTCCAGTGGATTCATCTTATGCAAGGAGATAAAGATTCGAAAAGTTGGTCATCTTACTCGACCTCATATTTATCATACCATTGGTGATGGAAAATATACTTGACTACAGCATGATGAACATCTGGCTTATACAAGGCAACGCTACATCTTAATTAGGGTTAAAATGGCGAGCCCGATTAGCCGATGCAACAAGAGGGATACATTGTTATTGCCTGCAGCTAGAAGTGAGGAAATTGGTGAAGATTCAGGCCAAATAACGGCCGATGACGCTGATCTGTTGCAGCATCAATGCCGCTACTCGGCCCACAGCTAAACCAGTCCCTAATATGCAATCGAGCTCCATATCACTGTCCACGACAATCCGACGGATCATTCGGACGCTCTAGAAAGGCCAGATTTCTAACACCATCCAATCAAAGGAACAACGAAAGAAAGGCGCACACCCGAATTAGACGCAACCTGCACATGCAATCCGCCGAAAATCTATCAAGCAAGAGAAAAACCGGAAATTTGTAACGAAGGCAAGTCCGAAAGCAGAAGGGAAGCTGACGAAACAAGCAGAAACCGATAAGAAATCGAAAGGGGAGAGAGATTTGGATTTGCGTGCTCGACGAAGATGTGATTGGCAACGACCACAGTGGCCGCGACGCCGCCGAGTATGGCGGCGGGACCAGTGAGCAGACTCCACTTGCGGTATATCATCTTCCCCCGCTTCTCCTTCTTCCTCCCTCTCTCTCCCTCTGCGCGATCAATCTCTCCGCAAAGCTCGTTTTTTTCCAGGAAAAGGAAAAGCTGAAAAAGAAAAAGGAAATTGTAGAACCATGTAACATGGGCCACATGGATCGACATTGGGCTCCCATAAGGCCCTTTTCACCATAAACATCTGTTATTTATTTTGGCAAATGAAAGAAATGGGTTATATACATAAATGGATGAAGATTTGTTTATTCCGAAAAAAGAATTCTGTGAACAACCTTCTGGAATTGAAGGCATACATTTTGGCTTCTCTTCAATGCATGCATGACTTTACATACGCACAGACCATTATGTGAACTTAGTTTATGAATATTTTAAGTTTTGATCAAGAGGGTAACCCAAAGAAAATTTTCTGTTAAAAAACACAGAGAAATGGCTTCACTTATATTTTTCTTTTTTTTTGGTCAAAAAATGGCTTCACTTTCGAACCTTTACTTTTACGACTATTAATAGTGGCTCCATCGATATTGTTTGGGATAAAGAAACCTGTGTAGCTCCTCTCTCTCTCTCTCTCTCTCTCTCTCTCTCTACACGCCCTTAACAGGAGCAACATTGGCCACCTCCTGAAATGGAAGCTGAAGCTGAGATCCATGAAGAAGCCGAAGAGATGGGCTCACAGACGCCTAAGCAAACAGTGAAGGCAAGATCAAGAAGACCTCCACACAATTACGTGGCCATCGTGAAAGATTCCGACGTGCCCATTCAAACTTTCCCTCTCTACATGCTCTGCGATCAGCTCTACGACGGAGTGGTTCTGCAACAGGGGAAGAGAGTGAGCCTCTCTCTCTCTCTCTCTCTCTCTCTCTCTCTCTCTCTCTCTCGAACGATTTTCTTACCTTCATTCTGAATTATAAAAAAAAAGGAGATTTTTATATGGACTTTGATATATGCTGTAATTGTAGAAATGAATATGAAATTTCATCCTTGCAGAAGTACTGGGTCGACAGGCATCTGAACAAGAATTGCTTCATGGTGTTTGCGAGGGAGCTTGCAATTGCATGGGGCGACTCCGACAAGTACTGGGGATGGACGACCGTCAAAGAGTCCGGGTAAGAGTCAATATTCTAAAAAAGAAGAAAAGAACAAAGAAAATGAGATCATCATTTCTCTCGGAAAAAATCTGCTAAAAAAGAAAAAAAAAACTTTTTATTTCCTCGTTTGATCAAATTATCTTTATCTTGGACGAGATAAAGCGAATTCACCTCTTGTGCGCGTTCAGGTCATGGGCTGCAATGACTACTAGTTTGTTTTTAGCTCCTCGCTGCTTCATTTGAATAATTTATGTTCATCTGTACACAACCTGTGCAAAACATGAAGTGCACAAACTCTAATTGAGAAGTATGGATGTTTCAGTTCTGGTAATTGGTCAATGCACTTGTAAAAGAAAATTCTCAGGCGTGTGAAGTTGACTATTTATGACAGATTGTTTATCATATAAAAGCTATTATCATTTTCGCCTTTTAACCGGTGATGGAGTGTTTTGAGAGGGACACCATTCTTCTATACTTTTAGAGAGCGCCAAGACACTGTACGTAGGATCTGGACATATGTTTCCTTATTGCTGAATAGTTAAAGATGACATTCTAAGCATGACGGATCGAGGTACCCATAGGAACAGAATCCATCCACCATTTTGAGATGATCAAGGAGCCAAGAGACTTACAGTTTAGAGTAATTAAGTGACTCTACACATCGTTAAAAAAGAAATGCAAAGTTGAGATGGGTGACTGAGATGCAAGTCATATGAACAATTTCAACTGTCAAGTACCTCTTCATGAGGTCTAATTCTCTTATTCCCTTCCAACTTGCCTTTCGAGCATGTAATTGTTTCTAACATTGTTGAATGATAAGGAGATCAGTTTATAAACGCACAGTCCCTCACTTTATGCCGTTAGTAATTAGTGTTTTAGTTTGTCTATTTGTTGTTCATTGTAAAGATAAGTTTTGTACTGCACTGGATGCAGGGAGACAGCCCTTTTAGTCATAAAGGTTTTTAGGAAGCGTCCCAAGACCAATATACCTCATTGTAGAGACAATAGATTCGAGGTCCAAGTCTAGACTTACCAACATTCCTAGTTAAACTCACTTTCATTTGAAAGTTCAAACAATTGAATCTATGAACCTAGTAAATACGATAATCATTCTTATCACATCAATTATGCCATTAGAGATTCTGCATTGCTAACATCTTAATACGTGCATCTTAGCAAAGGAGACTTTAATGGGAATAATGACCAGCGAAGTGTCGACCACAAAACTTATTTCACTTGGGTGAAAATGAACTAAGCTGAGACAAATTGATTGTTAAAGTAAATTTCTTGAATCGCTTTAAGCGGGGTTATAATGAGCTATTCACAGTCTCGTTCTACCCATTGGTTCAAGTTTCTAGCTCGAACATTCTAATGTAGTATTAGAGCCATTCTGCGTATTTCAGATCCCATTTAATATTTCATTTCGTGTGTGGATCTCATTCCTTGCTATTTTATTCCACTTGCAACATAATTGTCCCTTCATTCCGGCATGCACTTCATATGCAAATATGATCTGCACTAGGAAAATCTATTGAAGCAACTCGTGTAGCTATTTGTCTTTTCTTTCATTTCATCGTCTAATTTGATGGGGGAATGAACACATTAGCGATTCTTCTTCTGTGAAACTCCAACTCCTGACATTGAACTTCAATTTTACCAGTAATGTGGATGTTGAGGTAGCTTCACTGAGAAGTGTGTGCTGGCTGGAAATCAGTGGGAAGTTCCGAACGATCATGCTCTCTCTGAAGACCTTGTATGAAGTTTCGTTGGTGGCAAAAATGACCGAGTCAAGTCGGGGTTGGAGCGTTCCTCTGAAGATCGACATTACTTTACCGGATGCATCGAAGCGGGAATGCATGGGGAATTTGCACGATAAGCCCCGCGGAGAGTGGATAAACATTGTGATGGGGGAATTCATGACGTCGTCCCAAAATATCGGAGAAATCAAATTTTGTATAACCGAAACCAGTCCTATTTGGAAAGAGGGGCTAGTCGTCAAGGGTGTTGCTTTTCGACCCAAAAATCGAAGTCAATAGGTGAGGCTTTGGCTATTAGTTTCTTATGTTCATAAGAAAAAAAAGAAAAAACAGCATTGATTAATGTATTGTTGTCACGACTCGCGTATGTTTGTGGGTACTGGTAAGCTTGCTTATGTTGTAACTGGTATGGTATGTTATTCTTGTTTTTCTTGAATTTATTATTATTATTGAAAATATGTCTCGAGTTTGAGCTTAAAAAGGAAACTTTCTTAATTTGAATAAGTTTCTTAGTTGGAGTAGGTTTCCTAATTTGGATCTAACTCTTGTCTAAATATAAGAAATGTGATTTATTGTGAAGAGTATGAAAGAGGAGCTTTTGCTTGTGAATTATATCCTGAGTATTTGAAGCCATAAAAATCTTGTGGTCAGATTTTGTGAATTCCTCTGTGAGATTGAGCCATTATTTTGCGAGTGATTATAGAGCTAAATACTATCGAATTATTAGGTGTAATTGGGGGCTTGGGAAGCACTGATAGTATTTGAGTGACTCAAGTGTGGTTGTAATATCCTTTATATCATTTGATCTATCAAGGAATTCGTTGCTGCTCTCTCTATGGACGTCAGTCACATCGATCGAACCATGTAAATTTGGTGTTTGATTTATTTTCTTTTTCTGTTTATTTTATTGTTCGGTCCATTCCTTTCGCAACAATTGGTATCAGAGCTAGGCTTGACAGAGTTGAAGCGAATCAATGTCGACAGAAGAAGGAAAAGTGAAAATTGATAGATTTGATGGGAAGTAATTTAGTTTATGGAAGATGCAGAATGAGAATTCTTTATACCAAAGGAAACTGCATTTAACCCTGTTTGGGGAGAAGCCAGAGTCGATGAAGTAAGCTGAATGCGAATTGCTGAGTAGATAAGCGTTGGGTGTTATTTGGTTGACATTGGCTCGTAACGTTTCGTTTAATATCTTGAAAGAGAACACCACTACGGGTTTAATGAAAGCCCCGTAGGATATGTGCGAGAAGCCCTTTGCGATCAACAAGATCTACTGGATGCGATGTTTGTTTAACTTAAAGATGGGTAAAGGTGTGTCAGTTGCTGATCATATCAATGAATTCAATGTGATTATTATTCAATTGAGTTCAATTAAGATTGACTTTAAAGATGAAGTATGTGTCTCGTTGCCCGATAGTTAAAATACTACAGTTGCCACTGTTAATAATTCTTCTAGGTCAACAAGCTTGATGTTTGATGGGGTTCATGATTTGATTCTTAGTGAGGACATCTGTAGAAGAGAATTTGATGAACTTATGTTTACTGCTTTAGTAGATGAAAGTATAGGAATAACTAGTAAACATGTTAGCAGGAGTAGTATAAGCTTGAATAGACAAAGTCAGGCTGGGACTAGTGGTGCTATCTGTTGGAGTTGTGGCAGGATGGAGCATTTTAGAAGGAAATGCCTTAAGCTAAAAAATGAGAAGGGTAAGGGAATTAGAGTTGAGTCTGTTCATGATATTGCTGCAACAGTTGATAGTAATTCGGATGGTGATGATTATGTTTTGTCTGTCACTGCTGATTCGTCGTTTGACGGATAGATTATGGATTATGGTTGTTCGTTTCACGTTACACCAGATAGGAATTTGTTTACTACTTATCAATGCATGGATAATAGTAAACTGCAGTTGGAAAACAACTCTGAGTGTAATGTTGTGGGTGTTGATGATGTTAGAATCAGAATGCATGATGGTATCGTGATGAAATTGACTTGACTGAGGCATGTTCTAGAGTTGAAGAAGAACTCGATTTCCTTGAGTGCTTGGAATTTAGCTAGGTGTTAGTATACTTTAGAAAGTGGAGTTATGAAGGTTGTTAGAGGTGCCATAGTAATAATGAAAGGAATCAAGCACACTGGCTTGTATAAACTTAAAGGTGAGACGAAAGATTTCACCTCGGAGATGTCGGATGCATCTATTCAAGAGTCTAAATTGTGGTATATGCGTTTGGGGCACATTAGCAAGAGAAGCTTGAAAATTCTAAGTATAAGGAATTTGATGTGTGGTTATGTTACTAACGAACTGAATGTATACAGGTGTTGTGACTTAAATCAACGATGCAAGGTGCAGTTCAGTGTGGTTGTCAAAGAAACCACGGAGACTGTAAAATTATTTCATTTGGAAGTTCGCAGATTATTGTGGTTTCCTTCGAGAAAGAGTGCTAGATTTATGCTAACAGTTGTGGATGACTACTCGAAGAAGGCTTGGGTGTTTCTGCTGAGGTACAAGTTAGATGCTATTGTCAGGACTAGGCAATGGAAAGCTTTGATTGAAAAGGAGACTGGTAAAATAATCAAGCATGTATGGACTGATAGTAGCATGGAGTTATGCTCAGAACTGTTAAATGAATTCGGGCACAATGAGACACCACACTAGTGCTAGTTAATTACAATATGTTGCAGAGTTGATGAGCAAAACATTACTAGATATGACTCATAAAATGCTCTATAGTGCTGGTATGGCAAGGAGATTTCTGGCAGATGCGCTTAGTACGACGAGCTACCTAGTTAATAGATCCCCATCAACTGCAATTTGATGTTGGACTTCCGAAGAAGTGTTTTCAGGTAATGTTGCCGATTGTTCTGTTATTAGAATATGTAGTTGCCCTTGTTAGTTCGAATGAGTGATGGTAAGCTCGATGGGAGGGCATGAAAGTTCATGTTCCTAGGCAAAGTAGGGGTGAGCATGGTTCCAGGTTCCAAGGTATGCAGGGTAAGTTCAAAGTTCCAAAAATTGTAGAACTTGCTTTGACAAGTAGGTTCCAGGTTCCAGATAGGTGAAACTTGAAACCTAAAACCTGAAACATGAAACCTTAAATAAGTTTTTTGTGTTTTTTCTTGGTCTATATCTTCGCGTGATCCTGCTGTGTTCCACGGCATTAGATGATAAGTGTATAATCTAGAACCACTAGTCTAAGCTTTTATTTTAATTCATATTCTTCGTGTGTCAAAATATAAGTTGTGCTTAGTAGATCATGGCAGCAAGTGTTGTCATTAAAGACGATGATTCACTACAATTATTCAATTAATAATACAGGTGGAACCTGGGTAGACTCAGAAACCGACCCTGAAACCTGTGATAGGGTAGGTTCTAGGTTTCAAGATATGTAGGGTAGGTTTCAGGTTCCAAAAAATAAGGAACATGTTCCTATGGCTAAGTTCCAGGTTCTAGGTGGAACTTGAATGGAACCTAGAATCACTCACCCCTAAGGCACAAGGTGAGCAGGGTTATCGGTTGTGGTGCCCGAAATTAAATTCACCTGTTGTCAGCAGAGAAGTTACATTTGACGAATCTCCAATACTTCTGAGTTGGAGTGTTATTAGCAGTGCTTATACGGATATGGATGGTATTTAGCTCGAGGTGGAGTTGCAACCAGAAACTCCTAAGGTAGTGGATGCTAGCATGGTAATCGATACAGATGGTGCTTGTAGCGAGGTGAAGCCTATAGCCAATGGTTGCTGTAACTATTGAGTTTGACAAGGTATGTGTTCGATCTCTTATTAGATATGGATGTAATAATGGTTTAACTTTATCTGTGGTTGAGGAGGTTGTATTGGAAAATCCTCGTAGAGGAGTTAAAGATGTATGTGGAGTTGGTATTTTAATGAGATCCATAGTTATGGCAAAGTCTAAGCGAGGCTTGTGCTTGAAAGATATCTGTAGCGGTTGAGCCTACATGGGACCGTGGGAGAGTAGCGGCAAAGGTGGAGATTGTTATTATTGAGCCCACTTGGAAGATATATGTGGCGATTGAGCCCACATGGATTTCAATAAAACGATTGTGACGTGGCTCAAATGTCAAGCCAATGTGGAGATTATTGAAAATATGTCTCGAGTTTGAGCCCCCAAAATAAAACTTTCCTAATCTGAATAAGTTTCTTTGTTGAAGTAAGTTTCCTAAAAAAAGGTTTTCCATTTTGGATCTAACTCTTGTCTATATATAAGGAGTGTGACTTCTTATGAAGAGTATCAAAGAGGAGTTTATGCTTGAGAATTACATTTCGAAGGTTTGAAGCCATAAAAATCTTGTGTTAAGATTTTGTGAGATTGAGAGATTATTTTGTGAGGAATTATATGGCCAATTACTGTGTGAGTTATTGGATGTAATTGGGAGCTGGGAAATACTGATAGTGTTTAAGTGACTCGAGTGTAATTGTAATATCCTTTCATTGCTTGATTTATAGTGGAATTCACTACTGCTCTTCTCGTGAATGTTGGTCACATTAGCCGAATCACGTAAATATGATGTTTGATTTATTTCCTTGTTCTATCTATTTTATTGTTTAACTGCTTGCTTCCGCAACTGTTATAACGAGAATGATTGCTAGAAAACCTTTGATTTATTCAACCCTTAATGGTTGGCTAAGTGGTTAATAACTCAATTTGGCTTGCAAATCCTACATTCAGATCACAACATCAATCACTCATATTAACTTTAGGGGCCACGCTTGGCACCCTATGGGGGAGCCCGACATGATACACGTGGACGGGTGGTTTGTGCGGATTAGTTGAGTGGCAAGGTTCAAATACATGTTATAAAAAAAAACTTTCATTTATTTAAAAGGATGAATTCTTTTTCTCTCGTTACCAATAAGTTTTAAGAGGAATCTCTCAAAGCCAATAGGCTAAGAAAACTAGGTTCAAAAGGATATTGATTTTACATTGACTTATAAATCATGTTCATACCTACATGTACCATATGCCAAAAGGGCGGTTTGCGCGTATTCATAGAAGTTACTCGACTCGCAAAGTTCGAATACCCATGTGTAAATTAAAACTTTTTGTTTTTGCGGAAAGATGGATTATTTTTCTCTCCCTATCAACTTTCGTTTCTAAGTTTCAAGAGGAAGCTCCCAAATCCAACATGATGGAAGGACAGTCGGTTAAAAAAGATATTGATTCTACGTTAGGCTTGTCAATCAGGTTCATCTCTAGACGCATGGTACTTGAGTCAATCTTCTTCAGACTATATATGTATAATGTATTTCTTGTTTTTGTGTATATATGACTCTACCCAAAAACATCCCCTTCAAAGAAAAAATTCAAGAGTTGAACTATAACAAGTATCATTGAAAAACTGCCAGATTTTTTTTTATAAAGTAAAAAAAAAAATCTCCTTGAGCTTGAAAAAAAAAAAACAAAGAAAGACTAAATTAAAACCTCTAGCATTAATGTACCTGAACTCTTTTCCACTCCGGAATAAAGCAACTTACTTTGTCTGAGAGACCATAATCTCCTCAAACTCGAAACAAACGCTGCGATTGGTGGACCGGATAAAACTTCCCAGTATTTGAAGAGACGCAAAATCCAGATATAACCGGATATAGCCCCGACATAATCTGGATAAAAAAATCCCACCTAGGGGTGGGATAGACCAAGATAGGATATGCGAAATTTGGAAAATCGATAAAAAAAAAAAATCACGCCTTCTTCCCCACTTTGCTCGCTGATCGCTCTTCCTCTCTTTTGCCCAGCACCACCATCATGAGATTCCAATGGCCACCGTGACAATGGGGGGCGGCGGAATCCACTAGAAGGATTAGGTCGTGTCTTGATCGATCGGAAGAAGTGCATGCATTGTGTAAAAATGCGGCAAATCCTTAGCTTTTTCCTGCGATTGCTTGTTGTCACATTGATCTGGGGGAAGACCGTGCTGTGCGTTTCACATTCTCTTTTTGTCTGCAGCAAAATCTGCCTGACAATTGATTGCCCTCATTGCTTAATCTTGGAATCGCAATGCTAGTATGGTCATTAATTTAGCCACGAGATTGGGGATGGCGTTCTTTGGAATTACTTTGCTGACTCGCACACACTGTTCATGTTACTTGAATGTGTAAAACGTCTTCGGCTGCCGCGAAAACTTATGTCGCTCAACTCCATCCTGGCTTGGAACTTCGTGATCCCGATCAGACCCCGGCATCTCCTTTGTGAAGAAGATGATCTGATGGATGCAGTAGCCATGGCGACGGAGCTCCTCAATGGCGTCACATGGAGCGAGTTGGACAGGAGAAGCTGCCCGCTCGCGAACCAGATCCGTGCCCGTCTCAGTGGGCCCCACGACACCTTGAGGAACTTTGCCCACTAGTCTCTGATCCACGAATCCACTCTCGTCTGTATTGCCTCCGTTGTCGGCTGATGTGATCAAGATTCGGCATGACCCTTGTATCAGTTCTTTTGGATTTGATGAGAGAGGAAGGTATTGAAGGTGAACATGTGTAGGATAGGGAAGAGGGAGAGATCGTGTTTGATTGAAGAAGTAGAGGATGGATTCGCCGGGGAAGAGGAAGGCATCGATGGTGGCGGAGATGGTGGGACTAGCGGAGAACTTGAACTTGGGGGCATCTCGAAGTGGCGAAGTTGGAGGTCGAGCGAGACAAATTCCGCGGCTCAAAACGAATTCCATGATTTATTTTTTAAATTTTAATCCTGCAAATCAAATACTCATTTGGATAATATTTATTTGAATCCATGCTATATCTCGATGTCAACAAACATTGGATGGGATATTTAAAATTCTATCTTATTCTTTTTCTATCCAACATTATCCTATTAAGCAAAAATGTCAAGACGATCAAACGCTACCAAAGATTTTAAGTGCCATCCTTGTCCAAGCATCACAAAAGCGGCACTTAGATTCCAAGATGTGGGCCTCGAGACTTCAAATTCTCTCTCTTTCGTAAACAAGCTTTGAGACAGTCCCTAAAATCAAAGCAAAAACTTGGATCGCCAACTCATATGTATGTTCAATGCGAACGCCCAGTGAGCTTTAATAATTTGGTCCAGTCGAATTTGGAAGTTCTCTTTTATTACGAACTTGATTCACACAGAATCTCAAGGTATATTAGTGTACGGTACCCTCACTTTTTTACAATTGTTTTTACACTTGGTTATAACCTTTTGTCGTAAATCAATTTTACGACGTGTTGTCACGTTTTTATACCTGATTATGATGACACGTCATCATCTTATACGGTGCACCTGCAGTATCATTGAAGTGCCGCTGATTCATTTTTGCATGTTGCAATCTTGTCGTTTCTCTTGTTTTCCCTCGTTTTTTCCTTAAAATACAAGAACTACTTCAACCTTACCTTAAGTCGTTGGGACGTTTCTGACATTTCGCGGATTTAAAAAGCCGAACCCAGTTCCATGTCAATGTATCACTGATAGGGTTGGTAAATGTTAAATGTCACTCCTAACGAAAAAGTGACCGATAAAGTTGCTAAAACAATCACGCGTTAGTAACTTACGAACAAGTTTTGACTAGTAACAATATTTATTCAAACTTAAGAAATTACCAACTATTTTAACAATCTACCTACATTTATTTTTATGGCTTACCAATACCGTGGAAGTTACTAACTTTTATTAGAAATTATCAATCTTAATTTGACAGATATACCAACATTTGTCAGGATACCAACAGATTTTAGTTATTTGCTAACATTTTATCTTGGTTTTAAAAAGTATGAACACTCTTTAAACTACTTTAATGACTTACCAATATTTATTTTTATAACTTATAAACGCTTTTGAAGTTATTAACTTTTATTGAAATTATTGACTTTAATTTGAGTGATATGCCGACACTCGTCACATTAAAATACCATCTAATTTTAGTCAATTACCAACATTTATTCTTGTAGGTTATGAATGCCCTTGAAGTAGCTAACCAATCATAACTTGATTAAAGTACCAACATTCGTCATATTAAAATATATATACCAACTAATTTCGAGAGAGGGTACGTAGTGACTAGCAAGAAACTTTGATGTATTCAAAAAGATGAATTCATCATACATTAAATTTGATTTAATCAAATCGTATATATCTACTAGTATCGAGGCACACGTTTCAATTATGAGCGTTTATATCCAAAGAGACAAGAAAGAATCAATTTAGAAGAAATTCGATGGCTACTTAATAGAGTGGATGTAGTTTTTTTTTTTGTCGAAAAGAGTGGATGTAGTTAGTAGCCCTAAGATATCCATGACTTTGATGGTCAGTTAATGAATTGACTTTAGTAGGTAGTTTGTTTTTTTATTTTTTTTATTGTAAGGGTAATTATGAAGGTATAAGAAATGAGACAACCATATTATTAGCTACGTTACCGTACTTGATTTCTATATATGTAGGTACTTTCTCAAAACGAGATTTACATGTACCTTACAATGACTAGGAAGGCCTGCTTCTTTTTTTTTTTTTTCTGATCAGTAGGGAAATGTTTGGTTGAATGGGACACTCTACAACTTTAAGGTTACGTTAAAATGATTGCATCTAACAAACAAATAGGAAAGTGACTTTTTTATAGCCACGTCAAGATATAGCTTTATTCTTTGACAGTAAAAAAAAGATATAGCTTTATTCTCACTGTGTTTAACATTATTAGAAAAAAAAAACTTATCCCACTAGTAGTAACATTGATTTATCAAGGTTAGCACTAAAATAGTAATTCGTGAATAATTTATTAACCTTGACATACTTTGCTACAGTAGTCAATAGAGAAAAAGTCATAAAAAACCCGAAATTATACCTACTTTGACACATTTATCATGAATCTTTTTTTGTGACATCAAAAATCCCAAACTATGTTCATTGTGACACATTTACCATAAACATTTTCTCATGACAAAAAACCCTAAATTTGTATCTAAGTGACACATTAACCCTCCGTCAAGCATCTGTTAGACGATTTTTCAGTCAAAACAATGTCGTTTTTATTTTACTTAAGTCACGTGGACACCATATTAATGCCATTTGCTCTCTAGCGACTATATAGGAAAATTTTAATGGTTTTCAATGACAAAATTTTGACGGAGGGTAAATATGTCACACAGGTACAAATTTGGGATTTTAGGTGTCACAGAAAAAAATTCAAGGAAAATGTGCTATAATGAGTATAGTTTAGGATTTTTTGTGGCTTTTGTCCTAGTTAATAAAACTAAAAGGATCCATTGATTTTTTTTGTTTTGTAGCCATTCCTGATTTTAACCAAATAACGTTAGAAAAATTAGTGTAAATCTATCACTATTGCTCCTCATTTTAATTTTCTAAAGAAAAACAACTTTCTTTGTTCCTTCAGCTTGAAACGATGATATATTCAGTGTTACTCCTTGTCCAGGCATCACATGCAAAAGCAGCATTGGATTCCAAAAATGTGGGCCTACGACACCAAGTCTGACGTTCAGAACTCCTTGTCCAAGCATCACACAAAAGCAGCATTGGATTCCAAAAATGTGGGCCTAACACACCAATTCTCTCTCTCTTCCTCCCAATTAAATAAGCCTTGACAAGACCGTCCATCCAAATTGACGTTGACTTGACATGAAAAGCAAAGGAACGGCTTATGTGGCCAATTCATATCTCTACTGTCGGAACAAACCCAGTGGGCTTTAATGACTTTGGTCCATCCGAACTCTGAGGTTCGCTTTCATTAGGAACGTGTTTCACGTTGTCATGTTGCAATCAATCGTAGGACTTTGCCAAACTTACTTTAAAATTATAAAAGATCGTGAATAGAGACCTTTTCTTTTCAATTCTCTTCCCATGAAATAAATCAGTTTTGATAGATGATGCTCCCGCGCTATCGTTGTGCATCTCTAATGTGTGAACTCCTTGACTAAATATTGTCGTGATCCACTGGAACGGTGCACAATCTAAGGATTGGTTAATAGATTACTAAGCTGACGCTTAATTCGGACCCTCCCAAGGTCATACCAATTCGCAACTTAGATTCAATATTTAACATATAAATCATTTTCATTTTGAAGTTGCCATTAATTTATTCTTGGTGGATCGATTAAAAATCCAAGTAAAGTATTGAGATATTTACTTTATTTCTACGAACCAGAGATTATGAATTCGGGACTTGATTACGCTAGATTACTTAACACCATTTTGGTACCTTTTCTTTTTTACTTTCAAAAAAACATTTGCAAGCGGCTCGAACCAATTTTAACCTAACAAATAACATGTGAGCTAATCATACAGGTATGCAACCATTAATGAAAAAACACAATAATCAAAACGATAAATAAATTGCAAAGGCATGGAGGGAATTTACTTACCTCGAAGCAACACAATCATTTGCAACAATAATAATTAGAGAACACATGATTACCTTAATCTTGGTTTCTATTTTTCAAGCAATTCAAATCAATTCTTTTAGGTTTTCTCTTATTTAATGAAAACTAATCTATGTGCAATTTCTAATTAAATGAGCCTAATATACAAACTATATGACATGCACATGACATAGCAATATGACATGACCTAAACTACATGACATGTATATGTTTTTTTTAATATTTTTTATTAAAATTCGGAATTAAGTAAATACCCTAATTTAAACATGAATTATATCCTAGAAAAGAATCTAATTTATACTAAGATGATATTTTTTGGTATTTTTTATTAAATTTGTAACTAAAAAATAATGAAAATGAATTATATTGATTAAGATATTAACCAATTCGTCTTAGGAATTAAACTAGGCTAAATCCTAATTTATATCAGAATCCTATCTTAACTAGATAAACGCTATCCTAGCATGCAATTTATTTAGAAAAGGAAAGGTTCTAAATTCCATTCTAATTGATTTTAAAATCTTATATAAACATGCAATCGAATATAAACATGTAAAGCTATCTATTAAAATCTATCCAAATATTATCTAGTATTTACCTAATCCTATCCAATCTTTTTTTAGATTTCTTTTTTGGATAAGAATAAAATAAAATCGAATCAAATCAAAGCAAAAAATCAAATCAAAATTAGAGATAACATCCAATCACCCAAAATATTATTCATATCCATTCAAATTTAAAAATAAAAAAAAATCGACAAGTCGTATCCTACGACATGAGGATCGAATTGGTCGATTTTTTGTGCGATCGCAAATCGTATCTTGGACATGAGATCAGATTGTCGACCATAACACGTTGTGAAATTAGGAAATTTTCCTAACTTAAAGGATACCCGAAAATTTTATGGATATGGCATATCACCTGAATATTCAAACAAGATCACAATTTTCGAATTAGGAAACAAATATTAAAAAAAATCAAATTTGATAAGATATTTTTACCTAATTCGAAATATTGTAGATTGAACTGAGGATCACGAACAGCAGACCACGGCTTCGCGGTCAGCAATGGCTCAGCTAGCAAAGGACGGCGACGTGGGGGGACTGCTCAACCAAGAGTGACTAGCTCCTCGGCATGGTGCAGCTCGTCATCTCGGTTGAGTGAATAGCGACGTCACGATAGCTGGAGTCCCCAGCCAGAGTAGGGGCACTAATTAGGGAGTCTTGGCCGGTGGTGCTCGTCGTGGGGTTTCATGCATCAGAAGCAAGACATTGGGCACGGCGACACGATTGAGTTAGGACAGGACATGGCGTTGTAGCTCACGGAACGGTGAGCGAAGCGGCGCAGCTAGCTTGGTCATGTACCGGAGGCTCAACGCAAACTAGGAAGGGGCTCAGTTGGGATAGCAAAACAAGGCAGAACGAGGGCAGCACGCACTACAAAAAAACACCGGATTAGCGACGAAATTTGCGACGGAAAATATGGAAACATCCGTCGCAAATCGAATTTGCGACGGAATTTTTCCGTCGCTACTAGGTCGTCGCAAAATTTTGCAACGGAAAATTCTCAAGTTCGTCGCAAATTTGCGACGAAAAAAAATTTGTCGCAAAATTCGTCGCAAAATTTGTCGCAAATTTGCGACGGCACATAGTCCGTCGCAAAATTCGTCGCAAATATTCCATCGCAAATTTGCCACGGAAAAACGTCCGTCGCAAATTTGCGACGAACTCGATCCGTCGCAAAATTCGTCGCAAAAATCCGTCGAAAATTCGTCGCAAATTTCGTCGCAAATTTGCGACGAACTCAATCCGTCGCAATTTCATCGCAAATTTGCGACGAACATTTGTCCGTCGCAAAATTCGTCGCAAAAATCCGTCGCAATTTCGTCGCAAATTTGCGACGCACGTTTGTCCGTCGCAAAATTCATCGCAAAAATCCGTCGCAAATTCGTCGCAAATTTCGTCGCAAATTTGCGACGCACGTTTGTCCGTCGCAAAATTCGTCCCAAAAATCCGTCGCAAATTTCGTCGCAAATTTGCCACGACTCTGTCCGTCGCAAAAATCCGTCGCAAAATCATCGTAAAATTTGTCGCGAATTTCATCAGAAAATTCGTCGCAAATTAGTGACAAACTTTAATGATAGCAAAATTCGGCTTAAAATATTCGTCGCTATTTTTATATCAATTCGGCCATAAATTCTTGTCCATATATAATTGAAACAGAAAAACGAACAAACCATAAATTCTGACAAACCAGCCACAATGACATATAATTAAAACAAATAACAGAAGGAAAGTTGTTGAGTCTGACATGATACTATTTGATATCCAATATTACAATACAGTCAAAACATGAACTAAGAGACGAGACAACCATAGAAGACGCAAAAAAACCATACAAAAGAAGACGCGGCTTTGGTACGATGGCAGGATACCAAAAGTAGTCACTTTTGTCGAGACCTGAGGAAATATCGATACATAAATCAGTCCAGAATATAAAAAAAGCGTTTATGCATGGATGTGGAACTAGGTGTAAAATAACAAAAGGGTTAACAAAAATACGTTTCGGGACGAATATAAATGTTCTTACATATGAATATGAGTGAAATTATGAAAAACCAAGATTATGAAGCAAACTTACTCCCGATTTTGAGAATTTTAACTAGAAAGACCGGAGAAAATCTTCATCATCAGCAGCATTCTCGGCATCAATGTGTTGGTCATCATTGTACCCATCACCTACTGGATTGGCTGGAGGTACAGGAGGATCGGCATTGCGATTGATGTTAAGGTGTTGCATAACGATTCTCATTTGTTCTTCCAAGTTGTATATTCGTTCATCCTTCTTAACAAGTAAATTATTCAGACGATTCACTTCTTGGGTCAATTGCTCGTCTCCTCGTGACCTCCTTCGACCAGTCCCAGTGGATGATGAACTTCCAGGACTATTCGGCATGTACATCCTTGATAATGATCCCATCCCAAATATTTTCCCTTTTTTCGCCCCCACCCGTTGCCTCCATCCATAATGCCATATTATCAACTGGTAGCCGGGACTCAGGACAATCATCACTACCACTAGCACTGCTCATTAAAAGTTCATCATATTTTTCCTACATTAACAATGTAGATGAAAATAAAATCACTATATATATATATATATCTACCAAAAATATTGAAAGCATTCACGATTTTCATTATAGTTTACATATAAGCCAAAGTATAACCTTACATACCTTAACAGCTTTTGCTCGATCGCCAGTCCATGTCTTATCTTTCTTTTGAAATGTGCGTTCAAATGTAGCTGCAAATGTCGGTTCCGTCCCCAATTGAGATGCCTACAAAATGTAAACATGAGTAATTGAATTAAATTAACTTATAACTCATTTAACAGACTTACCAGTCGTTTGCGATGCTCCGCAATGTTGATAGAGCCCCCAGCATATGTGGCTGACCCATCACTAGAACTAGAAGATCGATTCTTCTTATTCCGCTCACGAGTTGCCGACTGCTCGGATGCCCAAAATGTGTTAATTGCCTCCCAATTGTCAGCTGTAAAGAAAGACGGCTTCACTTGCTTGCTCTTCGCTCTATTCATGACATTTCGCATAAAATCACTTGTTTTCTTATCGAAAATTCTTCTCACTTCATTGTCTTCCGCTTCCTCCCACTTGAACTTCCGCTGCAATGAATAAAAACACAAATTGAAAATTATTATGATGATTACATATCCATAACCATGCACCAGACAAATATAGACAGATTTTGTAAAGTTCATGTTGGGGAAAATATCTGGTCCTTTAGGTATCAAAAACTACAGAGTTGTTCTGGTCCCTTTACATCATTCTTGACCATCAATATACTACACCACACTTAATTGGTGAGAAAATGAAATATGTAAAATTTACCTTGAACTCATTCCACCACATTTCTTTCACTTCTTGTGGAACATTTCCGTAAGTAATATACTCTCCCATCCAAAAGTTTCGTACTATTTTGTTCAATTCCCTCACAACAGACGGAGCATCCGTGAATCTGCATTCATATGAATATTGTGCAACATGGACAATTCAATTGACATCAATATCTACAACCCTAAATATTACATATACTAAAATAAAAATGAAGTACTTACGAATCTCCAAATGGGCATATGAAGAATCGGTTATCTTCTTGACCTCTGTTTCCGTCAATATTCGATTGTTCCGCCGAATAATGGGGTGGAACGGAAGGAGAGGGAGCTAAAGGAGATTGAACTGGAGAACGTTCAGTTCGCATGTGGCCAAATCCCGTAACATGTTGTTGAGTGTTGGAGGAAGGGCCAACGTGTCCATATTGTGACGGACCATACTGTGGTTGAGGGTTAGATGCCGGGACAGGGGAAGAGGAAAGGGACGGGGACGAGGACGAGGAAGAGCCTTGTCTTCTAGGCATGTGACCTCCACGTTTAAACTGACAAGTAGGAAGGTTATGCGAATATGTAAAGAACTATTGACACGTATTACGAACACATAATGATGTACATGACGAAGCTTACCATTTTGATGGAAAGACTGAGAAAATGTTTCCTTGAAATGAGCCAATGTCGAGTGTTTATGACGTGCAATTTCCTACAAACAAATATACTATGAATCCCATTCATTTTGATATGAAACATCAATGTATGAGCACGATTTGGGTGGCTACAGGTATTAAACATCACTATATGAATCGCATTCATTTTGATTAAATTTTTTTGACAACGTACAAAAATTTAAATTTCACTGAAAGTGGGTGGCCACAGGTATTCTGAGTCATTCTGTACAGTTTTGTAAGAAAAAAATTATTATTATTGCAAAAAAAAATTTTGGGCCCTAAAAAAAATTTCACTAAAAGTTAGTGGCCACCGATATTCTAAGACATTTTGTAAAGTTTTGAAATTTTAAAATTTTAAGCATTTTTAAATTATTATTTTTTAATATAAATTTTTTTCGTGAAATAAAAGAATTTGTCCATACTAAAATTAGGTGGCCACAGGTAGTCTAAGCTATTAAGTAAAGTTTCCAAAATTTTTATCCTTATTTATTTTAATAATTTTTAGGGCACGTTAAAAAAATTAAATATAACTAAAAGTGGGTGGCTACAGGTATTATAAGTCATTCCGTGAAGTTTTGAAAATTTTTAAATTCTAATTTTTTTTTGGCCATCTAAAGAAATTTACATTTCACTGCAAGTTGATGGCCACATGTTTTCTAGGCAATTCTGTGCAGTATTGAAATTTTATATTTTTTAAATTTTTTTTCACCTAATAAAAATAAAAATTTCCATCACAATGGGTGACCACATTTATGTTAAGCCATTTTATAAGGTTATGAAAATTTTTAATTTTTTAATATTTTTTTCCCCGGAACGTTAAAAAATCTAAATTTCATTGAAAATGGGTAGTCACTATTAATTTTTGCCATTTTGTGATATTCTGAAATTTTTGTTTTTTAAAAAGTTTAAAAAACTTTTACGGTCAAATTTCATATTTATTGCCAACATATACCGTTGTTTTAATTTTCCGTAATTTTCCTTGATTTTTTATAGAATTGTTCAATTTTCAAGCATTTTCTGTGAAAACGCTTAATCAATCACCTTATCGTCATTTAACGCTTAATCATCCACATAATAAACAAATTAACCAGTCGACCATCGATCAAAGCCACATGCAATCCTGAAATCGACCCGTAACTTAGCCAACGAAAAGTGATCCTAAATAATCCTTAAACAATTTCAACTAATTACCTAATTATACTAACTAGGGTTTAGAGAGTTGCTTACTTGGTTCAAGGACAATAAAAATCGGCCGATAGAATAGTGGCGGTCCCGGCGCAAGCGTGAGCTCAAATGGTGACTAGTCGGACAAGTGCTCGGCCACGACCGATGGCGGAGCTCGGCGGCGACGGCGTCAGGGGCGGCGACGGTGTCGGGCGGCGGCAACGGCGTGGATGGGCGGCGACGTGCCTGGGCACGGCGACGGCGGCGGCCTTGGGTGACAGCCTCGGCCGGGCGACCGGGAGGCGGGTGGCGGCTGGTCGGCGGCGGCACCGCCCGGCCGGCGGCAAGCCGACAAAGGACGACGGCATCGGGCGGCGGCTGGGAGGCCGGCCGGCTCCCGGCGGGCGGGCGGGCGACAGAGGCGAGGCCGGGCGGCGACGGCGGCTGGGTCAGCCGGGGACGCGACCAGCGGGGGCGGGCGGCGACGAGGCGGAGCTAAGGGGCGACCGGCGGGGCGGGCGACGGCCGGCGGGGTGGCGGCGAGGCGGGGGCAAGCGACGAGGCGGGCGCGGTGGCGCGACCGGGGGGGGGGCCGACGGGCGGAGGGGCCGCGGCGGGCCGGGCCGACCGCGACGGGTGGGGGCCTGTGGGCGACCGGCGACGGACGGGGGGCTCGCGGCGGACCGAGACGAGCGGCGACGGCTGGACGGCGACGGCGACGGCCGCGACGGCGACGGGCGGTGGGGAATGTGCAGATCGGGCGGGGGCGGCGTCGGGGAAGGGGGAGGGGGTAATAACGATGTAAATTTGCGACGGAAGCTCACGTCCATCGCAAATTTTCCACCGACAAAAATTCGTGACGGAAAATTTGCGACGGACGGCTGAGTCCATTGCAAAATTTGCGACGGACTCAGCCGTCCGTCGCAAATTTGAGACGGACGCTCACGTCCGTTGCAAATTTTCCACCGACAAAAATTCGCGACGGAAAAATTTTCCCTCCTAAAATTTGTGACGGACTCAACGGTCCGTCGCAAAATTTGCGACGGACTCAGCCGTCCGTCGCAAATTTGCGACCGACTAACTGTCCGTCGTAAATTTGCGACCGATTAAATTTCCCATCGCAAATTTGCGACGGATTAATTTTTTCGTCGCAAATTTAAACGGCAAAATTTTGACAGCAAATTTGCGACGGACAGATTAGTCCGTCGCAAATTTACAATGGATTTTTTTTACGCCGAAAATTTCGAGCGGTAAAAATCTCATCGCAAAATCAACTTTCCGTCGCAAATTTGCAACGGACTTTCTATATCGGTCGCAAATTTTGCGATCGACAAAAAATTTCCAGCAGAAATAAAAATCCGTCGCAAATTTGCGACGTAAAAAAAATTCCGTTGTAAATTTGCGACGAATTAAATTATCCGTATACAATTTCGAACGGTACAAATTCTCTCGCAAAATTTGCGACGGACAGCTTGAGTCCGGCGCAAATATGCACATACTACATGAACGTTGTAAATTTGTGACTTTTTTTTTTCGGTCAAAAATTTAGCATCTCATTTATTTGGGTCCTAAATTTGCTACATCTTTTTTTCAATCCTAAATTTAGGCATCTCAAATGTTGCAATAGAAATTAGAATATCGGAAATGTTAGGGCACGTTAATAATATTAGACTTGTCGGCATTTAGGGAGTAAATTTCGGACGATCAATTAAAATAAAAAGAATAATCGACAATAACAATAATAAAAAAGCACAATAACAATAATAACAAGAACAATAATGATAACAACCAAAATAGCACTTGTAGCATTAATAATTACACATCTGTAGTGTTTTGTGACAAAAATTTTAATCTTCGTCTTCGTCTTCGTCCTCGTCTTCGTCCTCGTCCTCGTCCTCGTCCTCGTCCTCGTCCTCGTCTTCGTCATCTGTCTTAAAATCAGATTCTGAACATTCTTGTACATTTAACTCGCAAATTTCAGTTGGATCCACATTTATCATTGCTCCACACGGATCTCGTAAAGTTGGTATGTTATATTCCTCAATTTCAACCGTGTTAGACACTTCCTCCTGTTGGTAGGCTCTATCCTTCCAGTGTTCCTCGATTTTCCTCCGTGCTTTGATTTTACATACAACCCACCAATCGCTTTGTCACGTTTCAAACTAGGATATGATGCATAACATACTTGAATTGCTTGTTGTGCCAAGACAAATGGTTCATACTTCATATACCTTTTCTTGTGATTTATTTCAACCAAATTGAACTTCGTATGCACCTTCATTCCTTTGACGGGGTCGAACCACGTGCACTTAAATAACACAACCCGCATCATTAATGGTCCAGGGTACTCTATCTCTATGATTTCATCCAACAAGCCATAAAAATCATCTTTCGAACTGTCACCATTGGATGACCGAACAGACACACCACTATTCATTGTGGATTTTCCCATTCCATATTCTTGAGTATGAAAACTATATCCATTTATGAAATATGCTGGCCAACTTCGAACTCTTAACTGTGAACCCCATGACAGATAATGTAGCAATCCTTGCCCTCCAAAGTGTTCATAATTACTGTGAACCTAAGGTTACACATGCAAAGTTAATAATATATATTTAACTAAATGATGTATATAATTTTAATAACTTGGTTTTGATCCATAGGCAACTTACATATGTCTTGAACCATGCTGCAAATTGTTCATCGCACAAACGGTCAAACTCATTTTGTTGTAGTCCAAACATTGAAGTTTGGAAAATCCTAATATTAAAAACCATATCATTATTAGCAAATATTTGACACGCAAAACATATATTTACAAATTTACACTTACTTGAAGTATGGCTCGACTTCTGGACAGTTCAGTAAAATATAAGTATGGGCTGCATGAAGTTCTTCGCCTGATAAGTAACGAAACTGACATGCGCCGCTTGGTCGATCTAGATAATTGAAAATAGAGAATGCTGTGCAATTGGGATCAATGGGGCCCTCATCATTTCTGCCTGCTCTCCGCCTCTTGCATTGAACGTGCGGCTCAAAATAGTATGATGCAAATGTCGTCACTTCTTCCACAATATATGCATTACAAATTGAAGCTTCAACATGTGCCTTATTCTTCACTTTTTTCTTCAAATGATATAAGAATCTAGTTGAAATAGAAAGAAGCTTATCGGGACATATTATATGATAAACTCATTTGAACTGTATTTTAAAGAAAACATTACCTCTCAAATGGATACATCCATCGAAATTGGACGAGACCTGCAACTTTGGCCTCATAAGGCAAGTGAACTAAGAGATGCTCCATCGAATCAAAAAACGCTGGAGGAAATATCCTTTCTAAGTTGCAAAGAATAATTGGAATATCTCTCTCTAGTTTTTCCATGTGCGATGCTTTTAACACTGTCGAGCAAATATCATGGAGGAAATTGCTTAATTCTGTAATGGCGCCCCATACAAAATTCGGTAAAACTTCCTTCAAAGCTATTGGAATTAGTCTTTCCATCAGGATGTGACAATCATGACTCTTCAAACCTATCAACTTGCATTCCTTCAAATCAACACATCTCCCGAGGTTCGAAGCATATCCATCAGGAAACCGCACAGATTTCAACCATTGACAAACAACTCGCCTCTGCTCCTTATCCAATGTATAAACTGCTTTCGGTTTTGGTCTCCTGCTGCTTGCATCCACAGCTAGTATTGGCCGATCGCAAATATCTCTCATATCTTTTCTTACGTTCAAGTTGTCTTTTGTTTTTCCGGCGACATCCATCACAGTATTTATGATATTGTCGAAAACATTCTTTTCTATGTGCATGACATCAAGATTATGATGAATAAGATGGGCCTTCCAATATGGTAGATCCCAAAATATACTGCGTTTTGTCCACTTATGTGTACTTCCGTACGCAAAAGTCGTGCCGTGCGGGTTTTCAACAACAGTTGGAAAGTCCTGCACACGCTCCCAAATTTGATTGCCAGTCAACCTCAATGGTGGACGCGTTCTTTCAGTCCTATTCTTGCTGAACTCTTTCTTATTCCTTTTGAAAGGATGACTTGGCGATAAAAATTGTCTGTGACAGTCAAAATAGCTAGGCTTCTTTCCATGTTTTAATCTAAATGACTTTGTCCTCTCCAAACATATCGGACATCCTAAGATCCCAGCTGTACTCCATCCAGATAACATTCCGTAAGCTGGAAAGTCATTTATCGTCCAAAGAAGGGCAGCCTTCATAACAAATGTTTGATCGGTAGAAACGTCATACGTAGGGACACCTTCAACCCATAGCCGTTGTAACTCCTCAATCAATGGTTGCATATAAACATCTATCAACTTTTTTGGATTTTGCGGTCCTGTCACGATCAATGTCAAAAACATATAAGGTGTCTTCATGCACAAACCAGGTGGAAGATTGTACGGCGTTAAGATAACTGGCCAGCATGAATAACTTTTTCCTGTTCTCCCAAATGGAGCAAATCCATCGGCACAGAGACCTAACCTGATGTTCCGAGGCTCCATTGCAAACTCGTGGTATGTTCTATCAAAATGTTGCCATGCCTCGCATCCGAAGGATGACACATTAGACCCTCTTCCTGTTTCATGATTTGCATGCCAAGTCATGTGTTCAGCAGTGGCTTTAGACGCATAAAGCCTTTGCAATCTGGTGATTAAGGGCAGATAAAACATTTGCTTGCATGGTTTACGCTTCTGATTACGACCTGGTCTCCTGTTAATCTTGTACCTAGGTTGGCTACAGAATTTGCAAGATTCTGCATTTTCATCATCTCTCCAATATATCATACAACCTCTACTACATACATCAATCCTTACAACCGGAAGACCTAAGTTATCCACTAGCTTTTTCATATCGTAAAAATCACTTGGCATGTTATTATCACGAGGCAATGATTCCCGCATTACTTCAACAAAAGAGTTGAAGCAATCCGCAGACACATTATGCTCTGCCTTGATATTTAATAGTCGGGCTGTCACCGATAACTGAGTATGGTCCTCTCAACCTGCCCATAGAGGTTCATCTGCTGCTTTCAAGATATCCCAGAACTGATTAGATTGAAAAGTTTCATTATACACATTCTTATCAAAACCCGTTACTCCTATATCTTTCAATTGTGAAGCATGACTAGTACCCACTTGTTCACGTGTAGGAGTAAAACTAGTACTTACATGATTTGATTCTGTGACAAAATTATAACTAGCTGCATCAATCACCATCCTCTCGTATGGGTTCAATTGCTCATAATAGCCACATTCTTTCCTAACTGAAAATTGGTCACTTCTTTCATATCCTTCATCAGATATAAATGGTTCACCATGGAAAGTCCAATTACAATAGTTCGGAGTAAACCCAAATCTAATAAGGTGTTCTCTAACTTGATCACACACAAAAAATTTACCACTACCGCACTTTTTACACGGACACCTTAACTTATTTCCATCCATAAACTCATATTTACTACTAGCAAAGTCTAAAAATAGTTCCAACCCAGTACGAAACTCATCTGTCAATCCTTGACGTCCAGGTAAGTTCTTATTATACATCCAAGCCCTTTCTCTTTGCATTGTGTCTGTATTAAAATAAAAAAATTCTGGTAAAATATTTAAAATATCATATCTATTGTTCTTAATTAAAACCATAAAATTTTGGAAATTATAATTTTTGTTATTCACGCAACAATTAATATGAAATTGCAAAAATAGAAAAAATTACAATGTAAAGAAGACTTACCCAAATATTTGACTGAAATATTCGTAGGAGAAAATGATCAATTTGATGAGAATTGCAACGTCCACTTGGATTGCGAGACCTTCAATTAGGCACATACCCAAAAAAGAATAATCACTTAAGAATCATTTTTTAATAATTTTTAATGTGCGATGGATACGGAATGTAATTTGTGATGGAAAATAGTATCCGTCGCAAATTTTGCGACGGAATTTTCATTTATTCGTCGGAAATTTGCGACGGAATCAGGTATCCGTCGCAAATTTGCGACGGAATAGAGTATCCGTCACAAAATTGCGACGGATACTAGTATCCGTCACAAATTTGCGACGAAAATAGTTTTCCGTCGCAAATTTGCGACCGATACTATGTGCCGTCGCAAATTTGCCACGGATACTATGCTCCGTCGTAAATTTGCGACGGAATAAAGTATCCGTCACAAAATTGCGACGGATACTATCTTCCGTCGCAAATTTGCGACGTATACTTAACTCCGTCGCAAATTTTGCGATGGAATTTCCATTTATTGGTCGCAAATTTGCGACGGAATCAGGTATCCGTCGCAAATTTGCGATGGCACATAGTATCCGTCGCAAATTTGCAACATAATTTTCATTTACTCGTCGCAAATTTGCGACGGAAACTATTTCCGTCGCAAAACGGTGTGGCCGTTCCGCCTCATCCAAAGGCCGGCGACGTGTCGCCGGTCGCCGGTCGTTAAACCGGTGATGCAGATACCAAAAAAAAATAAACATAAACATATATTAAAAAAAAGAAATTACAATGCAACGACGAATAGTCACGAAGCTAGCTATGACACTTACCGGTACAAAAACTTCACCGAGATTAATATGTGCGTGCGCGGATTTTGCTGATTTCAGATATATGAAAGAGGGAGAAAAACGAGAGAGAGTGAGAGAGAGCAAGAGAGAGAGATAGGGTTGGAATGTGAGAGAGAGCGAGAGAGCGAGATAGGGTTGGAATATCACGGGCTGATAAACTATGAATTTGCGATGGACGTTGTTTTCGTCGCAAATTTGCGACGGACTTACAATGCCGTCGCAAATTTGCGACGGTTTTATTTTCCGTCGGAAATTTGCGACGAACGCTTTTCCGTCGCAAATTTACGACGGAATTTGCGACAGATTACATTTTCCGTCGCAAATTTCCAACGGAAAATAAAACTTGCGACGGAAAAACTTTCGTCGCAAATTTCGTGTTTTTTTGTAGTGACGGTTGCTCGTTATGGTGCAAGGATCTTGGGCGGCTCAGTGACGGCACGGTGGGGCTCGCCGTTGCAGCTAGGCTTCTCGTGGGGCAGCAGTGATGTGTCTCAGATCAGGGAGCAGCAAGTTAGCGGCGACGTCACGGATCAAGAATAAGGCATCGGGCTGGAGCGTTGGGGGGGAGGGCAGTGACTGGCTCGTCGGGGGTCTCGGATCGGTCGACTCGGCTTCTCGGTTCAGTGTAGGGGGCAATGATGGAGCAGGGTCAGTCGGTGCTGGGACTTCTCAGGTCAGGCTGCTTCGTCGGGTTCGGTAGGGAGAGAAAGCAACGGCGTTGGCTAGGAGTTGCAGCAAGCGAGAGGCTCGGCTAGGGACCAGGCGCGGCCGGTTCTTGAGAGCATGTCTTCTATAATGGGCTGAATTAAGCTCAAATTAGGCCAATTAAGTCCTTTCCCCCTTGTGACTTTCGGCTAGGGGCTTGTCCTCTATGGTGGCCGAAATTTGTCTCCTTTTGTGGGCTCAATTGATCATAAGGGCTTATTTTAATTAAGTTCAAAGCTTTTTTTAACTTTATGGGCTAAACACAACTTAATTAAAGCTCAGAACTTAGTCTATTTTAAGCTTGAAATTTCGGCCCCCTTTCCTTCTATGCTTGGCCGAATTTCATTAAGTGTTAGCTCTAATCCGTGCGATTAATTCAGGTCTATTGATCACCATCGGTCCGATTAAAATGCAATTAATGAACTAAGTTATATGATAGATGCTCCTAAAACTATATGCTATCCAATTTAATTTTAGTATTTTTGTTTATGGATTAACGATTAATCCCTAATTTTCTATGCGATTAATTCTTAAATGATTGGTAAAAATTTAAGTATCAACAGTTGCCTCTCTTTAAAGGTGAGCACTCAGATGTTGCATTCAAAGACAATTGAAACCTAAATTTTTGACCATGCAAATGAATGACTTTTTTTGTCGAGATCATAATACCCATTTTTCAAATGCAGTAAGATATGATGCATGCTAACGCGAAATAAAAACATACCTGGAGTTACTTATCTTGTGGGAGCGGTAAAATAATTCGAGGCATGAACTCTGAATCACGTGACAAGTATAGGAACATCACCTTGTTTGATGACCTGGCGGAAAACTCTGAATTGCCTGGATATCGTCTAAGGCACTCGACGATGCTCCCAATATTTGGATATTTCCCAAGCTGTTCGGACTATTAGATTAACGCCTGTTTAGTACCCGAACCTTTCTTCGGATCCATATGTGTAATGACTTCTTAGAAGAAGCTGTTTGCTTTGTACTCGAACCTTTCTTTGGACACACAACAGGGTAGCAAAAATTGCATATTTAGTATCCGAATCTTTCTTCGGACGTAAGATAGAGCAATAAACTTCTTGGAAGGAGTGTCTTCCTCATATCCGAACCTTTCTTCGGACATATAACACAACAACAAAGATCACTTGCTTAGTATCTGAACCTTTCTTCAGACACATGATAGGATGAGAAACTTTTTAGAAGAAGCTACCTATTTTGTACCCAAACCTTTCTTCGGACGTATAACAACATAATAAGTTTCTCAGAAGGAACTGCCTCCTTCGTACCCGAACCTTTCTTCGGACGTATGACAGAGCAGCAAGGATTGCCTGCTTAATGTCCGAACCTTTCTTCAGACACATGGCATGATGATAAAGAAAATGTCTATTTAGCATGTGACCTTTCTCAAACCCATAGCAGGGTAGTATGAAGGTGGCATGTTCTTTCTCCAGACGCACCACAGGGCAATAAAAGTGACATGTTTAGTACTCGGACCTTTCTCTAGATGTACAATGGGGTGGTAAAACTTCTCAAGGGGAATACCTAGACTTAAATTCAGATAATTCCGGGGTTAGAAAACTTTGGGGACAACTCGAACGGGTCAAGTATCAGTGTAGCAATAGAGAATACCTGGACAGTCATAGGTGCTCAAAGGGGATATAATACTAGGACAATCACAAGTACTCGAGAGCTAGAATACTTGGACGATCACAAGTACTCAAAAGTAGGGGTAGAGATGCACTTACCTGACAATATCTCTGATTCTTGAGAGCATGTCTTTTGTTAGACATAACTATAGGCAACATATAATATGCATTCATAAACAACCAAGAAAATGTCAACTCAAATGGTGTTCATGCACAACAATTTTGTCAAGCCTTCTTTACCAAATTTGCACTGCGGAAAATCACAACAAGACAATCTATACTCAGAATGCGGATATCCTGAACATGTCAAATGAGGGACTTTCAATCTGAAAGGGCTTTTCACTCACTCTCGTAATGAAGGTTGTTTTGTCCGGACCATTAATGCAGGATTCTGAGAATCACTCCATCTCACCATCATAATGTCAACAAGGGTCCGAGTATTCTCGCAAGTAGTACAACCTTACCAATCTGAGAGGTCTTTGTCAGGACTGTAATGTAGGCTCGGTCAATAGCTTTGCAAAGGGGACCGTCCAAGTCAAGGCCACGAAAGAAATACTATGCAATTATCTCTGGGTTCACAAGTCAAGAACCCTCCAAATGAGATAGAAATAATCTTGCTTGCACTTCTTTGAGCGAAGCTTATATACATATGAATTCCTATGTTAATTCAAGTGCCATAATCTGAAGAAACTTTGTAAGGGACATAACGTAAACTAGGTTCATGGGTTGAGAAACGAAAGGATTCACAAGGTTCAAAAATGTGTATAGAATGGGTGAAAGAATTGATGATCATCTCGGCATTGTCACCAGTCTTCTTCTTCACCATCAGGAATTACCTTCGTAGATGCTCCATTGGTCCTGAGAGTTCGATACTTGACTCTTTGAGACTTGAAGGACAATTGCTGATTCATTGGGGATAACTTTGCGATGCCCATACCTTCTTGACATTTTTACTCCTCCTTTTTAATATATGGGCATCAGCCTTGCTTTTATCAAGTACACTTCTTTTTCATACCCCCTAGTTCATAATTTATTTTTTTTAATGCTTAGGAACTAGCCTAGACAAGCCTAAACAAAATAGCACTATTTGACTCTCAGGTTCTTCATCTTTAGTTGACACTCCGGATCATGCTATTCGAATGATGGTGACCTTTGCCTTGCCCTAGTGTGGGGAATGATCACCAACTGGGTTTGAAAGCTATGCAACGGATATGAGTGTGTAGGATAGAAAAAGAATCGCTCTTCATTATCCTAGGGCACTTGAATCATCGTTTGAGTTCATCTGTAATAGCAATACTTGAAGATTGATGCGAGTGAAGGCAAAAAAATTTCTATCCATTTTCCTTACCTCATGATGCCGACTTACCTCTAGCTTGCCTCGATGTGGGGTAGTTCTTGACAGGAGTAATTTAAAAGAAATTCTTCGAGTGTTTAGGCTCAAAAAGGGTTAAGCAAGGGTTTACCTGTAGTATTTAGGATAGATAAATGAATTGCCTTTCGTCATCTCAGCTATCGTACATTTCATGAGAAAACCATTTACCTCGTAAAACATGGAATCTTTCTGCTCGACTCACTGTAGATTAGTGTATGGGACAGTGTATGGAACAGGGCTTGCCTTCCATCATTTCGACACATCTCATTTAACACATTCAGTTCATGCCACATGATTTATTGATTGCCTAAATAAATTTCCCTTTCGAAATCGATAATGTAGACAAACAAAATAATCATGCATAATTGGGAACCAATGTAGGCATCTCAACTTGCAATTCATTGAAGCAATTTATTCATCAAAGAAATGTCTAAAGTTCAGGATATAGAAACTAAACACTTGACAATTCATTTCAAAAAGTGCTGGAATCTATCAAGAGTAATACATTTTCACAGCATCGGAATTAACTAGATTGGAGAACTCACGACCATCCATTTCAACTAGTAACAAGGCACCTATAGGAAGTACTTTCTTCACCACGTAGCGACCATTGTAATTTGGGGCAAACTTGCCCCCAGGATCAAGAATGATTGGCAAGATCTTTCTCAGGATCAAATCATTCACCTCGAAGTGTCTTGGCCGCACCTTCTGGTTGAATGACTTGGTTACCCTCTGCTGATAAATTGACCATGGCAAAAGGCTTTCAAACATCTCTCATTAATTAGATTCAACTGCTCAAACCTTTGTTGTGTCCATTTTGCCTCGGACAACTCTACTTGGGATAATACTCGCAATGAGGGGATTTCCACTTCTATGCGCAGGACAACTTCCATGCCACACATTAGACAGAAAGGGTTGCTCACGTTGAAGTTCGGATCGAAGTCTAATAAGCTATTAATGCGAAGGGCAACCTTTCATGCCAGTCACGGTAGTTTTCAGTCGTCTTGGCTAGGATTTTCTTGATGTTCTTATTGGCCACCTCAACTGCTCCATTCATTTGAGGGCGATAGGGAGATGAATTCAAGTGTCGAATCTTGAACTCATTGAATAGCTCATCTACAAATTTGTTGTTCAAATTCGTCCCATTGTCAATAACAATAGCCTCAGAGATGCTATAACGACCAATAATATTGCGTCAGATGAATTTTACCACATTTCGAGCGGTGACGTTTGCATGGGAAGCCGCCTCAATCCATTTGGAGAAATAATCAATTGCGACCAAAATGAATTGATGTCTATTCGACGCCTTTGGGTTAATTGGGCCGATTACGTTGATGCCCCACATTGAAGATGGTCAAGGCTCGGATAGTTGATGCAACTCATTCGGAGGAACATTTATCTTATCCCCATGGATTTGACATCGATGGCAACTATGGACGTGTTGGATGCAATCACTTTCCAAAGCAAGCCAGTAATAGCCTAACCTCATGATCTTCTTAGCTAATGTATGGCCATTCATGTGCGGACTGCACACCCCTTCGTGCATTTCTTACAATTTCCGCATGGCTTCAGTAGCATCTACACACCTCGGGCAGATCGAGTCAAACAATTGCTTGTATAACTTACCACCACCAACGAAGAATTTGGAGGCCATCTTCATTATGTACTTGTGATTGGCCGGAGTACTTCCAGTAGGGAATTCTCGACTCTGGATATAGTTCATGGTATCGTAATACCATGATTTTCCATCAGGTTGCTGAGTTACAACCATATAGTAAGCTGATTTTGTCAACACTTAAATCTTCAAGGGCTCCACTTCCAATTTGTCGGTAACCTGCAACATTGATGACAACGTTGCTAGCACATCAACAAATTGATTGTGAGACTTAGACAGGTATTCGAATGAGATTCTGTCGAACTCCTTCACAAATTCTTCCAGATAATCATGGTATGGGAGTAGTTTAGCATCTCTTGATTTCCATTCACCAAAGGTTTAGAGGATGGTAGTGAGGAGTCTCCAAACACTTTCAACTTGCTCACTCCAATCTCAATTGCGTCTTGCAGGCCTAAGATGCATGCTTCGTACTTAGCAATGTTATTGGTGAAAGGAATTCTAACTTCACAGCTACCGGATAGTGATGTCCATCATGGGATATCAGAATTGCCCTAGTTTTGGAACCATATCAAAGAACATGGTCCATGCCTCCTCATCCAGGGATTAGATCAGATCCTCAAAGGAAAGCTCATCAGAAACCTCCATGGGGTTTTCGGCCGACATATTGCAACAGCTCGGCCCTTAACTGATTTATATGGCATCATCTGCACGTCGAGCTTTGAAATCAGAATTTGCCATTTGGCCAGTCTCCCTACCAAGGCCGGTCGATCGAGTAGATACTTGATGGGATCATTCCAAATGACTAAGAACGTCTGGTAATGCAATATATACTGGCACACACTAATGCAGCACAAGTTTTCTCAGTTTCAGAATAATTCAGCTTTGAGGCAGTGAACTTCTTACTTAGGTAATATATGGCTTTCTCTTTTCGATCGCTGAGCCTTTTCTGGGCTAGCATCGCACCGAAGGACTCACTTTGAATTGTGAGGTAAAGGATGAAAGGTTGCCCCGGTATTGGTGGGATAAGCACTGGTTGATACATTAAGTACTGCTTCAGTTTGTTAAACACCTCTTGACAATCATCGTCTCATTCGACTTGCGTATTCTTCTTCAGGAGTTTGAAGAACGGCTTGGTCTCAAATAGTTGGGACATGAACCGGGCTATGTAGTTTAACTTTCCTAAGAGACATCGAACTTCTTTCACGGTCAATGGAGGTTGCAACTCACATATGGCCTTCACCCTGGAGGGATTTACTACAATGCCCTTACTAATCACTCCGAGTCTGAGTAATTTGCCCGAGGTCGCCCCGAATATGCACTTCGCCGGGTTAAGGCGGAGCTTAAATTCACGGAGTCAATCGAATAACTTGTTTAGGGTATCAACATGGCTTTCTCTCGGTCGAGTTTTAGTGATCATGTCATCGACGTAGACCTCAATCTCCTTATGCATCATATCATGGAAGAGTGTCACCATAGCACATTTGTATGTTACCCCAGCGTTCTTCAGTCCAAAAGGCATAACCTTATAATTGAAGGTTCCCCGCGGGATGATAAATGCTGTTTTGTCCATAACTTCATCCTTCATGTTTTATCTGATTGTACCCAAAAAACCATCCATGAAGGAGAACAACTCAAACCTGGCAATACTATCAACGAGGACGCCTATACACAGCAACGGGAAATCATTCTTCGGGCTAGCTTTGTTCAAATCGCGATAGACGATGCAAACCCGAACTTGGCCACCCAATCACGATACTGTGAGACCTCGATGAATCCCACCTTCAAGAGTTTCATAACTTCTTCCTCTATCTTCTTTGAGAGTTCAGGCTTAGTTCTTCGCAACCGTTGTTCATTGGAAGGCATATTCGGATCTGTTGGCAAACAATGCTCCACGGTCGACGGGGCTAAGCTAGGTATGTCAATGTCGGTCAAGGCAAAGACGTCTTGATACTCTTTTAGCAACTGGATTAGGCGCTTGGCCTCGTCTTCATGGAGACTTGTCCCAATTTTCATCTCCTTGGCTTCCTCTGTATCACCTAAATTAACAGTGATGGTTTGTTCGTAAGTAAGAGCCTTAGGTTTTTCATGTTATTCCCAGCTACGCTGAATCTCCATGGAATTATCGGAATGATCGTTGGGACCATCAGGATTATCATCGATGGTGCATAATTCATTCGGTTGGACCATTCCCACACCATTGTAGGCCATAAGATTACTCCTGAAACATAAAGTAGATGCATCAGAAAAACAAACCGGGTTAAACTAACACAAGTTTTATGAAATTATTTTGAATTTTTTTTTTATTTTCGAAAAATTTTAAAACGAGGAAGCAAGAGGAAGCCTGGCCCTCAGAATTCTCCTTGGATGATATTTTCTTTTGATGGTTGGATATCATCACCGGGCTGATTTGGTATACCTCATCATACCTTTAAAGCAAAAACTTGTGATTTTGTTGATATTCATCAATTGAATTATATTTATTAGAATGAAAAGTACGACAATCAATTCTTATGAAATGGAATCCTATAAAGTAAATGAAAACTCCTAGAAAGAAGTAAAGGTTCTCACACAGGGAAATGTGCGAATAAATTTAGAAAGGTTTTACTCTTGCGGGCTTGCACCCATTTCCTCCAACGGTCCTCACTCAAATGTGCCCATCAAGAGGTCACCGATCAAGGTAGTAATCCCTTCCATTACGTAATCTGGATCTTTTGTCTTCGAAGGTGTAGGATCATCCTTGCCACCCCATCCATCTGACACAATGTCTCGGGGATCAATATAGAAACTCTGAAGAGCCAAATACTTCACATAGTAGTCATACTTGCTACTCCGTTGTCTCAAGGTGTCGATTACTCCATCATCCTCGCAGGGCCAGGAAATGTGGTCCGTATATGAGGGACCGCAAGGTTGTTTCTACCTCTTCCACGCCCTCTTTGATTCCGTTCATCCCTTCCAAGGTTTCCTAATCTGGTGCTATAGGACCTCTGTGGAGCTTCAATAAGTGCTCAAATACCCGAACCGTCTCTTCCAAGTCCTTCTCCAGGGGCAAAACCATTTCCGGTCATCACTTTACCTACTATAACGGTGACATTTGACATTTCAGGAGTAGGGAACGATGAACCGTGAGATGCGTATATAGTCGACTCGAGATCGAAGGATTGATAACCGGATTCTATCTTATAGTTGGGCTCGACATAGGGGATAGCCGTTTCATGGTAGATCCAGTGGTCCTCTTCGCCATGGACAGTGACTAGCGTCCCTTTCATGACAAACTTCACCTTCTGATGTAAACTCGATGGTACAACAAAAGTAGTATGAATCCATGGACGACACAGTAGGAAACTAAAGGCAGTGGGCATGCCTATTACTTGGAATACAACGTCGAATAGTGTCGACCCAATTTGCAGGTCTAGATCAATTTCTCCCACCACATCTTTCTTCGTTCCGTCGAATGCTCACACGAAGGTTTTTGTAGCCCTTAGCTTAGACAAATCTATCCCAAGGCAATGTAGAGTTGCCAATGGATCGATATTCAGGGCGGAACCATTGTCAATAAGCACACGGCCACATGAGACGCCTTGCACTTGACTGAAATTTATAATGCTATAGTATGACCCTTTCCTTTGGTAGGGGATTCCTCATCTGAAAAGGCTATCAAATCCTTGAGGAGTATAGAACCTACAAACTCTTCTAGCTTGTCGTTATCGATCGTTTCTGGCACATGAACTTCACTCAACACCTTCATCGGGGCCTATGATGCTTGACGAACATTTGTAATAGTTCGAGCAAAGAGATTTGCACGGGCATTTTGCGTAATTGGTCCACCACATTTTATTCAATCGTCTTACTGACCACCAAAAATTCTTTAGCCTCTTCATCAGTGATAGGTTTCGCGGGTTGTGCATTAGCCTGGGCATATAATTGAGGTACTTTGATCACTATCCCCTCATCAGTTGCAAGCACTTCAACTGCCAATCCCTCATTATCAAATGCATTCACAAGCGGGGGTATATCTTTGAGTTAAGGATCCAACCCATTCTTCTCAACACTTAATGAAGCAAACTCCTCTTCCTAATTGATGATGACTTGGGAGAAGGTCGAGACTATGCCAGTGTGGTCGGCATACACAATCACACCTGCTTCTACCATTCTTATGACCCTCTCTTTTATTACCATCAAGGGAAGTACTTCATCGCCTTGGTAATATTCAGTCCTCACTAACTTGTCATAAATGTCAGCTATATGCACCTTCACATTCTTGATTCGGACAGCATCAAAATCGAATATGGCATTCACCTTGTCTAGATGATCAAGGAGTGGGTTGTTCTGGATATTCGACTGAGTGGTTTGCAATGAGAAGGCCTACGTGTCTAATAGGTTCTGGATTTGATGCTTGAGGGTGAAACAATCATCAATCGAATGCCCTACTTTACCCATGTGGTAATTACACTTCTTGGATGGATCATAGTTGGAGAACTGCTCGGGATTAGGCCACTTCGGCTCAGTAGTAAGCAAATCTTTCTTCTGGAGAACTGCTAGCACTTGAGATGGAGACCCAGGGAGAGGAGTAAATTGTCTTCTATTATTTCGTCGAGGAAAAGGCTGACGACCACCGGCCTGTTGTCGTGCCCATCCACTTGTATTGTTCGAGTACAATTGGTATTCCCATGATTTGGTTGAATGTAGGTCACGTTCACATCCGCAGCAGGTTCTTTCTCCTTCTTTGTGGTAAACCTTTTACTTGACAAGGACGGCTCGGTGAACCACCTATCTCTTAACCCTATCTCGATCCGTTCTCCCATAGGGATGAGTTGGTTAAAGGTATCGGCAGTAGTGTTCACCATTCGAGTGCGGTATTCGTGTGGGAGAGTCTTAATAAACAGCCTCATCAACTCCTTATCCGTAGGTTCGGGAGTGATTTAGGCGGCTAGATTTCTCTGCCTCATGGCATACTCCTTGAAAGACTCACTCTTCTTCTTCTCAGTTTGCTCGAGATCCTCACGGGAGGGAGTAATGTCCAAACGGATATGCATAATCATTCAAGTATTCAATTTAGGTCATAATAATTCAATTAAGTAAACAAAATATTTGAAAATCAAATTAGATAAAACTCTTACCTAATTCGAAATATTGCGCGGATGGAGTTTCCGAATCTGATTCGACAGATCACGAATGGGACGGAGGCCGGCGGTGGATTACGGCTTGGGACCAGTGAGGGTCACGGTGGCAAGTTCACAAACAGGCTCATGGATGGTGAGAAAGCTCGGCCGAGAAGGGTTTTGGCCTTGTTGTGCTTCTTTCAGTGGTTTCACAGGACGCCTTCACTTATTAGTTTCACAAATTTTGCAAAATTATAGACAAAGTGCAGGGAATCGGTGCAAAGGAAGAATAGCTCATCGTGGACCGGGGACACCGGTGTGGGGGATTTCACCGAGAGCGTGTCTGGCGCGAGCAGCAGGAGGGCATCGTCATGGGAAAAACTGGTTGTCGCGGCTCGCGTGATCGACGTGGCGAAAGCCAGGCACGAAGAGGACTCGCAGTTGAGTCTTCTCAGATTGTAGAGCGCGAGATATTCGAGGGCAATGCACCAAAATCACCTAATGCCTTATTATCATGAATGTAATGTACACATGAGCATGCATCATATTCATTATTTTATTACATCTCGATTCGCAGGTCTTCCCGATTTATGGGGCATCTCAACTCCGAGACATCCCATAACATCTTACGGGTATCTTGATTCGCGAGGCATCTCAACTCCGAGGCATCGTTGCTACGATCTTGTGGACAACGGAACATTTTCATATCATTATTTACATTTCTCTTACAAAAATACGTCCAAAAATCAACATGAGATACATCATTTCACTCAAATGTGAACACCATGACTTTTTATACATTACTTACACATGTAGTAAAACCCTATTACCTCTTGTTCACTCTCATGTAGACAATAAAATTCTAAGGTACACCTTGGAATGGACAACATACCGAGACCATAAAGTAATTATTATTTATTTATTTATTATTATTATTATTATTATTATTTTGCAACTCAGAAATTGGGTAACTCAGAAAATCGGTAACTTCTTGTTGAATTCAGCAACTTTCCATAGAAACCAACAACTTCATTATTATGACCCGATACCTTCAGAAAAAGTGCCTTTAGCTTGATTTCAACACTTCCAATTTGACAACTCCTCCATTTTCACACTTTTTCCACCAAATATGCTATCAATTCTTATGGAATACTCTGTAATGCTCAAAAACATGCAAGAACTTATCAAATTAAGTCAAGAGTACTAAGTAGAATAACCTAACTTAGTCCCCAGAGCTTTCGCTTACCTTGAGAATGACTTGAGTAAAAATCAAGCTTAGATCCCTTCAAAGAAAAATAAACAAGAATGGACATCAACAACTCTAGCCTTTGAAACGATAAAACCCATTTATGGAAAGTACAGGAAATTAATGATTTATCTCGTCCAACTGGAAAGATTGGGATATAAATTTTAATAATATGAACGTGGGACCTTCACTTTTACTCTTGAGAATTGAAAACAAGAATTGAAGGGAAGTGATAAGTTGATCGGTAAAGTAAATGGAGTGGGCACTTTGCCTTTGAAAGCTCTTCACCAAATTTAATATACCACTTCGGTAAAGAATGAAGAAATGGGCTAACTCAACCATGTTTAATGTAAATAAATGCTCATAGGATAGAATCATTAAATCTAAAGGTAGAGAGGTAAGTTGTTTCAATAAGAATGCTTCGTGTAGTTCTAAGTAAGTAGCTAGGCGCAAGTGGCTCAACAAGATTAGCCACAAAGGGAGATATTTGGGCCGAATTCATCTCCATAGGAGTGATTCATCAATGGCATTTATGGGCTAAGGTTAAATTAGATGACGTAGCACATTATGTCACTTGCTTAGGCTAAGCATAATGTCATCAAGGGCAAGTGGTATAGTTCAAAGAAGGACAAATGGCTCAATCATATGGTTTCCAAAGTAGATATTTAATAATTGCCAAAACATTAGCCGAATCTATATGAAAAAAAGAGAGCCAATGTCTGTTTTAAACATTGATGACTCAGAAAAATATTTTGAACCCATCAAAATGTTTAGCAAAACTTACCGAACGTAAGGAAATACTTAACTCAGTAATATTTCTAACCCGTCACTCAATCGTTATATAAATTCGGAACGTATGAGTCTCCGTTATCAATCAACGTGGCATTATGTGCTTCACCGCCACTATGGGAAATCATTCCATGAACAAACATTCAGCAATTCAATCTTAATAAAATCATTTGTCGAAAATTACAAACACGACAGTGAGATTCGGGTCTTCTGCTACTACCACATTAATCGCTTGACTTAAATTTTCACGTGTGACATGAATTGGAATTGCAGGAATTTTTCGAATGTCACACATATGTAGTCCGTTGATGCATGGTGTATCTTCATTTCTCCCTTCGTGTCGTCGAGCATGAGGATGGGCATTAGGCACCAATTGTACCACATATTGACGATTCATTTACTCTTTCTTTCAAATTCGCAATTTGGTCCCTTTTAAGGACTTCTTTGGAATAGTCAAAACAATATAACCCCAACTTGAGGGATGGTGGAATCTCTTAAAGTGTACGATATTGACAAACCACCCTTAAAGAGTAATATAACATAGACCCCGTGAGACCCCAAGAGTGGAATCATGTTGTCTAGTCCGTTAGTAAGGTGTACCTCGGGAATTCCTAACCAACAAACATACTATAAGATTTGGTTAGGAGTGAGGTTCTTTAAAAACTTAAATCATACGGAAAATGACCAATATGGGAAGAATTTTTTTCTATCTCGAAAAAGTAAAAAATAATGACACATTTGCAATCACCTAAGATTTTCATGACTAAGCTGAACTCCTTCAAGTGAGAAACTAGCCAAATTTGGAATAAATCTATGGGTGCTTTAAGAGTGCCTACCCCCCTTTCTTTGAATCTATTGAGTGACGCAAAGGTTTTGTTGTCAGCTAAGTTCGTATACCAGAAATTGAAATCAAATGTCAGAAAACTAACCTGAAAGCAGCACAAACAAAATAAACAGAATGTTGATCCGAGCCCAACGAAATAACGTCATGTCCTTAAGACGAATTTGGCCCCTCAATCAGTACCCGAGGATATTGGACAATCGTCTCCCAGGATAGAACGGATCTCGTTCCTCTGAAGCGGTACGTATTCAAAGGACTCCTTCGAATGCAATTTTGCAGAATAATCACACAAAATGACAATGATGAAGTGAATATGTCTAGAGTGCGCCGGGAAAGAAAATGTCTCGCAGGAATATAAAATGCCACGAAAGAATGTCACTATTATGAACTAAACTGTTCGGTCATATTAAATGGCGAAAATGAAGAGTTGCGAGTAATGAAGACTCGCTTTTCGTGAACAGTAGCGAAGGTTCACTTGAACCGATTTGGTTCGTGAACAGTCGCGAAGGGCTTCGATTTTCGTTCGGGCGAACCGAACCTCATGAACAGACATGTTTGTTTGTCCAAAAAATAAATAATTAATTAATTTCTAACAACGTGTCTGTTCGCAAAATAAAAAACCCATAGAGAATGGACCCGGAACCGAACAGAGCCGAGCCGGACGGACGACGACGGCGGCGCGCGCACGGAGGGACCGACCTAGCTTGGCGTAGGTCGTCTCCCTTCCACAAAAGTGGGGTACCCTTTGGGGCCCAAACCCATTTGAGAGGCTCCTCAAAATAAACCATCTCCCATCACCTCTTCTATCCTATGTGGGACACTTTCATCCACACACTTCTCATTCAATTCTATGGGATTTGGATGCCAAAATCCCAACAATCCCCCACATGAATGAAAAGTTCTGATATCATGACTCTTCGTGTATGCATGAGATGCAAAGTGCGATTATTCCATGAGAAAACGTTGCATCAGGATAAGTAGTCTGAGACTTTGAACTTTCCTTAATGAAACCTATCGGACTTACTCGGTCAAACAGTAGACTTGATGTCTTTGAACTGTCGACCTTTGGTGTAAGCCTAGACAATAGAAATCACACAACTGTTTCTCGAACAAAATTGGTTCTCACTGTTGTGTTCGTTTTGGCCATGAACACCGCCTGGTCTCATGAGTGTTTTAGAGAATTCGGCCTTTTCAATTCTCATAGAAGCGGCCCTCACTTCACACTCACATAGGTGATTTCTAAACATATAGTATATCACATACTCAATTCATAATCATTAAAAGCTTTTGCTTAACCTTCACATATTAGTACTGTCTTCATCCGGGAATGAGTAAAAAATTTGACAGTACTCTACACTGTCTTCATAACTTAGTTGTCCCTTTGAACCTAGATCTTGGGATCTCCGGTCAACTAGGTAAGGTTTCCGCTATGATGACTTGTTTATAGGCCTTAAACCCATTCCCCTTGATGTTTTCACAACCATCTCCCTAGTTAGGCCTTTTGTCAATGGATCCGCGACATTATCTTTTGACTTCGCATAGTCAATGGTGATAATTCCACTAGAAAGAAGTTGTCTTACTGTGTCATGTCTTCGACGTATGTGTCGAGACTTACCGTTATACATGACATTCATTTCCTTTCCTATTGCCGCTTGACTGTCACAATGTATACAAACAGCGGACACTGGTTTAGGCCAATTAGGAATATCTTCCAAGAAATTTCGAAGCCATTCTGCTTCTTCACCGGCTTTATCCAAAGCAATAAATTCTGATTCCATAGTGGATCTAGCAATACAAGTTTGTTTAGATGATTTCCAAGACACTGCCGTCCCACCAAGTGTGAATACATATCCACTTGTCGATTTTGTGTCTTTAGTGCCGGTTATCCAATTTGCATCACAGTATCCTTCAAGTACCGCTGGATATTCTGTGTAATGCAAAGCATAATCTTGAGTATGCTTTAAGTAGCCCAATAAACGTTTCATGGCTTTCCAATGATTTTCATTTGGACTAACTATAAATCGACTTAGCTTGCTCACAGCACAAGCTATGTCCGGCCTAGTACAGCTCATGATATACATTAGACTGCCTACTATACTAGCATGCTCATTTTGAGCTTTGCTTTCACCAGTATTCTTTGAAAGATGTAAATTAACATCTATCGGAGTCTTTACTGATACAATATCTAGATTCTTGCACTTTCCAAGAATCGTCTCAATATAATGGGACTGTGATAGAGATAATCCTCCATATGTCTTATGGATTTTAACTCCTAAAATAACATCTGCAACCCCCATATCTTTCATATCAAATTTACTTGTAAGCATGCATTTGATCGTCTTAACAACCTCACTATCGCTGTCCATTATAAGCATGTCATCTACATATAAGCACAAAATGGCAAAACCATTATGAGTGTTCTTAACATATACACATTTATCACACTCGTTAATCTTAAAACCATTTGACAACATGACTTGGTCGAATTTAGCATGCCATTGTTTTGGTGCTTGTTTCAATCCATAGAGTGACTTGATAAGCCGACATACTTTCTTCTCTTGTCTTGGAACAATGAACCCTTCAGGTTGTTCCAAATATATTTCTTCTTCCAAATCCCCGTTTAAGAAAGCCGTTTTCACATCCATTTGATGGATCTCAAGCTTATACAACACTGCTATGGCAATTAGCATCCTTATATATGTAATTCTAGTAACAGGTGAATAAGTATCAAAATAATCAAGACCTTCTCGTTGCTTATATCCTTTTACTACAAGCCTAGCCTTATATTTATCAATAGTACCATCCGCTTTCATTTTCCTCTTGAAAATCCACTTATATTGTAGTGGTTTATTACCAGGAGGAAGGTCAACCAATTTCCACGTATGGTTTGACAAGATGGATTCAACTTCACTATTGATAGCTTCTTTCCAGAACGGGGCTTCTGGCGATGTCACAGCTTCTTTGAATGTCCGAGGCTCATTCTCTAACAAATACGTTAAGAAATCAGGTCCAAAAGACGTGGAAGTCCTTTGTCTTTTACTACGTCTAGGTTCATCCTCCATTGGATCACTTCTAGATATAGTATCTCGAGGCCTCTTATTATTATCAATTGGCTCATATACTATGTTATACGGAAATATATTTTCAAAGAACGAAGCATCCATTGATTCAATGATCGTATTAACATGTATATCTGGGATCTCTGACTTGTGAACAAGAAAACGATATGCATTGCTATTCTGAGCATATCCGATAAAAACACAGTCAATAGTCTTTGGTTCTATCTTAACCTTTTTAGGCTTAGGAACCGCAACCTTAGCCAAACACCCCCACACTTTGAGATAATTCAAATTAGGCATTCTGCCTTTTCATTTCTCATAGGGAGTTTGTTGTGTCTTTTTGTGGGGTACTCTATTTAAAATAAAATTTGCTGTTAAGACAGCTTCCCCCCACAAATTCTGCGGTAAACCAGAACTGTTCAACAATGCATTCATTGTTTCCTTTAGGGATCGATTTTTCCTTTCCGCCACACCATTTGATTGTGGTGTATAAGGAGCAGTTGTTTGGTGAACAATACCAAACTCAGTACAAATTTCCTCAAAAGGAAATTCATATTCACCTCCTCTATCACTTCTTATCATTTTAACTTTCTTATTTAACTGAGTTTCAACTTCAGATTTATACGTTCTAAAAGCATTCACAGCCTCATCTTTGCTACTAAGCAAATAAACATAATAATACCTTGAACAGTCATCTATAAATGTGATAAAATACTTATTACCACATCTTGACGGTATTGATTTCATATTTCATATATCTGTGTGTATTAAATCTAAAGGTTCTGTAATTCTATTATCTACAGAATGGAAAGGAGGCTTAGAAAATTTAGATTCAACACACACTTGGCATTTCTCACTTGGACAGTCAAACTTCGGCAACAGTCCCATATTCATTAATTTCTTTATCGACTTATAGTTAACGTGTCCTAATCTAGCATGCCAAATATTAGAAGACTCAAGCACATAAGAAGAAGTAACTTTATTCAAATCATCCTTGATTACAACAGTCATTTCATTCAGCTTGAACAAACCATCACTCAGATAATCCTTTCCTACATACATCTCATTTTTGGAGAGTACAAATTTATCAGATACAAAAATCAACTTGAAGCCATTCTTGCTAAGGAGAGATCCAGACATTAAATTCTTGCGAACATCTGGCACATGCAGAACATTATTTAGTGTCACAATCTTTCCAGATGTCATCTTTAGAGCAATCTTTCCGACACCTTCAACCTTAGAGGTTGATGAATTACCCATATAAAGTTTTTCATCACCCCCCATAGTTGTGTAAGACGAGAACATCGATCTGTTTGCACAGATATGATGAGTTGCTCCAGTATCAATCCACCACTCCTTGGGGTTTCCCACCATATTACACTCGGATATCATAACAGTCAGATTGATATCATCAACACCATTGGAAATCTCTTCCATCACATTAGCCTGAGTTTTCTGTCTTTTCTTGGCTTGCAGTCTTTGGCTCGATGTCCAGACTTGCCACAGTTGAAGCACTTGCCAACGAACTTCTTCAGGCCTTGGGTGAATCCCTCTCCAGACTTGCTAGGCATTTTCCTCTTCTTGTTGGGTTTCGATCCTTCTTCAACAACATTGGCCTTTGAAACCTCTAGGTTCTTCCCAACTTTCTTCTCAGAGAGCCTATTGTCTTCCTCAATCCTCAACCGAACAATCAAGTCTTCAAGTGACAACTCCTTTCTCTTGTGTTTGAGATAATTTTTGAAATCTCTCCAGGATGGTGGCAGTTTTTCAATGAATGCAGCCACTTGAAATGTCTCACTTAGAGTCATTCCTTCAGCATGAATATCATGCATAATCACTTGAAGCTCTTGAACCTGACTTAAGACGGTCTTAGAATCAACCATCTTGAAGTCCAGAAATTTACCGATAATGAATTTCTTCAATCCGGCATCTTCGGTTTTGTATTTCTTGTCCAGACTATCCCATAACTCCTTAGCCGTTTTCAGCGGACTATAGATGTTATAGAGAGTATTGTCCAGACCATTGAGGACATAGTTACGACACAGGAAGTCAGAATGATTCCATGCATCCACAGCAGCCAACTTTTCTTTATTTGTCTCTCCAACATCCAATTTAGGACCATCCTCATTGAGGAATCTAGCCAAGTTCAAGGTCGTGAGATAGAACATCTTTTGTTGCCATCTCTTGAAATCCATACCATTGAACTTTTCTGGCTTTTCTCCGTGATTCGGAATAGGGTTGACCGGAGTCGAAGTCGAAGCCATTTCTGAAATACAAAAACAGGACATATTCACGAACAGAATCGGAAATATATGACTGCGAACAGAATTGTTTGTTCATGAACAGAATTGAAAATTTTTAATATGAACAGAAACGAAAAACTTGTTCACGAACAGAATTGAAAATTTTAATATGAACAGAAACGAAAAATTTGTTCACGAACAGAATTAAAAAATTGTAACAGGAACAGAATGTACGAACAGAATCGTATTCCTATACGACTACGACAAGGAACATACAAACTATACAGAATACTTAGACCATGCAAATCATTATACGAACAAAACCGAAGCAAAATTTGTCTTAAGATTGTTGTCGGCTAAGTTCGTATACCAGAAATTGAAATCAAATGTCAGAAAACTAACCTGAAAGCAGCACAAACAAAATAAACAGAATGTTGATCCGAGCCCAACGAAATAACGTCATGTCCTTAAGACGAATTTGGCCCCTCAATCAGTACCCGAGGATATTGGACAATCGTCTCCCAGGATAGAACGGATCTCGTTCCTCTGAAGCGGTACGTATTCAAAGGACTCCTTCGAACGTAATTTTGCAGAATAATCGCACAAAATGACAATGATGAAGTGAATATGTCTAGAGTGCGCCGGGAAAGAAAATGTCTCGCGAGAATATAAAATGCCACGAAAGAATGTCACTGTTACGAACTAAACTGTTCAGTCATATTAAATGGCGAAAATGAAGAGTTGCGAGTAATGAAGACTCGCTTTTCGTGAACAGTAGCGAAGGTTCACTTGAACCGGTTCGGTTCGTGAACAGTCGCGAAGGGCTTCGATTTTCGTTCGGGCGAACCGAACCTCATGAACAGACATGTTTGTTTGTCCAAAAAATATAATTAATTAATTTCTAATAATGTGTCTGTTCGCAAAATAAAAAACCGACAGAGAATGGACCCGAAATCGAACCGGCCGGACGGACGGCGGCGGGGGGACCGACCTAGCTTGGCGTAGGTCCTCTCCCTTCCACAAAAGTGAGGTACCCCTTGGGGCCCAAACCCATTTGAGAGGCTCCTCAAAATAAACCATCTCCCATCACCTCTTCTATCCTATGTGGGACACTTTCATCCACACACTTCTCATTCAATTCTATGGGATTTGGATGCCAAAATCCCAATAGGTTTCACCTAAGATCATGCCGGTAAAACTCTTGAACGTGCAAACTTGAGTGACAACGTGGCTTACTAAGGGATCCATGTTCTTTTTGGTGTATGAAAAGACTATGAAATCGAAGAATTCTAGAAGAAAGACCTTAGGAATTAGATTACCCTCTTTCCTAGGCAAGCTCAAAAATTATCGCTGTAGAAATGTGAATGGAAGAGCATTGGAGTTTCCTTTGAGAACATTTTTTATTTCGAAACTAACGATTCCTCAGAATTGGCTCAAAAAAGGAATGGAATCTATTCCTATCGAAGGACCTACTAGACCAAAGGAACCAACCCTACTTATGGCAAATCGTGCTCCTCAATTGTAGGGGTCAATTCATTTTGATCAAACACAAATGTCGATGTCTTAGGGTTCCAAAATTGGGATAAGGCCTTGATCATTGTAGTGCGCGGTTCCATGTACAAGAGTGAGATGAGGTATCCAATCCTCTTCTCGATGTACTCTTTATAGCTTGGCTCGAGTTCTTCCCACATGCCCACGAGAGCTTTCGATATAGGGATGATTCGGAGCTCGGGAGTACCCATTTATCTAAGCCTAAAAAGAGCATTATGATTAATCACCAAGTGTTACAAAAAGAACATGACATGAAATTTCAAATTGCGTAGAAGAAAGAACGGTAAATGAAAGATTGGAGCGATACATACAACCCTACCAATGAAAGGGAATGGCAAATCACAAAGACATGCGCGTGCAAACTCGTGAGGTTTGATACCTAAAAGTGGGATTCTAAAGGTTTAAGGTCCTCACCTTGATTAGATAAAAAGAATTTACCTTCCGCTACTAATGTGGCCGGTGCACTTTTTACTAATCAAGATGAGCAGGATTGAGACTAGATTACCACAAGTATTTACTCACATGGGTTCCATTATCAATACCGTCTAATAGCCTTCCTAGTGCGATCGGGGGTTTTTGACCGTGGGTTGTGTGTACGAAGTGTAGCGCTAAAATAAGTAAACATGCAACAAAAGTTAAGTAAACACCGCTTCAATATAATCTCAACATTCATGTCATACATCCAATCGCCACTTAAACAACAAGGGGTTTAGAAAAATACCACTCTTTATAACCTTCAACCTACAAACCATTTAACACAGTGTTAGCAGACTAACCTCTTTTTCCACGCGACTTTGACACGCTCTATCAACGTAAACCACCACGTTAGTAAAAACAACCAACAAGTTTTTACGGCCTAAGTCCACTAAGGTTCGTAACCAAGTCTCTAATGAAGTCACCAGTCTGTCGCGACGTAGCCTTGAGGGGCCACCCTCGGGAATAGATTTGGAGGTATTGCTTGAAAGACGGTCCGAATGATTCATAGAAAAGATAGCTCGAACACATCATCTTTTGTCTACCCAATCAGTCCATCAATTAAGAGCGTGGACTCTCCCAAGTCCATATCTCACGTGACACGGGATTATTTCTTAAGTTCATTACAACCTAAGTATTTACTAGGAGTCGCCACTAGCCATTATTGGGGGTCAGCTAGAACCCAATCAAGACATGGGAGTGTTGGCTCAATTTCTACATAATTAGAGATTTCTAGGAACGGGGAATTGATTACGCTAACATTTCTATTAGCACTCTTTCAATATCTAACTAGTTGGTTTTATTCCTGAATGATCATGTAATCTTGGTTTACCACTTATGCATCCTTAAGCCACTAGGTGTCCATGCAAACGTTTTTGTTGGGGAGTTCATTATGATTCTAATCTAGTCCTAATCCTATTTTAGAAAAAAGCAACTAACACTTAATGAATTGAAATGCAATGCGCAAATTAAACACCCAATGAATTGAAACCAATTATCTATGTGTGAAAATAAAAACCTGATACAAAATTGGGCAAAGAATATTACATGGCCTTGTTATTGAGCCTCGTGACGTGAACTCTTGGAAGCTTGCTATTGAAGACTAAGGCAACCCTAATTATAGTCATTTGATTATGAAAGAACTTAGGCTAAACTACCCTAATTAAATGTGAAGCTAAGTCTAATATAATTTAATTAGATATAGCCTAATCTAGCTAAGACTTAGGTTTAACGTTCAATTAGAATGAAACTAGTCTAAAACTATTACAAATGTTTAAGACCGGAAGGGACATCGGTCTTTCACCGCCATTGAGAACCTTCAACTACCTCCTCCATGGACCGCCATTGACCATCTCTTCATAGGTGTCGGTTTCTCATTCATTCATCACACATAAAATGCATTTTCTTAAAGCAATCAATGAGCGAAGTTCATCAAAGCAATCATGGAATGGCCTCGGGATCAGCCTTTGATTGCATGTACTTCAATCGTCACAAACCACTTCTTAATTAGCTAGGATTCATTAATTGAGATTAATGATAATTGACTACCGCTTGCATTCACAAAGCAATGATTCAATCACTAATCTAATCATCCCATTAAGCTACCCATTGAATCATGCATCAGCCCTAAACATACATCTAACAATCACATGCAGAGACCCTAATTAATCATGCATTTAGGCCAATTAGCCTTGGGATCAAACAATTAGTGAGCCAATGATTGGATCACTTAGTCATTTCTACTTATTCTAGGCAATTATGTTTTGATTCAATTGACCCACTAACCTGTTTGGTTCAATTTTGAAAATGCTACTTGGGGGAATGCAAATACTTTTGGGTGAAAGCCCATTGGGGAAATACAAATGGTGTTTGGTAAAAATATTTTGTAAAGCTACTTTGACCAAAATATAGTGTTTGGTGAATTTTTTTTGCAAATGGACTTTGATAATTATCTTATTTATTAAAAAAAAAAAACAACTAACCTACCCATCGCCGGAGCCGGCCGCCGGCGAGATAGATCTGGCGCCGGCGGTCGTCGCCCGAGGTCGAGCGACCTCCGGTGAGCCAGATCTGCCGCCACCGGCGGTCGCCCGAGGCCAGGCGGCCCAAGGCCAGGCGACCCTCGGCGGGGGTCGCATGACCCAGGCGACGGCCGCCTGAGGTTGCGCGACCCAGGCCAGCGGCGCCTGGGCGGTCGCGCGACCTCCGGAGGCCGTCATCTGGGTCGTGCGAACTCGCCGGCCTCTCGTCGACGCGATCCAGGCGCCGGTCGCCCTCCCTCGCCTAAGAAGATAAACAGTGACGCATGAACAGTAGCATTTAGCAAAGGCTGAAAGCCCAAGGCTGGTCTGGACCAACTTTGGGCTTTCAGCATTTGGAATGCTAAAGATTGGCCAAATGCTAGGCCAAATGCTAAACCAAACACCCCAGCATTTTGAGAAGGGGCTTTCGAGGCTCAAAGCCCCTTCCCAAAGCTGAACCAAACACCCATGGAATTCGTTTTGAATTATTCAGGCATCCCTAGAATCCTCATGAAGTGTACTTTGAATGTTGTTTAGACCACTCAACCCGTTTAGATTGGGATTGACACAAAACCAACACTGCTCCATACTCGGACCCTGTTTTGACCTGAAATATAAAAATTATGGAAAAATGTCTAGAAATTTCAAAATCCTGCCAAATTCAACAAACAGCTAACTCGTTCAGTTAAAAATGAATGAATTTTGAATTTGGCCAAATTAGCTTGACAATTGTATGCATTACGTCCTCAAGATCAAATGTCATGAAGAAAGGTATCTTAAAAAATGATTAAAAATGAATGAATTTTGAATTTGGCCGATTAGATGTCGAAATTCCCAAATTGGGGAAAATTCAATTTCTGATCGATTTTCATAGAATTGATAATGCAAAAGTCAAATTAAGGTAAACAGGAGTTGATTTAAGGATTTTTTTATTTTTTTGAAAATTTTGACTAGTGATTGACTTTAATAATTTGACCAAAAAGTCAACTCTTGACACTTTTCTGGATTATTGGTGAAATCAATGTCTTAGCTTAGATAGAATACATTGAAACTTGAATTTTGCTAAAAAAAAATACTAAAACGATTCTTTTTTACGAGAAATGGGCCCTGTCATGATTAGGGACCCCTAATCTCAAGTTTTTTAACTTTTGTATGACGCATCAGCTAAAAGTCAAATGTCAACAATAAACAAAAGCTCTTAAATATATTGAACCGATTGAACCCATTAGAAGAAGTCCTATCATACAATGCAACGGGGACATATTTAACCATTAAACATCAGCAAATGCATTCCAAGTCTTTGCTCAAGTTCACATTTTTAGTAAGGTGAGATGGTGATGGAAGTCGCTTAAATTCAATCCCTCTGCAGTTAGGTGATCAAGAGAGGTCTTGGTCATTTTTATATTAGTCTTGGTCTTTTTATATTAGTAATTCGATATATATTATAGGGTCAAGGGAGGTCTTGGTCTTTTTATATCCAAAAGTTATTCCATTATCGCTATACCTTGCTCTGGTCTATAGTCAAATCCTGCACGAAATGCTTTAAAAATGACTCATTATTGCTTAAAGAAGTTGATGATAAAACCATACGAACATGTGGTCTTGCAGCCAAAATAACTTAAAAACACCGATAGTTGCTTACGTTGTTTGTTCGGATCCACATTTTCCGTGGCATTAGTTCAAATTCCTGCTACATATATAAAATTTTCACATAAACAATATTTTTGTCTCTTGCTAAAATCATGCATTAGGAATTGGGACAAAAGGCCATACATTCCAATAACCCGTTTTGAATGTGCAGATCTGGAGTATTCTCAACTCTGACGACCAAAGAAACGACCGCATAAGAGCTTGTATAACAGCTTTATCAAGAATTACGAGATCAAATTAATTATTGTACTAATAAGTTCAGTATACCATCTTGCAAATTAATCTTGTCTTCATTAATAATATACAATGCATATAGCTGTTCAGTATTTGCCTAGATGATTCGACAATTATAAACCTCACGTTCTGATTAATATCTGAATCTAATATTCTTGGACTAGAGCTTTGAATAATTACGAGATGGGAAGCCCGAGTTGAATTGCTTTTTTTCGATAACATCCCTGTAAAGAATCGACATCCACTGATTCAATTTACATGTTGGGAATATGTTCTTCTAACTGAGGTTCTCTTGAATTTGTAGCAAGGCCGGCTTCACGGATACAGAAGAGTAATCGTGTTTCGTACTCATGCAGGAAATCAAAGCAGATGGTACAAAGCGTGATCACATATAACAGGAGCATTAATTGAAATTGCACAATCTGTACTAGTTCGATCATCAAATACTTAAATGACAGAATGTTACAAAATAGTTCTTTCTGAAGTTAACAAGCACTTGGTTCTCCAACTGAGCAAGACATGTACATACATTTACAGAAAGTTCCTGCAAGCAATATATCTATGACCAATAATAGAACAGATTTAAACCACAAACTCAAACTTGTTTTGTTCACTTCTCATCAACACTTTCGTTGTCATCTTCTTGTCCATCTTCATTAACTTCACCACTTTCATCTCCTTCCTCATCATAGTATTCTTCTTCTTCTTCAACATAGCTGTTGCTGTCATCCTCATCATCGTACTCATCATCTTCATCTGCAGTCTGCACCTGATTTGCCTGCAAAGATCAACCACAAAAAAGTAAGTCCAGATCAATGCAAAATAACCTGACACTCACAAAAACTCTTCCAATGCCACTTGCGCAACTTAAATTTATAGCACAGATCAGAGTAAACTCTGGATGAAATCATCAAGTTCGGTCTTGACAGAGATTAACAACTTAGCTACAAGATTGTAGATACATGATGAAAGCTAGCTCTGACAAACTAAGAGAAGCAGCAACAGCCAAATCTTTTTGTATCACCACCAACTTTCATTGCGGTTCAACCATTCGACCAGATAAATCACTGCCATGAATCTGAGTATGAAAGCATAACATACAGATAGAATTGAACATGAGGGCAATAAAGACCTACCTGATGACGAGAACGCTTCCACTTATTTACTTTGATGTACATTTCCCTTCCTACACCTCTTCTGGTTATTTTTATGAACTTCTCTGGCATATCAGTCAGAGTAAGTTCCTTCAAGCCTTGCAAGTGCTCGATTCCATCAATCTTCCTCAATGCATCACACCCTCTAATTTCTAGTTCTTGTAAGATAGGCATCGTTCCCTTCTTCACTGTCCAGCTCCTCAGTCGGTTGAGCATCCACAGCTTCAATACCCTGAGTTTCAGAAATCCCTCACCATCACAAGTCATTTGACGTCCTAAATACGAATGAGCAAAGAGTCTGAGGATGCTTAGCTCAGGCAACTTGCTCAGCACTGGCATAGGATCTTCCGTCAGTGCCGACATTGACAATGTAAGTTTCTTGAGGCACGATGGGAGTACCCTGCTCAGGTTTACTTGCTTCACTAGTTCCCCGAGCAAGTATAAGTTGCAGAGCTTGGTCGGTTTCTTCAGGGACACTAATTCAATGTTCGACGGCTTACCGAACTCATCAATTGACCTCAACTTCAGAGAATGAAGATTAGGCAGTAGCAGAACCCATTTTACCACAGCCTTCACTGACTTCTCGTGACATGTCAGTCCCAATTTCCGGACGTTAACCAGTCTATCCAAACTGTTGGTCACAACACTTTCGTTACCGACATACAGTCCCCTCAGTGTCTGAAGATTGCTTAAAGAACCTTTACTCAGCTTCTGGAAGAATGCGTCGATGTGAACCTCGTTCATGTACAGATGCCTAAGGTTCTTCGCCTTCCAAATCGAGTTGGGTAGGGTGGTCACGTTAGTGTGCTTCAGATCCAGAGTTTCTAGGCACGGCAGCTTTCCGACAGCCAAGGGGATTGAATCTAGTACTGTCAATCTCAAGCCTAGAAACCTTAAAAGAAGTAAATTGCCCACTATCTCAGAAAGCATAGGTTTGTAGACACCCTCTAGATCAAGGACCTTTAGCAATACAAACCCCTTTTTATGGACCAAGGATTTGAAAAATGTACCAATTCCTCTGTTGGCCTTACCCCTGAGTTTGTTGTTGAAAGACACAAAAGAACGTAGGTTTTCATCAATGGAATCGTCCAAAATCTTGTCACTTTCCAAATACTCCACGAACCGTCGAATCTTGTGACTTTTAGGAAGTTCGGTTTCATTATCATGAATGTAGAAAAGACCTGAACCGACTGATTTTGGAGAGAAGAAATCATGTATGACACCCGACATGTGACACGTTTTCGGGCTGCCATCCAACTTCCATTTTGTTACTTCAATCAACTTCCGCTGGACTAGTGTTTGGAAGCACGTGTCAGCTAAATCTTCAGGTTCAAGCTTCATTTGTCGCTCAGCAGGTGTTGGACTCAAGAAACCCTCCGAAAGCCACAGCCACAACAATCTCCGAACCGGAACCTCTAATGCTTTCGGGAAAAGACCGAGATACAGAAGGCATACCTTCAACCGTGGCGGCAAATCGTGGAAGCTCAAAGACACGATGTCCAACGATGTCAACCGGCCTTCACAGGCAGACGGAAGTTTGGTGACTATTCTAGGCCATTTACTGGACTCTGTGGTTGACAAAATCCCACCCATTAGAACTATGTCTAGAGGTGAATAATGGCACTTTGCCATGATCATGTCCTTGAATTCCCCCAATTTGCCTTCGCATTTACCGACTTGCTTCTTCAATAATTCCCATCTCTCTGCATCACATATCAGGTGCAGCCGTAACGGATTGCCCCACGGATCGGCCAAGTTAGCTACTTCATCAGAACGAGTGGTAAGAATCACTCTGCTTCCGTTTTGCGAATCCGGTAAGGGGATTGTCAGCTTGTGCCAATCCTCAACTTTCCAAACATCATCCACCACAATCAGATACCTCTTCTGCATCAACACCTTGAGAAGCATCTCAGCCAAGATGTCATCCCCCAAATGGTCTATCCCACTCAACCGAGTTATGAAGATCTGCTCTATCAGGTCAAGTACCACATCTCTGAACTTGAAGTCCCTGGACACGCAGACCCAAGCGCGGCACTCGAAGTGCTGCTTGATGTCGACCCTGTCATAAATCGATCTCACCATCATGCTCTTGCCTGAGCCTCCCGAGCCGACCACAGGAAGAATCCTAAATTCTTGTTCTTCCTGAGACAGAGGAATCAAGTCCTTCACAAGCTCCTCCATGTGCTGCTTCTGAACCACAGCCTCTGTTTCCAGGTCAAGAAGATGAGAGATCTTTTCCCAACGGTGGGTGCTTCCTCCTTCACAAGTGGTGGCATTTCCAACATTTACAGGAACATTGCTTTGAGGAGATTGAGGTTGAGGCTGATATTTCTCGAGTAAAGAGAAAAAGGACAAGTCCCTGATGTCATCGTTTAACTTCTTCAACCCTTTGCTCACTTCCTTCTGGCTCCACAGAGGAGCCAGGTCCTTGAGCCTCTGCTGGGCTCTTCTCAGGAGGTAGTTGTCAATGGCGTCCTCCGCACTGTAGATGGAGGACAAGAGCTTGGTTCTCTCGCTTTCTTGGTCCTCTTCCTTGTCTGACTCTGCTGCGTCTTTCAAGAAGCTCGAGAGACGTTGCAGGTTGTTGATGGCAGTACTGATTCTGCCCTTCAGTCTCGGGTAGATTAGGGTTTGGTCAGCTCTGAGATTCTGCAGCTTCTCTTTCAGCAAGAAAGCAGCCACTTCAACAGCCATTACAGATTGATTGTCTCTCTAGCTGTCTTCCTTGTGCTTTCTCAAGCAGATGGGAAGCAGAATCAAGAAATGTCAAAGGGTGTTGAGCTTTTCTTTTTGGTCAGAAAAAAGGGTGTTGAGCCTTTGAGAGGTGGCTTTTTTTTGCTTCGTTTATTTCGCAGCGGAAAATGAGTTCCGGAGATCAGGTGTAAAAGAAATGTGGATGGGAAGATTTTCCAACCTGTGAAGAGTTGCTATAGTTTTTCGACCAAAAGAAAAGAAGAAAGTAGCTATAATAAAACTTTGACGAAAAAGGCCCTTATGTCCAACATCTATCGTGGCAATAAAGGCGCAAATAATAAAATTTCTCTTTCCCGACCCTATTTCTGGCTAGAAATAAAAAATTTTATTCTCCAGACGAGTTTCTGAGCAAAAAATAGCATTTGATAACGACACAAAAATTATGTTCCCGAAATAAAAATTCGTTTGATAGGTTATTCCTAAATTTATATTCCCGACGAACGGCCGGCGGACAACGGCGGGTGGCCGGCAAGCAACAGGCAATGACAACAAGCAGTGGCGGGTGGGCGGCAGGGGATAGCCGACTGGTGGGTGGGCGGCGGCAGTGGGCAGCGAGAGCGAATAATAAAATAGAGTTGTTATTTTTATGTCTGTTCCAGTAATAAAAAGTAAAAAAAAATCTAACTTTTCATTTATATTCCAAACTTATTTTTGAGCTAAAAATCAAATGGATTTTTGTTCCAAATATGTTCCCAGAAACAAAAAAAAATAAAAAAAAAATAGGAAAACAGAATGATTAACATTTACACCCTAAGCATTCAATCAAATGTCATTGTTTTATATCCTTGTTCATAATTATCAGAAACAAGCAAGATGCTTGTGCGATCCCAAATATTTACGACTATTTATTATATTATTTCAAATGATGTTATCGACCTAAATTTTCATTGGAGAAATAAAATATGCAGAAAATTCTAACAAAATAAATATTCACATCAATTAAATTCCTCGTTAGAGTTTACATCAAATGTTATTTAAACTAGATCCAAACTCTATTATGTAGATTTAACATTCGATTAAAAGAAAACATGGGATATAGAATTGTAATATTCGTTGAATCATGATATGAGGACATGCAATATTTCGAGTACATAAAATAATATGAATTAATTTAAAAAAAAACGTGAAAGAGAAGGTATAAGGTAATATTGTTAATTCCCCTCTGTTGATAGTTTTTCTTCATTTGTCAAAATCTTCACCTTCGTGCCATTGACTTGGTGTACAAAAAGTAAGCAAGGTATTTATATAGAATCTTCGGGTGCGTTCATTTCGCAGAAAATGAGTGATTTAGAAAATATTTTCTGAAAAATGATTACTTATATTGTTTAGAAAAATTAGTCAATAAAAAATATTTTTATCATCAATAACAATTTATGCCTAACTATTTTCATGGGCGATAAACAAAAATTTCGATTCATTTATTTTTCTAGATGATATAAGCGATCATTTTTCAAAAAATATTTTTCAAATTACTCATTTTCCGCGAAACGAACGCATCGTTCATGAGAGTTAAATAATCTCGTCTCTCTAGGCCATTTGCTCCTCTCTATTTGTAGAGAATTAGAGATGATTTTTTCAAGATCATCTGCCAATTTCATATATTTCTGCTTTCTTTTTTATGAAAATTCTTCTTTTTGATGAATATCTAATAATCCATGACGTTGTAATGATAATATAAGACAAAACGAATGGTTGGATATCTTGTAGAAATATGCACTAGTTTTTTTTATATTTTTAAAGAAATTCACAATATTTCTTTCCCGCAAATTGCATATCTAGATGTCCCTTGATTTATTTTTAATATTCCTTCCTTTTCTTGTGTAAATTTCTTTGCCAACAGCTGATTGTTTATATATTTTGCATTTATCGATAGTTCAAGTTAATTATTGTTTCAAACATTATAAATCTTAATATGGTTGTATCATGATACTATGTTAATATATTTTTATTGACATTAAGATCTTTAACGTGTTATGTAGACATTCATGTCACAATAATGAAATACTGCAAACCCCATATTTTGACATCTTTATGAGAAGAAATTGATATCAAAGTAAAATAAGCATGAGATATTAAAATAAAATGTGATGCGGACTATACTTTGAATGTTAAAATATGTTTTGGAATTTAATATCAGCCAAACAAAAGGTATTGAATATATTAAAAGGAATTACCACAATGCCAACAAACCATTAAAAACTTTTTTAGTGCATTGTCCTGATCGCTTTGCAAAATAGTCATCAAAATTACCTTACTTTGTTGTCAATGAGTCCAAACACATCCGTTTGTCTGATATTTCTGATAGAAGCAACAACCGTGACAAAAATCAACATTATCTAGTCTTAGTTATCATCACTAAATGTAGCTTGGTTGATTATATGCCAATACAATGTCTAGAATAAAAGATATCACCAGTACCTTAATTTTCGTATGACACTCATGTTAGTGTCATATTATTTCTATGGATTACTTGAGTGCTATAACCCTTAAAAAGAAAACGTTTACTTGAATAAGGTTGGCGATTTCCATTGATGAAAAATCCGACGTGGCATTGATTATAGCTATATAATTAGGGATGGCTCTTTGGAGGAGGGACATGAATATTGGTAGAATCGACTACAGGGGCGATATGTTGCACGCGGCTAGCAATTTGAAACGGTGTCAAGCTGTCCATACGGTTGATTTCTCATCCATTAGAAGAGTTTTCATCGATCCCATCATCTCACCTGCACGATAGAAGAGATCACTTGTGATCTGAACGCGGCCTGTTTATCTAAGCACTAATGATTGAGAGATGAAGATGGAAGATAGGCACTTTTCACATGCCAAGGATCCATCAGGAGTAAAACGAAAGATGGGAGTGGTAACTTGTGTTGCAGTCATATATCCTAATAGTGCCTCTATTTGATTTATTTGGTCGTGCAATTAGTTCCATCTGAATAACACGTAGTACGGAAAGAGCTAATGGTTTTGCTAAAAGATTTCTTTTCCATTGCTCGGACACTCGGCAATGAAATTATCGGCAACGTTGGTGATAACCAGGATTATCCTATTGTCACTCGCTTTTTTCTTATCCACCATGAAAGTCCCCGTTTCATTTCATCTCCAAGGATGGTGTCCTTGCATATGTCGGAGCTGTTCCATCAAAATACACATTGATCAGTAATTCCAAGACTCAATTGACTTCATGGAGAGAGTATCCATTGCAATGCAATGGACAACTTATATTACTCCGTGATGGCTATTCAAGAACTAACCTTGAGCATATATTAATTATTCGGCAATGAGATTTATCCTGGATTCAATATCAATTGCCTGAATTTAGAAATAGAGTGCCAAAGGCGCATACATGTACGAGGTGTGCATGAGTGTGCGGATGCACGAATCCGATCATTTGCAATAAGTTAAAACAATAATAGCATCTACCTTCATGAACAGATCAACATCGGACCATGGGCGTATTCCATCATCTTTCCCTCTCCTTGAGAGCTCAACTAGTAAAATCTAATTAAGCCAATAAAGAAACAGATCTGAGCTTCTTCAAGTGACTGATTAAAGGAAAAAAAAAGGAATGGTCATGAGTTAGACATTCCTAGAAGGTGATACCATAACGAGGACTGCTCCCTCGGAATCTCGCTTAAACAATAAATGTCTCCTTCACAGTAAGATCACCCCAATGCTCCCTCGGAATCTCGCTTAAGAATGGTCATGAGCTAGACATTTCCTTTTTCTTTAATTAGAGTAATTGAGCCACAAATACAGATCAGGAGCTTTCCTTAGATCATTGACGTTCGGTTAAGAGTGTAGCCTCATCAAAGGAATGGACCTTTTGCTCCTACGAGAGCCTTTGTGACCTATCCGTTTGCATTGCAAGGACGGCGGGTTTCATAGTTACTAGACCTATTAAATGGGTCTTAAAACCCATATATGACCCATTTAAAAAATAAATGGGTCAATATAACTTTGAAAAGCCCATTTTAAATGTGTCTTAAAGTTTTAAGTCTATCATAAATGGGTTTTAATCGGTTGAGTGTGAAACCCATTTTCAACCCACCCCCTTTTTATAAAAATATATCTTTTAAAATTGAATATTTTTCTTTTTCTTTTTTCTTTTCTTTTCTTTCTCTTTTCTTTTTTTCTCTTTCTCTTTTCGGCCGGTGGCCGGCCACTGGCCACCGGCCACAGGGGAGGAACGACCTCGCCATAGGTCGACGAGGCGTTGGGCTCACCAGAATCTGGCGAGCTCGGCCTCGTCGGCCTGTGGCGAGGCTCCGACCTCGCCAATCTAGCGAGACTTGAGGTCGCCGGCCTTGGGCGAGCTCGAGGTCGCCAATCTAGCGAGGCCGAGGCCTCCCCAGCCTCAAGCAAGGTCGAGCTCACTCGAGGCCAGCGAGCTCGAGTCTCGCCACAGGCCGACGAGGCCGAGCTCGCCCGATTCCGGCGAGACTGGGGCCTAGCCGATCTGGCAAGACTCGAGCTCGCCCGCAACTGGCGAGGCTTGGCTTGCTGGAATCAGGCAAGCTCGAGGCTTGCCTAAGGCCGGCGAGGCCTCGATTTCGTTAGATCAGCGAGCTCGTCCTCGCCGGTGGCCGGTAGCAGGACATCGACTGTCGTCATGGCCGGCCACCGGCCAAAAAAAAAGGAAAAATTAAAAATTAAAATAATTAAAAATTGGATTTAAAAAAATAAAAAATATTAAAATTAATAAAATAAAAATAAAAAATAATTAAAAATTGTATTGTATGAAAATGTTTTAGTAGTATGATTTTTAAAAAAAGTCATAAGAAATAAATTTTCCTATATTTAGTTAAATATAGAAGTATTTTAGCAATATGGATCGGGTCGGGTCGAGTATCGGTCAGGTCAAGTATGGGTCGGATATTTACATTACAAATAAATAAGTTATAAACGGGTTAATGGGTCAATTTGGGTTGGACCTTTTATGATCCGATCCAAACCCGATCCGACCCACTCGTTTAACAGGTCTAACGGTTACGTACCTTATTTTAACGTATCGGTGCATGCACGCCTCACACCCCTAATTTCTTTCATATCTTTATTTTCCCTGGAGAGAGGGAATACTCTCTGAAAATTTTACATTACGATGATCCTGAGATCTAGAAGAAGATCGAGAAGAAGCCTGTTAAGGACTTGCTCGGATCTAATAGAATTGATGAAGTATAATATAGGAGTAGAGTGCATTCGTGCAGCGTGCGAATCTTCGTAAGATAACATACGCATAGAATTAGATTAATTCGAATATAAGGAGGAGACGAAGAGCAGGTGAAATATCCAAATTAAGAATAACTCGCATCATTAATCCAAAAAAAGAAGAAGAAAAAGAGTGACTCACGATTTCCCTCTCCACTGATTGGACCGCCCAGGGATGAGGAGGTAGGCCCTCATCCATCAGATAACTCCTCGTCATCCAGTGGCACATCCTCGTGATTTTGTGAACAACCGAGCCGAAAAGCTTTGGTATGCATAGAAACGTTTCTGTTCCAGAAATAATTTCTGATCAGAAATAATTTATTCTATTTCTATTTTTTGGAACAGTTTTTTAGCAAAAAATAGCGTTTATTAACTGCACAAAATTTTTATTTCTGGAATAGAAAAAGAATAGAAACGCGTTTACGGCGCAAATGATCCATTTCTATTCCATGGACGAGTTTCTCCCTTCTGGACTACCGGCGGAGGACGGCGGATGGCGGTGGGAGGCGGAGGACAGTGGTCGGCGACGGGAGGCAGTGGAGCACGATGGTCAGCGGCGGAGCACGGTGGTGTCGGGCGACGGTGACGGCAGCGGGGGGCGCCGGCGGGAGGTGGCTGGCGGCGGAGGGTGGCCATCGTCGGTCGATGGAGCATGGCGGCCGGTGGCGAAGGATGGCAGCCGATGGTGGGTGACCGCTGGCGTGGGGTGGCCAGGGGCGGGAGGTGGCCAGCGGCCAAGGGCAACCGGCGTCGGGTGGTGGCGGGCGTCGAGCGGTGGGCACAATGGCCGGCGGCGGAGGATGGCGGCCGGTGGTGGGTGGCGGTCGGCGGAGGAGGACGGCGACCGGTGGTGGGTGATCGCCGGCATCGGGTGGTTGGCGGGGGGAGGCGGCCAGCGCTGGGTGGCAGCTGACGTCGGGCGATGGAGCATGGCGGCAAGCGGTGGAGGACGGCGGCCGGTGGCGGGTGGCGACAAGCGTCGAGCGGTGGAGGATAGTGGTCGACGACAAGAGGCGGCCAGCGAGCGGGAGGCGACCGGCGAACGTTGGCCGGCGGGCGATGGCGAAAGGCGGGCGATAGGTGGCGGCAAAGGACGACAAGAGGCGGCGGTAGGCGAGTTGCGGCCGATGGATGGATTGTTTCTTATTTTTGGAGGATTTCAGAAAAAAAAAATCGTTTCTTTTTTCTTGTTCCAGAAACAAGAAGCAGATTTTTTTTGCTTCTTATTTCTGTTCTAAATCTATTTCGGGAATACTTTTTTGTTCCAGAAATAAAAAAATAAATTTTTTTTACTAAATAGATTTCTATTTTTTTTTTATTTCGGAAAACAAAAGAACAGAAAAACAAAAACAAAGAAACAAAAATGTTACTGAACAGACTTTTATAGCCCCGCACACAAAAAGCCCCCTGAAGCCATCAACGGTTTATCTCTTGAAGCAGACGACGAAGAAGAAGAAGAAGATGGCGATCGTCATCCGCTGCTCTTGCTTCTTCACTCGGCCAATCTCGCCGCAATCTCCGCTTTCCGATCTGTCCTCCGTCAGAAACCGCATCTCCGGTCAGTTTCTCTCTCCTCGGAGGAGGAGGAAATTCTTCTCGCTGTACTTGCTTCGCTTGTTTTCGGCTGTATGTGATTAGAGTCTCGAGCTGATCCGTAGCTCCTGCTCTTGAATATCGGTCGAGTGACGGTGGACTGTGAGGAAAAATTAGGGCTCGAGCTATGATTCTCGGAGCTGTTACGGAGCATTTTTTAATTTATGAGGTTGTGCTAATGTGATGAGCTGTGTGATGGAATTGAGTGCGCTTGGTGTTGCGTTGGGTTCCATTTTGCTCGAAATTCAGTTGGTGCAGCTTAAAGATTTGAGCTTTTAGCCGTAAGTAAGTTTGTGTCCTGTTGTAAATGTTTTGTGTGCGATTCGGAGTTGTTTAAGGGGAAAATCAATCTTTCCCGAAATCACAAGCCTGGGGGCATGTATAAATCAAGAGTGTCGAGGAGGCACTCTATGCATTAATTGGATTTGAAAACAGTTGTTTCAATGGTGGGTTAGTTGTGATAATTCCCATGACTTTGAGAACTTAGTTTATGCAGTTGAATGCTCGTAGCAATAGTGAATTCCCACGAAGATCACGAGGATGGATGTTATTTAGGCATAAAAGGACTGTTAGCTCTAGTGGGGAACTACATTTGCATGAGTATGTCCCCGAATAAGTGATTGTAAATTTGATTGTCTTGTGTTATTGAGATGAACTAGATGAACCTCATGTTCATCACCTTCCGTAGTGAATAGGAAGGTTTCATAAAGTGAATTCCACAAACATTAGTTGCTCATTGAATTTGGTATCACCCATCAGAACTCTATGTTTCTACTTTTTTTTTTTTGGTCAGCCTAGATTGCTTACCAAGAGTTCACAGATCACCATGGTGTTTGTTTCTCATAATAGTTAGTTCTCTTAAGCAGGGAAACCAGCATCTCTTCCTGCTAAATTCAAGAAGTTCGGGCATGCTTCCTGTGAACCATTTGAGATTCATTATCCAGTACAAAACAGGAAATCGATTTTACACCACCATCATGCAACATTTACCAGCTCATCAGGTATGCTGGTGAGTCTTCACATGTTAATTTTGTGTTCTCTCTTCAGTCCCGTGATTGCTTTTCTTTTTCTCGTGAAATTTGCGAATGAGGGTATTCGAATTTATGGTTTTACTTCATTTCCAGTCTGAACGAATATACACCCACAGCTCACATTTACCATATGGTTCTCTCCCTCTTCCTGGTTAGAAAGTGTGGACAATCTATTGAAACCATCGCAGATGAGGCATAGATTCACTTATTTGTATACCGAGCGTTGAAACTTGAAAAGCACATTGGTGACATTAAATTGTGACATCTGATTATAGTTTATTCTGGTTCCAGGAAAGATTACATTTCAAGTTCCCTGCTGCGGCTCTCCTCATCACTAATGGCCTCATGTTGACAGCACCTTTTCAGGCTTTGGCTGAAACCTGTGAGGCTGAGAATTCCTTGCTCAATATGCCTTCGCTGCTTTTTGTAGCCCTTGTTGGAGCCACTGTTGGAGGTAAATTTATAGAACATGTTATGCATCTGTTTCACTATTTGCATTGAATTTGCAAGTTGAGATTTCGTTGTAATATGTGTATAGAGGATATTAGTTTTAGCAGAAAATTAGAAGCATAAGTCTGTTATAGTGTCATCCTTATAACTTGATAACTTCATGAAAGGGTTACTTGCACGACAAAGGAGAGGTGAACTCGCTCGGCTTAATGAGCAGCTGCGCCAGATCAATGCAGCTTTAAGAAGACAAGCTAAGATTGAATCTTATGCCCCAAGCTTGAGTTATGCTCCCGTGGGTACTCGAATTGCAGAAAGTGAAGTTATCGTTGATCCAAGGAAGGAAGAGTTAATTTCTCGACTAAAATCTGGGAAGAACTTTTTGAGGAATCAAGAACCAGAGAAAGCATTGAGGGAATTCAAGGCAGGTTTGGAGCTAGCACAGATTCTGGAGGATCCTATCGAGGAGAAAAAGGCTGCTAGAGGCTCGGGTGTGTCTTCTACTTGTTGAGTTATATATTAGATATCTTAGTATGAGATGGAATTTTCCTTTATCATTCCATCAGGTTTCATTTTACTAATATATTGTGAGAGGGCAACCGGGTTTCCAAGGATTTAGTTCTTATTATTCCAATTTCTTTGTAAAAGTCACTTATAACATTTGAAGGAAATATATCCTTGTTGATCACTGCAGCTGCAAGCATTTCCTTCATTTTAGTAGCATTTGAGTTAGCTAATGAAAGTGAAAAGGAGTACCAGGATTGATTGTCTTCATATCTGAATTTGATTTCAGGAGCCTCGCTTCAGAGGCAGGGCAAGTTTCGTGAAGCCATTCAATACCATGCAATGGTTCTGCAGATTTCTGAGAGAATAGGGGAGGATTCAGGAAATACAGAAGCTTACGGAGCAATTGCTGATTGTTACACTGAGCTGGGCGACCTAGAGCGAGCAGCGAAATTTTATGACAAGTATATTGCAAGGTTGGAATCAGACTAATAAAGGCAGCTTGCTTGATTGGTAAAGTAGTAAAATCATAGTTTAGTAGAGGTTATCAATAGCTCGCGGCTAAGAGGCACCGACTTGTCTTGCGGATCAATCAAGTTTTGCATCTGTACACATGTAGCAAAGCAGGTTCAGTTTTCTTTCATGTTGTGTACATCTTGATTTCATTTTTTCCATTAGATCTATGTTTTGTAACATCGAAATGTTGGCTGATCGCACCTTTACTTTGTAAGAACTTCTGAGAGGTGTATAATTCAAATGTAAGTTGGCTCTTCCTTTCTCCACTTTTTTTACTCTTTTTTTTTTAGAGATCGAAGGTTGGAGGTTTGAAACGTTCACATGATCTGGCAATCCAAAACCGACAAACCTGGTTGCTTGGGCACTTAAGAAGGTTGGTATTGAGTGTCACTACAGTTCATTTCCAAGATATTTGTAGTATCCATGACCCTAACATAGTTCTCAGGCAGAAGCTTAGGCAGTTAGAAATAACCTGCAGCTGGAGTATGATTAGTGACCCATAGTCGATCATGTATATTGTTCTAACTTGAACTGCGGAACTTCTTGTGGTAATTATTCCTGGACAGGCTACAAAGTATGCTCAAAATGAGAGATTTCTTATAACTGCATTTAATCTTGTCACGCCATTACGAAATTAATATTGTACATATAAGAAATAAATTGGGCCCTAATCCTGGTTTGAATATAGATTTGGTCTCTCGATTGGTGTCTTTTCTTGCAGCGTGGTCCTCAACTTTCTTTCGCAATGTCACCCTCTAACTTTAGAGCAAGTCACTTTTGGTCCCGCCAACACATTTTATTTTCCAGCAAGAACAACCGTTTAACGCAAGTGAAAGTTGCTCCTTGCAAGGAATTAATGATGCATATAGATTTTCTACAGACTCTTGGTAAAGTCTGATTGCTCATGTCAACGGAATTGGCCCAAGAATATGTCTGATCCTTTCCTCCATTTCAGGTTACATTGTGACAGACAAGTCGGGAAACAACGTGAAATTTGATATAAGCAGGGGGACCAAATTTATAATTCAAATAACCCAAAGCAAGTACTTTTTCAGATGAATTCAAAGCTGATAATTATAAACCCTAGAGTCTGAGTTCAAGGCTCTCTGAAGAATCAGCTTTGAGGAAGATGAATTGAACTACCCTCCTCGTGTCTGGATGCTGCAGTAGGAGAGTTCCTCACGTAAGGAGCTCTCGCCGAAGCCCTGAAAAAACAAGTGTGAGCAAAGAAAGCATGAATCGCATTGTATTCGATAATTTGAAGAAGTTCGCTTCTTATGAAAGAAGTTCCTATAGACATCCCAAATTTGTGTTCAGAGCCTCTCTTTTAGCTCAAACTAACTAGTAACTGATATCGTCTGTAGACTTATTCTATCATTGACATTACAATTCCATTACAACTTTAAAAATTTCCTAAGATTTGATTAGGGTCTCATTATATCTACGAATCTCAACAGCTCGGTCTACTAAAATGAGTTCATGCAAAATCTTCTCGTGTGACACTGACATTGTTATTTCATCCCATAGTAACACTAGTCCTTCTAGCTGTCAATAACACTAATCTTCGGCAAAAGTGTCAAAAAAGTCCTAAATCTTTTGTATTGATGCCAATTTAGTCCTAAACCTTTTTTTTTTGCCAATTCAGTCATAAACCTTTGGCATTTGTGCCAATTTAGTCCTAAACCTTTTTTTGGTGCCAATTCAATCCTAAACCTTTTGCATTTGTGCAATCCTAAACCTTTTGCATTTGTGCCAATTCAGTCCTAAACCTTTTTTTGGTGCCACTTGAGTTCTAAACCTTTTGCATTGGTGTCAATTCAGTCATAAACCTTTTTGAGCTAAATTAACCGGAAGGATTGAATTGGCACAGATACAAAAGGTTTAGGACTGAATTGGCACCAATGAAAAAGGTTTAGGACTGAATTGGCACCAAAAAAAGGTTTAGAACTCAATTGGCACCAATATAAAAGGTTTAGGACTTTTTTGACACTTTTCCCCTAATCTTCTTGTGTGACACTGACACTGTTTTACGGGGTTGTTTATCTGGGTCGGGTTAAACGCTTCTAATCCAATTGGATCACGACAAGATGACCCTTCTTGGGGACCTAGAACCATGAACAAGCTTCCATTATATTTGCATTCCTTTCAAGATGATACTTCTTTGTTAGCAACAATTTTCAGATAACACTTTTTTTTTGTTCTGGAACAGTCCAAATCCTTTGAAACCAATGAAGAAGAAAGCTCACCTGTCCTTTCTCTTTGATAGGAATCTGTGAAGTGAAGCCCTCCTTGCAATAGGCAGATCTAAAGTAAAAAAGAGAAAAAGATATTACATCAGAGAGCAAGTTAACTATTTAACAGAGCTAACTGATGCTTAATCATCTGTTTATTTGCAATTACCAGAAGCAGCAGCTTCAGTTTTGGCTTGAAGAAGTTCTTGATATGTGGAAAGTCCAGCTCCAACACTACTATTTTGTGCACTGGCCATGAGTTTTGCATGACCAGTCTTGTTACTTCCACCACCATTGATAACCAAATGACTGGAAATGTGATCGGGGCTAAATTTTGCAGCATAACTCATCACTGCCTTCATCTTGTCAACCGGAAAATCATCAAAGACGTGCACGCTTCCGGCGTAAAATATGGTTATTTGATCATTTTTCACCATTTTGTTATTAACATCTTTCCTGACACAAGCGGGAGATATGTATCAACTACGCATGTTAGGAAATTCCACCATGGTATATATCAAGAAAAAGATTTGACACCCAAATATGGGATATTAAATATATCCAATCCAATCACAGCTCCAGTAGCATTGCAGATATCAACACTTTATATACAATTCATAAGTTGTAGATCTACAGCTTTGACATGAAAACGGCACCTGAGGTCGTTCGGTGCTGCATTTGCTATGGAGTTTGCCTTGGAGGATTGATCACCAACGTGGGATGATGCGGGGGCTGAACACTCCATGTTCTTCAACAAGTTCATCGTTTTCCGTTGTGGCTGAGCTGAATCATCTGATCTTATCGCTGCATTTTTATAAGGGTTAGCAACAAATTTGTCTTATAAATGAAACGATACATTATTTCAACGAGATCAGCTCATTTGCTCACTCGCTCTCTCTATCTGCTTAATTTACTCTCATTGTCGATTGCACTTCTTTGGTACAACATGAGGGTAATGACGTAGTTTCCTCGCACATAGCATTTGAAAGCATTATGTTCATCGTAGGAGGCAACGTATTTGAGAAAAATACAGGCTAGTACAAATTTTGAGTAGGTTTATTTTTTTTCGCAGTCAAGTAACATCGAAGGCCAGATTTCAGGCGCCATTTTAAGTCCGCGTTCTAAAGGAAAATTACATCCACGTCAATAGTAGAGAATTTGGGATTTACTTTCTTGTGGCCCGTTGTTGCTTCGGGTAGGAATCGAACCTGAAACTTCACCATTTCGAACAAAAGGTGCGAAGTGCAATTTTTGTTCAAAAATTTATATATTCCTATGTTTTTGCCATGAAAACTGTGTTTTCAGGGAACGTAATTCCCTTGTATAAATTAACTCGCTCTACTGAGCTGGAAGATCGTCATCGACACTACTTCCACTTCTGAAAATAGTACCGACTTGATATTTGAGTTCATGGCATGTTATTTGAGAACAGATATATTTTAGTGTTGAGAGGATTCTAATTTCCAGTCCTTGCTTTTTATTTATCAAACTGCTTCAAGAAAAGCTAAAAGAGAATGCAAAGACCAATATTGGAAGAACTAACGCCTGTAATCAAAGGTTTTAGCACAATAAAAAGTGCATCTTTTTTTACCATCAATACGATTATGAATCTCAAAAACGAAACTTTGTACCGCTAGAAAAGGAATAAAAAGGGTTTTGTCCTCCATCTTTGTGAAGATGAATGCTGGGGAAAGATAAAAGCCTCTGACCTTGGTCCTCCATTTTCTCAGCTATTCCAGTAAGGGCTCTCTTCTCCTTCAAACGATGGCTCAACTGGTTGAACATCTGTTGAAAGCTTGATTTCTCCATTTCACCTACAAAACCAATCTCTCTCTCTTTCTCTCTCTCTCAAATGCTTGCTTGCTTATGAAAGGGAAGCAAGTTCTTGAAGTCTCTCTAGTCTCTGTCTTCTTTTCCCGTTTTGTTTCTTCTCTTCCCTTTTTCCTTAGCTATCTAATGATTTGGTGAGGAATGGGACAGGAAGAATATAGGAAAGGCCATGTTCAAAGAATTTTCGTTGAACCTGATTAGTTTTTGAGAGATGTGCTTCCCTTGATTTCTTTTTCTTTCCTTATCTTTGAATTCTACAAAATTCATCGCATCTTTCTCTGAATTCAAGCACGTGTTGTACATGCATTCTGGGAGGAAAAGGAATAAAGATAGAAGCAATGATTGAGACATAAGCATGCACTTCACCTGTCTGTACTTGGAGAGATAGAGAGAGAGAGAGAGAGAGAGAGAGAGAGAGAGAGAGAGAGAGAGAGAGAGAGAGTGGTGGAGGTGGACCAAGGGAAGACGAAAGGAACTTTCTGTGTAATTACTTGCTTATCCAATGAAGTTGATTAACAAGTTGGAATTGAAACTGGTACAAGTCTCACCTACCATGATGCTGAAGTAGGTCCCCCCTCATTTCATCACCTAATTATTGCTTGAACAATGAACATGGTCAAGTGGAATACTCAACCGAGAAACTCTCAACATAGTTAGGTCGAAATGCTTATATTCACTCTAAGGTGTAGAACAAACTCTCCCCCCCCCAGCCAATGTCGTGATGCACATGCCTACGCTGGCAGAGGAAAAAAAAGGGTAAAATGATTATATTCGCATGCATTTAACAAAAATGACAAGAATCAACGATTGCAGCTGCACCATTCCAAATTCTAATTTCTGTTTCTGGACCGATATTTCCCTCATTTTTCATGGTTGATGATTACCAATTGACTTTTTAGAGTAAAATCTGCAACTTTGTTGACTGATCTACTTAGTTTATGAAATACATTTGTCATTAGAAGAAGGACATTAATTATGATATGATCCCTCTTATTGATTATCGAAATTAATTAATATAATCTTCTGAACTCAACTCTTAATGTGGCTAAACTTGGAATGACCCTGATTCAGGGTAAGTCGACTTGAATTATTGAGATGAAAACAATAGCAAACCAACACGAAGAATGTGAATAACCCAAATGAATATTCATTTTATAGACTCCTTTCTCGATAAATTTATAGCGAGGAGGGAGATGCGACTAAAGAAGTATAAATGATTATAGGCCTCAAAGCCCAACAGACTGGCCAGTCCATCAACTAAATTGGCTCAGATAAAGAGTCAACCTTATTGGGCTCGAATTGCACGGGCCTGGGCAAGTAATGGGCGGGTTGGCATGTTTCATTTGGCCCAACTATTTTAAACGTCCGAAAAAAGGGAGATCTGATCATGCGCTCGGCGGCCTACGAGCTCGCCCGGGCCACAATGGCCGGAAGGGCGCCCTTGGCGGGCTGGGCAAGCTCATCTAGTTATAAAGGTCGCACCCGCCAGACAATTTTTGCACATATTTGTTTTGGTACGTGCAGGCGTGGACAACAAATTAAGCCCGACCTAAAGATTGGGAAAGATTTGGACGGAACATAAAGCGTGGAAATATATAATAGGCGAGGTAAATAAGGGCCGGGAAAGATTTGAACCCCGGACCTCCTGCTCAATGCAAAATAAAATTTTGCGAAACAACCGCCAATTGTTCGAAAAGTTTAAGCCATCAGAAGAACGTGAAAATATGATGTTTACATATTCTAATATGCAACACCTCATTTCTTGCTTTTCATGCCGACTTTAATTGGCACTTTTAAGCCAAAGCCAACTCGGAATTCCATATTTGGGGGATTCTATTACCACAGCAGAGTAACAACACAACACAACACATTCCTGCATAACCTGAGAAGGAAAGCTGAACTCTGAAGAACAGATGATGATCCCTCGATTCATTTAGCCTGCTTTCGGGGCAAACAAAGGGGATTGCCAGAAGGAGACCCAACGAGCTAATTCGATCCAAAGCAGACAGCCTGTTCAACCAGATAAGCCTGTGCCAATTAACTTTCAAACACTCTCTGTTCCTCACGGTATTTCCGAGCAGTGGAGGAATCCAACGATCCACGGGGAAGAAGCAGTACAAACGACTCAATCAGCAAAACATTTGAATTAGGCAAAAAATGAAATCACAAAAGAGCCATTTGAACAGCACATTAGTGCAACTTCAAGCAATTTTGTTATCGCATGTATTTGAAGTACTCTCATATAAAGTTCCTCAATTTTAGAAACCCAATACGAATTTTGCCGACCGCATATCGTGCTATCCTCAAAAGAAAATCACTCTTATAAAATAATTATGGATCAAATAAATGTCACTGATTTTCAAAACTTTTTAAATTAGATATCTTTGCAATTGCAGCGCTAAATTCTGTCGATGAATATGGTCATTTCACATTCGATGTGAGTGAAAGAAAAATGCACCGATGAAATAACAAAATAAGATGAAGCTAAGTGCATCATAGAAAAATACGAAAAAAAAAATACAATAGAAAATGGGATTGGCCTGACCCTAATTGTAACCAACAAGTTCCATTCCAACTCATTGACAGGTATATAGTAGAGCATGCAAGTCAACCTTACTCTGCAAGCCAAATACAGCTGTATCTTCTACACTATTTTATACATTATACAGTTCTTAAGGAAGGACCAAAAAAAAAAAAAAAGAACAGGCTCAAATTCATATGCTATTCTTCACCTGGCACTCAACAGCACACCCCCTTCTGCTCTGGAATCCCATTTAATAAAATGCAATTTTTTTTTTTACAAAGTTTAGCAATACCCAAAAAAAAATAAAAATAGATTCTTACACAAAGTCCCATACTTGCACATTGTATCCGGACAGTGAATATGTACTTTGACACTACAAAGCTTAGTCAAGCATTGATTGAAGATCCGTGTCTTCTTTGAATTCGCGACTTGCGTGGTTGGTCGTATGTTTCTAGAAAAGTGTTACCATCTTGCTATGACTTTTGGGAAATTTCCAAAGAAAATGACCCAAAAGAATCGATCTACTTCCCCTTTAATTTGATGAGAAAACTTTGATATCGTGCAATAACTCTCGAATGAAATGGACCGATCCCATAAGCAAAGCAAGACCGCAACTCGAAAAGAGGTTCGAGTCCCTGTGAGAGCTGTTCTTCTCCAAGGGCCTCCTGCTCCAGTAATCAAGGTTCGAGAAGACTAAAGTTTGAAAGGAAAAATTGAATTGATTCTTCTCGAGGCATGTACGGCGTTGATATAGCCAATGCAATGGCGATCGAACTTTTTCCTAATCACAGAAGTTCGATTAGCGTCCCCGCGATGCTCGTTAATCTTAATCTAGACCATAGGAAAAAGGGATTGCATGATCTCCTTCTAGAAATGAAAATTTTCTTTCAAATTTTAATTGGCTGGACATGCAAGCGGGGACATCACATGGGAGAGTGCCTCGAATCCCATGCACCCACTCGTGCGCCTCATTAAAATTCATTTCCTCTTGCTCTAGACTGTCGTTTATCGATTATTTTGTTAATAATTGTTCTTGTTTTATGCACTGGCCTATCGAAACCCGACACCTGTTATAAAAAAAAAAAAAGATTTCCCAGAGATCACAACGATATGGAAACAAAAACTATTTGCAAATGCCCCGATTCTTTTTTTGTATAAATCTCTTGCGTACGTGCAAGCAATGCACGCACGTGAATGCTGGCCTTAATCTATTGATCCGCGGATTGTTTGACTTTGATCCTTAAGCTTCTTGATTAATCTACACCCTAATATCGTACATGGCCCAAACCGAGACAGCTAATTCGTTTTGTTAATCAGTTGCCAGCATGATTAGGCTCTTATTGCAGCGAGCAACCCTGGACAAATGATGCACGCGAGAGCAGCTCGATCGATCGACCCGAGATTCGGTTTGCTTTGGGAACAGCAAGGGCTAATTCTAAAAAAAAAAAAATAAACTTTAACTTTAACCTGAGTGACAATTCTTGCCCGGACTTTTTTTCGTCTTATAAAAAATCACCGATTTTCACTTAAATCTCAAATCTGGTTCCGTTGAAATGTCCAACTTGATTACTCCACCTCAGTAATAAATTCATGTCGCTTGCTAGATGGATTCAAAGCACTATTCATTATCTTCTTTTATGAACCATGTCTTGAAGGAATAACGGTGAAGTTGTTCACAGTCTTATTAACTTCATTAGCAAGTCAAAAAGATCTCTAGATTCTCTAGCCGGCCTCCACTGTTTCGTCGTAATCTAAAGTTGTGGACCACCACCAACCTTTTTTTATGAAACAAGTCCAAGCCCTCCCTCTGAAACTTCGAAGCCTACGTCGAATGGACATTAATCAATTGATCTCATTTAATATATCGGGCTCTAATGATGGATATTAATAAATGCATTATTAGGAAGTAAAGTGAAGGAGATATAAAGATGTGCCTTGCCAAAGTGCTTGTAACAATCTATAAGATCTCAAGCTTTGGTTAATGGGAGCCACATTTGGGACTTGAATAAATGTTAGTTATATTTACTAAAATAAAAAAAAGTTCGGATCAAAATTATAACTCAAAATAAAATTGATGCTTTTTTTTTTTTTTGAAATTAACCGGAACAACATTTGGATACTCTACAACACTGGTGATGGAATCAAGATAGACTTTTCAGAAGACTGATTGCTGTGACACTGTTTCGGTTGTGAGCAATGGACGCCTGAGTTGGACTCCCTGGTCGACGTACAGAGTGACCGCCGCCCTCCCTTCCGTTAGGTGCTATTATGCATCGACTACAAATATAGCACGTCGAATTATCGACGTTCGAAATGTGCCGCGATTGCTATTTTGCTACTAGGCCTCGTATACTTTGATAGAAAAAAAAAATTTGATACCAGCACTTTTTTTTTGTTTTTCAATGTAAATAATCGTTATTTATGATATACGCTATTCTTGACAAGAACATCAAAACACAGTACTTCCATAAGCGTCACTTTCAGATTGTTTCCGCGAAATTCGGAGGAAAATGACTGAGATGCGTTTGTTCGGGTGTTGGTGGTTTGAAATTTAAATGCCCAGCAATTTCAGAAGCTCCAGTTGTAATGAAGGAAACTACTTTTCTCACTAATGTTTACATTTTTTTTTTAGGTGGAACGACATCGATAGTTCCTTTACTTTTGTTCGAAATTCAAAATCGTCGATTTATTTCTTTTTTTTTTTGGTCCAAAATCGTTCCGGTACGTTTTACCGTCAGTCCTTCGGTTAAATGTGGCTACCGAAGTGCTGATTCGGCAACAGAAAATTAAGGCGGCAATCCGAAAGCACGTGTCGTTTTTTTTTTCTTTAATCGGTACATTCGTTGCTAGCGTGGCCATAAAAAAAAGTAGAAATTCGAAAAGAAAAGCTTACGTTTAGTAAAAATGAAAAAAAAAGTTTTAATATCACGAAAAATCTCAAACTTGTACATCTGTGATAAATTTACCAAAAATTACTTTTTTGACCACAAAAAACTCAAAACTGGTACAATTGTGATAATTTTACCCCGAATTATTTTTTTGACCACAAAAAACCCCACACCGGTACACTTGTGATAATTTTACCCCAAAACTAATTTTTTAACCATAAAAAACCCAAAACTGGTACACCTGTGACAAATTTACAATCTGTTAGTTTCCGTCAAATTTTACTGTTAAATTGCTAAATTTAATGACACGTGGTGATTGATGGGCGTACCGGTTTTGGGTTTTACCCCTCTGTTTGTCACAAGTTTACCAATATATGATTTTTCATGATATTAATCTAATTTAACGGATACTAACGGAGGGCAAATTTGTCACAAATGTACCGTTTTTGGATATTTGACTGTCAAAAAATTAGTTCGGGCTAAAATCGTCACAAGTGTATCAGTTTTTGGATATTTGACTGTCAAAAAATTAGTTCGGGATAAATTTATCATAGGTGTACTAGTTGGGGAAAAATTAGTTAGGGTTTTTTGTGGTAAAAAAAATAGTTCGAGGTAAAATTGTCACAAATGTATCAGTTTGGGATTTTTCGTGATATTAAAAAAAAAAAAAGAATAGACACGGCATGAGGGGGCTTGATAGTTGTAGGACCACCACCGTCGCATTGGTCCTACCCACTCAACGGCGCCGACCGCTACTACGGTGGCGGTGATCGCGTTCATCGTGGATCGAGAATCCGGATCTTTTATCTCCGACGCAACACTACGCCGTGGCTACTACCGCAACAGTAGGGTAGCCGATCCACGGCGACCAACCGTCGCAACTTTAAGATAAACTCTAGAGCTATCCCCACTCCTAAGGTCGGAACAAAGTCATCCCAAGAATTGATGAGAACAGCATTCGATCACTCCTTATTCAGGCCATCAAACAAACTGTGCACTAAAAGCTAAGCCTAACATATAAAAAGATAACCTTTTTATTCTGTCTCGTAAAGGGGGCCGATTGAAGTTCGTGGACGACGGATGATATTCGGCGGATTCGGATTCATAAATCCAGGAAGCTCAAGCAGATCGAGAACGTGTCCCCCCCTCCCCCCGGCAATATTCCGGCGGATATTCCGGTCACCGGGGCACGGCCCAAAGGTCAACGGTGGAAACATCGCCGCACGGGAAGAGAGAAAGGCGTCAAAAAAACCAGTCGCCCCTCTCTCTTCTCTCTCTCTCTCTTACCTTTCCACAGTCGAATCGACCACTGAAAAATCAAAATCTTGCACCTCAGAATTCAGACAAAACCCCACCCCTGTACAAAAAAAAGAAGGGAGAAAAAATCCAACGAGAGAGCTGCCTTCGCAGACCACCCTCCAATCGCAATCCCCGCGAAACATTTTCTCCGCGAAAAAGAGAGGAGGAAAAGAAAAACACAAAAACGACTATCTTCTTCTTCTTCTCCCTTCCTTCCTTCCTTTTGCCTAGAAATTTAAAAAAGGGTTGAAAAGTAGGAGGAGGAGAAGGAGGAGGAGGAGGAGGAGAAACTCAATCGGTGGAAGGAAAAAAGCTCGAAAGCGCGCACACCCACCCAGGAGTAGCAAACTCTCCTCTGCAAAAGGCCAAAAACAGTCGAGAAAACGAGAAGAAAGTTGCTCTCTCTCTCTCTCCCTCTCATCTTTCCCTATAATTATACAGACCCATCATCGGAAAAGGATCGACCGAGCGGAAACTCGCGTAAAGATCCTACCTTTCTCTCTCTCTCTCTCTCTCTCTCTCTGTGTTTCCCCACTGCTTTCTTGATTCCGGCTTCCGATCATGGACTCGCCGGAAAAGTCCCTCCGCAGCAGCCCCATGCCCATCGATGCGGCCGAGCAGATAATCCTCCGGTGGGACTCCACGGCCTCCGAGGACGCCCACGAGAAGATGATCTTCCAGTCCGACCGCGACGAGATCGACCGCTACCTCCGCGCCGTCGACGAGCTCCACATCTCCATGTCCTCCGTCACCCTGTCGGAGGGCGGCGGCAGCGGCGACGACGAGGGGGGCGACAAGGTCAGCTCCGCCGTCCAGATCGCGATGGCGAGGCTGGAGGACGAGTTCCGCTACATTCTCCTGAGTCACACGAGTCCACTCGAGGCTGACTCGCTCACGACCGAGTCGTCTTCCTCGGTCCACTCGTCGATCTCCTCCGCGGACAGCGCTGAAGTCGACCTCTACGCCGACGACGATTCGACGCACAAGGGGCTGGATCTGAGCTCCGGGCTGGATCTGAGCTCCGACGAAGTGAAGGCCGAATCGAGCAGGAAGAGCGGTAGCGGCATCAGCTATCGGTCCTCGAGCAGCATCCGCGAGATTGATCTCGTGCCATCCGAGGCCATCTACGACCTCCGATGCATCGCGGAGAGGATGATCTCGTGCGGGTACATGCGAGAGTGTGTTCAGGTGTACGGGAGCGTGAGGAAATCAGCTGTTGACGCGAGCTTCAGGAGATTAGGGTTTGAGAAGCTGAGCATCGGTGACATACAGAGGCTCGACTGGGATGCTCTGGAGGTGAAAATCAGGCGATGGATTCGCGCGGCGAAGGCTTGCATTAGGGTTTTGTTCTCAAGTGAGAAGAAGCTGTGCGAAGAGATTTTCTATGGCATCGGTACCAAAATTGAGGATGCTTGCTTTATGGAGACTGTGAAGGGACCTGCGATACAGTTGTTTAATTTCGCGGAGGCGATCAGCATCAGCAGACGGTCACCCGAGAAGCTGTTCAAGACTTTGGACCTCCATGATGCGTTGATGGACTTGATTCCCGATATCGATGTGGTTTTCCAGTGTAAATCGGCGGAGTCGATACGGGTTCAGGCGGCCGAGATTGTGTCCCGGCTCGGGGAGGCCGCACGGGGAATTCTGTCGGAGTTCGAGAACGCGGTGCTGCGGGAGCCGTCGCAGGTCCCTGTGCCGGGCGGGACGATTCATCCCTTGACGAGGTATGTGATGAATTACATAAGTTTGATATCGGATTATAAGCAGACCTTGGCCGAGCTCATAGTGTCGAAGCCGTCGACCGGTTCGAGGTACTCAGGCGATCCTACGATCCCAGATATGGAGTTTGCAGAATTCGAAGGGAAGAGCCCTCTGGCGCTTCATTTGATTTGGATTATTGTGATCCTGCAATTTAATTTGGAGGGCAAGTCCAAGCACTACAGAGATGATTCACTGGCACACCTGTTTATGATGAACAATGTACATTACATTGTTCAAAAGGTGAAAGGGTCGCCAGAGTTGAGGGAAATGATCAGTGACGATTATCTGAGGAAGATGACCGGCAAGTTTAGGCAGGCGGCGACTAGTTACCAGCGAGCGACATGGGTTAGGGTATTGTATTGCCTAAGAGATGAGGGGTTACATGTTAGTGGTAGCTTCTCATCTGGGGTGTCGAGAAATGCTCTTAGGGAGAGGTTCAAGGCTTTCAATGCCATGTTTGAGGAGGTTCATCGGACCCAGGCCACATGGTTTGTGCCTGACGCTCAGCTTAGGGAGGAGCTTCGTATTTCTATATCGGAGAAGTTGATTCCGGCTTACAGGTCATTCTTGGGGCGCTTCAGAAGCCATATTGAAAGTGGGAAGCACCCGGAGAACTATATAAAGTACTCGGTTGAGGATTTGGAGACTGCTGTCTTGGATTTCTTTGAGGGATACCCTGTATCCCAGCACCTGAGGAGGAGATCCCAGTGATGATGTGGAGTGGAGTTTTGCTCATTAGAATCTAGGACACATTCTTTGAATTCTTTGGGGAGCATTTGGGTGAAGATGACGGGGTCGCCGCTCTGGTATTCCTTTGCCCTTTGGATTTCGCTGAGGAGAACAGTCAAATTCAGTTTGGTTGGAAGAGATCCTAAGTTGGTTGCTACTTGCAAGATCTGGTACAGGTCCCCAGAATAGCCTACGCTTGGCCGAATGCTTCTTTGATGTAAGCCTGTTGTTTGTTTTATTACCACGTTCTGATTACGCTTCATTTGTTCATACGGTAACTGTTGTATGTGTGCTATGCTTTTTTCTTCTTATATCAGAGACAATTTTCCTTTTTCAGCTTCAGATTTCTTTGAGATCAAGCTATGGTCTCGACCTCGAGTAGATGCATATAGAAAAATGGAATGATTTTTAACGTTTTCTCCTCATGTATTCACCGAGTTGGTAATTGTTGCTGAGCATAGAGGGTTATAAAGCATTATGCTATACTTCGGTCTGATAGAATAAAAGCCAGTCGCGTTATTTGTCAGACCACATATGGTATCTAGTGCAGGGTGCAGAGATGTGCCATGGTGAGCTCAAGCATGTTCTTACGCTACACAGAGTCCAGTGCTAAGAATTTTCTATTTGGATTTGTGGCAGGATTCAAATAATGTTAAACGATGTTTTGTTTGCTCAGATCAGATGCAATTTGTTTAAGATCAAATAAGGTTGGGTTACCATGGAAAAAACTTCTGTTGCTACTGGTCGTCGAGCTCAGATCAGCATGTAGTAGGGTTGACATTTAAGTGGGTTGATACTTCTACAAACGAGTTAAAAAAATATACTATGTGAACGCCTTCTCGAAGTCAAATGTGACAAATGGACATATTTTCTCAGAGCTTGGTTTGCAAAAGTATAGCGTATATCGGCTCAGCATCAATGTCGCAAAGGTCATGGTACGAAGTTAAGTTCGACTCCTGAATTCGTGTCGCACTAGTCAACGAGAACTCACGATTTGCTTGTAATCATGGTGAAGTTGGAAACTCGGGTGGTAGAAGTGCTTAGTCCGTACTGCTTATCATGATAAAATTGCTGAGTGTTCTGCATCTACCCCCATTCGGGGAAGGTGCCTTTTATATATCGGTCTACAAATTTCACTCGTCGGGCTCTTGGCTAATTCATGTGCCGTGCCCTTCTGTCGGGTGCAAAATAGAAATGGTCGTCTTCAAGGGTTATTCCGCCCCTCGGTTGCCAGTCATAACTGCACATCTCAATTTCTATTGTCTGACGCAAATCGTGATATTTAAAGATGAAAATGGTGCAATCAATCCTTTTTTTCTTGCTGCCCGAAAGAGAGACACAGTAGGGACCAAGTTCATTTGATGTCATCCTCAAGTGTAGCCTGTGGAGAGAGAAGACTACACGGAGCTTCTTGAATGTAAATGCGCTACGACTGTACATCATGTCTTTTGTAGTATGTGAACCTCCAGAATCAGAGAGTGACATGGATATACGATGTTATAAATGTCTGGAATATACTGGGGACCTGGGGTGAACTGGCAATGTTGGACGGAAAAGGGATGGCGAAACTGTTTCTGTTTTATGTATGGAGGAGATCCCAAGTTTCTGTGTTGATACTGATATGATTGTCCCGTTGTGAAACCAAATTATATCGAGACTTCAAATTGATGTAAAACAGGAGAGAAACTTTCGAATTTGGATTATCCCTTCCTCCACCCTGCCAAACCCCATCCTGGTCCCCCCCGGTTTTCTTAGGTCACAAGCAATACCTTCCTTTCTTTTCTGTTTTGGTGTCCGAATACACGAGCTAGCAATGTCGATATACAGAAGAGAAGAGACCTCAACAAATTTTGTGGTGCCATCTGCTAAAGCATGTCCACTCCCTCCACTGGTTAAGATTGCTGAATGCAGCCAAAGCTTGAACTAGGCTGAGCTGAAAAGCAATTTGATTTAACATTTGTCTCGCAAGTGTAACACCATAACAGCAGAAAGAAAAGGCCAGCATGTTATCAATTCTGCCGGAACGGCCATGGCCGACCAAAAGATATAATTGCCAGAATTTGAGCCTGATGATTGATGCAACGCTGATGTCTGGGGAAATAATTGGCTTAATGCATCAGATGCTTTTGCAACTTGTCAGCATCCCACATCTTTGTTAACACGCAGGATTGACCCACTTCAGTATTATTCACGCCCTGAAGACAAATCCAAATGCATCATGGTTTTTAGCCTGCAAGTGAGTTTGCCCTTCCCTTTGCCTTTTTCGGTTATACAATTTACTCCTCAAAGCCCTTTTTCTTTCAGATTATTGCCCTTCAACTCGTTTGAAATCCTTCCACGCGGTATTTGGCAAATTTCCCTGGGATGAACTATCAGGGTTTGCTGAGGCTCATAGCCAAGAAGGATCGTAGCCCTTTGTAAGTCTGACAAATAATGCTGGCAAAGGAGACCGGTTTTGTTGCAAAATGTACTCAAAGGGATCAAAATGAACCGTTTGACAAGGCATCAAAATGACATTATGAAAATGAAGCACGTTAATGGACTGAATCCATGCTTAAACCTCTCCTTCGAAACTAGAGCAACAGGACCATATGTCCATAAGAAGATGAGTTCAACACAACTGGTACTCATTTCTGTTTATCGTGTCTGTAACTATCAGTAATGTATACAATGACCAGATGAACAAATAAATCAAAGTAAAAGATCTACAAAGATAGGAGGCACATTGATTTTAAGTGAAGATCTCTATGACAAGAACCCGTTTTCTGAAAACTTTTGCGCTTGGTACGATGGAGAGGCTAACGAACTGTTATGTCTTGTCACCGAGTGTCAAAAGATTAACAAGTGAACCTCCTCACAGCAACATAATTCAGCTGCAACTTTACTCTGTCTTCTCTTCCATCCCATCTGCTGCTCCATTGCTGCCGTGCACAACCCTAGCATCCTGCACACTATGGACATCCTTTGATGGTGTGGGTGATGGCTTAATAAGTATCAAGTTGGTTTCTTCTTTGTCGAATTCATCTCCTGCCTCCGATGAGTAGGCATATCTGCAAGAAATAGGTAAAAAGTCAAAAGCAAGTAGTATGTCTTATAGCTCAAGTGAGTGTTTTCAAGACATAACATGAGTTTCTGCGAGGAAAAAGGAAAAGGATAATTTGAGAAAAGGAAAGTTCTTCCTTACCGCATTGAACTCTGAGATGGAGCCCAAAGAGCACATATGACACAAAGAAGAGAGAACGACAGGACTTGCCAGAAGGCAGGAATGACCCATGCATTCTGCCAAAGCTCGTTGTAGACATCCTTTGACTTGAAATAGAGCTGCAAGCAATAAGTCAAGTTTTTTAATGGTTACACCATGTAAACTTCATGCAGAAGGTGAAATATATATTTTTCCATCTTTTCCTCACACTCAGCAAGGGTAATATTGGTATGTTAGTGCCTGAATTGAAATCCATACCGTTGTTTGAAATCAAACAATAAGAACACAAACACTTGTTGTTATTATGTGACCACTTCCAATCCACCTAGAAGCTCACGCTTGCAGCCTGAGGCGTGATTTGATATATAAAGAATCTAACTTTCTTTCTCAAGCATAAGCAAGGATTTGGCTAGACTTGAAACTGTTAATTAATTAGTATTGGGAGGTATACAAGGGTCCAGTGCTCTGACCATAGGACCTCGGACTGTCACATCATGCATGAACTATGTGCCCACTTCTGTTTGTGATCTATCCAGAGGCTTAAATTTGTGAAATGGAGGCATTTTAACAAAACATATTACAATGATGGATTATGTCGAAGTTAATTCCTTTGCCATTGAAAAATTATTAACCTGCTTAATCCAGTCCCCGGAAAAGTAGATCTATCCATACTCATGCGTGAGTGATCTAATTTATTACCTCGTAACATAACCAACCAACAGATACGATCACAGCAACTGCCAGAGCATTCGTAAACTTCCTGTAGATGTCCAGTTTAACCATCATCCTTCTAGCCTGTCATTGTATCAGCAAGCACAAGTTAAATTACTATAAATTACTAAATGAAGTAGTAATGTATGCATCAATATGAGTCATCAGCATGGCATTACACAATGCAGCATTTCTAAAACTAAGCCTACCAGCACAAATGCCAAGGTGAAGGGATTGAGGGTCAATCGATGAGAATCAAACAGACAATCCGATTTTGATTGTACGCAGCAATCACAATTGACCAGACACAGAAGCGGATTACAGTTGACGTTTTCTATTTATTTCAGGTCAGCAAGTTCAAGTTCAACATGGTGGTGATGATGACTTTTTAGAAGAACATGAACAACATATTTAGTATCATTTCTTTACGTAGGACCACATAAGAACAAAACCCTCATGAGACGATATTGGGTATGCAAAGAACTTCATGTTCTACTTCCCCAGATGGAGTATCTTTACCATAAGAAAGTAAGGATGCACCACCTTAAACATCAAAACTTGAAGAAAATGAATCTAATTTGCAATCAAAGAAGAAACAAACTTGGAAATCTGAACCAAGTACCTGAAGCTTACTCAAAGTTGCAGAGAGGGAGGAAAATATCCACAAGATGAAAAAAGCATCCAGGATACCCACTGGAAGAACCAAAAAAAGTCTTGCTTTCCCTGAAAGATCGCTGACTGCACCCACATTTTCCACCAACTCAAGGACTTCAGATGCCAGAAAGAAGGTCAGTCCAAGCATAATGACCTTCGAGGTAATCCCACCTAGAGTAGGCCTAACAACGCCGTAGCCCATTGCAACCATCAGAATAATCAGACGCGCAACCGTTCGTTTGATAGTTCCAAAAGTAACTGCCCACACGGTGATCCCAATGGGCCTGATTCCAGTCTCATTGAATTCAACATAGTCGAAATACCACAACGCCATCTCAAACATGCCCAAGGTTATTACAAGGGTTATGCAGTTCTGCAGTGGAAGAACTTCTCTCCAGAATCTGGCATACTGAGAGAACCAAAAGACTCCAAGTATCACAAAAGCAAAGGACATGAAACCGTAGAAGTTCATAAGAGGTGCCATTCGACCTGGCAGATACCCAGTAGGGTTTTTCCAAATTGTTTTCCCCTCGATAGTCAACTCCTTGAGATTAGGATCACAGTGGATAAAATACAAATTATACATCCCAGTTCCTGTTATTGGTATTGATTTCGCAGGCATCGTCACAACCTGATCATCCATTCCAAACGAGACGCCAAACACCTGCGGCCAGTCAACGTTCTTCATAGAAGGTCGGTGAATGATCCGACCCTGCTTGCAGACACCCAGCTTAGCAAGATCAGCTGTACAGCAGACTGCTCTTTGACCACCATAGGCTGAACCCCCAATAATCTCCCTATCTTCCACCTCAAAAACAATGGCTTGTATCAACTCGGAACTAAAGTTTGCATATTCCTTGGGTCTCCGGAACTTAATCTTTTCAAATCTGTTCAAGTAAACATCGTGTCAGCGCAACTAAATGGGGAATCAATTCGAAAGTAAGAGATCCATGGGTACAAACAGTTCTGCTTAGATAGATCTACTTCCCCTGTAACTCAACAACAAGCTCACAAAAGTAAAGATGAAAGTTGCTTAGGTTACCCCACCACAGGCACACCACCCATCATGCAATGAAGTTGTCAACACACGGCAGATTTCAGATTCGGTCGAACTATATAAGGTGACATTAACGAACAGGCACTATTTCAGAAAACTTACTGAAACAGATATCTTCCTTTTCCTTAGCTACCCACTCGAAGGAAAAAGAGTAGAAACACGGCGCTTAACATTACTCACAAAAGTTCAAGAGCGATATTTTAGAAAATTGCCGATCACAGATGACGGGCAGATCTGTCCTCAAAAATTAACATCAATTGCAAAGCCAGCACTAGTTCCTCCACTCGAAGCATTCAAGTAAGAAATAAACAAGCGATCAACCAAACGAACTCGCAACGCCAAAAAAATTTTCCCAAGGAAATCCTAAGATTCGCAGCTAACACAACAATGCTCGAAGCTGCAACTACACAATCGGCACCGATCTCGGCGAGATCAGAGTCGAGCAGCACCATGGAGCCAACACAGTCACGCACGCAACAAAATGCGCTTAAAAACAAAAAAAAAAAAAACAAGAAGCTCGGAACGAGCAGAGAAAAATCGGGCGTTACTTGATGAAGGACTCTCCGTCGGAGGGAACGGCGGCGGCGGCGGCGGTGTCGTTGGGGCTGGAAGTCGGGGAGGAGGAAGAGTAGATTCCTTCGCTGCCGCCGTGGAAGAAGAAGGCGTTGCCCTTGCTGACGAACCGGTCGCCGCCGTACTCGTGGACGGAGCCGTAGGAGGCGGAGATGGAGGCGCAGAGGAGCGAGAGGGCCGCCAGAAGGCCGCCGCGCCGCGACATCGTCGGTGGAGGGGAGGGGAGCTAGCTTCGACGGCGATCTCGGCCGGGCGGGGGGGGGGGGGGGAAGAAGCTTCGGGACCAGCTCAGCTGGTCGCGGCGATTCAAAATTTTCAACACAGTCCACGGAGAGAGAGAGAGAGTGGAGTGCGGTGGATCTGGCGGTGGTGATTGTGTCGGAGGAGTAAAGAGAGTTCTTGAGCGTGCGTCGACTGCGGTCGCCGCTGGGAGAGAGATGCTCGGGGTGGTCATCAGCTGCGCCCGGTCGTATTTCTAGTTGTGGGACTCGCGGCGGTTCCCGCCCGCTAAGGGAAATTGGAGTCGCGTTCACGTGCGTGCGCCGTTCTCTGCGGGACCCGGGTTTCTAGATGGACGGCGGTGATTGCGCTTCGCCGTGGAAGCGGTTGCGGAGGATGGTTTCTCGGGCGTGAGCCGGTACTAAAATAGAAGCCGAAGTTAATGGTGTGTCGGTTCACCGCCGCAAGCTCCACCGTCGCGACTCGCCCGAGTCGTTTCCCCCACTCAGTAATAAAATGGATTAATATTACGAAAAATCTTAAATTACTTTATTAGTAATAAATTTACACAAAATTAATTTTAAAATTATTAAAAATTTCAAATCGGTATATATATGTGATAAATTTACTATAAATTAATTTTTTTATCACAAAAAACCAAAACTGATGCTTTTGTGTCAAAATTATCCCCCGTTAGTTTCCATTAAATAAGATTAATATCACGAAAAACCACACATTATTACACCGGTTTTAATCAAAGGGTAAAATCATAAATTAATATACCCGTCAATTATCACGTGTCATCAAACTCTGTAATTTGACTGTAAAATTTAACAGAAACTAACGGAAGGTAAATTTATCACGGGTGTACCGAGTTTAAGGTAAATTTGTTACATATGTATAATTTTGTGATTTGTCATGGTATTAACCCTAAAAAAAACAAACTCGAATATTCTAGGCTTTTGTGGGCCGGGCCCAGGAAAAACCGGCCCAGAAACTTGGGGTGGTGAGCTGATAATCGTGTTTGTCCTTTCTTCTCTCTTGGAGGGTGCCGTCCAGTAGAGGTCATCTTCTTCTTACTTTTTTCGAAAAGGGGCAGAAAGTTTCAGGAAAACACCAAACACTCACCGTGTTCCTCCTCCGGTCAGATTCAACCAGGACTAGGCTTGAAATTGATATGGGCAACGCAACAAATAGGGCTCGGCCGAAATTTGGTCACAATGAGCCTTTAGCCTTCGCTGGTGCAATAACTGTTTCTAATTCCCACCTTGTAAAGCAAAGGTTAGAGGCCAGTCCTTATACACACCTATTGCAACTCAAGGTTCTCTTGCTCTGCATTAACGAATTTGAAGAAGAAATCAGTCTGCGATCACAAGCTAGGCTTCCCATCCATACGTACCCGTGCACACCCACAGAAGCATAGCAGGATGAACGAACGATGGAGCGTGGTCATGACAAGCTCAACCCAACGAGGGGTCCGAATCGTGATACATATGAACATTAAAGCTGCCAATCGGGCATGAATCTGCAATGATGCACTACCGCTCCACAATAATACTCCGGTGACGACGTCGGTCATCATTTGAATCAATCGCCAAATTTTCATGATAAAGTTGACTTCCAAGTTCTGAAGCTTAAGCCCTTTTTTTTTTTATGAAAAATGATCAATCTACAATCAAATCGCAATCACAATTACATTCCAAATTTTTGAATGCAGAGCCATCTGTTACAAGCAACCACACTACTCAGAAGATGTCACGGATACCAGAGAGAAAGAGAGAGAGAGAGAAGAGCAGCCTTTTTAAACCCAATTTCCGCGATTTAAAAATTATGCGGACATCACTGGAGCCGATGAGAAAAAACCAATCGATCCAGCATACGTCAATCCAGATCCAAGAATTCCATTCTTTTCCTCATGGTGCCTTTGAGGTCCGAAGCTTCCCTTTCAGCCTTCTGTGCCTACAGTTACAAAAACCAGACGCAATTATCCTCATGGATATCACAAATTATTGAAACAAGATCGCAAGGAAATTTCATACAAAATGACGTATCCCGCCTATCTAAGTGCATTTCCCTAGTATGAACAGTAACATGCCAATGCGGGTAAACTTCGCTATAACACGTAAGAACACCGAAGACCAAATCTTTCCATCTCTACAGCGGTTTCGCCGACCAAAAAAACCTCTCTACTTCTACTTTAATTTATATTAGACTGCTATTGGAAGAAACAGTTCAAGTCTACCTGCCATTTTGACAATTATGAACTGTCTTATAAAAACTCTTGGAAATACTGGCTTTTGGTTAAGGAAAGAAAACCAGCAGGATGTTCACTTAAAGTCAGTGACAGAACTAGGCCTGAAGCAATCCTTGTGTACTGAAGTCGCCACACAATTTTATGAACCCAAAGGAAAAAAAATAGTGTGACAATAGATCCATTCCCACATTGAATACCTTAATGAATGACAGCAGATCCCAAATGAGAAACAACCCTTTCTCAATCTTAAAAGTCTTAAAAAATTCCACATGCTTACCCTTCTAATCTCTGGTACTGGGACACGAGTCATATGTGGGGGGAGTTCCTCTTTCTCTAAGTCCTAGTAAAACAATAGCAAAAACTTAAAAGCATGAAATAGAATACTCTACAGGATAGAAAGAATCACTGCATATTTCTCCTACCAGCTCGCCAATTAAAACAACATTCTCCCCACGAATTATATATAGACCTAAAGGAATGTCACAGTATAGATCACCAACAATGACTCTCTCACATGCACCTTCAAGAACAGCATTTGCTGCATGAAAGAAATCATTTTGTCAAAAGAATATACCATAAGACATCTCAACCCAAGATCATAATAGCACCATAAACATGAGAAACAAACTTAAAAATCTACCAAATTGGTCAAACGAACGAAGTATCCCCAAGAGCTTCCGTCCATCCCTCAGCAACACAAGAAGTTTTTCTGTGGAAGATATACCGCCAAGTGAGCACCAAAAAAAAAAGCTTCCCCCCATATAGACTATCTCATACTCATATCTCAAGCAAAGTAAGCTTGACTACCAAAATGACACTCAAAAACAATGACTTAATACATCTCCACGTGACATATTCAGACACGTTAGCAAACTCCCATAAACTTTTCATAGTTCTTGAAGTAATTTAATATTTATAACATGGTTGTTAGGATCGTGATCTAGTCAAAACAAAAGAGGGGATCCAAGTCATTGGTAGGATCTTAACTTATTAGGATCTTTATATGATCCCAATCCAAAGTGTAATTTGGTACCATCCTACTGATCCAATTTTTATATCTTTCAATTATGTTGATATTTCATGTGATAGAAATATTAAGATTTGTTTAATTCTAGTTTAGAGATGACTTAACCCTCAAAGTCACAATCTTTAGAGTTTTGATCTCAAAGGTCATCATAATCAGGAAATTTCAAACAAAAATTCCAAATTCATATTTTTTGTCTAGATTTTTAAGATGTTATGATCCTAGCTGTCAATTCCCTCATACAACCCATCTGTCCTAAGCAGGTAAGCAGGATCCCAATTATAACAACCTTAATCATAACAAGCACAATATTGACTAATTATCAGGAAAAACCTACACTTGAAGGGTTTTTAATTTTCTATCTTAAATTTTAAAAACTCTCAATTCTACAGTAAATTTCAAGATCAGTCTCAAATATACCCCACCAAGATCAAGCAGTTTGTGCCACCAGTGAATGGCAGTGCAACATTTAACAAGGTGTTGCTATGCTGTGGCACTAATATGGTGCAAAATCCTTCAACTACATAGAACTTTAAATTATTACATGAACACATCAGCAAAAACAGAAATTGCCACATCAACTAGAAGGAAAGAATGAAAGGCAAGTACTGTGACTAATGACCTGGATACTCACAATCAATACCTATCCGACTCTATTTATCAATGGCATAAACAAGTTTACATATGTTTTGCTTTTCATAATATTTCTTGGTCGGGAGAATAGAAGGTTGGGATAGAGTTTGAAAATCTCAAGGCTAAGGCTTTTTAGATGATTAAGATGAAGACAATGATGATGACTAGGACGACTTAAACGGCAAAAATAAAGAATTTCTCAGGCATCTTAACACAGCAACAGATTAATATGAAGTATAATTATGTGTTTGCCAGATTTGGAAAAGCACGAGCTTGCATTGAAAACGCGAAAGTCACATGAACCAATTTTCGAACGTGTGGTTGCTCACTCATCTGAGTCAACTTGTCTTTTCTCTTTGGGAAAAATAGCTCATCCTATCATTTTTTTCAGGCAAAGCATTTCTTCCACACCACATTTAATAACTCAATATCAAGTAAAAGTCAACTCTCAACTCAGACATCCTCCTCTCACTCTGGTCTTGCTTTAAGACCTCAACCTTATAAATCACTTGAAGCATCATTATAAGAAGTTTTAGACAACAGACACAGTCGCGATAGATAAATAGCATCTTGGCAAATATACAAAGAAAGGACAATCCCAGAATACACCAAGCTCAAAAGGCATTCTTACTGAACCTAATAAGTGCTACTTAGTCACTAAAATTCAGCCTTAAGACATGCAAGCAGTAGGCAATTGGCCAACATGCAATGATATCAAGCGAGAATCACAATTACACAAGGCTTAATTGGAGGAAAAGCTTACTGTCAAGATAGCTGGCGAGGGAAGTAGATAGATAGACATCTTCAGGGCCTGCCCAAGACATTATACTGCTCAAAACTTTTTCGGTATAACAAAAACTTTCGCCGAAAAAAGTCCACCCAATTGCCAATCGACAAATGGCATCAGCAGCCCAGATTACTCCTGTTCAATCCCGCCAAAACCACACCCACTCTCTTCAACCTAAAGAGACTACCAAAGTATCAATTCCAAACTATCTAAAGGCCTCAGATTTAGCCCCTTCAAAACCCTAATCCAAAAATTCTATCTACTCTGAGAATAGAAAAACCCAATTCACGAGCTTTCAAGTAGAAGCTTTCTCCTCCTTCTCCGCCAGACTAGAAAAAAGATCCCGATTTCCGATCCAATTCGAAAACCCAATGCCTTCGTTACCAAATCAAGAAACGTCAACGGAGACAAAACGGATAATTTAGCCCAGCTATCACTTCCGAGTGCGTGGGGAACCTCGAATTGGGGCAAGAAAAAGGGCACACCCAGATCCAACCGCACCGCAATTTTGATGAGCTAGAACTTGGGGAAAGGAAAAGTGCGAGAGCGACCGAGAGAAGCAGGAGAAACGAGTGAGAAGACGCTGAAGGCGGTGAGAACTGAGAAAGCGGGGGGGGTGGGGGTGAGGACGTGGGAGTCCTTCTGATGACGATGAGAAGAGAACTCCGTTGGAGTGAGATTGGTGAGGGATGGCACGAAGGTCAAAGCTTGTAGCTTTGAGGAGTCACCCAGAAGCGAGAATCAGGTGTGGTCTTCTCCTCTAGCGTTTTGAGGAGACATCTCCGGGGGACTGGGGGACTGGGGCCTATGGCCCATGGCAATCATAACCGTCGATTGAGTAGGATTCGTATATAAAAGACTCACGTGATCAACGATTGTGATGAATTTGACAGGTCATCTTATGTCGAGGAGTAATTTGGCAAACAGAGAGAAACTTTTGACGAGTAATTCACTTTCGATCAATAAACTTCAATATATTTTACAACTAATCATTTGCATTAGCGGACTTTAGCTTTCATTAATGTTATACTAGATTAGTATTTCTTTGCATTTTATGTATTCTTATCGAAATTTGACTCACTTCTTGATAAAGTGCTGATGCGACAATCATATGGCATTGGCTTACAATTCAAGTTAGCTCAAAGTGGGACAAAAAACAAAAAACGTGGTATCTACTTAGACTTCATGAGACATGACAGCCATGTCGGTATCTTATACAAAAACTGGTGTCAAAACACATTATTGCAAAGGACGAATATTTAATATATTGGGCGATTAAAATCAAGTTCAATGACTTCGTCATAAGAGATACATCGAAACTTAGTGACTACAAGTGCAATTCACTCAAATTACACTTACCAAACAAAAGTTATTTTTTTTTTGTCTGTCCTATCTCTAACTCTCATCAGTGTCTAACTTTTGCTTTGCCTCTTGCAAAGCGCGGAAGTCGAACTCTACACCTGTGATACTAGCGTCCCCACCCCCCGAGTTCAAGTTGGCTGCTAAGCTCCTGCCTCCCGGGTTAAGGTTTTCCTTTGAAAATTAGTTTTAACTAATCATAGAAAAAATTTAAATGAGGTGAAGGTATGTTTTTAATAATTTGAGGTGCTCAATAGTAGACTTATGCACACTAAGTAACAGCTAATCATGAAACAAAACTTGAATCCCAAATATGAAAACAGTTCAAGCAAATTACTTCTAGAATGGTGTGTCCTTGAAAGCTATCCAAGAAGAGGAAAGGGAGGCATGTCCTTCAAACTGGCGGGTGCCTAATTTTTGCAGTGCTGTTAGGAGTAACAGTGTTGGTGGTCATTAGTATCCTTGGCACACTTTCAGAATGAGAGTCTTCTACTTCAAACTCCTTCCAAGAATTCTCTTCCAGTCGTGTCCTATGAAAGCCCTTTTGAAAGCTACAGGTGAATTTCGAGGTAAATTTTGGTCAGGGTCATTGTGCCCAGTCGAGCTTTGTTCAGGAATGTGCCAACCATCTTGGCCACAATTTGGAGGTCGTTATTTATGGAGTTTTGATCGTTGGAAGCTTGGAAAAGGATTGAGTATGGAATGAAAGACGTGATGAGACGAAGAATACGAGTCTTCACTTCAGAGACTGAGAGCATTGCCATCGATATCACACTCGTGGGATTATGTCTATCATCATAGTGAAATGGCTATAGTTCGTTCTGGTCTTAAGCCGATTAGTATTCTCCTTGATGAGGACATGATGGTACGTGCCGGTGATTTCTGGTTGGTCAGAATTGATAGCAGACACAACACATTTTGTATCAATCGAACAAGTTCTATTGTGAAAAGAAATGAATGAACGAGAGAAGGAAAAACTCTGGCAAAACAAGAGTAATGAAACTGGCATACTTTAGAAATAGCAGTTTTGGAGATCCATTCCCCATTAGAGAAACACAACTAGCACAGATCGCATGATCAGAATTGGGATAGACTACTTATGCTAAACCATTACTTATTCATTTTTTTCTTCAAAAACAGAGCATTTCCTTATTTAAGCTGAATCTGAAAGAGATACTGGGCTTGACAGCAACATCTCTCATCTCCAACTGTCTCGCACAACTTCCGCAACGCGTAGTGATTCCTAGTGAAGCTGTAGAAAGAAACCAAGCACTCCTCTGAGTTAGAAAGCCTGGACAAAAGCTAGGATTTGCAAGGGGAACAGATAAATTTCCAACAAAAAAGCAGACAGATTAGGATTTACGTGAAGGAAACCCCACAATGTTACTGCGTTAAAATAAAGTCCTTAGAACAATTATTCATTCATTCGAAAAGGTTGATCATGGATATCAATTGAAAATAGCCGATGGTTAATTAATTTGTATTCGTCTAAATGAGCTTCATACCGATAAAAAAACTGAATATTTGTTCACACTGATTTAATAAAATATCATAGCAATGCTCGAGATTGTGCATCATGGACCACATGCTAGTGCAATATCTGTGAGGATGAGGAATGATAAATCAACTATTATCTCCTTACAGAATCGACTGCTTCTGTCCTGTTATACATTTTCAAAGTCCAATTCTGATTCTTTTATACTGCCTGACTTTCCCGCACTTCATAGGGTCAAGTTTCGTCCATGTTCTCAAACTCGAGACAAGTTTTAACGATATTACATGAAGGTCCGTGCACAGCGGGGCATATGGTAGCTTATTACGGGTACAGACAAGAAAAGACGATCAACTATTACCTTCTATTGAAAATGCACGATTGATTCTATATTCTGCTTCACATTTTCCATGTATGTTTGCACTAGCATAAGCAAAACTAAATATTTAAAACAAGGGAGAGGATAAGAAGTTATCATATCACCTGTGATAATTCATCTTGTTCACGTAAACCCAGTGCAAAAAGCTTTTCCCTAATCTTTTGCAGTTGATTTGCAACACCGTTGATGCTCATCCGTCCTCTAGGCACTTCATTGGAACAAGCGACTCCAATATTATATACCATAACCAAACACTCTTGAAATATGTCATTGCTTTCGAAGAGCCAATGTTGAGGACTATCGGGGTCAAAACGACTCTCTCTTTCTAGAAGCAGAATCCGATCCGTAACTTCTAACACTCGTTCAGGCAAAGCCGCCTCGACAAAACTATGAAGAGTCAAATTGTCTCTGAATCTATTGTCGGTGGGACTCAATCCTGTGAACATCTCTAGCAAGACGATGCCGTAACTGTAGACATCACCTTCTCTTGAGACCTCGCATCCCATTGCATACTCTGCCACATATTTTGACCATAGGGGAGATGAAAATAAGAGTGTTGATCATCAAAAAGAACATGGAGCTCATATCATTAGAATAGAAAGTAGAGAGATTACCTGGTGGAGCATAACCAATTGTCCCTCTAAAACCCACTGAGCTCATCTGATTAGCTACAGTATCAAGGGATGATCCAAGAAGGAATTTGGCCAATCCAAAGTCACCAACATGTGCTACCATCTCATCATCTAAGAGGATATTGCTTGGCTTTAGATCACAATGAAGAATGGGGAAGTGGCACTGGCGATGAAGATAATCCAGTGCAGAAGCAACACCAATAGCAATACTTATCCTCCGAATGAAATTCAACTTTTTCGAAAGCTCATTCTTGTGAGATGATGTTGTGTTTGGGTGTAGCCACCGTTCTAGGCTTCCATTGCCCATGAATTCATAGACTAAGGCCTTAAATTCATATCCTTGATAATCAATACTCGAGCAAACTGTCAATATCTTCAGAAGATTTCGATGTTTAATGTTTTTTAATGCTTCGCACTCGACTATGAAGCTCTTCAAAGCACCGTGACGGACTAAATGAAGCACCTTCACGGCAACAAGAGTTCCGCCGTCCTCGAGAATCCCCCTATAAACAGAACCAAAACTTCCAACACCAATCAAATTCGTTGAAGAAAATCCGTCAGTTGCTTTTAGGAGTGTTCCATAAGAAACGTTCGGAGGTGAACCATCCATCGAACTTGGAATTGGTTCATTTACTTTCTTCTTCAACCGACAATGATAGATAAAAGCAAGAATAACAGCTACTACAAGAACTCCAAAAACAAGAGAAGCAGACAATATCACTATATTGATTTTTCTGCGCTTGGAGCTTTTGGAGATGCAGTCGGGGAGGTGAAATTCTGGCAGTCCGCCACAGAGCTTATTGTTCCCAATAATAAAAATAGCGGTAGCATTCTTAAAGACTCCTTCACATGGTAGCATGCCTTCAAACTTATTGTACGATAAATTCAAAAGTTTTAAGGAACGAAATACCGATAAGAATTCTGGAATCTGACCCGACAAATTATTGCGTGAAAGATCTAGTTCTTCAATGCCTCCTAATAATTTGATTGATTGAGGAATCGACCCATGGAAGAAGTTGCCCTCCAACCTTAGCGATGTCAATGAAGTGCAATCACCTAAACTACTAGGGATTCCACCAATCAACAAATTGTCCGAGATGTCCAACGCAGTCAAAGCTCTCAACTTGCCAACTTCTGTGGGTAGAACCCCAGTCAGATGGTTTTGAGACAAGTTCAAAATGATCGCTAATGATGAGAGACCGAAGAGTTGTGGGGGTATAGCACCACTGAGATTACTATTCGACAGATCAAGCCATTGAAGAGATCGGCAATTAGATAGGTGCGACGGAATTGTTCCGTGAAAGTTGTTCCTAGAAAGGTATAGTATAATCAACTTGGTTAGACTTCCCAAAGATGATGGTATAGTCCCTGCCAGGTTGTTATCACCTAGCACAAGTATCGCTAGATTTCGTAGATTCCCCAAATTTGAGGGGACAGCACCTGAAAGTTGATTGTGACTCATAAACAATCTTTCCAGGTTGACCAAATTCCCGATTTCTTCTGGAATTTCACCAAATATTTGATTGTCCGATACAGAAAATATTGTGAGAGTGGTGGATAAATTACCTATGCATTTAGGTAATACCCCACCAAACTCATTCTGGTGAATATCCACGTCGTCTAACTTGGTGCTGTTAGTTAACGAGCAAAGGAAGCTCAAGTCTTCAGGTTTTCCCCTTCCAAGCTGATTTTCATGGATGCGAAACCAACGAAGCTTATACAAATTTTCCAAAGAAGGTACTTTCCCAGAAAATATGTTCATATCAAGTTGAAGCACTTGTAGTTTCGTGCAATTTGATACCGATGGAGGAATCGGCCCCTCAATTTGGTTCTCGAAAACACTTAAAAAATCAAGGTCTAGGAGTTTGAGGCATATGCCTACAGGAAGAGTCCCATGTATCCGGTTGTCTCCAACATCAAAGACAATTAGCGAAGAGAGATTGAGTAGCGAAGATGGAATTGTACCTGACAATCTGTTTCTTCCGAAGGCAATCCATTGCAAGTTTGTCAGGTGGCCTAGAACTTGGGGAATGCTCCCGCCCAAGTTGTTTAGGGCTAAAAGAAGCACCTCTAGTGAAGATAAGTTCCCAATGGTGGAAGGCACACTCCCGGTTAGATTATTATCATACAAATCCAATTGCCGTAGCTTCGGGAATGAACCGAGCTCTCCAGGAATTTCTCCGGTTAGTTTGTTGACCCCAAGCCTGAGGAGGACCAAGGCCAAGCAACCCGATATGTTTCTGGGAACTTCCCCAACCAATGAATTGTTGTGCAATCGTAGAATACGTAGGCGGCGCAACTGGCCGACTTGCGGAGGGATTACATGATCGAGACTATTGTTTTGGAGCCGCAATTCCCTTATGAAGCTGAGGTTTCCGATATGAGGAGAGATTGGCCCGGAGAGTCCTTGTGATGACAAGTCCAAGACCGTGACCCTCTGGTGCCTCCGGCCACACGTAATGCCATACCATTGGCAAAACCCAATGCTATGGTTCCATGAGTTAAGCACGCCAAAAGGATCTGCGGTTATGCCGGCCTTAAATGCGAGCAGGGCATGTTTGTCTGTTTCATTGGTGGTGGAGGAGACCTGGTACAAGCACAGAGCAAGAGCAATACCGAGAAGCAAGTGGCATGATTGAAACGCAGCAAAACTAATGCTTACGAGCTTCATTACTCAAAGCCCAAGGAAGGCAAGAAGAAACAAGAGGCAGGATCAGTGCCAACGGAAACTGTCAAGAGATCTATAACAAGGTGTGCATTTTTTAGGACGGCTGTTTTGAAGCGCTTTTCTTCTTCATTTACTTCTGTTTCTTTTGTTAACAGCAAACAAGTCAGAAAAGTGAGTATCTTGACTCACTAGTCACAGATCACCATCAGCGTGTACCGCGTGGGCGGAATTCTTTCTTCGACCCGGTCCAATCCGGGTCCCGCACGAATAAAGCACTTCACCTTCAAATCTAAATATATCTCGTACATGCTGCCTTTGGAAAAAAGTAGCCGTTATAGTCAATAAATTTCGTCCACTTAATACTTTTGAACCATAATTAGTTTCCATAGAATTGTTTGAAATGAAAAAATGTTGTTATGGTCGGTGGATTTTGTTATTATAGCATAATTTGACCTAATTTTTGCAACGAAAATGTTATTCTCTTTAGGCAATGCATTTATATGATTTTCTCTCTCTGGTGGAGAAGTTGTTCCTAGTCGCTTTAATCCTCAACCATTAATATCAATGGGTTAAGGGAAAATGCATAGAAAGATGCACAAACAAACTTGATTTAGTTTTAAATTATAGTATGCTTACGTAATCTACAATATTTAATAAGATGACTTTATACCAAACACATTAACCATGAAAAGACACTATTTCATAGCATCAACGACACTAGATCCAAAGTAAGAAATATGATCGTGCAGGTTGTCAATATAGGCGATTCTATTTTCTTTAGGAATCCTGATCAACATCAACTTGTTCTTTCCAAATTGCTCTTCGTTAGACGTCACCCATATATCCATTAATTTGGTCAAAATAGGTGTCAATAGAAAACTACAGAATTATAACATCATAAAACGGGTAATCCTTTATTTTCAGTGTCGCTTTCACTTTTTGAAATGAGTAAATCTTCATTACATTTAGAAAAAAAAATTTAAAAACAAAAGATACATACCTTAGCCTTAATCTTCACTATCTTCATAATCCATGGAAAAAGTAGCAAAAATTCAGCCATTTAAAAGATATGAAAAATTTAATATATATATATAGACACATGTATGATACACTTGTTCTACCTTAGGACCTTGCAAAGGAATTGTTTACAAAATAACATTTTTTAACAGATTAGCAACTTAGATCGAACTTTTAAGAACATTTGTTATCAGTGGTTTAATACTATAAAATAGAATTTCCAGAACGATGATATTGCTTAATGAATATCAAGACATTGATTTATGTGATTTCATTGCAAATGAAATTTACAGTTGTCATCTCAAGTCTTTTTTCCTGCATTTGTTATAATGCCAATACATAAATGGACAAACTTCTCTACAACTTATTTAGTAAAAAGAATCATAATAAGACAGAGAAAAGATTACCATGGTCACTAGGTTGGGCAATCTGCACGGGAAATTGCAATCATTTTGAGACAAAGAGGGAGAGAGAATAAATGTGTGTTGTTGAAGCAAATGACAAGGAATTGAGATGTACAACCACCGCAATGGATAAAATTGATCAGAAACTAGTACCATACTATTAAGTAACCATCAAAAAGAAAATAAAAGAAAAATAAAGGTATATGTACAGGACATTAGGAAGATGTTTATCCCATAAAATCAAAATATAGTACTCACATGAGGAAGAAGCTGTGTGGATCTCCAAAGCTTGAAAATCGGGAGCTGAGCACACAATATACCTATTTTAATAAGGATTTAACACCCAGTTAAAGAAAGTCTATCAATTTCAATGTAAGTTTGGAAAAGTATGGCAATAATTGTCACCTATTTTGGCTGTTTTTTTTCTTCATATGAAATAATTATTTAATTTTAAATTACGAATTTAATAGCTTATGGGCTACTTTGGGACGTATACTAGTTTATAAGGAAAAACGATAGTGTGCCACACACCGAGGTCCACTTTCTAACTTTCCAAGTCTTTAAAGTCAATGTGAAAAGGAGAAATTAGAAAAGTTGGAAAGAGACTTCTACTTTTTGGACAATTTTCGTCACTTGTCAGCATGGAAACATTTGGACGTAGGATTCATGAAGGATTTGCGTGTCATTTAACTTATGAGGATCAACAGTGTATCGGGTCTGGATAATTTATTTTCCTTGGGGAATTGACATTAGTTTATAAGGTAAGATTACTCTTTCTCTCTCCAACCAGATAAAATATTGTACTTAATATACAAGGAGATAAATGAAAGTTAGGCATCATCATAGATTATATTGTTTACATATATTGAAATTTGTACCGAGTTCCTCGAAAAAATTAGGCCCCTACAACCCCTTAGACCTTTCTACAATGCCATGGGCAAAAATCATTGCAAAATCATTGAGCTCATTACAAGAGATTGAATGACTGATGATGATTGTTAGACATTGATTGATAATTATTATCAATAATCGGATCAACGGTCGCATCTAATTGAGCCCGATAACTTTGTTATGAATTAACTCGCGACATGGTAAAAATGCCCATAAATTAATGTTACTTGCACAAGACATTTAGATGTAGATCTATTCTTCTATAGCTAATAAATCTTCATCCTAACGATAATCTATATATATATATAAACCAACATCAAGTACATATATATTTAGTCCGTGAGAATTGTCAAAATTGCCACCTTCATTGTCGTGTAAGAGAAAGAAAACAATGATGGGAAAAGGAGATGATTGGAAACAACATCCGAATGAAAATAAGAAAAGCGAGCTTTCGTTAAATCTCACGGAATGTAAATATTTTTCGTTTTCATTCTTTCTTAGCCTAAAATGAAAATATGATTTCCAGTATCTCCATTCTCATCGAATTTTTTTCCACCAACCGAATATATATTAAAAAATAAAAAAAAATTTACGTCTTCACTTTTTTTTTTTGTGAAACCGCAATAGAAAAAGTTTTCAAAACTAACACAATCCTGTCAATGTAAAATTAAAAAGAAAGAAGATAGGGACTAAAACTTTAAGTTTCTACGGGAAAAGAGCCGTTAGCAGCGGTCAAAAAGATGGAAAATAAAAGTTCCCATAATATAATTTGTACGGGTGTCCTACCATAACTTTTTCAGATGTGATTATTGACTAATGTCCAGTCCATAGTGAATCACACGCATTATTTACGCAAGACTTTTTCGAGTGTATGATTATTATAATCATATGGGAAGACCATTAATTTCAAGGTTGTTGCTGAGTTGCTCTTCCTTTGACCAATCTAAGGAAAAGTTAAAGAAAGAGATTCCAAAAGACATGCAAGCACTAGGCTCGTGTTGTTGATTTACATGTGTTTCACTTGAAATCCTTTTAAGACGTCTAATTTGGAAAGCGTTTACACAGTTTAATTGAGAAAGGTCCATAGAAAGAGAACACAAAGTATCATCGACTCTCCTTCACGTCCACGTTAATAGATTACACACTGGAATATGATGGTATTTAAGATTTTCCACCATACTTGAATATTAATTGCTAGTCTCCGTTGACCTTATATATTATCTACGGGAACACATCAAATTAAGTCCTCGAGCTGTTCACTTCCAAAACCCGTCCTTTCTTATTCATATAGCATAATTTAGCTGCTTTTCGCCATACTTTAACCATTAATGGGTTAATTGATTATCGAAGAAAAAGAATCGTTGAGTAGTGATATTTACTAGCGATTAATATGCTCCGATGGACATCTTTCGGGATAAAATAAACTTTTGTCTCCAAGGTGCTGAAATGTACACATATCGATACTTCTGAAAATATAAAAAAGAAAAGCCCCATAAACTGTCTTCAGAATCGAGTTTGTCTTTCGACATCTTCGAGAATGGCACTATAAGGGCACTGTCACCTTGTGATTTTAATGCGGCAGCGGATGAACGCAGTTCGACATTTCCAAGACGATGTCTGAAACCAAGGATTGACAGAACAATGGATTAGTAAACCTTTTTACGATTCTGTCATTCGTCAAGCATATATGGCTCTGTTTGATTCAGGAATGTGGACAAGTCCTTTGATTTTCAGCAAACATGTTTGACCGAAGTGGTCCCTGAATTGTCAAGGAAAGTCTCTGCCGATCAAGACAGTTTTTGATTAAAGCATGCATGCAGCGTGTTGGAAATGGCAGCACCCCAATGAACAAGTAAGCTAGGAGTGGCTGTAATACCAAGATTACAAAGTAGGTCAAATCACTCCTCTTTGTAATGCAACTAGACCCATTTGCTTCCAACTCTAATTCCTTCCCCGTTCTTTTTCTTCCGCTACTGATTTTGGCTTGCGTTTATACTCCCAGTATTCATTGATCAAATGATGCTTGAGATGCATATTGCGGGTAGATTTTTCTTGTGAATGATTTGACTTCATTTAACGATTTTTATATGCAGAAGAGAATGAAATTGCACTAGATAACCATGATTACAAGTGTTTTCTTGTGGACCGTTGACAGTTGCTTGGAGTTTGGATTCTCCAGTAGTAGCAAAGTGGTCTTTCATCCTTAGCAGCGTGGAAGTAAAGAATGCGACATGTGCACAAGTATTGGAACAATCCCTAATTGTGAAATCAGATACACACGATAACATCGCCAGAATTGAGTAAGACTAATTCTACTAAACCATTGTTGTACCACCCCTAACATTGAAATTAACCTTCGAGATATTCTACACGAGAAAGCTGAATCCAAAAACTGCCTGTGTCCCAAAAGAGATAAACATTGCTCATTTAGGAAGCTTGTAATTGACTTAACTTTGCTTTGCTGCAACATTACCGATATCCAATTATTTCGTACATCAAATTGGGGATTGACATTGGAGAGAAATTCCTAATCAAGCTGTAGAAACCAAACTCTCCTCTGAATTAGGAAACCTATGAGCAAAGAAAGGGTGAAATATAAATTTCCAATAAGAAAGGAGAGTAGTTAGGATTTAACAAGAATGAAACCCCACACATGTCACTTCTTTTCTTTTCGTTAGAAATTTACACAATGACCATAGTGAGATCAAAGAAAATCTGAGAACAACTATTTATACAGTGAAGAAGCTTTATCGTGGATATTACTTTTCAGAGTTCCCATAGGCCACAGTTGATTGATTTTGTCCTTCTAAATCGGTACCAATACCAACCAAAGAACTTTATGACTAAGATTGACTCGGAAAAATCAAAGCAATGCTCAAGACCTGTTCATCACGGGCCTTATGCTGGTGCGATATCACTATTGATGAAGAATTGTAATCAACTACGATCTTCTTACGGAACTGATCGTTTCTCTCCGGTTATGCTTTTTCCGTGCCTGCCTTCCCTCACAAACAATACTAAACTATGCAATGGCCAGAGTGAGAAAAGTTCACTAATTATCATATCAGCTGCGGCGGTTCATCTTGTCCATATAAACCCAAAGCAAAGAGTTTCTCCCTAATCATTCGCAGCTGATTTGCAATTGCGCTAATGCTCATGAATCTTCCGGGCACTTCGATGGAAGAAGCAACTCCAATATCATAAACCACGACCAAAAGCTCTTGAAATATGCCGTAACTTTTGGAAAGCCATTGCTGAGAACTATATAGTGGTCTAAATGACCGACTCTCTCTCTCGTGACACAAAATATGGTCCATCATTCCCTGCACTCATTTAGGCAAAACTACCGCAACAAAACTATGAAGAGTCAAATTTTCTCCCAATGTGTCATCAATGCAACACAATCCGTGAACATCTCACGCAATAAAATGCCGTAACTATAGACATTGCTTCTCTTGGGACCTTGCACCTAATTGCATATTCTGCGACACATTTAGATCATAGTGTAGATGAAATTAGGGGTGCGGATCATCAAAAATTAATTATTGGGCAGCGGTTAGGGAGGATGTTCTGCAACAAGATTAAGGAAGGAGAGAGAGAAAGAGAGAGAGAGAAGATATGAAGCTAAAGCAAGCGCGTGAATGTGAATGTCTAGCATATGCGGACGAGCTTCTATTTCTCTCGCACCTGCTCTCACCAGTACTCATGTATGGTATTGTACACAACAATTTGCACTTCCAAGTAACTGCATTTTGACAAACTGTCCCCCAATAATAGCTCTTCGGCTTCTTTTCCTTTCTTTGTTTTTGGAGAATGTCCAATTTTGTTAAGACAGACTGGGTAGTCTTTTTCTGACAAGGTGAAAACTCAAATTAAGAAGCTCTGAGATAGAAGAATAACAGTGGTTGGAAACATAGCCATAGCCAAGAAAGAGGGTGTGAGAAATGCTCAGCAGGGAAGGCTCTGGCATAGCATTGACTACTGAGTGAGAGGTTGCTTCACAGACAGAATTGTGACAATTTCGCAAGGGATGAGGTGAAATTCTGTTTATTACCACTGCGCCGGTCACATTTCCACTTTGATTATGTATTCACTCCACCTTCACTTGTATCAGTCGTTAAAACTATCAGTCTTCAAAGTAATCACATCCAACATTAAGCCGTTTCAGGTTCTATATATTGTCTAATGAAACAAGAGACCTTTTAAAACACTTTTCTCCTGCGATCAAAATGACTTTTCCATTCACACACTTGGGGGGAACAAAACTTTATTCCAAACATGGTTTCTGCGATCCGCATGCAGTCCTCCTGTGAGAAACTATACATCACTATCGACTATGATACACACAAGAAGAGAAAATTCACACAATCACCACCATGACACAACACAGATCTCTATAAAGCCTATCATTAGACAGCACATGAAAATTTATGTAAGCTGAAAGCAACGTAAAGATGCCTCTGTATAATATTTCATCATATTTCTAAGTCAGGAGAATAGAAGGTTGGGATAGAGTTTGAAAAACTCAAGGCTGAGGCTTTTTATATGATTAAGATGAAGAGATGATGATGACTACGACGACTATAGGGGCAAAAATAAAGAATTTCTTAGGCATGTTAACATAGCAACAGATTTATATGAAGTATAATTATGTGTTTTGCCAGATTTGGAAAAGTACGAGCTTGCATTGAAAACGCGAAAGTCACATGAACCAATTTTCGAACATGTGGTTGCTCACTCATCTGAGTCAACTTGTCTTTTCTCTTTGGGAAAAATAGCTCATCCTGTCATTTTTTCAGGCAATGCATTTCTTCCACACCACATTTAATAACTCAATATCAAGTAAAAGTCAACTCTTAAGTCAGACATCCTCCTCTCACTCTGGTCTTGCTTTAAGACCTCAACATTATAAACTTTATAACTTTAGTTGCACCGAGTCAAATTATAAATCACTTGAAGCATCATTATAAGAAGTTTTAGACAACAGACACAGTCGCAATAGATAATAGCATCTTCGCAAACATACAAAGAAAGGACAATCCCAGAATACACCAAGCTCAAAAGGCATTCTTACTGAACCTAATACGTGGTCTTTAGTCACTAAAATTCAGCCTCAAGACATGCAAGCAAATAGTTAATTGGCCAAGATGCAATGATATCAAGTGAAAAACACGATCATACATGGCTATATTGGAACAAAAGCTTACTGTCAAGATAGCTGGCGAGCGAAGTAGATAGATAGACATCTTCAGGGCCTGCCCAAGACATTATACTGCTCAAAACTTTTTCGGTATATCAAAAAAATTTCACCGAAAAAAGTCCACCCAATTGCCAATCGACAAATGGCATCAGCAGCCCAGATTCCTCCTGTTCAATCCCGCCAAAACCACACCCACTCTCTTCAACCTAAACAGACCACCAAAGTATCAATTCCATAACTATCTAAAGGCCTCAGATTTGGCCCCTTCAAAAACCCTATTCCCAAAATTCTATCTACTCTGAGGATAGAAAAACCCAATTCACGAGCTTTCAAGCGGACGCTTTGTCCTCCTTCTCCGCTAGATTAGAAACGAAAAAAAGATCCTGATTTCCGACCCAATTCGAAGACCCAATGCCTTCGTTACCAAATCAAGAAACGCCAACGGAGACAGAACGGAGAATTTAGCCCAGCTATCACTTCCGTGGGTGTGGGGAACCTTCAATTGGGGCAAGAAAAGGGGCGCACCCAGATCCAACCGCACCGCAATATTGATGAGCTAGAACGTGGGGAATGGAAAAGTGCGAGGGTGACCGAGAGAAGCAGGAGAAGCGAGAGGGAAGACGCTGAAGGTGGTGGAAAGGGGGTAAGGACTTGGGAGTTGATCTTCTTCTTCTGATGAGAAGAGAACTCCGTTGGAGTGAGATTGGCGAGGGATGGCAAGAAGGTCAAAGCTTGTAACTTTGAGGTGTCACCGGATGGTGAGAGTCAGGTGTGGTCTTCCCTCTGGTGTTTTGAGGAGAAATCTCTCGGGCACTGGGGTCTATGGCCCAATGCAATCATAACCGTCGATTGAGTTGGATTCGCATATAAAACCCACGTCATCAACGGTTGTTGTGATGAATTTGACAGGTCATTTTATGATGAGTAATTTGGCAAAAACAGAAAAACTTTTGATGAGTAATTTTCACTTTCGATCAATAAACTTCAATATATTTTTACAACTAATCATGTGCATTAGTGGACTTTAGCTTTCGTTAATGTTATACTAATTTGGTATTTCTTTGCATTTCATGTATTCTTATCGAAATTTGACTGACTTCTTGATAAAGTGCTAATGTGACAATCATATGATATTGACTTACGATTCAAGTTAGCTCAAAGTGGGAAAAAAAAAGAAGTGGCATCTACTTAGACTTCATGAGGCATGGTGGCCATGTTGGTATCTTATACCAAAAGTGGTTGAACTCCGGTTGAAACACATTAATTGCAAAAGATGAATATTCAATCTCTTGGGCAATTAAAATCAAAGTTCAACGACTTCGTCATAAGATATAAATCGAAACTTAGTGACTACAAGTGAAATTCACTCACCAAACAAAAGCTAGTTCGAGTTGGTTGCTAAGCTCCTGCCTCCCGGTTTAAGGTTTTGGTGTGAAAATTAGTTTCTTAAAACTATAATAAAAAAAACTAATCATAGGAAAAATACAAATGAGGTTAAGGTATGTTTTTAATAACTTGAGGTGCTCAATAGTAAGACTTATGCACAGTAAGTAACAGCTAATCATGAAACAAAACTTCAATCCCAAATATGAAAAGAGTTCAAGCAAGTTACTTCTAGAATGGTGTCCTTGAAAGCTATCCAAGAAGAGGAAAGGAGGCATGTCCTTGAAACTGGTGGGTGCCTAATTTTTTCAGTGCTGTTAGGAGTACCAGTGTTAGTGGTCATCAGTATCCTTGGCCCATTTTCAGAATGAGAGTCTTCTGCTTCAACTCCTAACGAGAATTCTCTTCCAGTTGTGTCCTATGAAAGCCCTTTCGAAAACTACAGATGAATTTCAAGGTAAAAATGGTCAGGGTCGCTGTGCCTGACTGAGCTTTTGTTCAGGTATGTGCCAACCATCTCCGGCCACGATTTGGCGGGCGTTGTTTATGGAGTTTTGGTCATTGGAAGCTTGGAAGATTTGGTAAGGAACGAGGGACGTGACGAGACAAAGAATATGAGTCTTCTCTTCAGAGACTACGAGCATTGCATGCGTCGGATTATCTCCATTGTAATGAAATGCCTATAGTTCTTTCTGGTCTTGAGCCGATTAATACTCCCTGATGAGGACATGATTGTACGTGCCGGTGATTTTTGGTTGGTTAGAATTTATATCAGACACTAGCAACACGTTTTGTATCATCAAACAAGTTCTATCGCAACAAGAAATGAATGAACGAGAGAAGGAAAAATTGTGGCAAAACAAGAGTAATGAAAGTGGCGAACTTTAGAAACAGCACCTCCGCAGATCTCATCAGAAAACACACTAGCATAAAATGCAGATGAGAATTCCGACAGACTAGTTATGCTAAACCATTATGGTAAAGTTCCTGCTTAATATATTAATCGTGCGGACCTGTTTCTCGATTTAATTAATACAAGGAAGCTGAATCTGGAAGCTGTATATTCTTTTATTTTCCAGACTATCATTTACTTCTCCCAAACAGAGCACTTGCCAATTTAAGCAGAATCTGAAAGAGATACTTGGCTCGACTGCAACATCACTCATCTCCAACTGTCTCGCACAACTTCAGCTACACATTGCGAATCCTAGTGAAGCTGTAGAAAGAAACCAGGTACTCCTCTGAGTTAGAAAGCCTGGACAAAAGTTAGGATTTGCAAGGGGAAAAGATAAATTTCCAATAAAAATGGAGACAGATTAGGATTTATGTATATGAAACCCCACACAATCTTAATGCGTTAAAATGAACTCCTAAGAACATCTATTCATACATTGAAAAAGCTTGATCATGGACATCAATTGAAAGTAGCCGATAGTTGATTAGTTTTTATATGTCTAAATGAGCTTCATACCAATAAAACAAGTGAACATTTTAGACTGATCTTTAAATGTCATAACAATGCTCAAGACTGTGCATCATGATAGGCTAGTGCAATATCTGTGCTGATGAGGAATAATAATAAGACTATCATCTTCCAACAGATACGACTGCTTCTCTCCAGCTACACATTTTCAAAGTCCAATTCGAACTATCTTTATATGGCCAGACTTTCCCACACCTCAACTCAGGTTGGGTTTCGTCGTATTCTCAAACTCGAGACCAATTTTAATAGATGTCACTAAAAGGTCTCTGCACTGTGGTGCACGTGCCAGCTTAATACATATACAGATGAGGAATGACAATCAATTGAAAATGCATGATCGATTCTCTATTCTGCTCCACATTTTACCTGTATGTTTGCACTAGCATAAGCAAAACAAAATAATGAAGACAAGAGAGGTTAAGAAACTTATCGTATACCTCCGGTAGTTCATCTTGTTCATGTAAACCCATTGCAAAGAGTTTATCCCTAATCTTTTGCAGCTGATTTGCAACAACGCTGGTGCTCATCCGTTTTCCGGGCACTTCACTGGAACAAGCGACGCCAATATCATATATCATAACCAAACACTCTTTAAATATGACATTGCTTTCGGAAAGCCAACACTACAAAAAAATCGGGTTTTTCCGACGAAAATTTCCGACGAAAAAATTTTCGTTGGAAATTTGCAACGAAAATTCCAACGAAAAATAAATTCGTCGGAAATTTCCGACGAAAATTGCTTCGTCGGAAATTTCCGACGAAAATGTTTCGTCGGAAATTTCCGACGAAATTTCCGACGGAGCACTTTTCGTCGGAAATTTCCGACGAAATTTTCCGACGGAGCATTTTTCGTCGGAAATCTCCGACGAAATTTTCCGACGAAAAAATTTTCGTCAGAAATTTCCGACGATTTTATTTTTCGTGGAACTTTTCGTTGCAAATTTCCAACGAAAATTTTTTCGTCGCAAATTTCCAACGAATTTTTGCGACGAAATTTTTTTCGTCGCAAATTTCCAACGAATTTTTGCGACGAAAAAATTTTCGTCGGAAATTTCCGACGAATTTTATTCGTGGCAAATTTGCAATACGAAATATGATGTATTTGATATCTGTCCCGACCCCTAATTTCTCTCTGTCGACTGATTCCTCTTATCCTCTCGCTGTTCTCTCTCCGTCTCTCTCTTTAATTTCTCTCGAATTACTTATCGGTGCACGCGCAAATCAATCTCGGTAAAGCTTTTTCGCCGGTAAGTGTCGTGGCTAATTTCATGAATAATTGGCGACGAAAACGGTTCGTCGAAAAATTATTCTTCGCTGGATTTGTATTTGTTGGTGTTATTAAAAAAAAATTTTTCCTTTCCTCACTGGTTTGGCCGATCGCCGGCCATGGGGCGAGGTCCGGTGGCCTGGCCATGGCCGTCGGTCAACCTCGCCGACGCACAAAGCGGGCTAGCCTCGCCGGCCATGGCGAGCTCGGCCCCCGCCAGCGGCGACGCCGCCCTCGCGGCACCGGCTGAGCCCGAGCTCGCCCGGATGCTGGGCGAGATCCGGGCCTCGCCGCCATGGCGAGCCTCGAGCTCGCCGGCGGCTATGGCTCCTCGCAGACCGGCGAGGGCCGAGCTAGCGGCGGCTTAGGCTGGCCCTCGCCGCATCGGCGAGGGCCGAGCTCGCCATGGCCGGCGAGCTCGAGGTCGCCCGGATCCGGGCGAGATCCGGGCGAGCTCGCCGGCGGCGAGGGCGGAGCTCGCCATGGCCGGCGAGCTCCGGCTCGCCCGCACTCTCGGCGAGATCCGGGCGAGCTCGAGCTCGCCGGCGGCTTGGCTGGCCATCGCGGCACCGGCGAGGGCCGAGCTCGCCATGGCCGGCGAGCTCCGGCTCGCCCGCACTCGCGAGATCCGGGCGACCTCGAGCTCGCCGGCGGCTTGGCTGGCCCTCGCCGGCACCGGGCGAGGGCCGAGCTCGCCATGGCCGGCGAGCTCGAGCTCGCCCGAGATCCGGGCGAGCTAATGCTCGCCCGCGGCTTAGGCGGCCCTCGCCTAAGATCGGGCGAGGGCCGAGCTCGCCATGGCCGGCGAGCTCGAGCTCGCCCGATCCGGGCGAGCTCCGGGCGAGCTCGCCGGCCATGGCGAGCTCGATGTCGCCCAGAACTTGCCCAGGCGAGCTCGCCGGTCGCCGGACCGGCGACCGGCCAAGAAGAAAGGACAAAAAAAAAAGAAAAAGAAAAAAAAAGAGAAAATATAAAAGATAATTAAAAAATTAATTTTAAGTCATTTGTTTTTATTTCAGGTACGTGTCTATTTGAAGGTCTCGCAATCCAAGTGAACGTTGCAATTCTCATCAAATAGATCACTTTCTATTACAAAAGTTTCAGTCAAATACTTGGTAAGTTTTCTTGACATGGTAATTTTTTCATTTTTTTCAAGTTGAAAGTAATTATTTCGTAAAAAAGAAAATTGTAATTGTTAGAATTTTATGGTTTTAATTAACAATATTAAACAATAGATATGATATTTTTAATATTGTACGGGAATTTTTTTATTTTTATACAGACACAATGCAAAGAGACAGGGGTTGGATGTATAATAAGAACCTACCTGGACGTCAAGGATTGACCGATGAGTTTCGAATCGGGGTGGAACTATTTTTGGACTTTGCTAGTAATAAATATGAGTTCATGGATGGAAATAAGTTAAGGTGTCCATGTAGAAAGTGCAGTAATGGAAAATTTCAAGACATTGACATAGTTAGAGAACATCTTTGTAGATTTGGGTTTACTCCGAACTATTATAATTGGACTTACCACGGTGAACCATTTATATCTGATGGCGGATATCGAAGAAGCGACCAAATGTTTGTTAGGGAAGAATGTAGCTATTATGACCAATTGAATCCATATCAGGGGATGGTGTTTGATGAAGCAGGCCATAATTTTTTTCCAGAATCGAATCATGCAAGTACTAGTTTAGCTCCTCCACTTGAACAAGTGGGAACTAGTCATGCATCACAATTGGAAGAGGCAGGAGTTACAGGTTTTGATGAGAATGTGTGTGATGGAACTTTTCAATCTAATCGGTTATGGGAAGAGTTGAAAACAGCAGATGAACCTTTATGGGCGAGTTGTGACAATCACACGAAAGTATCGGTGACAAGAAAGACCGTTAAATATCAAGGCGAGCATAATGTGTCGTGGATTGCTTCAACTCTTTTGTTGAAGTAATGCGGGAAACAATGCCTCGTGATAACATCATGCCAAGTGACTTTTACGATATGAAAAAGCTAGTGGAAAATTTAGGTCTTCCAGTTGTAAGGATTGATGTATGTAGTATGGGTTGTATGTTATATTGGAGAGATGATGAAAATGCAGAATCTTGCAAATTCTGCAGCCAACCTAGGTACAAGATTAACAGGCGGCAAGGTCGTAATCAGAAGCGTAGACCATGTAAACAAATGTTCTACTTGCCCTTAATCCCTAGGTTGCAAAGGCTTTATGCGTCTCAAGCTACTGTTGAACACATGACTTGGCATGCAAATCATGAAACAGAAGAGGATCTAATGTGTCATCCTTCGGATGCGAGAGGCATGGAAACAATTTGATAGAACATATCCCGAGTTTGCGATAGAGCCTCGAAACATCGGGTTAGGTCGTGTGCTGATGGTTTTGCCCCATTTGGGAAATCGGAAAAAGTTATTCATGTTGGCCGATTATCTTAACTCCGTACAATCTTCCACCCGGTATGTGCATGAAGACACCTTATATGTTTTTGACATTGATCGTGGTACGGCCCGCAAAATCCGAAAAAGTTGATAGATGTTTATATGCAACCATTGATTGAAGAGTTACAACGGCTATGGGATGAAGGTGTCCCTACGTATGACGTTTCTACCGATCAAACATTTGTAATGAAGGCTGCTCTTCTTTGGACGATAAATGACTTTCCAGCTTATGGAATGTTATCTGGATGGAGTACAGCTGGGATCTTAGGATGTCCGATATGTATGGAGATATCGAAGTCATTCAGATTAAAGCACGGTAAGAAGGCCAGCTATTTTGACTGTCATAGGCAATTTTTGCCGCTAAAGCATACATTCAGAAGGAATAAAAAAGAGTTTATCAAGAATAGGATCGAAAGAACACATCCACCATTGAGGTTGACCGGTGATCAAATTTGGGAGCGAGTGCAGGAGTTTCCAACGGTTGTTGAAAACCCTCACGGCACAACTATTGGGTACGAAAGTACACATAAATGGACTAAGCGCAGTATATTTTGGGATCTACCATATTGGAAGGCCCATCTTATTCATCATAATCTTGACGTCATGCACATAGAGAAGAACGTTTTTGATAATGTCATAAATACTGTGATGGATGTCACTGGAAAAACAAAAGACAACTTGAACGCAAGAAAAGATATGAGGGATATTTGCGATCGGCCAACACTAGATGTGGATGCAAGCAGCAGGGGACCAAAACCAAAAGCAGTTTATACATTGGACAAGGAGCGAGAGACGGGTCGTTTGTCAATGGTTGAAATCGGTGCGATTTCCTGATGGATATGCTTCGAATCTAGGGAGATGCGTTGATTTGAATGAATGCAAGTTGATAGGTCTGAAGAGTCATGATTGTCACGTATTTATGGAAAGACTAATTCCAATAGCCTTCAAGGAACTTTTACCAAACTTTGTTTGGGGCGCCATTACAAAGTTAAGTAATTTCCTGCACGATATTTGCTCAACAGCGTTGAAAGCATCACATATGGAGAAACTAGAGAGAGATATTCCAATTATTCTTTGCAACTTAGAAAGGATATTTCCTCCATCGTTCTTTGATTCAATGGAGCATCTCTTAGTTCACTTGCCTTATGAGGCCAAAGTTGCAGGTCCCGTCCAATTTCGATGGATGTATCCATTTGAGAGGTAAGTTTTTTGTTAAATAAATTTTAAAGTACTTCATTATATATTATATTCCGATAAATTTTTTTGTATTGCAACTAGGTTCTTATATCATTTGAAGACAAAAGTGAAGAATAAGGCATGTGTCGAAGCTTCAATTTGTAATGCATATATTGTGGAAGAAGTGACAACATTTGCATCATACTATTTTGAGCCGCACGTGCAAGGTGCAAGAGGCGGAGAGCGGGAAGAAATGATGAGGGCCCCATTGATCCCAATTGCAAATCATTCTCTATTTTCAATTATTTGGGTCGACCAAGCGGCGCAAGTAAGTTTCGCACTTAACGGTGAAGAAAAGCGGGCACCCATACATATATTTTATTGAACCGTCCGTAAGTTGAGCCATACTTCAAGTAAGTGTACATTTGTAAGTATATGTATTGTGTGTCAAAGATTTGCTAATATATAAATGGTATTTGTTAATAGGATTTTCCAAAATTCAATGTTTGGACTACCACCGAATGAGTTCGACCGTTTGTGCCAGGAACAATTTGCAACATGGTTCACAACATATGTAAGTTGTATGTGGAAGAAATGCAAGTTATTCGAATTTTTTATACATCATATATTAAAATATATATTATTGACATTACGTATGTGACCTTAGATTCACAGTAATCATGATCATGCGACGGAGCAAGGATTGCTATATCATCGGCGTAGGGTCCAAAGTCCGAGTACGAACTTGGCCAGCATATTTCATAAACGGGTACAATTTTCACACTCGAACATATGGAATGGGAAAAGCCACAATGAATAGTGGTGTGTGTGTTCAGTCATCCAATGGTGGCAGTTCGAAAGATGATTTTTATGGGTTGTTGGATGAAATCGTAGAGATAGAGTACCATGGACCATTAATTTTGCGGGTTGTGTTATTTAAGTGCATATGGTTCGACCCCGTCAAAGGAATGAATGTGCATACGAAGTTTAATTTGGTTGAAGTAAATCACAAGAAAAGATATATGAAATATGAACCATTTGTCTTAGCACAACAAGCAATTCAAGTATATTATGCATCATATCCTAGTTTGAAACGTGACAAAGCCGATTGGTGTCTTTGTATGTAAAACCAAAGCACGGAAAAAAATCGAGGAACACTTGGAAGGACACAAATATCAACAAGAGAAAGTTTGTCACACGATTGAAACCGATGAATATACCATTCCAACTTTACGAGATCCATGTGGAGCGATGATCGATGTGGATCCAACTGAAATTCGCGAATCAAATTTTGAAGTTGGTATAGAACTTGATTATGAGACAGATGATGAAGATGATGCGCATGAAGTAGACGAAGACGAAGACGAAGACGAAGACGAAGACGAAGCTGCAGATGAAGATGAAGATGAAGATGAAGATGAAGAATATGATTTTTGATACTTTTCACTATTTATGTGCAATTATTATTATTATTGCGACATGTTTTTTTTTTCTCATAAATTTTTGTTATTGTTGTTGTCGTCGTTGTTGTTATAATTAGAATCATGACTAATTCGCCACAGAATTAAAATAGTAGGGAAAAATATTAGAATTTTGCAACGAATTAGCATTTCGTTGGAAAAATTTCCAACGAATTATCATTTCGTTGGAAAAAATTCCAACGAAATCAAAATTCGTTGGAAATGTTTCCAACGAAATCAAAATTCGTTGGAAACATTTCCAACGAATTTACATTTCGTTGGAAAAATTTCCAACGAATTTACATTTCGTTGGAAAAATTTCCAACGAATTTACATTTCGTTGGAAACATTTCCAATGAATTTTCATTCGTTGGAAAAAATTTCCAACGAAATCCAAATTCGTTGGAAAAAATTTCCAACGAAATCCAAATTCGTTGGAAATTTTTCCAACGAAATGCAATGTCGTTGGAAATTTTTCCAACGAATTTGCATTCGTTGGAAACCATTTCCAACGAAATCCAAGTTCGTTGGAAACATTTCCAACGACATTGCATTTCGTTGGAAAAATTTCCAACGAAATCCAAATTCGTTGGAAACATTTCCAACGAATTTGGATTTCGTTGGAAATTTTTTCCAACGACATAGTATTTCGTTGGAAAAATTGCCAACGACTTTGTATTTCATTGGAAAAATTTCCAACGAATTTTCATTCGTTGGAACCGTTTCCAACGAAATCGAAATTGGTTGGAATAATTTCCAACGAATTATATTTTCGTTGGAAAAGTTTCCAACGACATCCCAATTCGTTGGAAACATTTCCAACGAATTTTCATTTCGTTGGAAACATTTCCAACGAATTTTCATTTCGTTGGAAACATTTCCAACGAATTTTCATTCGTTGGAAAAAATTTCCAACGAAATCCAAATTCGTTAGAAATTTTTCCAACGAAATGCAATGTCGTTGGAAATTTTTCCAACGAATTTGCATTCGTTGGAAACCATTTCCAACGAAATCCAAATTCGTTGGAAACATTTCCAACGACATTGCATTTCGTTGGAAAAATTTCCAACGACATAGTATTTCGTTGGAAAAATTGCCAACGACTTTGTATTTCATTGGAAAAATTTCCAACGAATTTTCATTCGTTGGAACCGTTTCCAACGAAATCGAAATTGGTTGGAATAATTTCCAACGAATTATATTTTCGTTGGAAAAGTTTCCAACGACATCCCAATTCGTTGGAAACATTTCCAACGAATTTGCATTTTGTTGGAAAGATTTCCAACCAATTTCCATTTTGTTGGAAAAATTTCCAACGAACTATCAATTCGTTGGAAATCTCAAAATAATTTTCCCGCAAAAAAATATATAAGCAAATATTTTGCCACGAATATGAAATTTGTGGGAGAAACCGTAGGAAATTTCCAACGACGTCCAAAGTCGTTGGAAATTTCCCACAAAATTGAAATTCGTGGGAAATTTTCCAGCAATTTTCTCACGAATTTCAAATTTTCGGAAATTTCCCACTAACTTCAATTTCGTTGGAAATTTCGTGGGACATTTCCAACGAATTAAAAATCGTTGGAAATTTGCCTTGAATTACATCGAAATATTTTAAAATCGTACGCAATTTCCAACGAATTACAAATTCGTTGGAAATTTTCCACCAATTTTAGGAAATTTCCCACTAATTTGAATTTCGTGGGAAATTTTGGTGGGAAATTTCCAACGAAATTGAAATTCGTTGGAAATTTCCCACCAAAATTTCCCACGAAATTCAAATTAGTGGGAAATTTCCTAAAATTCGTGAAAATTTCCAACGAATTGAAAAAATTCGTGGGAAATTTCCCACGAATTTCACATTCGTTGGAAATTTCCCACGAATTTCACATTCGTTGGAAATTTCCCACGAATTTGACATTCGTTGGAAATTTTGCACTTAGTCTATTTTCGCCGACACCCCATTTTGTTGCAAGAACAATATCGCCACGAATCTCCTAAGAGCCGTCCTCCTCGCCGTCGCCGCCTTCGTCGTCCACGTCGCCGTCGACTTTGCCCAGCCCGGTAGGTAACTCTAAACTATATATTGTGTGAATAAAATGGTGACGCGGCCGTGAGGGGGTGGCAGGTGTCGCGGCGGACTTGGCCGGGGGAGGGGCTCGCGGCGGAGTTGGCTGGTGGGGGTGGCCGCCTAGATGGCCGGGAGGCCGTGGGTCGTAGCGAGGGGGCCGGAGGGGGTTGTCGCCGCGAGCCTGGCCGTGTGGGGGGGGTTGCGGGCGAGTGGCCGTGGGTGGGGTGGTCGCGGGCGAGCGGCCGTGTGGGGGGTCGCGGGCGGCCGGCCGTGGGTGGGGGGGTCGCCGGCGAGCCGCAGCCGTGAGGGGGGGTTCGCCGCCCGGTGGCCGTGGGGGGTAGCCGGCGAGCCGACCGTGAGGGGGCTCGCCGGCCACGGTGCGCTGGGGGGGTGGGTCGCCGCCGCCGGCTGGCCGTGGGGGGTCGCCCGCCCGGCTCGCCCGGAGGGGGTCGGCCGGCCGTGCGGGGCCGGTCGCCGGTGAGCTCGCCGGAGAAGGGGTCGCCGGCCGGCTCGCCGAGGGGGGTCGCCGGCCAGCTCGCCGGAGGAGGGTCGCCGGAGGGTGGTGTCGGGCGACCTCGCCGGAGGGGGACTCGCGGCTATGATTTCGACACGAGTTGTCGTTTTTTTTAATGATTTTTGTGTTAGCATATAAAATTTGGTAAAACGATGCTTATAGAGGGAACAAATTAATGTGTTGCATTTGTGGCAAATTTACTTATTGAACGTAATTTGTGATCTTTTTTTTTTTAGGTCTGTACTAGAATTGTGCGAAATAACATATTTGGGGCATAAATTTGCATAAATGTGGCATCAGAGTTGATACTTGTTGTAATTCGTTCTGCACATTTAATATGCTTCATTTTATTTTTCGTGGAATCTGATGCGGTCCAAATTTTAATAGGTTGTTTCAACGTGGACCAAAGATTGCTATTTATCAGAGGCGATAGTCGGTTTGTTTCATTTTGTCGAGTTTATTTATTGCTCTATTAAACAAAATGGTAAGCAAAATGGCTAATGTCATTTTCAGTCCCTAATATATGTTCATATTTTTAAATATATTTGTCTAACCTTCCTACTTGTCGGTTTAAACGTGGAGGTCTCTGCGTGGTTCGGGTTCGCAAAGAAGATTAGCCCCTTCCGGCTCGTCCCTCGTCCCGACCACGTCCTCTTCCCTGCCCATTTATGTAACCCTCAACCACAACATGTTCATGGACAACACGAACACATTGGCCCATCCTTCGACCCTCAACAACATATTAGGGTAGAACCTCGGGACATGCGAACCGAATTTACTTCGCCGTCTCCGATCGATCTCCTTCGGTTCCACTTTCTTCTTCGCCGCAACACTCGAATGATGAAGAAGATACCCGATTCATTATATGCCCATGTGGAGATTCGTAAGTACTTCATTTTTTTACGTATATATAAATTATCGATGTAAATAAAATTGTTCGTGTTGCGAATTATCCATATGCTTCATTGTCTCATTGTCCGTATTGTTATAACATGTTTTCGATTCACGGATTCTACGCATGTTGTGAGGGAACTGAATAAAATAGTCAATAAGCATTGGATGGGCCAGTTTATTACTTTTAGCGGCGCTCCCATGAAACTAAAGACTTTGTGGTGGAATGAGTTTAAGGTTAGTGTTGTCTTCCTTCACAAACTAAGTTCGGTGTAGCATATTGATGGTCAATAATGAATTTTGTCACGAATTGTCTGGTACATTGTAATGGATATGTGACATGTGACCCTAGTGGATAATTTTCAGTTGTTTTTCTATTAATTGTAGCGTAAGTTCACGTGGGATGAAATGGAAGAGGATGAGGTTAAAAGAATTTTCAAGAAGAAAATCGGTGATCACATGCGATATGTGATAAATAGAGCAAAGAGAAAAAATGAAAAGCCGACCTTTTTTACAACTGACAATTGGATGGAAATTACAAGAACTTGGGAAACTGAGAAGTATAAGCTAAGGTGTGAACAGAACAAGAAGAATCGAGCTTCTAGTTCTAGTGACGGAATGCAAGCGTCCGCCACATATGCTTGGGGCTCTATCAGCATCGGGGAGCATAAAAGAAGAATGGTAAGTCTGTTTATACATGTCGGTGCATTTAATGTAATGATTAGTCATTTATGTTTATATTTTGTAGGCAGATGAATTGGGGACGGAACCCACTTTTACAGCTACATTTGAACGCACATTCCAAAAAAAAGATAAGACATGGACTGGCGCTCGAGCAAAAGCTACTAAGGTATGTAAGGTTATAGTTCGGACTTATAGGAAACTAGAATGAAAATCATGAATGTTTTAATATTTATGGTAATATATATGAATTTATTTTATTTCCATCTATAATGTTAATATAGGAAAAATATGATGAACTTTTAATGAGCATTGCTGGTGGTGATGGTGGTGATGGTGGTGGTGGTGGTGGTGGTGGTGGTGATGGTGGTGATGGTGGTGGTGATGGTGGTGACGGTCGTGCTGTGTCTGAGCCATCGGTTGACAGTATGGCATTATGGGTGGAGGCAGCGGGTGGGATGAAAGGAGGAAAAATATTTGGGATGGGATCCTTGTCAAGGATGTACAAATCGAAGGTTGGTGCAACTTCGTCCTCCAATGCAGCTGTTTCAAGGAGGACACAACGTGAGGAGCGAGATAACCCAAGAATTGAGCCAAGCAAGCGATTGCTTGTACGAAAGGACGAAGAAACGAAGTATTTACTTGGACGGAAGGACGAACAAATAAGGGTGATGCAACAACAAGCGCAAATTGTCATGCGACATCTCGACATCGATCGCAATGAGGTTCCTCCTCTACCTCATATTAATCCAATTGATGATGGGCATAATGCTGAGCCACAAAATGATGCGGCGAATGGTGATGGTGATGATGATGATGCTGATGATTTTATTGTCAGTCCTTCCTAGTTCATTCTCGAGTACCAAAACTGCCAACGTTTTTATGGTTGTCCCGCGTTCTTTCAATGTTTTGAATGTATTACCTTATGTTCATTAGTGCTTAGCTGCCTCTTCGTATTATGAGATTGAAAATCGAATATCATCATATGAGACTTTGCAACTTATGCATTGTAGAAATTACTATTGCTTTCTTACCAAAAAAAAAATTAATATTGATAATAATTAGATTTAAAATCGAAATTATCGCTAAATAAAATTCGTCGCAAACTTAGCGACAAATTTTGTCACGAATAGCTTTCGTTGCAAATTACCAACGAAAATTGAATTTTTTTGATGGAAAAAAATCGAATTTCCAACGATTTTTGCATCGAATAATTAGCGTCAAATTTTGCAACGTATTTTCCCACAAATGTTGTTTTCGTTGGAAATTACCAACGAAAATTTTAACTTTTTGGATGAAAATTTCGCGGATTTTCCACGATTTTTTTGCAACGAATAAGGATGAATTTATATATTATTTTTCGTTGGAAAAAAAAACAATTTATATATTATTTTTCCAACGAATTAAATTTTCGTCGGAAATTACCAACGAAACTTGCAATTTTTTGTCGGAAAAATTGCGATTTCTAACAATTTTTTTTCGTTGGAAATTAACAAGGAAAAATTTTTGTCGGAAAAATCCCACATTTCCAACGAATTTTTTTTTCGTCGGAAATTAACAACGAAAATTGTAATTTATTGTGGGAAATATTCGGGATTTCCAACGAATTTTATTTTTGTCGGAAATTACCAACGAAAATTCGTTTGTCGGAAAAATTCGAGATTTCCAACGAATTTTTTTTTTCGTTGGAAATTAACACGAAAATTGTTTGTGAGAAAAATTCCCGATTTCCAACGAATTTTTTTTTCGTCGGAAATTACCAACGAAATTTATTTGTCGGAAAAGTTCGCAATTTCCAACGAATTTTTTTTTCGTTGGAAATTAAAAACGAAAATTGTAATTTCGTGTGGGAAATATTCGAAATTTCCAACGAATTTTTTTTCGTTGGAAATTAACAACGAAAAATTTTTGTCGGAAATTAACAACGAAAATTGTAATTTATTGTGGGAAATATTCGGGATTTCCAACGAATTTTATTTTTGTCGGAAATTACCAACGAAAATTCGTTTGTCGGAAAAATTCGAGATTTCCAACGAATTTTTTTTTCGTTGGAAATTAACACGAAAATTGTTTGTGAGAAAAATTCCCGATTTCCAACGAATTTTTTTTTCTTCGGAAATTACCAACGAAAATTATTTGTCGGAAAAGTTCGCAATTTCCAACGAATTTTTTTTTCGTTGGAAATTAAAAACGAAAATTGTAATTTCGTGTGGGAAATATTCGAAATTTCCAACGAATTTTTTTTTCGTTGGAAATTAACAACGAAAAAATTTTTGTCGGAAAAATCCCACATTTCCAACGAATTTTTTTTTCGTCGGAAATTAACAACGAAAATTGTAATTTATTGTGGGAAATATTCGGGATTTCCAACAAATTTTAATTTTGTCGGAAATTACCAACGAAAATTCGTTTGTCGGAAAAATTCGAGATTTCCAACGAATTTTTTTTTCGTTAGAAATTAACACGAAAATTGTTTGTGAGAAAAATTCCCGATTTCCAACGAATTTTTTTTTCGTCGGAAATTACCAACGAAAATTGTTTGTCGGAAAAGTTCGCAATTTCCAACGAATTTTTTTTTCGTTTGAAATTAAAAACGAAAATTGTAATTTCGTGTGGGAAATATTAGCGATTTCCAACGAATTTTATTTTTGTTGGAAATTACCAACGAAAATTCGTTTGTCGGAAAAATTCGAGATTTCCAACGAATTTTTTTTTCGTTGGAAATTAACACGAAAATTGTTTTTGAGAAAAATTCCCAATTTCCAACGAATTTTTTTTTCATCGGAAATTACCAACGAAAATTGTTTGTCGGAAAAGTTCGCAATTTCCAACGAATTTGTTTTTCGTTGGAAATTCAAAACGAAAATTGTAATTTTGTGTGGGAAATATTCGAAATTTCCAACGAATTTTTTTTTCGTTGGAAATTAACAACGAAAAATTTTTGTCGGAAAAATCCCACATTTCCAACGAATTTTTTTTTCGTCGGAAATTAACAACGAAAATTGTAATTTATTGTGGGAAATATTCGAGATTTCCAACGAATTTTATTTTTGTCGGAAATTACCAACGAAAATTCATTTGTCGGAAAAATTCGAGATTTCCAACGATTTTTTTTTTCGTCGGAAATTACCAACGAAAATTTTTTTTGTCGGAAAAATTCGGGTTTTCCAACGAAGTTTTTTTTTCGTTGGAAATTAAAAACGAAAATTGTAATTTCTTGGCCGAAATATGAGGGATTTCCAACGAATTTTTTTTTTTTCGTTGGAAATTACCAACGAAATTTTTTTGTCGGAAAAATGCGGGATTTCCAACGAATTTTTTTTTCGTTGGAAATTATCACCGAAAATTATTTTTCGCAAAAATTCGCGATTTCCAACGAATCTTTTTTTCGTTGGAAAGTAAAAAAAAAAAATTGTTTTTCGAAAAATTCGGGATTTCCAACGAAGTTGTTTTTCGTCGGAAATTACCAACGAGAATTGTATTTTTTTGTCGGAAAATTTAGCGGATTTCCGACGATTTTTGCAACGAATATTTTGCAACGAATTTTTCCAACGATATTTAGCGACGAAATTTGCCACGAATTAATTTTCGTCGGAAATTACCAACGAAAATTGAAATTTTTTTTCGTCACTATTTTCGTTGGAAATTACCAACGAATTTTCCAACGAATTTTCCAACGAATTTTTCCCACGAATATTTCCAACGAATGTTTCCAACGAATTTTTTCCAACGAAAGAATTTCGTTGGAAATTACCAACGAAAATTTAAATTTTTTGTCGGAAAATTTTGCGACGACTAATTACCAACGAATTTTTTTTCGTTGGAAAATTCGTTGGAAATTCGTTTTCCAACGAATTTTGACGAATTTTTCGTTGGAAATTTCGTTGGAAAACTCTTGTTTTTTTGTAGTGCAATGCCGAGGACTATCAGGGTCAAAACGACTCTCTCTTTCTGGAAGCAGAATCCGATCCGTAACTTCTAACACTCATTCAGGCAAAGCCGCTGCGACAAAACTATGAAGAGTCAAATTGTCTCCGAATCTGTTATCGGTGGGACTCAATCCTGTGAACATCTCTAGCAAGAGGATGCCGTAACTGTAGACATCACCTTCTCTTGAGACCTCGCATCCCATTGCATATTCTGCCACACATTTTGATCATAGTGGAGATGAAAAATAGGAGTAAAAAAAAAAAATAGGAGTGTTGATCATAAAAAAGAACATGGAGCTCAAATCATTAGAATAAAAAAGTAGATAGATTACCTGGTGGAGTATAACCAACTATCCCTCTAAGACCCACCGAGCTCATCCGGTTAGCTACAGTAGCAAGGGATGATCCAAGAAGGAATTTCACCAATCCAAAATCACCAACATGTGCGACCATCTCAGCATCTAAGAGTATATTGCTTGGCTTTATATCATAATGAAGGACGGGGAAGTGGCACTGGTGATGAAGATAATCCAGTGCAGAAGCAACACCAATAGTAATACTTATCCTCCGTATGAAATTCAACTTTTTCGAAAGCTCATTCCCGTGAGATGATGTTGCGTTCGGGTGTAGCCACTGTTCCAGGCTTCCATTCTCCATGAATTCATAGACTAAGGCCTTGAAATCGTTTCCTTGATAATCAATACCCGAGCATACTGTCAATATCTTCAAAAGATTTCGATGCTTAATGTTTTTGAATGCCTCACACTCAACTATGAAGCTCTTCAGAGCACTGTGACGGACTAAATGAAGTACCTTCATGGCAACAAGAGTTTCGTCGTCCCCAAGTATCCCCTTGTAAACAGAACCAAAGCTCCCAACACCGATCAAATTCGTTGAAGAAAAACCGTTGGTTGCTTTTAAGAGTGTTCCATAAGATATGTTCGGAGCTGAATCATGCATCGAACTCGAAATTGGTTCATTTACTTTCTTCTTCAACCAACAAAGATATATAAAAGCAAAAATAACAGCCACTACAAGACCCCCGGAAATAATAGAAGTGGACAATATCACTATATTGATTTTTCTACTCTTAGAGCTCTTGTAGATGCAATCGGGGAGGTGAAATTCTGGCAGCCCGCCACAGAGTTCATTGTTCCCAACAATAGAAGTACCGGTAGCATTCTTAAAGATTCCTTCACGTGGTAGCATGCCTTCAAACTTATTGTATGACAAATTCAAAAGTTTTAAGGAGTGAAATACCGCTAAAAATTTTGGAATCCGACCTGACAAATTGTTGCATGAAAGATCTAGTTCTTCAACGCCTCCTAACGATCTGATTGATTGAGGAATGGACCTATGGAAGAAGTTGCCCCCCATCCTCAATGATGTTAGTCCAGTGCAAGCACCTAAACTTCTTGGGATTTCACCTACCAACAAATTATTCGAGATATCCAACCCATTCAAAGTTCTCAAGTTGCCAACTTCTGTGGGTAGAACCCCAGTTAGATGGTTACGAGACAAATCTAGCTTGATAGTTAATGATGAGAGACCTATAAGCTGTGGGGGTATGGCACCACTAAGATTGTTACTAGACAGATCAAGTACATCAAGAGACCGGCAGTTTGATAGTTGTGAAGGAATTTGCCCATGAAAGTTGTTCCCCCCAAGAGATAATATAATCAACTTGGTTAGATTTCCCAAAGAAGATGGAATTGTCCCTCCCAGGTTGTTATCACTTAATCCCAATTTCGCTGTATTGTGTAGATTCCCCAAATTAGAGGGGATAACACCTGAAAGCTGGTTGTGACCCATATTCAACGTCTCCAGGTTGACAAAATTCCCAATTTCTTCTGGAAGCTCGCCAAAAATTAGATTCCCGCTTAAATAAAATACTGTGAGAGTGGTGGATAAATTACCTATGCATTTAGGTAACACCCCCACCAAACTCGTTTCTATCAATACCCACCTTATCTAACTTGGTGCTATTAGTTCACGAGCAAAGGAAGCTCAAGTCTCCAGGTTTTCTACTTCCAAGCTGATTAACAAAGATTTGGAGCCAACTAAGCTTATGCAAATTATCCAAAGAAGGTACTTTTCCAAAAAATATGTTACCTCCAAGTTGAAGTATGCCTAGGTTTGTGCAATTCGATATCGATGGAGGAATCGGCCCCTCAAGTTGGTTCGCATCAACGCTAAAATATTCAAGATCTGGGAGTTTGAGGCCTATGTCTGCAGGAAGAGTCCCCTGTATCCGGTTGGATCCAACATCAAATATAGTTAGCGAAGAGAGATTGAGTAACGAAGATGGAATCGTACCCGACAATCTGTTTCCTCCAAAGGCCATGACTTGTAAGTTGGTCAAGTGGCCTAGAGCTTGGGGAATGCTCCCGCCCAAGTTGTTCAAGGCTAAAAAAAGCTGCTCTAGGGAAGATAAGTTCCCAATAGAGGAAGCCACACTCCCGGTCAGATTATTACCAGACAAAGCGAAATCTCGTAGCTTTGGCAATGAACCGAGCTCTCTAGGAATTTCTCCAGTTAGTTGGTTGGATTGAAGGACGAGGCGGACAAGGTTAGAGCAAGCTGATATGTTTTTGTTGAAAATATGTCTCGAATTTGAGCACGTGAACGAAACCTGACCCAAGATTAATTATTATTTGTGGAGGTTGGAATATTCCAAATTGAATATTTCTCGTTTTGCTTTGATGCAAAGAAAATAGAAAAGGAAAGTCCGAAATTTGGACTTCCTGTGCGAGTTCGGAATAGTGCAATGCAAAATACAGAAACTTTCTTTTATGAGTCGTGGTCGATTTTATTTCCGCGTGGACGTTGGGCTTCTGATCATGAAAGAAAGGAAATTATGGACATGTGGAAAATTTCATGAGTCGGTCAAAGAAAAGAAGAGGAAAGTTGACTTTGTTGACCGCATCCCATTAGGATTGCATGGAATCCCTTTCCAAGCTGGAGTCGGCCACCGTGCGTTCACTTCTTGGGCCATATAAGGGCTGTTCTTTTGCCGCAAGATTGGCACGGCAGCAGTTGATCGCGAGTCTTGAAGTGCCCTTTCTAAGTGAGTGCTTGAAAGTGGGTTCGTGAAATTACACCAAGAATTCAAGTGTTAGTAGCGATTAAATCTTGTGGTAAGATTTGTGTATAATTCCTTCGTGAGATTGAAAGATTATTTCGTGAGGAATTGTGGAGCTAAACACTGCGTGAGTTATTGGGTGTAATTAGGGCTTGGGAAACGCTTAGAGTGTTTAAGTGACTCGAGTGTGATTGTAATCTACGTTGTATCGCTTGATCTATAGTGGAATTCCGTGCTACTCTCCCCGTGGAAGTAGGTCACTACGACCGAACCACGTAAATCTGGTGTCCGATTTATTTTCTTATTCTGTCAATTTTATTGTTCGATCGCTTGGCTTCCGCAACAATTGGTATCAGAGCAAGGTTTGGCTAAGTTAAAGCGAATCGATGGCGGCAAAAGAAGGAAAAGTGAGAATCGACAGATTTGATGGGAAGGATTTTGGTTTCTGGAAGATGCAGATTGAGGATAATCTATATCAGATGAAACTGCACTTGCCCTTGTCTGGGGAGAAGCCAGAGACGATGAAGCAAGCTGATTGGGAATTGCTGGATAGACGAGCTTTGGGTGTTATTCGGCTGACGTTGGCACGTAACGTCGCGTTTAACATCGTAAATGAGAAGACCATTGCGGGTTTGATGAAAGCCCTGTCGGACATGTACGAAAAGCCCTCTGCAATCAACAAGGTCCATTTGATGCGACGTCTATTTAATTTGAAGATGAGCGAAGGTGCGTCAGTTACTGATCATGTTAATGAATTTAATGTGATCGTTAGTCAATTGAGTTCAGTTGAGATTGACTTTGAAGATGAGGTACGTGCTTTGATTCTATTATCCTCATTGCTTGATGTTGGAATACTACTGTTACTGCTGTTAGTAATTCCTCTGGGTCGACAAGTTTGACGTTTGATGGTGTTCGAGATTTAATTATGAGTGAGGACATCTGTAGAAGAGAATCTGGCGAACATGTATCTACTGCTTTAGTAGGTGAAAATAGAGGAAGAACTAGTACACGTGTTAGCAGAAGTAGTATGAACTCGAATAGACGAAGTCAGTCTAGGACTGGTGGTATTATTTGTTGGAGCTGTGGCAAGAGGGGGCATATTAGAAGGGATTGCCTTAAGCTGAAAAACGACAAGGGTAAGGAAATTAGAGTTGATCCTACGGATGATGTTGCAGCTATAGCTGATGGTAATTCGGATAATACCGATTATGTCTTGTCTATCACTAATAATTCGTCGCTTGGCGGATGGATTATGGATTCTGCTTGTTCTTTTCACGCTACATCAAACAGGAACTGGTTTACTACTTATCGTGCACAGATAGTAGTAAAGTGCAGTTGGGGAACAATTCTGAATGCGATGTTATTGGTGTTGGTAATGTCAGAATCAGAATGCATGATGGTATTGTGTGGACATTAACTAGAGTGAGGCATGTTCCAGAGTTGAAGAAAAATCTGATTTCCTTAAGTGCCTGGATTCAGCTGGGTATCGGTGTTCTTCAGAATGTGGAGTTCTGAAAGTTGTTTGAGGTGCCTTGGTGATAATGAGAGGAATCAAGCATAATGGCCTGTGTGAACTTCAAGGTAAGACAGTGACGGAATTCGCTGCGGAGACGTCAAATGCATCGGTTCGAGAGTCTGAATTGTGGCATATGCGTTTGGGGCATATTAGCGAGAGAAGCCTAAAGGTTCTAAGTGAAAGGAATTTGCTATGTGGTTATGTTGCTGACGAATTGAATGTATGCAGGTGCTGTGATTTAGATTAACAGCGGAAAGTGGAGTTCAGTACGATTGTCAGAGAAACCACGGAAATTGCAGAATTGATTCACTTGGATGTTCGCAGGTTGTCGCGGTTTCCTTCGAGGAAGAATGCCAGATTTATGCTAACAATTGTTGATGACTACTCGAGGAAGACGTGGGCGTTTGTGCTAAGGCACAAGTTTGATGATGTTGTCAGGATCAGGCAGTTAAAAGCTTTGATTGAAAATGAGACTGGTAAAATGATCAAGCAGGATGCGGACTGACAGTAGTATGGAGTTTTGCTCGAAACTGTTAAACGAATTCTACATGAAGGAAGGCATAGTGAAACACCGCACTAGTGCCATTAAACCACAACAGGTTGCGGAGTTGATGAGCAGAACATTACTAGAGATGCCCCATAAAATGCTCTCTAGTGTTGGTGTGGCTAGGAGATTTCTGGTGGATGCGTTTAGTACGGCGAGCTACCTGAAAAATAGATCCCCATCGACTGCGATTGAATGTCGGACTCCCGAAGAAGTGTGGTCAGGTAACGTTGCTGATTATTCTGTTCTTAGAATATTTGGTTGTCCATGTTATGTTCGAGTTAGTGATGGTAAGCTCGATGGAAGGACAAGAAAGTGCATGTTCCTAGGTTATGCACAAGGTGAGCGGGGCTATAAGTTGTGGTGCCCGGAATTAAATTCACCTATTATCAGCAGAGAAGCTACATTTGACGAGTCTCCAGTACTTCTGGCTAGGAGTGTTAATAGCAGTGTTCATATGGATCTGAATGGCGTTCAGCTTGAGGTGGAGTTACAACCAGAAACTCCTGAGGTAGCGGGTACTAGCGAAGTAATCGACACGGATGGTGCTTATAGCAAGGTGGAGCCTATTGAGCCAACAGTTGCTGTGACTGCTGATATTGACAAGGTGCGTATTCGATCTCCTAACAGATATGGATGCAATGATGGTTTTGCTTTATCTGCGGTTGAGGAGGTTGTGTCAGAAAATCCTTGTGGAGCGGTTAAAGGTGCATGTGGAGTTGGTATTCCGATGAGGTCCACGGCTATGGCGAAGTTCAAGAGAGGCTTGGACTTAAAAGACATCTGTGGCGGTTGAGCCCATTGGGGGCTGTGGGAGAGTAGTAGCGAAATTCGGATTCTATCAAAGCGATTGTGACTTGGCTCAAACGTCGAGCCAAGGTGGAGATTGTTGAAAATATGTCTCGAATTTGAGCACGTGAACGAAACCTGACCCGAGATTAATTATTATTTGTGGAGGTTTGAATATTCCGAATTGAATATTTCTCGTTTTGCTTTGATGCAAAGAAAATAGAAAAGGAAAGTCCGAAATTTGGACTTCCTGTGCGAGTTCGGAATAGTGCAATGCAAAATACAGAAACTTTCTTTTATGAGTCGTGGTCGATTTTATTTCCGTGTGGACGTTGGGCTTCTGATCATGAAAGAAAGGAAATTATGGACATGTGGCAAATTTCATGAGTCGGTCAAAGAAAAGAAGGGGAAAGTTGATTTTGTTGACCGCATCCCATTAGGATTGCATGGAAGCCCTTTCCAAGCTGGAGTCGGCCACCGTGCGTTCACTTCTTGGGCCATATAGGGGCTGCTCTTTTGCCGCAAGATTGGCACGGCAGCAGTTGATCGTGAGTCTTGAAGCACCCTTTCTAAGTGAGTGCTTGACAGTGGGTTCGTGGATTTGTTCGTGGAATTACACCAAGGATTCAAGTGTTAGTAGCGATTAAATCTTGTGGTAAGATTTGTGTATAATTCCTTCGCGAGATTGAGAGATTATTTCATGAGGAATTGTAGGGCTAAACACTGCGTGAGTTATTGAGTGTAATTGGGGCTTGGGAAACACTTAGAGTGTTTAAGTGACTCGAGTGTGATTGTAATCTATATTGTATCGCTTGATCTATAGTGGAATTCCGTGCTGCTCTCCCCATGGACGTAGGTCACTACGACCGAACCACGTAAATCTGGTGTCCGGTTTATTTTCTTATTCTGTCAATTTTATTGTTCGATCGCTTGGCTTCCGCAACAGTTTTTGGGAATTTCACCAATCAATGAATTGTTGTGCAGTAGTAGGATATGCAGGTGGCGCAACCTGCCGAGTTGTGGAGGGATTTCTTGATTGAAACTATTGTTTTGGAGCTGCATTACCCTTAAGAAGCTGAGGTTTCCGATACGAGGAGAGATTGATCCGGAGAGTCCTTGTGATTGCAAGTCTAGGACCGTGACCCTCCGGTGCCGCCGGCCGCACGTAACACCATACCACTGGCAAAACCCAATGCTGTGGTTCCATGAGTTGAGGACATCGAAAGGATCTCCGGATATGCCGGCCTTAAATGCGAACAAGGCGAGTCTGTCTGTTTCATTGGTGGTGGAGGAGACTTGTTTAAAGCAAAGTGCAAGACCAATACAAAGAAGCAAGTGGCATGATTGGATCTTTACAAAGCTAATGCTTACAAGTTTCATGACTCAAAACCCAAGGAAGCGGGTAGATATGAAAAGCAAGGGGCGGAGAAGAAACAAGAGGCAGAGAAGAAACAAGAGGCAGGTCAGTGGCGATGGAAACGGTGAAGAGATTTATAAGAAGGTGTGGATTTTTCAGGACAGCTGTTTGAAGCGCTTTTCTTCTTTTTCTTTATTCTTTTTGACTCAGTGGTCATTAAAGCGCTTTTCTTTTTATTTTTATTTTTATTTTTCTTTTTCTTTTTGGAGCGCTTTTCTTCTTTTTGAAGCGCGCTATTCTGCCTCTGGAGAAGACTTTGTCTGGCCATATACGCATGAGAGTCAATCTGACGAATATCCATCCGCACGTATTGTGGAGTTGGGAGAGAATCCTGACTGGCTGGGATTAAAATGGAGACTCCAATGGTCACCGCTTCGATACATCCCAAAGTTATTACAAAAAAAATTAACCTTGCATTACGATGAGACAGTGTTATGCCAATGAATCTCCGTGCTCCATGGACAAAGCAGAGGCAAAATCCTTCCATTAAAAGTGGTTCCTCAGTGGTTAATTTATGCTATGATCTCCACTCCCTATCTAAAGTACTTCGCATACAGCAAACACAACCACTCATATTCCAAAGAAGCACGACACAACCAGGAGCCACCCCGAAGCACCCTCAACATCAACTCGTTCTTTCCACATTGCTCTTCATTGGTTGTCATTCATCATTAATTTGGTCGAGACAAACAGGTAAAGTGTGAAAAAGTCAATTTGAGTTGATAGAAAACTACATAATTATGGCATTGTAAATTGTGTAATCCTAATTGCCACTTACGTTTTTCGCTTGTTGAAATGAGCAAATCCCCATTACATTTAGAAAAAAAGAATTTAAGAACAGAAAATACATACCTCAACCTTAATCTTCGCTTTCATCATAATTCATGGAAAACGTAGTAAAAATTTGGTTATTTATAAAATACAAAATATAAAGAAAATATATCAAAAAAGTGTATTTACTCTTATTCTACCTTGGGACCTTGTAAAGGTTTTTTTTAAAACAAGAAAATATGATCTTTTTAAACAGATTAGCAACTTAGAACTTTTTAAGAACCTTCATTATCAGTGGTTGAATACTGTCAAATAGAATTTCAAGAAATTGATTTATGTCATTTCATTGCAACAGTTGTCATCGCAAGCCCCCTTCCTGCATTTGATATGGAAAAATGTAAAACATTGTTATATTGTCAGAACATAAATGGACAAACTTCTCTATAACTTATTTAGTATGAAGAAGCATAAAAAGGCAGAGAAAAAATTACCATGGTTTCTTCAAATGGCTCCGTGATGTTCCTGTATTTAGAAGTCAGGTTTGTACACAATCTGTACGGGTAACTGCAATTAGATAGAGAAAGAGAGGGACTAACAATAATCTGTTGTCGAAGCAAATGATAAGGAATTGAGATGTACAACCACTGCAATGGATAAAATTGATTAGAAAGTACCATCGCACTATTATGAACTATCAAAAAGAAAATAAAAATAAATAAATAAAGGTAGATATACATGCCAGCAGGAAGATGTTTATCGCACACCGTATACCAATTTTGATAAGCATTTAATTGACAGGATACTTGTTAAACACCGAATTACCGGAAGTCTCGCATTTCCGATATAAGTTTGGAAAAGTACGGCGATACTTGTTACCTAATATGGTCGTTTTTTTTTCTTGATACAAAATAATCATTTAATCTTAAATTATAAATTTAATAGCTTGTGGACTACTTTTGGACGTACACTGTAATAAAAGAAAATAAGATAGTGTGCCTCGCACCAAGGTCTACTTTTTAACTTTCCAAGTCTTTAAAGTCAAGTGTGAACTTTCGATCAAAAATAAAAAGTCAAATGTGAACAGGAGAGATAATAGAAAAGTTGGACTTTAATTACAAACGAAAGAGACTTTTAGTTTTTGGTGTGGTCGTCGCTTGTCAGAATGGAGTCATTTGGATGTAGGATTCACAAAGGATTCCCGTGTCTTTTAACTTATGAGGAGCAACAGTGTATGCGGCCCGGATAATTAATTTTCCTTGGGGAATTCACATTAGTTTATGAGCTATAATTTCTCTATTTCTCTCGAACCAGATAAAATATTGTTCTTAATATATAAGGAGAGATATGAACATTATGCGTCATCGTAGATTATATTGTTCACATATTGTGAAATTTGCATTAAGCTCCTCGGAAAAGAATCGGCCCCTGTACAATGCCGTGGGTAAAAAACCAAGGCAAAATTATTAATCTCATCACGAGAGGTTGAATGACAGACGATGATCGTTAGATGTTTATTGACAATCATTAACAATTATTGGATCAACGGTTGCGTTTGTTTGAGCCCGATAACTTTGTTGTGAATTGGCCCACAACATGGCAAAAATGCCCGTAAATGTTACTTGCACAAGACATTTAGATGTAGTTCTATTCTTCTATAGCTAATAAATGTTCATCCTAACGAAAATCTATACATAGAAACCAACATCAACTATAGATATATTTAGTTCATGAGAATTGTCAAAATTTCTGCCTTCATTATCGTGTAATAAAAAAAAAGGACTATGGGTAAAGGAGATAATTGGAAACAATATCTAAATGAAAATAAGATAAGTGAGCTTTCATTAAATCTCACATAATATAAATATTTTTCGTTTTCATTCTTTCTTAGCCTAAAATGAAAATATGATTTCCAAAATCTCCATTCTCATTGATTTTTTTTTTCCACAAACCAAATATATATTGAAAAGTGGAAAAGATTAGGTCTTCCCTTTTTTTTTTTGGAATCACAACTGAAAAGTTTTTCAAAATTAACTCAAACCAGCATGTAAAATTAAAAAGAAAAAAAGATAGGGAGTAATTAAGTTTTTACAGGAAAAAGCGGATTAGCAGCACTAAAAAAGATGGAAAATAAAAGTTCCCATAATATATTTTGTACAGGTGTCCTACCATAACTTTTTCAGACGTGATTATTGACTAATGTGCATAGGGAATCGCAAACATTATTTACGCAAGACTTTTTCGAGTGTATGATTATTATAATCATATGGGAAGACCCTACATTTCAAGGTAGTTGCTGAGTCGCTCTTCTTTTGACCAATCTAAGAAAAAGTTAAAGAAAGAGATTCCAAAAGACATGCATGCACTAGGCTCGTGTTCTTGATTTACTTGTGTTTCACTTGAAATCCTTTAAGACGTCTAATCAGAAAAGCAATTACACACTTAATTAAGAAAGGTCCATAGAAAGAGTACACAAAGTATCATCAACTCCCCTTCACGTCCACGTTAATAGATTATGCACTGGATTATGATGGTATTTAATATTTTCCACTATACTTGAATATTGATTGCTAGTCTCCGTTGACCTTATATATTATCTACGGCAATACATCAAATTAACGTCCTTTCCTAGTCCTCTAGCATAATTTAGCTGCTTTTCGCCGTACTTTAACCATTAATGAGTTAATTAATTATAGAAAAAAAAGAATCGCTTAGTAGTAATATTTACTAGCGATTAATATGCTCCGATGAACATCTTTTAGGATGATATAATCTTATATATCCGAGGAGCTGAAATGTACATTTATAGATACGTATGAAGATGTAAAAACACCCATAAACAGTCTACAGAATCGGGTGCGTCTTTCGACATCTTGAGAATGGAACTATAACGGTGCTCTCACCTTGTGATTTTAATGCGGCAGCAAATGAAGGCAGTTCAACATCTCCAAAAACGATGTCTGAATGGTTGACAGATAAATTGGTCAACAAGCCTTTTTACGATTCTATTATTCGTCATGCATATATGGCTCTGTTTGATTCAGGAATGTGGACATGTCTTTTGATTTTCAGGAGACATATTTGACCGAAGTGGTCCCTGAATTGTCAAGGAAAACAGCTTTTGATTAAAGCATTGATGCATCGTGTTGGAAGTGGCAGCACCCCAATGAACAAGTAAGCTAGCAGTGGCTGTATTACCAAGATTACCAAGTAGGTCAAATTACTCCTCCTTGTAATGCAACCAGACCCATTCGCTTCCATCTCTAATTCCTTCCCGGTTCTTTTCTTCCTCTACTGATTCTGGCTTGCGTTTATCCTCCAAGTATTTATTGATCAATGATGCTCGAGATGCATTTTGCGGGTAGATTTTCTTGTGAATAATTTGACTTCATTTAAACGACTTTTATATGCAGAGAATGAAACTGCACAAGATAAACATGATTACAAGTATTTTCTTGTGGACTGTTGACAGTTGCTTGGAGTTAGGGTTCTCCATTAGAAGAAAAGTGGAATTTCATCTTTAGCAGCGTGGAAGTAAAGAATGCGAAATGCTTACAAGTATTGGAACAATCCTTAATTGCGAAATCATACGAACACGATTACATCACCAAAATTGAGTAAGATTAAGCTACCAAACCATTGGTGTACCACCCTTGGCATGGAAATTAACCTTCGAAAGATTCTACACGAGAAAGCTGAATCCAAAAAGAGTAGCTTCTTGTTCCAGATTACCATATCTGTGTCCCTAAATAGAAGAACATTTCTCATTTAGGAAGCTTGTAACTGACTTAACTTTGCTTTACCGCGACATTACCAATATCCAATTATTTCGTACATCAAATTGGGGATGGACATTAGAGTGAAACCTCAAACTCTCCTCTGAATTAGGAAACCTCTGGACAATAAAGCGTGAAATATAAATTTCCAATAAGAAAGGAGACCAACAAGAGTGAAACCCCACACAATGTCACTTCTTTTCTTTTTGTTAGATATTTACACAATTACTAAAGTGAGATCAAGGAAAATCTGAGAACAACTATTTATACAGTGAAGAACCTTTATCGTGGATATTACTCTAAGATTTCCCATAGGCCATGATCGATTGATTTTTTTCTTCTAAATCGGTATCAATACCAACAAAAGAACTTCATGACTAAGATTGACTCAGAAACATCATAGCAGTGCTCAAGACCCGTGCATCACGGGCCTCACCGTAATTTTCGGAGAGCCAGCTGAGGATTATATGGGTCCAAATGTTTGTCTCTCTTTCGACGCAGGATATGTCCATCATTTCCTGCATTCATTCCGGTAAAACTACCGCAACAAAACTATAAATAGTCAAATTGTCTCTCCATGTGTCATTGGTGGCATACAATCCCGTGAAAATCTCTAGCAAGAGAATACCGTAAATATAGACATTGCCTTCTATTGGGACCTCGCACTTAATTGCATATTCTACCACACATTTAGATATAGTGCAGACGAAATTAGGGGTGTGGATCGTCAAAATATAATTTTATTGGGCAGTGGTTAGGGAGGATATAGATGAAGTCGGTGTATCATAGACACGGAGAAAGCAACATGATAAAGGAAATACAGAGAAAGAATATGTTTCGAATTTGAACTTGTGACATCCTGAAAATTTGTCCATTTGGGATTTGTGAAATATTTGGTTTTATAAATGTACTCGTAGTTAGTTCTCGCCCGGAACTGATCATTCCTGGGATACTAACCATTAGGGAAAGGCTGACTGGAGATCTAAATTCGTACGACTAAGAGAAAATTCGATCGTGAATTGACTTTCGATCATAAAATCGCCGAGGTGACATTTTGAGCCACTGTTGGCCGATCCAAGGATAGTCAGCGATCAGTTCGCCACTGTCAGAGTAGTGGATCACGGGTGATATCACTAGACCACGAAATGAATTGACGAATGATCCTGAACCTATACCGAACGATCGTACCCCTCGGATCTAGTGATCGATTCTCGTGATTTAAATGACAACCGAAGTCGTCGCGAACCGAATAAAATTTCATGTGACTCGATTTATTATTGGTCACGGGTCGAATATGCGAATTTCCCCAACGAGCCACCCGTTAGTTTGAGAAACGCTCGAGTTGCGTTTAATAAAATTTAATTATTTAATTGAGCCCAAATTGGACACCGGAAAATTAGGAAGTCACAACTAGGCGCTAGGATGACCTTGTGAATGGATCGTGCAATTTTGGAATGTCCCGACTCCTTTGGAAAAATTCGATTTCGATGAGAAATGAAGAAAGTGACCATTTTACCCCTAAGGATTTATAAAGGGCTAGTTATAATGGGCAAGGGCATTTTAGTCATTTTGCCTTAAATATTTGGTTGGACATTTTTGCCCTTGGATTTTTATGAAATTCCCAAATTGCCCTTGGATATTTTGGGTAAGATGCAATCTCGGCCGTCGGTTTCAAGATAAGATCGAATCTGGGCCGTTGATTGAAAAGATTAGATGAGGACAAGATCGTAATTTGCCGTTTTGGTCAAATTGGACTATTTAGTCAAGACCATTCTCTCTCTCTCCTCATTCCCCCTCTCTCTCCCTCACGGCAACACCACCCCCCACCGTGGACACTCTCTCTCTCTCTCTCTCTCTCTCTCTCTCTCTCTCTCTCTCTCTCTCTCTCTCTCTCTCTCTCTCTCTCTCTCTCTCTCTCTCTCTCTCTCTCTCTCTCTCTCTCTCTCTCCCCTCTCCCTTGGTCGTGACCCACGGCAAGGAAGCCGTGCCGCCGCCGTGCGCCGATCGCCATCCGCCGAGCCAAGCCAAGCCACGCCGTTCGCCGCCGTCCCCGCCAATTGCCGCCACTTGTCGCTCTAGCCGAGATAGTCTAGGGCTCGGTAAGTCGCAATCTAAACCCTATTTAGGATATCGGGTATTAATGGACTCGTTTAGGCGCGGTTTGGGGTAGTTTAGGGGTTGATGGAAGTGATTGTAATTGGATTAGAGGAGAGCTTGATCCTTTATTGTGTTCTTGGACATTCTTGTGGCTGTTGGATGGTCATTTGAGCTGAGGGGAATGAGTTTTGTGATCTGAATTTCGGTGGATATTAACTAAGGTTCAGATCTTTGAAATTTGAGGTGAGTCTCTGATTCGCGGTTACTGTACCCGTCCGATTTGTTATTTTTGTGGAGAATTGTGTGGGCTGAATTTGAGGAAGTTTTCTTCATGAAACTTGCTCCCAACATCTTGAAGTATAACATATTTTAAATTTGGAATTTTTGGAGGCCATTTGGGTCGTACGAAAACCCATTTTCAGACCGTATTGAAACTGCCCGGAACATTGTTCATCCCGACCTTCTTGTCTTACCGAATTTTTATAAAATTTTCCAGAGCTATTTTCTATAAACTTCCTTCACAAAATTTGTTGGTGACTTTCTTTTCTATGAAATATAAAAATTTCAAGGCTTTTGAAGGTGATTTGGGTATTGAAAGAAATGTATTTTGAGGACAAAACGGTCTGTTAGAGCGGGTTGATTTGCATCCGACTACAAGTGACAAAAAGAGGTATTTACAGTTGGAACTGGATTTCGAGTTCTAACGGAAAATGTTTATCAAGATGTTTTACGCAACATATTCAAATTTCAGAATTTTTGGAGTTCGTTTACTATTTATTTGAATAGGATTTCAGTCATTGTGTAAACTGCCCAATTTTACCCCGATTCTTTGAATGTTCGTTTTTATGAGCGGAATGGTGGGGGTGTCGGGGTTGAATAGTTGCTGCCTCGTGACAAGAATTTATGCTTGAATATGTGTTAGATGAGTTGATTTGAGGATGAAATGAGGATGTTTCGAGGTTGGAGGGAGACTGATTAGAGTGTCGGATGTTGTGGGATGGAATTGGCGAGTTTAGGGCTCGATTTAAGGACAAATGGTGTCGGTTTGGTGTGTGGTAGTATGGCTGGATTGTGGTGTTTAATATGCTTGGAAGTGTCGAATTTATATCTATGAACGTGGCTGTGTTTGTGGGCCCATGAGTGGCCTTGTGTGTTTATTGAACCGTGATTTGATAGATTGAAATGTGCTTTGTTATGTGCACGCTTGGGCCAGACTGAATTAATTGTTAAATTGGTCATGTCAAATGCTTAGTGAACATGAATTGTGTGTGAATTGATGCGTGCACGGGTCACGTGTGATTGGCCAATTAAATGTGGCAAATGATTGTTGAGCATGTGCATGAGTAAGAGAGTAAATGTGGTGTGGCTTGTGCGATTGTGGGAATTGTGCCGTCCTGAGGCGTGTACTTCAACGCGGGACGATGCTCGGTATTATCGGAAGACTGCCAGCCTGAGGCGTGTACTTCAACGCGGGTTGCGCAGTAGATGGTAGATGTTGAGCCTGAGGCGTGTACTGTAACGCGGGCAAGAGACATAGCCTGAGGCGTGTACTGTAACGCGGGCTAAGGAGTGTTGTGAAAATGAGACGGTTGTTTATGCCGTAGGTGGTAGATGTTGAGCCTGAGGCGTGTACGGTAACGCGGGCAAGAGACATGGCACTACAAAAAAAACACCGGATTAGCGACGAAATTTGTGATGGAAAATGTGGAAAAATCCGTCGCATATCGAATTTGCGACGGATTTTGCGACGGAAAAAATTCCGTTGCTGCTAGGTCGTCGCCAAATTTTGCGACGGAAAATTCACAAGTTCGTCGCAAATTTGCGACGGAAAAGAATTCGTCGCAAAATTCGTCGCAAATTAGTCATGAATATAAGCCGTCGCAAATATTCCGTCGCAAATTTGCGACGAACTAAATCCGTCGCAAAATTCGTTGCAAAAATCCGTCGCAAATTTGTCGCAAATTTGCGACGAACTCAATCCGTCGCAAAATTCGTTGCAAAAATCCGTCGCAAATTTCGTCGCAAATTTGCGACGAACTCAATCCGTCGCAAAAATTCGTCGCAAATTCGTCGCAAATTTCGTCGCAAATTTGCGACTAACTCAATCCGTCGCAAAAATCCGTCGCAATTTCGTCACAAATTTCGTCGCAAATTTGCGACGAACTCTGTCAGTCGCAAAATTCATCGCAAAAATCCGTCGCAATTTCGTTGCAATTTTCGTCGTAAAATTCACAAGCGAATTTCGTCAGAAAATTCATCGCGAATTTCGTCGCAAATTAGCGACAAACTTTAATGATAGCAAAATTCGGCTTAAAATATTCGTCGTTATTTTTATATCATTTCGGCCATAAATTCTTGTCCATATTAATCAAAGGAGACAATGATATATAATTGAAACAGAAAAACGAACAAACCGTAAATTCTGACAAACCAGCCACAATGACATATAATTGAAACAAATAACAGAAGGAAAGTTGTAGAGTCTGACATGATACTATTTGATATCCAATCTTACAATACAGTCAAAACATGAACTAAGAGACGGGACAACCATAGAAGGCGCAAAAAAACCATACAGAAGAAGACGCGGCTTTGGTACGATGGCAGGACATCAAAATTAGTCACTTTTGTCGAGACCTGAGGAAATGTCGATACATAAATCAGTCCAGAATATCAAAAAAGCGTTTATGCATGGATGTGGAACTAGGTGTAAAATAACAAAATGGTTAACAAAAATACGTTTCGGGACGAACATAAATGTTCTTACATATGAATATGAGTGAAATTATGAAAAACCAAGATTATGAAGCAAGCTTACCCCCGATTTTGAGAATTTTAACTAGAAAGACCGGAGAAAATCTTCATCATCATCATCAGCATTCTCGGCATCAATGTCTTGGTCATCATTGTACCCATCACCTACTGGATTGGCTGGAGGTACAGGAGGATCGTCATAGCGATTGATGTTAAGGTGTTGCATAACGATTCTCATTTGTTGTTCCAAGTTATGTATTCGTTCATCCTTCTTAACAAGTAAATTATTCAGACGATTCACTTCTTGGGTCAATTGCTCGTCTGCTCGTGACCTCCTTCGACCAGTCCCAGTGGATGATGAACTTCCAGGACTATTCGGCATGTACATCCTTGATAATGATCCCATCCCAAATATTTTCCCTTTTTTCGCCTCACCCGTTGCCTCCATCCATAATGCCATATTATCAACTGGTGGCCGGGACTCAGGATAATCATCACTACCACTAGCACTGCTCATTAAAAGTTCATCATATTTTTCCTACATTAACAATGTAGATGAAAATAAAATCACTATATATATATCTACCAAAAATATTGAAAGCATTCACGGTTTTCATTATAGTTTACATATAAGCCAAAGTATAACCTTACATACCTTAACAGCTTTTGCTCGATCGCCAGTCCATGTCTTATCTTTCTTTTGAAATGTGCGTTCAAATGTAGCTGCAAATATCGGTTCCGTCCCCAATTCATGTGCCTACAAAATGTAAACATGAGTAATTGAATTAAATTAACTTATAACTCATTTAACAGACTTACCAGTCGTTTGCGATGCTCCGCAATGTTGATAGAGCCCCCAGCATATGTGGCTGACCCATCACTAGAACTAGAAGATCAATTCTTCTTATTCTGCTCACAGAGTTGCCGACTCTGTTCAGATGCCCAAAATGTGTTAATTGCCTCCCAATTGTCAGCTGTAAAGAAAGACGGCTTCGCTTGCTTGCTCTTCGCTCTATTCATGACATTTCGCATAAAATCACTTATTTTCTTATCGAAAATTCTTCTCACTTCATTGTCTTCCGCTTCCTCCCACTTGAACTTCCGCTGCAATGAATAAAAACACAAATTGAAAATTATTATGATGATTACATATCCATAACCATGCACCAGACAAATATAGACAGATTTTGTAAAGTTCATGTCGGGGAAAATATCTGGTCCTTTAGGTATCGAAAACTACAGAGTTGTTCTGGTCCATTTACATCATTCTTGACCATCAATATGCTACACCACACTTAATTGGTGAGAAAATAAAATATGTAAAACTTACCTTGAACTCATTCCACCACATTTCTTTCACTTTTTGTGGAACATTTCTGTAAGTAACATACTCTCCCATCCAAAAGTTTCTTACTATTTTGTTCAATTCCCTCACAACAGATGGAGCATCCGTGAATCTGCATTCATATGAATATTGTGCAACATGGACAATTCAATTGACATCAATATCTAAAGCCCTAAATATTACATATACTAAAATAAAAATGAAGTACTTACGAATCTCCAAATGGGCATATGAAGAATCGGTTATCTTCTTGACCTCTGTTTCCGTCAATATTCGATTGTTCCGCCGAATAATGGGGTGGAACGGAAGGAGAGGGAGCTAAAGGAGATTGAACTGGAGAACGTTCAGTTCACATGTGGCCAAGTCCCGTAACATGTTGTTGAGTGTTGGAGGAAGGGCCAACGTGTCCATATAGTGACGGACCATACTGTGGTTGAGGGTTAGATGCCGGGACAGGGGAAGAGGAAAGAGACGGGGACGAGGACGAGGAAGAGCCTTCTCTTCTAGGCATGTGACCTCCACATTTATACTGACAAGTAGGAAGGTTATGCGAATATGTAAAGAACTATTGACACGTATTACAAGCACATAATGATGTACATGACGAAGCTTACCATTTTGATGGAAAGACTGAGAAAATGTTTCCTTGAAATGAGCCAATGTCGAGTGTTTATGACGTGCAATTTCCTACAAACAAATATACTATGAATCCCATTCATTTTGATATGAAACATCAATGTATGAGCACGATTTGGGTGGCTACAAGTATTAAACATCACTATATGAATCGCATTCATTTTGATTAAATTTTTTTTGACAACGTACAAAAATTTAAATTTCACTGAAAGTGGGCGGCCACAGGTATTATAAGTCATTCTGTACAGTTTTGTAAGAAAAAAATTATTATTATTGTTAAATTTTTTTTGGGCCCTAAAAAAAATTTCACTAAAAGTTAGTGGCCACCGATATTCTAAGACATTTTGTAAAGTTTTGAAATTTTAAAATTTTAAGCGTTTTTAAATTATTATTTTTTAATATAAATTTTTTTCGTGAAATAAAAAAATTTGTCCATACTAAAATTGGGTGGCCACAGGTAGTCTAAGCTATTAAGTAAAGTTTCCAAAATTTTTGTCCTTATTTATTTTAATAATTTTTAGGGCACGTTAAAAAAATTAAATATAACTAAAAGTGGGTGGCCACAGGTATTATAAGTCATTCCGTCAAGTTTTGAAAATTTTTAAATTCTAATTTTTTTTTGGCCATCTAAAGAAATTTACATTTCACTTGCAAGTTGATGGCCACATGTTTTCTAGGCAATTAATGCGTATTGAAATTTTATATTTTTTAATTTTTTTCACCCAAAAAAATAAAAATTTCCCTCATAATGGGTGACCACATTTATGTTAAGCCATTTTATAAGGTTATGGAAATTTTTAATTTTTTAATATTTTTTTCCCCGGAACGTTAAAAAATCTAAATTTCATTGAAAATGGGTGGTCACTATTAATTTTTGCCATTTTGTGATATTATGAAATTTTTGTTTTTTAAAAAGTTTAAAAAACTTTTACGGTCAAATTTCATATTTGTTGCCAACATATACCGTTGTTTTAATTTTCCGTAATTTTCCTTGATTTTTTATAGAATTGTTCAATTTTCAAGCATTTTCTGTGAAAACACTTAATCAATCACCTTATCGTCATTTAACACTTAATCATCCACATAATAGACAAATTAACCAGTTGAACATCGATCAAAGCCACATGCAATCCTGAAATCGACCCGTAACTTAACCAACGAAAAGTGATCCTAAATAATCCTTAAACAAGTCCGACTAATTACCTAAATATACTAACTATGGTTTAGAGAGTTGCTTACTTGGTTCAAGGATAATAAAAATCGGCCGATAGAACAGTGGCGGTCCCGCGCAAGCGTGAGCTCAAATGGTGACTAGTCGGCCGGTGCTCGGCCACGACCGGGCGAACGAGCGGCGGAGTTCAATGGCCGCATGCTGCCAGTGGGCGGCGAGCAGTGTCTGGGCGGCGGCAACGGCGTGGGCGATAGATTGCGCCGGGCGGCGGCGGCGGGCGGGGCGACAGACCTCGGCCGGCAACTAGAGAGGCGGGTGGCGAGCTGGTTCGGCGGCGGCACGGCGGTGCGGGCGCGGCGGCGGCAAGCGACGACTGGCGGCGGCTGGGCGGCGGGGCCGGCAGCAACTAGCCGGCTCCCCGGCGGGCGGGCGACTGCGGTGAGGGCCGGGCGGCGACGGCGGCCGGCCGCTAGGACGCGACCGGGGAGGGGGGCGGGCGACGAGGCGGGAGCTAAGGGGCGACCGGGCGGGGGGCGGCGACGGGCCGGCGGGGTGGCGGCGAGGCGGGGCGAGGGCGCGGACGAGGCGGGGGGCGGTTGGCGAGGCGGGGGCGGGCGACGGGCGGGGGGCCGCGGGGCGGCCTGGGGCGACCGGCGACGAGAGGGGGCCCGGGCCGACCGGCGACGAGTGGCGACAGCGACGGGCTGCGACGGCGACGGGCGGGGGGAATGTGCGAGATCGGGCGGGGCGGCGTCGGGAAGGTGGAGGGTAATAACGATGGAAATTTGCGACGAAACGTTGACGTCCGTCGCAAATTTTCCACCGACAAAAATTCCCGACGAAAACAAAAATCCGTCGCAAATTTGCGATGGAATTAAACATCCGTCGTAAATTTGCGATGGATTAATTTTTCCGTCGCAAATTTGCGACGAATTAATTTTTCCGTCGCAAATTTGAACGGCAAAATTTCCCTCCTAAAATTTGCGACTGACTGTGGTTGTCCGTCGAAAATTTGCGACGGACTCTAGCTATCCGTCGCAAACTTGCGATGGACTCAATTGTCCGTCGCAAACTTGCGACGAACTCAACTGTCCGTCTCAAATTTACGACGGACAGCTTAGTCCGTCGCAAATTTGCGACGGACTAATCTGTCCGTCGCAAAATTTGCGACGGACTAAGCTGTCCGTCACAAATTTGCGACCGATTAATTTTTCCGTCGCAAATTTGCGACGGATTAATTTTTCCGTCGCAAATTTGAACGGCAAAATTTGAAAGGCAAATTTGCAACGGACAGATTAGTCCGTCGCAAATTTTGCAACGGAAATCTTAGTCGGTTGCAAAATTTGCGACGGATTGCTGAGTCCGTCGCAAATTTGCGACGGACAGCTGAGTCCGTCGCAAATTTGCGACGGACAGATTAGTCCGTCGCAAATTTTGCGACGGAAATCTTAGTCCGTCGCAAATTTACAATGGATTTTTTTTACGCCGAAAATTTTGAGCGGTAAAAATCTTATCGCAAAATCAACTTTCCGTCGCAAATTTGCAACGGACTTTCTATATCGGTCGCAAATTTTGCGATCGACAAAAAATTTCCAGCAGAAATAAAAATCCGTCGCAAATTTGCGACGTAAAAAAAATTCCGTTGCAAATTTGCGACGGATTAAATTATCTGTATAGAATTTCGAACGGTACAAATTCTCTCGCAAAATTTGCGACGGACAGCTTGAGTCCGGCGTAAATATGCACATACTACATGAATGTTGTAAATTTGTGACTTTTTTTTTTCGGTCAAAAATTTAGCATCTCATTTATTTGGGTCCTAAATTTGCTACATCTTTTTTTCGATCCAAAATTTAGGCATCTCAAATGTTGCAATAGAAATTAGAATATCGGAAATGTTAGGGCATGTTAATAATATTAAACTTGTCGGCATTTAGAGACAAAATTTCGGACGATCAATTAAAATAAAAAGAATAATCGACAATAACAATAATAAAAAAGCACAATAACAATAATAACAAGAACAATAATGATAACAACCAAAATAGCACTTGTGGCATTAATAATTACACATCTGTAGTGTTTTGCGACAAAAATTTTAATCTTCGTCTTCGTCTTCGTCCTCGTCCTTGTCCTCGTCCTTGTCTTCGTCATCTGTCTGAAAATCAGATTCTGAACATTCTTGTATATTTAACTCGCAAATTTCAGTTGGATCCACATCTATCATTGCTCCACACGGATCTCGTAAAGTTGGTATGTTATATTCCTCAATTTCAACCGTGTTAGACACTTCCTCCTGTTGGTAGGCTCTATCCTTCCAGTGTTCCTCGATTTTCCTCCGTGCTTTGATTTTACATACAGCCCACCAATCAGCTTTGTCACGTTTCAAACTAGGATATGATGCATAACATACTTGAATTGCTTGTTGTACCAAGACAAATGGTTCATACTTCATATACCTTTTCTTGTGATTTATTTCAACCAAATTGAACTTCGTATGCACCTTCATTCCTTTGACGGGGTCGAACCACGTGCACTTAAATAACACAACCCGCATCATTAATGGTCCAGGGTACTCTATCTCTATGATTTCATCCAACAAGCCATAAAAATCATCTTTCGAACTGTCACCATTGGATGACCGAACAGACACACCGCTATTCATTGTGGATTTTCCCATTCCATATTCTTGAGTATGAAAATTATATCCATTTATGAAATATGCTGGCCAACTTCGAACTCTTAACTGTGGACCCCATGACAGATAATATAGCAATCCTTGCCCTCCAATTTCATCATAATTACTGTGAATCTAAGGTTACACATGCAAAGTTAATAATATATATTTAACTAAATGATGTATATAATTTTAATAACTTGGTTTTGATCCATAGGCAACTTACATATGTCTTGAACCATGCTGCAAATTGTTCATCGCACAAACGGTCAAACTCATTTGGTTGTAGTCCAAACATTGAAGTTTGGAAAATCCTAATATTAAAAACCATATCATTATTAGCAAATATTTGACACGCAAAACATATATTTACAAATTTACACTTACTTGAAGTATGGCTCGACTTACGGGACAGGTTCGATAAAATATAAGTATGGGCTGCATGAAGTTCTTCGCCTGATAAGTAACGAAACTGACATGCGCCGCTTGGTCGACCCAGATAATTGAAAATAGAGAATGCTGTGCAATTGGGATCAATGGGGCCCTCATCATTTCTGCCTGCTCTCCGCCTCTTGCATTGAACGTGCGGCTCAAAATAGTATGATGCAAATGTCGTCACTTCTTCCACAATATATGCATTACAATTGAAGCTTCAACATGTGCCTTATTCTTCACTTTTTTCTTCAAATGATATAAGAATCTAGTTGAAATAGAAAGAAGCTTATCGGGACATATTATATGATAAACTCATTTGAACTGTATTTTAAAGAAAACATTACCTCTCAAATGGATACATCCATCGAAATTGGACGGGACCTGCAACTTTGGCCTCATAAGGCAAGTGAACTAAGAGATGCTCCATCGAATCAAAAAACGCCGGAGGAAATATCCTTTCTAAGTTGCAAAGAATAATTGAAATATCTCTCTCTAGTTTTTCCATGTGCGATGCTTTTAACACTGTCGAGCAAATATCATGGAGGAAATTGCTTAATTCTGTAATGGCGCCCCATACAAAGTTCGGTAAAACTTCCTTCAAAGCTATTGGAATTAGTCTTTCCATCAGGATGTGACAATCATGACTCTTCAAACCCGTCAACTTGCATTCCTTCAAATCAACACATCTCCCGAGGTTCGAAGCATATCCATCGAAACCGCACGATTTCAACCATTGACAAACAACTCGCCTCTGCTCCTTATCCAATGTATAAACTGCTTTCGGTTTTGGTCCCCTGCTGCTTGCATCCACAGCTAGTATTGGCCGATCGCAAATATCTCTCATATCTTTTCTTGCGTTCAAGTTATCTTTTGTTTTTCCGTCAACATCCATCACAGTATTTATGACATTGTCGAAAACATTCTTTTCTATGTGCATGACGTCAAGATTATGATGAATAAGATGGGCCTTCCAATATGGTAGATCCCAAAATATACTGCGTTTTGTCCACTTATGTGTACTTCCGTACGCAAAAGTCGTGCCGTGCGGGTTTTCAACAACAGTTGGAAAGTCCTGCACACGCTCCCAAATTTGATCGCCAGTCAACCTCAATGGTGGACGCATTCTTTCAGTCCTATTCTTGCTGAACTCTTTCTTATTCCTTCCGAAAGGATGACTTGGCGGTAAAAATTGTCCATGATGTCAAAATAGCTAGGCTTCTTTCCATGTTTTAATCTAAATGACTTTGTCCTCTCCAAACATATCGGACATCCTAAGATCCCAGCTGTACTCCATCCAGATAACATTCCGTAAGCTGGAAAGTCATTTATCGTCCAAAGAAGGGCAGCCTTCATAACAAATGTTTGATCTGTAGAAACGTCATACGTAGGGACACCTTCAACCCATAGCCGTTGTAACCCTCAATCAATGGTTGCATATAAACATCTATCAACTTTTTCGGATTTTGTGACCCTGTCACGATCAATGTCAAAAACATATAAGGTGTCTTCATGCACATACCAGGTGGAAGATTGTACGGCGTTAAGATAACTTGCCAGCATGAATAACTTTTTCCTGTTTTCCCAAATGGAGCAAATCCATCGGCACGAGAGACCTAACCCGATGTTCCGAGGCTCCATTGCAAACTCGTGGTATGTTCTATCAAAATGTTGCCATGCCTATGCATCCGAAGGATGACACATTAGACCCTCTTCTGTTTCATGATTTGCATGCCAAGTCATGTGTTCAGCAGTGGCTTTAGACGCATAAAGCCTTTGCAATCTGGGGATTAAGGGCAGATAAAACATTTGCTTGCATGGTTTACGCTTCTGATTACGACCCGGCCTCCTGTTAATCTTGTACCTAGGTTGGCTACAGAATTTGCAAGATTCTGCATTTTCATCATCTCTCCAATATATCATACAACCCCTACAACATACATCAATCCTTACAACCGGAAGACCTAAGTTATCCACTAGCTTTTTCATATCATAAAAATCACTTGGCATGTTGTTATCACGAAGCAATGATTCCCGCATTACTTTAACAAAAGAGTTGAAGCAATCCGCAGACACATTATGCTCTGCCTTGATATTTAATAGTCGGGCTGTCACCGATAACTTAGTGTGGTCCTCACAACCTGCCCATAGAGGTTCATCTGCTGCTTTCAAGACATCCCAGAACTGATTAGATTGAAAAGTTTCATTATACACATTCTCCTCAAAACCCGTTACTCCTATATCTTCCAATTGTGAAGCATGACTAGTACCCACTTGTTCACGTGTAGGAGTAAAACTAGTACTTGCATGATTTGATTCCGTGACAAAATTATAACTAACTGCATCAATCACCATCCTCTCGTGTGGGTTCAATTGCTCATAATAGCCACATTCTTCCCTAACTGAAAATTGGTCACTTCTTCCATATCCTTCATCAGATATAAATGGTTCACCATGGGAAGTCCAATTATAATAGTTCGGAGTAAACCCAAATCTAATAAGGTGTTCTCTAACTTGATCACACACAAGAAATTTACCATTACCGCACTTTTTACACGGACACCTTAACTTATTTCTATCCATAAACTCATATTTACTACTAGCAAAGTCTAAAAATAGTTCCAACCCAAGATTTAAACTCATCTCATCAATCCTTGACGTCCAGTAAGTTCTTATTATACATCCAAGCCATTTCTCTTTGCATTGTGTCTGTATTAAAATAAAAAATTCTGGTAAAATATTTAAAATATCATATCTATTGTTCTTAATTAAAACCATAAAATTTTGGAAATTATAATTTTTGTTATTCACGCAACAATTAATATGAAATTGCAAAAATAGAAAAAATTACAATGTAAAGAAGACTTACCCAAATATTTGACTGAAATATTTGTAGGAGAAAGTGATCAATTTGATGAGAATTGCAACGTCCACTTGGATTGCGAGACCTTCAATTAGGCACATACCCAAAAAAGACTAATCACTTAAGAATCATTTTTTAATAATTTTTAATGTGCGATGGAAACGGAATGTATCCGTCGCAAATTTTGCGACGGAATTTTCATTTATTCGTCGCAAATTTGCGACGGAATAGAGTATCCGTCACAAAATTGCGACGGATACTCAACTCCGTCGCAAATTTTGCGACGGAATTTTCATTTATTCGTCGCAAATTTGCGACGGAATCAGGTATCCGTCGCAAATTTGCGACGGCACATAGTATCCGTCGCAAATTTGCAACAGAATTTTCATTTATTCGTCGCAAATTTGCGACGAAAACTATTTCCGTCGCAAAACGGCGTGGCCGTTCGGCCTCATCCAAAGGCCGGCGAGGTGTCGCCGGTCGCCGGTCGTTAAACCGGTGATGCAGATACAAAAAAAAAACAAACATAAACATATATTAAAAAAAAAGAAATTACAATGCAATGACGAATAGTCACGAAGCTAGCTATGACACTTACCGGTACAAAAGCTTCACCGAGATTAATATGTGCGTGCGCGGATTTTGCTGATTTCAGACATATGAAAGAGGGAGAAAAACGAGAGAGAGCGAGAGAGAGAGATAGGGTTGGAATATCACGGGCTGATAAACTACGAATTTGCGACGGACGTTGTTTTCGTCGCAAATTTGCGACGGACTTACAATGCCGTCGCAAATTTGCGACGGTTTTATTTTTCGTCGGAAATTTGCGACGAACGTTTTTCCGTCGCAAATTTGCGACGGATTGTATTTTCCGTCGCAAATTTGCGACGGAATTTGCGACGGATTACATTTTCCGTCGCAAATTTCCGACGGAAAATTAATCCGTCGCAAATTTGCAACGGTTTATTTCCGTCGCAAATTTGCGACGGAAAATGTAATCCGTCGCAAATTTGCGACGGAAAAACGTTCGTCGCAAATTTCATGTTTTTTTGTAGTGTGGCCTGAGGCGTATACTATAACGCGGGCCCTGAAGTGTTGTGATAAGTTGGTCGCAGTGGACTTGAGGCGTGTACTGTAACGCGGGTCACTGGCGAGAGTTGTGGAAAAAGATGTGATGAAACGGAAACAAATGCATGAAATGTCATTAGAACATGCATGTGAGTGGAATAGTGCTATTGTAAGACTAACGTGCAGGTTGCGTGTATTGAGAATCCGGTAAGTACGATTGTGTGGACGTTGTTTGTGTATTGCTTGATTCGGTGTCTGGACTTGTCTGGAATACGTGGTAGCCTAGGTAAGGTTTAGGTTGTGAACTTATTGAGAAGTGTCTCATGGTTGTTTCAACCAAACCATTTCAGAGCACCCGCTCGAGCCATGAACCTTCCGCTGCCGTCGCAGCGTTTTGGGATTGTTATGCACTCTGATCATGATGTGGTAGAATTCTCGATCGAGATGGAGGCCGATTCGGAGTCGACGGATGAGCACGTGCCTGATGAGGATTCGGATGAGGATTCCGAAAAGAGTGAGTCAGAGTGGACGCCATCTAGAGGGCGTAGGGATTAGTTTTGGAGCGGAGGAAGAGTTTGGAAGTGTCCCATTTTGGTGTAGCATTACCCAGGCTACTAATCTTTTGTGATAACGATGGTTTGCAGTTTAGTAGTCCAATGTGCATATTTTGCTTTGTGGTTTGTAAATTGGCGGTTGTAGCATACATTTATGTTGTAAATGGATATTGTGCTTAATTCGAGGTATAGTATAAGATTTGGTGGTTTGGCAATTTATTCTCCCTAGTACCCCAGGTAAATTATTGTTTGGGTGTTTGATGTTTCCGCCGCGATTAAACTCTGATGGGTTCGTTTAGGTCGGCGACATTTCCTGGGATGTCACACTAATTCGACCGAAAAGAGGGATGTCGCGTGCTCGATGGGGTTCTGGGCGTGACAGAACTGGTAAATAAAATCCGATCCGTATAAAGAATGCGGAAAAATATGAAAATTATATCCGCGTCAAAGTCACGATCAAGAATAAAGATTGTCACCGCGTTGGAATCAAGATAAGAATGGGAGTCCTTACTTGGATTTTCATTGGGTGCAATACTGTCTTAAAATATATGGAATCTACTTTCCTGATTGAAGTTGGTCAAGAAACTAAAAACAGGGAAAGTCCAACGCAGGCCAAATAGGAGTTAGACTCTGAACATGGAATTCTTTCTCCGTGTTGAAGTCGGTCACTGATGGTTCCCTTTGACATGTGTCCATACAAGTGCGTGTATTAAGGGATGGATGATGGATCCATCTAGATGGCTTTCCAGATGTTGACTTCAAGTCAATCAATGCCCCCAAAACCCAAAGTCCCCCCACTTTGGAAAATAAACAGAAGACCGATGAGTAGGGGCAAAGTGCCTGAAAAGTTTTAAATTTATTATATTTATATCAATTTAATCATAAACCTTTTGACGTAATACCAATTCAGTCATTTCGATTAATTTTGATCACATATTGCTGACTATGATGCCAGCCGGCCTACGTGGCACGGTTGTTAGCATAGGCACGATTGGCGCTGACATAGATAACTTTTAATAATATTTTTAAAATTATTTTTTTCTTTTCTTTCTTTTTTTCTTTTTTTTTTTCTTCCCTTCCTTCTTCCTCCAGCCGGTCGCCGGACCTTAACAACTAGCCAGAGGCCGGGGCCGGTGAGGTCGACCTTGCTTGCTAGTGGCGAGGCTCGCCCATGCTAGATGGCCGCAAGGGTGGCCTCGCGCTGGACTGGCGAGGCTTGAGCTCTTGCCAGAGGCTGCCAAGTTGAAGGTCATGACCTCGCGGCCTCTGGTGAGGGCGAGACTCGCTAGTGGCCAGCGAGGTCGACCTCGCTGGCCCTAGACCAGCTAGAGGAAGAAGGAAGGGACGGAAAAAAAAAGAAGAAGGAGAAGAAAGAAACGAGAAAAAAGGAAAATTAAAAAATAAATTTTAAAAAAACATTAAAATATTATTAAAAATTGTCCATGTCAGTGCCGACCGTGCCACATAGGCCGGCCGGTGTCCACGTCGACAATTCACGAACTTTCTCCTTCTTCTTCGCCTGATTTACAAAGAAAAAGAAAAAAAAAACTGATTTCCGACCCAATTCAAAAACCCAATGCCTTCGTTACCAAATCAAGAAACGTCAACGGAAACAAAACGGAGAACTTCCGTATGTATAGACCTTTCAATTGGGGCAAAGAAAAAGGGCACACTCAGATCCAACCGCACCGCAATATTTATGAGCTAGAAGCCTAGAACTTGGGGAACGGAAGGCGCGAGGGTGACCGAGAGAAGCAGGAGAAAAGAACTCCGTTTGAGTTAGATTGGTGAGGAATGGCAACAACGTCAAAGTTTGCAGTTTTGAGGAGTCACCAGAGGTCAGAATCAGGCATATGGTCTTATCTTTGCATGTATTGTGTACGAGGAGAAATTCATAGGACCGGAGCGCAATTATAACCGTTGATTGAGTGAGACTCGCATGTGTGGGCTCACATAATTAACGATTGCAATCTATCCGGCTTCACTTGCAAGGATGGACCACATTTGAGTGTGTCCACTTATGAAGAGTAAATTCCATTTTTTAGTCAGTAAACTTCAATAGATTTTACAATTAGTCATGCATATTAGTGGACCTAAATCCGTTAATTGTATAAGCTAAATTAATATTCCTTTGCAGTTAACGTACTCTCATTAAAATTTGAATAATTTCTTGATAAATTGCTTATATGACAATCACCCGACATTAGCGTTCAGTCCAAGTCAGCTCAAAGTGAAAAGAAAATTAACATGGGGTATCCACTTAGACTCTATGACACATGCCGGTCATGTCTATATTTTCTACAAAAATTTGCTGAACTCAGATCAAAACACATTAATTGCAAATGTTGAAAATTCAACATACCGGGGGGTTAAAATCAAAGTGCAATGACCTCATCCTAAGATACATAAAACTTCATGATGAGGCTTTCAAAACAAAAGCTAGCTCGAAGTTGGTTTGCTAAGCTCCTGCCTCACGGGTTATGGTTTTAACTTGAAAACTAGTTTTTTAATGCTTCAACTCGTTTCGAGAATTCTCTTCCAGTTATCAAAGCTCTTTCAAAAGCTACAGATGAGTTTTCAAGGTAAATTTTGGTCTGGGTCGCCGCGCCCATCCGAGCTGTGTTCAGGTATGTGCCAACCATCCCAGCTCAACTTGGATGCCGATGTTTATGGAGTTTTGGTCATTGGAAACTTGGAGGGTTGGGTAAGGAACGGGGAATGTGACAAGTGACAAGACGAAGAATATGAGTCTTCTCTTCAGAGAGTGAGATCATTGCTATTGATATCACATGCTTCAAATTATTTCCATCGTCATAATGAAACGCCTAAAGTTTGTTCTGGTCTTAAGACGATGAGGACACGCTCATATGTTTCGGTGATTTCTGTTTGGCTAGAATATTTATTAGACACTGGCAACACATTTTGTATTCATCAAACAAGTTCTATCGTGATAAGAAATGAATGAACGAGAGAAGGAAAAATTTTGGCAAAAGAAGAGTAATCAAAGTGGCATAGTTTGGAAATAGCTGCTCTGTAGATCCATTCCCCATCAGAAAAAACACAAACAGCACAAGTTGCATGATCAGAATTGGGATAGACTAGTTATGCTAAAACATTATTGCAAAGTTCCTGCCTCACATATCAATCGTCCAGATCTGTTTCTCAATTTAATGCATACGAGGAAGCTGAATCTAAAAGTCTTTTCTTCTCCGAACTGTCATTTTTTTTTGTTCCCAAACAGAGCATTTGCTTATTTAGGTTGAAGCTGAAAGAGATACTTGGCTTGACTGCAACATCACTCATCTTGAACTGCCTCGCACAGCTTCCGCGATACATAGCGATTCCTAGTGAAGCTGTAGAAAGAAACCAAGCACTTCCCTGAGTTAGAAAGCCTCGACAAAAGCTAGGATTTGCAAGGGGAAAAACATAAATTTTCAATAAAAAAGGTGACATGTAGGATTTATGTGAATCAACTTCCGCACACCTTTACTGCGTCATATGAACTTCTGAGAACAACTATTCATACATTGAAAAGGCTTGATTATGGATATCAATTGAAAATTGTCGATAGTTGATTAATTTGTATTCGTCTAAATGAGCTTCATACCCACAAAAGAACTGAATATTTGAGAGTGATCTTCTAAAATATCATAACAATTCTCAAGACTCTGCATCATGGGCCATATGCTAGTGCAGTAATCTGTGCAGGTGAGGAATGATAATGAACTATTATCTCCTAACAGAAACGACTGCTTCTCTCCAGTTATACATTTTCAAAGTCCAATTCAGACAATCTTTAAACGGCCTGACTTTCCAGCGCTTCGATTTGGGTCGGGTTTCATCCATGTTCTCAAACTCGAGACAAATTTTAGCAAATATTACTAAAAGGTCTCTGCACTGCAGCACACATGCAAGCTCGATACATATACAGGTGAGGAATGACAATCAACTATTGCCTTTTAATGACAATGCCTGATCGATTCTCTATTCTGCTACAGATTAACATGTCTGTTTGCACAAGCATATGCAAAACTAAATATTTAGGACAAGAGAGAGGTTAAGAAATTATCATATCACCTGCGGTAGTTCATCTTGTTCATGTAAACCCAATGCAAAGAGCTTTTCCCTAATCTTTTGCAGTTGATTTGCAACACCGCTGATGCTCATCCTTCTTCCAGGCACTTCATTGGAACAAGCAACTCCAATATTATATACCACAATCAAACACTCTTGAAATATGCCATTACTTTCGGAACGCCAATGCTGAGGATTGTTGGGGTCGAGACAACTCTCTCTTTCTTGAAGTAGAATGTGATCCGTAACTTCTAGTGCTCGTTCAGGCAAAGCTGCCGCGACAAAACTATGGAGAGTCCAATTGTCTCTGAATCTCTCGTTGGTGGGACTCAATCCTGTGACCATCTCTAGCAAGAGAATGCCGTAACTATAGGCATCGCCTTCTCTTGAGACCTCATATCCCATGGCATATTCTGTCACACATTTTGATCATAGTGCAGATTAAATTAGTAGTGCTGATCATCCAAAAGAAGGTGGAGCTCATATCATTATAATAGAAAGTAGAGAGATTACCTGGTGGAGCATAACCGATTGTCCCTCTAAGACCCAGAGAGCTCATCTGATTAGCTACAGTATCAAGGGATGATCCAAGAAGAAATTTTGCCAATCCAAAGTCGCCAACATGTGCGACCATCTCAGCATCTAAGAGAATATTGCTTGGCTTTAGATCACAATGAACAATGGGAATGTGGCACTGGTGATGAAGATAATCCAATACATAAGCAATATCAATAGCAATATTTATCCTGCGAATGAAATTCAACTTTTCCAGAAGCTCATTATGATGAGATAATGTTGCGTTTGGGTGTAGCCACCGTTCTAGGCTTCCATTGTCCATGAATTGATAGACTAAGGCCTTAAAATCATTCCCTTGATAATCACTACCCGAGCAAATTGTTAGTATCTTCAGAAGATTTCGATGTTTGATGTTCCTTAATGCCTCACACTCGACCATAAAGCTCTTCAGAGCACCATGACGGACTAAATCAAGCACCTTCACGGCAACAACAGTTCCATTGTCCTCAAGTATCCCCCTATAAACAGAGCCAAAGCTTCCAACACCGATCAAATTCGTAGAAGCAAAACCGTTGGTTGCGTTTAGGAGTGTTCTATAAGATACGCTTGGACGTGAATCGTCCATCGAACTTGAAATTGGTTCATTTACTTTCTTCTTCAACCAACAAAGATAAATAAAAGCTAGAATAAGAGCTATTCCAAGAACTCCGAAAACAACGGAAACAGACAATATCACTATATTGATGGTTCTCCTCTTGGAGCTTTTGGAGATGCAGTTGGGGAGGTGAAATTCTGGCAGTCCGCCGCAAAGCTCATTGTTCCCAATAATCGAAGTACCAGTAGCATTCTTGAAAACTCCTTCACGTGGTAGCATGCCTTCAAACTTATTGTAAGACAAATTCAAAAGTTTCAAGGAACGAAATTTCGTGAAGAATTCTGGAATTTGACCTGACAAATTATTGCGTGAAATATCTAGTTCTTCAATGCCTCCTAATGATCTGATTGATTGGGGAATGGACCCATGGAAGAAGTTGCCCGCCATCCTTAGTGATGTCAATCCAATGCAATCACCTAAACTTCCTGGGATTTCACCTACCAACAAATTGTCCGAGATATCCAACGCAGTCAAAGTTCTCAAGTTGCCAACTTCTGTCGGTAGAACCCCAGTCAGATGGTTACGAGACAAGTCCAAAATGATCGCTAATGATGAGAGACCTATGAGCTCTGGGGGTATGGCACCACTGAGATTGTTACGAGACAGATCAAGCAGATCGAGAGACCGACAGTTTGATAGATGTGAAGGAATTTGCCCATGAAAGTTGTTCCCATTAAGATCTATTGTAATCAACTTGGTTAGATTTCCCCAAAAAGATGGAATAGTCCCTCCCAAATTGTTATCACTTAATAGCAATCCCGCTAGATTGCGTAGATTCCCCAAATCTGAGGGGATAACACCTGAAAGCGGGTTGATACTCATAGACAATATTTCCAGGTTGACAAAATTCCCAATTTCTTTTGGAATCTCACCAGATATTTGATTCTCTCTAACAGAAAATAGTGTGAGAGCGGCGGATAAATTACCTATGCATTTAGGTAACACCCCACCAAACTCGTTCATCTGAATAGTCAATTCCCATAATTCGGTGCTGTTGGTTAACGAGCAAAGGAAGCTTAAGTCCCCAGGTTTTCCACTTCCAAGCTTATTATCAAAGATTACAAGCCAATGAAGCTTACGCAAATTTTCAAAAGAAGGTACTTTCCCGGAAAATTTGTTCGATGAAAGTTGAAGCACCTCTAGTTTTGTGCAATTTGATATCGACGAGGGAATCGGCCCCTCAAGTTGGTTCTCGTAGACACTAAGATATTCAAGAACTAGGAGTTTGAGGCCTATGCTTGCAGGAAGAGTCCCCACTATCCGATTGCCTCCAATAATTAATGTAGCTAGCGAAGAAAGATTGAGTAACGAAGATGGAATTGTACCTGACAATCTGTTTCTTTCGAGGTTAATGCCTTGCAAGTTTGTCAAGTGGCCTAGAGCTTGGGGAATGCTCCCGCCCAAGTTGTTTCCGGCTAAAAAAAGGATCTCCAATGAAGATAAGTTTCCAATAGAGGAAGGCACACTCCCAATCAAATTATTAACAGACAACGCAAGCTCCCGTAGCTTCGACAGTGAACCGAGCTCTCCAGGAATCTCGCCAGTTAGTTGGTTGCCTTGAAGCAAGAGGCTAACAAGGTCAAGGCAACCCGATATGTTTTTGGGAATTTCACCGACCAATGAATTGTTGTCTAGTTGTAAGTAGCGAAGGCGGTGCAGCTGGCCAACTTGCGCAGGGATTTCATGATCGAGACTGTTATTGTGGAGCCATATTTGCCTTAAGAAGCTGAGATTCCCAATATAAGGAGAGATTGATCCGGAGAGTCCTTGTGATGATAAGTCCAAGACCGTGACCCTCCGGTGCCTCCGGCCACACGTAACGCCATACCACTGGCAAAACCCAATGCTATTATTCCATGAGTCGAGCACGCCGAAAGGATCTCTGGTTATGCCGGCCTTAAATGTGAGCAGTGCGAGTATGTCTGTTTCATTGGTGGTGGACGAGACTTGGTTAAAGCACAATGCAAGAGCGATGCCAAGAAGCAAATGGCTTGATTGAAACTCTGCAAAACTCATGCTTACAAGTTTCATGACTCAAAGCTCAAGGAAGCAGGTGAATATGAAAGCAACGCAAGAAGAAACAGGAGGCAGGATTGGTGCTAATGGATACCGTGAAGAGATTTATAAGAATGTGTTGGTTTTTCTTTTTGACTCAGTAGTCTTGGACCGCTTTTTTTTTTTTACTTAGTGGTCATTAAAGCGCCTTTTCCAAAAAAAAAAAAAACGCCTTTTCCTTTCGATACGTATCGTGGGGTGGAATTCTAGCTTTTCTTCCTCTTTTTTTTTCTTTCACTCAGTAGTTTCTTGCCCCCTTGCCCTGACCAAAAAAAAAAACAAAAAAAGAAAAAGCTTTGCCCCCTTGCAAATTAAAGAGAAATTACTCGCTCACTTATTAATAGATATCTAAATAATAATTGAACGAGGGATGGCAAATTGAGCCTTACCAATAATGCCATGTTCTCGGTATTGTCCAAAAAACCTACCAATAATGCACAAACCATGGATCCACGAGTCTCACAAATTTCGATAGTGATGATTGCACGCGGTTCATAGAATCCGGGCGAGAGTATGCCCAGTATTAAGAGTGGAGATGTATGAGAATCCTCACTGGTTGGGATTAAACTGGAGACTACTGCTTTATGACATAAAATGGAGACTCAAAAGGTCACCGCTTTGATACATCCCAAAGTTATTGCAAAAAAATTAACCTTGCATGATGAGACAGTGTTATGCCAACGAATCTCTGTGCTCCATGGACAAAGCAGAGGCAAAATCCTTCCATTTAAAAGGGGTTCCTCGTGATTGATTTATGCTATGATATCCACTCCCTATCTAATGTACTTCGCATACAGCAAACAGAACCACTCATATTCCAAAGAAGCATGACACAACCAGGAGCCACCCTGAATCACCCTCAACATCAACTTGTTCTTTACGCATTGCTCTTCATTGGACATCATTCATCATTAATTTGGTCAAGACAGACAGGTAGCATGTGAACAAGTCAATATGATTCGATAGACAACTACATGATTACGGCATTGTAAAATGTGTAATCCTGAATTGTCTCTTTCGTTTTAAACTTGTTGAAATGAGCAAATCCCCATTACATTTATATAAAAAAAAAAAGAACTTAAGAACAGAAAATACATACCTCAACCTTAAGCTAGGAGTGGCTGTAGTACCAAGATTACAAAGCATGTATGCAGCGTGTTGGAAGTGGCAGCACCCCAATGAACAAGTAAGCTAGGAGTGGCTGTAGTACCAAGATTACAAAGTAGGTCAAATCGCGCCTCTTTGTAATGCAACTAGACCCATTTGCTTCCATCTCTAATTCCTTCCCTTTTTCTTTTCTTCCACTAGTGATTTGGGCTTGCCGTTATCCTCCAAGTATTTAATGATCGATGATGCTGGAGATGCATTTTGCGGGCAGATTTTATTGTGAATAATTTGACTAAATTGAACGACTTTTATATGCAGATGAGAATAAAACTGCAGAAGATAAACATGATTACATGTTTTTTCTTGCGGACCGTTGACAGTTGCTTGGAGTTAGGGTTCTCCATTAGTAGAAAAGTGGTCTTTCAACCTTAGCAGCGTGGAAGTAAAGAATGCGAAATGTTTACAAGAATTTGAGCAATCCGTTTTTGTGAAATCAGGCACACACGATTACATCACCAGAATTGAGCAAGACTAATTATACTAAACCATTGTTGTACCACCCCTGGCTTGAAATTAACCTTAGAGATATTCTACACGAGAAAGCTGAATCCAAAAACAGTAATTTCTTATTCCAGACTGTCGTATCTGTGTCCCAAAATAGATAAACATTGCTCATTTAGGAAGCTTGTAACTGAATTAACTTTGCTTTGCTGCAACATTTACCGATATTTAATTATTTCGTACATCAAATTGGGGATGGACATTGGAGAGCAATTCCAAGTCAAGCTGCAGAAACCAAATTCTCCTCTGATTTAGGAAACCTCTGAACAAGAAAGCATGAAATATAAAAATTTCCGATAAAAAAAAAGAGACTAGTTAGGAGTTGACAAGAACGAAACCCCACACAATGTCACTTCTTTTCTTTTTGTAAGATGTTTGCGCAATTACTATAGTGAGATCAAGGAAAATCTAAGAACAATTACTTATACAGTGAAGAAGCTTTATCGTGGATATTACTTTAAGAATTGCCATAGGCCACGGTTGGTTGATTTTTTCTTCTAAATCGGTATCACTACCAACAAAAGAACTTTATGACTAAGATTGACTCGGAAACATCATAGCAATGCTCAAGATCCGTGCATCACCGGCCTCACCGTAACTTTCGGAGCGCCAACGCTGAGGACTATTGGGGCCTAAATGACTCTCTCTTTGTCTTGACGCAGAATATGGTCCATCATTTCCTACACTCATTCAAGCAAAACTGCTACAACAAAACTATGAAGAGTCAAATTATCTCTCAATGCGTCATCAGTGGCATACAATCCTATGAACATCTCTAGCAAGAGAATGCCGTAACTATAGACATTGCCTAATCGTAGGACCTCTCACCTTATTGCATATTCTGCCTCACATTTAGATCATAGAGCAGATGAAATTAGGGGTGTCGATCATCAAAAAATAATTATCTTGGGCACGGTTAGGGAGGATATAGATGAAGTCAGTTTATCATATACACAGAGAAAGCAACAAGATAAAGGAAATATAGAGAGAGTGTTAAAATATGTCTCGAGTTTGAGCCCGTGAATAAAACCCGATCTAATAAAGTATGCAGAAAAAATTGTATCTGCGTCAAAGTCATGATCAAGAATAAAGAGTGTCTCCGTGTGGGAATCAAGATCAAGAATGGAAGTCCTTACTTGGATTTTCACTGTGTGCAAGATTGTCTTAAAATACACGGAATCCACTCGCCTGATTGAAGTTGGCCAAGAAACTAAAAAGATGGGAAAGTCCAGCGCTGGCCAAATAGCAGTTGACTCTGTACATGGAATTATATTCTCCATGTGGAAGTCGGTCACTGATGGTTCCGTTTGACTTGTCTTTAAACAAGTGCGTATATTAAGGGATGGATGATGGATCCATCTAGATGACTTTCCAGATGTTGACTTCGAGCACTATAAAAAAACAAGGGTTTTGCGACGAATTTTACCACGAAAAATCCTAAAGTCCTAAAGTCCTAAAGTGAACCGGTGCCCCCAAAATCCTAAAGTCCCCCGCTTTGGAAAATAAAGCGGAGACCGATGAGGAAGCGTTATTGATTAAGCTGGTCATTGTCGGTAATAAAGATCTTTTGACTAACAACAGCTTAATCAATTAAAATCATTTCAAAGTGCCACTTTGGCAGAAAAGGTGCACGCATATAACTTATTACTAATTTTGTCTCTATGAAAAGTGACTTTCCTTCCCAACTATTTTAACTTAGTTACTTCCCCACGCTAATGATTACTTTTTCTTTAGAGAAGTAAGTTTTAGTATATTGGTGGCCAGTAAATTATTGATTTAGTTAGTACTTTCTACCTTTGAAAGTTCCTTATCCATGTGATCAACGAATCCCCAAATGAAAAAGTGACCATCGATATGTCCATAATAAGTTTTATGCATACGTGCTTTGGTGCTTTCCACAAGAAGAAAAGAGGCGATTTAGTAACTTTACCAAAATGCAAAAATAAAAGTTGATGACAGTAGTAAACTTCAGAAATAGCAGTGATGAAGAATTTGCACTTGCACCCCTAAAAAATTCCAATACACACAAGGTACCTTATTCTACTAAAGCATTCTTGGACAATTCATACTATGCTCATCAAGTGTCGATACGTGTCCTCGAATTGCCGCATGTTAGAATGCTGAATTCGAAAGGTATACATCCTTATTCACACACCAGTATTGCCTGTGCCTGACTGAACAAGAAAGCGTGACATATAATTGTCCAAGAAGAAAGGAGACTAGTTAGGATTTCAACAAGAGTGAAACCCCACGCAATGTCACTTCTTTTCTTTTTGTTAAATATTTACACAATTACTAAAGTGATATCAAGGAAAATCTGAGAACAACTATTTATACATGAAGAAGCTTTATCGTGGATATTACTCTAAGATTTCCCATAGGCCATGATTGATTGATTTTTTTCTTCTAGATCGGTATCAATACCAAGAAAAGAACATTATGACTAAGATTGACTCGGAAACATCATAGCAATGCTCGAGACCCGTGCATCACGGGCCTCACCGTAACTTTCAGAGCGCGGACACTGAGGACTATTGGGGTCTAAATGACTCTCTTTGTCTTGACGCAGGATATGGTCCATCATTTCCTGCACTCAGGCAAAACTACCGCAACAAAACTATAAAGAGTCAAATTGTCTCTCAACGTGTCATCGGTGGCATATAATCCCGTGAACATCTCTAGGAAGAGAATGACGTAACTATAAACATTGCCTTCTCTTGGGACCTCGCACCTAATGGCGTATTCTGCCACACATTTAGGCTCCGTTCGTTTGACGGAAAATATTCTCATTTTGAAAAATATTTTCCCGGAAGTCATTTTCCTAGAAAATGTTTTCCCGGAACATAATTTTCCGGTGTTCGGCGACCAATATGAAAAAGTTTCGAAAAATATTTTTCGCCGGCGACCGGGCGGGCGGCGGCGGCCGGCGACCGGGCGGGCGGCGGCGGGCGGCGGCCAGGGCGGCGAGGTACTGCGACCGGCCGGGCGGCGGCGGGCGATCGGCGTGCAGCCGGCGGCCGGGCGACCGGCGGTCGGCGGCGGCGGCCGGCGGCCAACGGCGGTGACCGGCGATCAACTTCCTCTCCCGCGGAAAACATTTTCCCTCCCATGGGCAATTTTGCCTTCAATTTGGGGGAAAATGATTTCCTCTTTGTGAAAAGACGAAATCATTTTCCTCAAAACAATGAAGGATTTGGGGGTGGGGAAGGAAAATGTTTTTCCACGGAAAACATTTTCCGCCCCCGAACACCGGAAAACGCGGAAAATGTTTTCCGGAAAAATATTTTTCCGCAAACGAACACAGCCTTAGACCATAGTGCATACGAAATTAGGGGTGCGGATCATCAAAATATAATTTTATTGGGCAGCGGTTAGAGAGGATATAGATGAAGTCGGTGTATCATAGACACAAAGAAAACAACAAGACGAAGGAAACACAAAGAAAGAATATGTCTTGAATTTGAACTGGTAAATAAAACCCGACCCAAATAAAGTATGCGGAAAAATATGGAAATTGTATCTGTGCCGAAGTCACGATCAAGAATAAAGATTGTCACCGCGTTGGAATCAAGATAAGAATGGAAGTCCTCAACTTGGATTTTCATTGGGTGCAATACTGTCTTAAAATACACGGAATCTACTTCCCTGATTGAAGTTGGTTAAGAAACTAAAACAAGGGAAAGTCCAACGCTGGCCAAATAGGAGTTAAGACCCTCTGTACACGGAATTCTTTTCTCCATGTTGAAGTCGGGTCACTGATGGTTCCCTTTGACATGTGTCTATACAAGTGCGTGTATTAAGGGATGGATGACTAGATGGCTCTCCATATGTTGACTTCGAGTCAACCAATGCCCCCAAAACCCAAAGCCCTCCCACTTTGGACAAAAAACCGAAGATTGATGATAAGGGAAGAAGTGTCGGAAAAAGTCTTAAATTTATCGTATTTATGTCAATTTAGTCCTAAATTTTTTAGTGATGTCAATTTAATTCCAAACATTTTGATACAGTACCAATTCAGTCATTTCGGCTAATTGTGGTCGGATATTATTGACGTGGATGCCGGCCGACCTACGTGGCACTGCCGGTGTGGATCTGCCGACGCTGACGTGAATAACTTTTAATATTTTAATATTTTTCAAATTATTTATTTATTATTTTTCTTTTCTTTTCTTTCTTTTAGTGCACTGGCTGGAGGAAGAAGGAAGGGAAGGAAAAAAGAAAAAGAAAAAGAAAGAAAAGGAAAAAAAAGAAAAATAAATTAAAAAAAGCTCAAGCTCAATCTCTCTCTCCCTCTCTCTCTAGCCAGACAAAAGTCTTTGGAAATATTCTGAGCATATCTTCGAGCTTGGGCCGTAGAACGTCTCGTTATTACATATTGACCGGATTCCCGTCAGTTCGGCTCATGTCAGTTTAGGGCGGGTTTGTTTGGACTTTTAAAAATTCATAAAACTATCTAAATTTTTAAAAGAATTGCAAAATCTATAAATGTTTATGTATTGTGAAATTCTAAAATTAGAAAACAATCCAACTATGTGTACCACAGAAGTTGAGGAAAACGAAAAGTTAAAAGTAAAAATTACTCCAAACAAACTCGATTTATCGTGTATGAGATATCGCGTTTGATAAAATCAAGTCAAATTTACGTAATGTTCATACAAAGGAGAAATACTTACATGGGTATAACAAAACTACAACGGGAAATTTTCTACAATACCATTGACCAAGATGCGATGATATAAGAACGAAAAACACAATTATAAAATGATTACATTGCTTCCACCCCGTTTAATCTCTTCAGCCTAAAGAGCCCACCAAAGCATCAATTCCAAACTATGTAAAGACCTCAGATTTGGCTCCTCCAACACCCTAATCACAAACTTCTATCTACTCTAAGAATAATAAACCCAATTCACGAACTTTCTCCTTCTTCTTCGCCAGAGTTACATAGAAAAAGAAAATAAAAACTGATTTCCAACCCAATTCGAAAACCCAATGCCTTCGTTACCAAATCAAGAAACGTCAACGGAAACAAAACGGAGAACTTCCGTATGTATAGATCTTTCAATTGGGGCAAGACAAAGGGCACACTCAGATCCAACCACACCGCAATATTTATGAGCTAGAAGCCTAGAACTTGGGGAACGGAAGGCGCGAGGGTGACTGAGAGAAGCAGGAGAAGAGAACTCCGTTTGAGTGACATCGGTGAGGGATGGCACGAACGTCAAAGTTTGCAGTTTTGAGGAGTCACCTGGAGGTCAAAATCAGGCATGGTCTTCTCTTTGCATGTAGTGTGTATGAGGAGAAATTCCTAGGACCGGGGCGCAATTATAACCATTGATTAAGTAAGACTCGCGTGCGTGGGCTCACATAATTAACGATTGCGATCTATCCAGCTCCACTTGCAAAGATTGGCCACATTTGAGTGTGTCCACGTTTGAAGAGCAAATTCCATTTTTTAGTCAGCAAACTTCAATAGATTTTACAATTAGTCATGCATATTAGTGGACCTAAATCCGTTAGTGTATAAACTGAATTAATATTCCTTTGCAGTTAACGTACTCTCATTAAAATTTGAATAATTTCTTGAGAAATTGCTTACGCGACAATCACACGACATTAGCATACAGTCGAAGTCAGCTCAAAGTGAAAAGAAAATTAACATGGGGTATCCACTGAGACTCCATGACACATGGCGATCATGTCTGTATTTTCTACAAAAATTTGCTGAACTCCGATCAAAACACATTAATTGCAAATGTTGAAAATTCAATAGACTGGGGGTTAAAATCAAAGTGCAATGACCTCATCCTGAGATACATAAAACTTTATTATGAGGCTTTCAAAACAAAAGCTAGCTCGAAGTTTTGGTTTGCTAAGCTCCTGCCTCCCGGTTATGGTTTTAACTTGAAAATTAGTTTTTTAATGCTTCAACTCGTTTCGAGAATTCTCTTCCAGTTATCAAAGCTCTTTCAAAAGCTACAGATGAATTTTCAAGGTAAATTTTGGTCTGGGTCGCCGCAACCGGCCGAGCTTTGTTCAGGTATGTGCCAACCATCCCAGCACAACTTGGATGCCGATGTTTATGGAGTTTTGGTCATTGGAAACTTAGAGGGTTGGGTAAGGAACGAGGAACGTGACAAGACGAAGAATATGAGTCTTCTCTTCAGATAGTGAGAGCATTGCTATTGATATCACATGCTTCAAATTATTTCCATCGTCATAATGAAACGCCTAAAGTTTGTTCTGGTCTTAAGACGATGAGGACACGATCATATGTTTCGGTGATTTCTGTTTGGCTAGAATTTTTATTAGACACTGGCAACACATTTTGTATTCATCAAACAAGTTCTATCGTGATAAGAAATGAATGTACGAGAGAAGGAAAAATTTTGGCAAAAAAAGAGTGATCAAAGTGACATACTTTAGAAATAGCAGCTCTGCAGATCCATTCCCCATCAGAAAAAAACACAAATAGCACAAGTTGCACGATCAGAATTGGGATAGACTAGTTATGCTAAACCCTTATTGCGAAGTTCCTGCTTCACATATCAATCGCCCAGATCTGTTTCTCGATTTAATGCATACGAGGAAGCTGAATCTTATAGTCTTTTCTTCTCCAAACTGTCATTTTTTTTTGTTCCCAAACAGAGCATTTGCTTATTTAGGTTGAAGCTGAAAGAGATACTTGGCTTGACTGCAACATCACTCATCTCGAACTGTCTCGCGCAGCTTCAGCAACGCATAGCGATTCCTAGTGAAGCTGTAGAAAGAAACCAAGCACTTCTCTGAGTTAGAAAGCCTGGACAAAAGCTAGGATTTGCTAGGGGAAAAACATAAATTTTCAATAAAAAAGGAGACATGTAGGATTTATGTGAATCAACTTCCGCACACCGTTACTGTGTCATGTCAACTTCAGAAAACTACTATTCATACATTGAAAAGGCTTGATTATGGATATCAACTGAAAATAGCCGATAGTTGATTAATTTGTATTCGTCTAAATGAGCTTCATACCCATAAAAGAACTGAATATTTGAGACTGATCTTCTAAAATATCATAACAATTCTCAAGACTCTGCATCATGGGCCATATGCTAGTGCAGTAATCTGTGCAGATGAGGAATGATAATCAACTATTATCTCCTAACAGAAACGACTGCTTCTCTCCAGTTACACATTTTCAAAGTCCAATTCGGACAACCTTTATATGGCCTGACTTTCCCGCGCTTCGATTTGGGTCGGATTTCATCCATGTTCTCAAACTCGAGACAAATTTTAAAAAGTCGAGACAAATTTTAACAGAAATTACTAAAAGGTCTCTGCACTGCAGCGCACATGCTAGCTTGATACACATACAGGTGAGAAATGATAATCAACTATTGCCTTCTAATGAAAATGCATGATCGATGAACATGTCCGTTTGCACTAGCATATGCAAAACTAAATATTTAGGACAAAAGAGAGGTTAAGAAATTATCGTATCACCTGCGGTAGTTCATCTTGTTCACGTAAACCCAAAGCAAATAGCTTTTCCCTAATCTTTTGCAGTTGATTTGCAACACTACTGATACTCATCCGACTTCCAGTCACTTCATTGGAACAAGTGACTCCAATATTATATACCATAACCAAACACTCTTGAAATATGACATTGCTTTCAGAAAGACAATGCTGAGGACAATTGGGGTCAAGGGCACTCCCTCTTTCCAGAAGCAGAATGTGATCCGTAACTTCCAAGGCTCGTTCGGGCAAAGCTTCCGCAACAAAACTATGGAGAGTCAAATTGTCCCCGAATTTGTCATCGGTGGGACTCAATCCTGTGAACATCTCTAGTAAGAGGATGCCATAACTGTAGATATCGCCTTCTCTTGAGACCTCGCATCCCATTGCATATTCTGCCACACATTTAGATCATAGTGCAGATGATATTAGGAGTGCTTATCAACAAAAAGAATGTAGAGCTCATATCATTAGAAAAACTAAAGAGATTACCTGGTGGAGCATAACCAATTGTCCCTCTCAAGCCCATAGAGCTCATCTGCTTAGCTACGGTATCAAGGGATGATCCAAGGAGGAACTTAGCCAATCCAAAATCGCTCACATGCACGACCATCTCATCATCCAAGAGGATATTGCTTGGCTTTAGATCACAATGAATAATGGGGATATGGCACTGGTGATGAAGATAATCCAATGCATAAGCAACACTAGTAGCAATGTTTATCCTCCTCATGAAATTCAACTTTTTCCGAAGCTCAATCTCGTGAGATGAGGTTGAGTTTGGGTGTAGCCACCGTTCCACGCTTCCATTGTTCATGAAGTCATATACTATGGCTTTAAAATCATTTCCTTGATAATCAGCACCCGAGCAAATTGTCAATATCTTCAAAAGATTTCGATGTCTGATGTTCTTTAATGCCTTGCACTCAACTATGAAGCTCTTAAGTGCACCGTGACGAACTAAATCAAGCACCTTCACAGCAACAACAATCCCATTATCCTTGAGTATACCCCTGTAAACAGAACCAAAGCTTCCAACTCCGATCAAATTCATTGAAGAAAAATTATTGGTTGCTTTTAGGAGTGCTCCATAAGATATGTTCGGAGTTGAATCATCCATTGAACTAGAAACCGGTTCATTTAATTTCTTCTTTGACCAAAAATTATGTATAAAAGCAAGAATAACAACTACTAAAAGAACTCCGAATATAATAGAAGTGAACAGTATCACTACATTGATCTTTCCGCTCTTGGAGCTTTTGGAGATGCAGCTATGGAGGTTGAATTCTGGCAGTCCACCGCAAAGCTCATTGTTCCCAATAATAGCAGTAGCGGTAGCATTCTTAAAGACTCCTTCACGTGGTAGCATGCCTTCAAACTTATTGTACGATAAATTCAAATGTTTTAAGGAACGAAACACCGATAAGAATTCTGGAATCTGACCCGACAAATTGTTGCATGACAGATCTAGTTCTTCAATGCCTCCCAACGATCTGATTGATTGCGGGATTGACCCATGGAAGAAGTTGCCCCCCAACTTTAGTGATGTCAATGAAGTGCAGTCACCTAAACTACTTGGGATTTCACCAACCAACAAATTGTTCGAGATGTCCAACGCAGTCAAAGTTCTCATGTTGCCAACTTCTGTGGGTAGAACCCCAGTCAGATGGTTATGAGACAAGTCCAACATGATCGCTAATGACGAGAGACCGATGAGTTGTGGGGGTATAGCACCACTGAGATTGTTATTTGATAGATCGAGCCGTTGAAGAGACTGGCAGTTAGATAGGTGCGACGGAATTCTCCCATGAAAGTTGTTCCCAGAAAGGAGTAGTAAAATCAACTTGGTTAGATTTCCCAAAGATGATGGTATAGTCCCTACCAGGTTGTTATCACCTAGCTGAAGTATCGCTAGATTTTGTAGATTCCCCAAATTTAAGGGGATGACACCTGAAAATTGATTGTGATTCATAACTAATATTTCCAGGTTGACCAAATTCCCGATTTCTTCTGGAATCTTACTAGATATTTGATTGTCCATTACAATAAGTTTTGTGAGAGTGGTGGATAAATTACCTATGCATTTAGGTAATACCCCACCAAACTCGTTCTCGTGAATAAGCACGTCGTCTAACTTGGTGCTATTAGTCAACGAGCAAAGGAAGCTCAAATCTTCAGGCCTTCCCCTTCCAAGCTGATTTTTATAGATGCGAAAGCAACGAAGCTTATACAAATTTTCCAAAGAAGGTACTTTCCCAGAAAATCTGTTCATATCAAGTTGAAGCACTGCTAGCTTCGTGCAATTTGATACCGATGGAGGAATCGGCCCCTCCAATTGGTTCTCGAAAACACTTAAAAAATCAAGGTCTAGGAGTTTGAGGCATATGCCTGCAGGAAGAGTCCCATGTATCATGTTGCCTCCAACATCAAAGACAGTGAGCGAAGAGAGATTGAGTAGCGAAGATGGAATTGTACCTGACAATTTGTTTATTCCCAAGCCAATCCGTTGCAAGTTTGTCAGGTGGCCTAGAAATTGGGGAATGCTCCCGCCCAAGTTGTTCCGGGTTAAAATAAGACTCTCTAGTGAAGACAAGTTCCCAATGGAGAAAGGCACACTCCCGGTCAAACTATTAACAGACAATGTGACCATTCGTAGGTTCGACGGTGAACCGAGCTCTCCAGGAATCTCTCCAGTTAGTTGGTTGAATTGAAGAATGAGTTTGACAAGGTTAGAGCAACCCGATATGTTTTTGGGAATTTCACCGACCAATGAATTGTTGTCTAGTCGTAAGACACGAAGGCGGTGCAATTGGCCGACTTGCGGAGGGATTTCATGATAGAGACTGTTGTTTTGGAGAAACATTTCCCTTACAAAACTGAGATTCCCAATATGAGGAGAGATTGATCCGGAAAGTGCTTGTGATGACAAGTCCAACACTGTGACTCTCCGGTGCCTCCGACCACACGTAACGCCATACCACTGGCAAAATTCAGTGCTATTGTTCCAAGAGTTGAGCACACCAAAAGGATCTCCGGCTATACTGGCCTTAAATTCGAGCAGTGCCAGTCTGTCTATTTCATTGGTGGTGGACAAGACTTGGTTAAAGCACAATGTAAGAACAATACCAAGAAGCAAATGGCATGATTGACGCTCCACAAAACTCATGCTTACGAGTTTCATAACTCAAAGCCCAAGGAAGCAAGCAAATATGAAAGCAAGGCAAGAAGAAACAAGAGGCAGGATTGGTGCTAATGGAAACTGTGAAGAGATTTATATGAATGTGTCGATTTCTCTAAACTGCTTTTCGAGGCGACTCAGTAGTCATGGAACCGCTTTTTTTTTTCTTTTCCTCTTTTTTTTTACTCAGTGGTAATTAAAGCGCTTTGTCTTTTTGATACGTATCGTGGGGTGGAATTCTTCCTTTTCTTCCCTTTTTTCTTTACACAGTAGTTTCTTGCCCACTTGCCCTGACTAAAAAACAAAACAAAAAAGAAAAAGCTCCGCCCCCTTGCAAATTGAAGAGAAATTCCTCGCTCGCTTAATAATTAATATCTAAAAAATGATGGAACAAGGGCTGGCAATTTGAGCCTTACCAATAATGCCAATGTTCTTGGTATCGTCCAAAAATCTATCAATTATATGCATAAACCATGGATCCGTGAGTCCCACAAATTTCGAAATTGATGATTGCACGCGGTTCATGAAATCCGGGTGAGAGTATGCCCCATATTAAAAGTGGAGATGTGTGAGAATCCTGACTTGTCGGGATTAAAATGGAGACCGCTGCTTTATGACATAAAATGGAGACTCAAAAGGTCACCGCTTTGATACATCCCAAAGTTATTACAAAAAAATTAACCTTGCATTATGAGATAGCGTTATTCCAACGAATCTCTGTGCACCATTGCCAAAGCAGAGGCAAAATCCTTCCATTAGAAGCGGTTCCTGTTGATTAAATTATGCTATGATCTCCACTACCTATGTAAAGTACCTCGCATACAGCAAACAGAACCCACTCATATTCGAAAGAAGCACGACACAACCAGAAGCCACCCACAAGCACCCTCAGCATCAAATCGTTCTTTCCACATTTCTCTTCATTGGTCATCGTCATTCATCATTAATTTGGTGGAGACAGACATATAGCATGTGAAAAAGTCAATTTGAGTCGATAAAAAACTACATAATTATGGCATTGTAAAATGTATAATCCTAATTGTCACTTACATTTTTTACTTGTTGAAATGAGCAAACCCCCATTACATTTAGAAAAAAAGAATTTAAGAACGGAAAATACATACCTCAACCTTAATCTTTACTTTCATCATAATCCATGGAAATAGTAATGAAAATTCAGTTATTTATAAAATACAAAATATGAAGAAAATATATCAAAAAAGTGTATTTACTCTTATTATACCTTGGGACCTTGCAAAGGATTTTTTTTTTTTAATATCATCTTTTTAAACAGATTAGCAACTCGGAACTTTTTAAGAACATTCATTATCAGTGGTTGGATACTGTCAAATAGAATTTCAAAGAAATTGATTTATGCAATTTCATTGCAACAGTTGTCATCGCAAGCCTCCTTCCTGCATTTGTAAAACATTGTTAATGTCAGAACGTAAATGGACAAACTTCTCTATAACTTAATTAGTAAAAATAATCATTATGAAGGAAGAGAAAACTTTACCATGATTTCTTCAAATGGCTCCGTGACGTTCTTATTTTTAATCTTAAATTACGAATTTAATAGCTTGTGGGCTACTTCGGGACGTATACTATTACAAAAGATTATAAAAAAAAATAAAATAAAAAAGATAGCGTGCCACACACCAAGGTCTACTTTTTAACTTTCTCGGTCTTTAAAGCCAATGTGAACCTCGACCCAAAAATATAAAAAAAGTCAATGTGAAACGGAGAAATTATAGAAAAGTTGGAGTCTAAAATCAAACGAAAGAGACTTCCAGCTTTTGGCGTGGTCGTCACTTGTCAGAATGGAGTCATTTGGATGTGGGATTCACAAAGGACTCCTGTGTCTTTTGACTTATGAGAAGCAACACCGTATGCGGTCCGGCTAATTTATTTTCCTTGGGGAATTCACATTAGTTTATGAGGTATAATTTCTCAATTTCTCTCGAACCAGATAAAATATTGTTTTTAATAGACAAGGAGAGATATGAACGTTATGCGTCATCATCGTAGATTATATTGTTCACTTATTGTGAAATTTGGATCGAGCTCCTCGGAAAAAACTGGCCCCTACAGCCTTTCTACAATGCCTTGGGCTGCCCAAGGCAAAATTATTAAACTCATCACGATAGGTTGAATGATTGATGATGATCGTTAGATATTTATTGACAACCATTATCAGTTATTGGATCAACGGTGGCGTTTGTTTTATCCCGATAACTTTGTTGTGAATTAGCCCACAACATGGCAAAAATGCCCATAAATATTTTACATTCTGTGAGATAAAATGAAAGCTCGCTTTTCTTATTTTCATTCGGATGTTGTTTCCAATCATCTCCTTTTCCCATCGTTGTTTTCTTTCTCTTACACGACAATGAAGGCAGAAATTTTGACAATTCTCACGGAATAAGAGTCGAGCCCTCGCTAGATCCACGAGGGCTGCCCTTGCTCGGGCCGCAAGGATCAAACCCTTGCCTGTGGCCAATCGCCGGCCATAGGCAAAAGGAAAAGAAAAGATAAAAAAAGGAAAAAATCAGAAGATTTTTTAAAAAATGCAATAATTGTTCAGCTCAATGCTGGCCACTCCACGTAGAATGGCCAGCGGCCAGCCGGTGTCCAAATTAGCGATTTCCGGCCAAAATTGGCTATAATGACTAAATTGACAAATCGTCGAAAAGTTTAGAAATAAATTGGCACAATTGAAAGGTTTATGATTAAATTGCCAAACCGTCAAAATGTTTATAACTAAATTGGCACAATTGAAAGGATTAAAACTAAATTAGCCACCGCAAAATAGGTTTAGAACTTTTTAGATAATTATCCCAACTATGTAATATTATGGCTCAACCATAAAACTCTAATCAACCTAACTTCCTTATTATATTTTTATAGACCCTCAATGAATCGTTGATGCTTTCAATTGCCGGAGTAGATCATCCCTCGCCGATGTTCCTGATTATTCTTGGTTTGAGAGAGAGAGAGATTATCTGGTGAAGCATAACCAATTGTCTCTCTAAGCCTCACTAAGCTCATTTGATTAGCGAGAAGAGAACTAGGAACTAGACCGGACTACGTCGATGGAAGTTTGCCGGAACTTCATGGACCACTCGACCTGCATTTCTTGTTGGTTTTAAGTACCTGAAGACGGCCTCCTCTTGCTACTTGACACTTTCACGAAAGTTTATTGGATAAAGTCAATTTATAAATGACAACGGACAGAACCAATAAAGGCGCGCGATGTGAGATGACACGACGGTGTAGGAAGTGGATCATCAAAGCTCTCATACATGCAAGAGACTACTGTCGTTGGAAATCAAGGATTATCACTCCAGGGATTTTAACCGGTCTTTGGTGACAGTGGTTTTGGATAACGAAAGAGAAACCAAAGGTTATCATGCCTTGCATTACTTCCTAAATCATTAGGCAAATGCCTTTGGCGCCCAGTCCATCTGTATAACTCCAAGCAAGCAATCAGTCAGATCTCAAATGATAAAATGATAGAACCTTATGCCTCGTTCGGTAAAAAGCATTGAATCTGATTCCTATTCGGCGTAACTTTCAGGAAGCTATAGTTGGATTGAGAGAGAGAGAAGATATGAAGCAGAAGCTAAAGCAAGCGGGTGAATGTGAATGTCTTGCATTATGCAGATCAGCTGCTATTTCTCACGCTCAACAGTATGCTTTTCTAGATACTCATATTGATATAGCATACAACAATTTGCACTACCAGGCAATAGCATTATGACTATCTGTCCCTTACTATTTCCTTCCTATGTGTTTGCCGAATGTCTGATTTTGGTAAGACAGACTAGGTAACTAAAATATATTAACTGCTCCGCAGCATACTAATTCTCTAATGTATGACTTTCTAACACAACTCAGACGTATGTCTTAACAATCTCCCCCTCATGTATGAGTACATTGAGAGTGGCCACCAATCAACCCCAACTCCAAGACATTGGAGAAATCACCAAGAAAGAACCCAAGTCCGAGCCCGTTAAACCCACCTTCACTTAAAAACTTAAGCCAATGAATTATAAGCCAACTCAGATATATTAACGACTCCACATCACAACAATTCTCTGATATGGAACCTTTTTTAACACAACTCACACGTGCATTTAAGTTGTTGGAAACATAGGCATGGCCAAGGAGGGTGCGAAAAATGCTCAACGGGAAGGCTCTGGCTTAGTATTGGCTATTGAGTGAGAGGTGGCTCAACAGACAGAATTGTGACAATTTCATCAGCGACAAGGTGAATTTTGTTTATTATCACTGCGCTGGTCATATTTCCACTTCGATTATGTATTCACTCCACCTTCACTTGCATTGGTCATTAAAATCTATCAGTCTTCAAAATAAACATCAACATTAGGCCGTCTCAGTTTCCATGTATTCTCTGAGAAACTATACATCATTATTGACTATGATACACACAAGGAAGAGACAAAAGTAACACAATCACCAATATGACATAACACAAATCTCTATGCATACTGGTCAATATCACTAGAGACATGAAAAACATTCACAGAGATCGAAACAACAATCGATGCATCCAAAACAAGCGAGGCCAGTGCAGAGTTGCGAAAGAACGACTGCGCACCGGTCATTCACATAGGAGCAAGTTTGGATGAAGCACATGCAACAGATACGATCCAGCAGCATGCTGCAACAGTTCGAAGCTGCCTTGACCAAGACACCCGCACCATCGGATGGCTTTTCTTCAAATCCTGGTGGAATATTTTTCACTGTTGCAGTCAAGTTACCGAAGCCTTTACCCAAACTTCCCAGCAAAATTACCCTCTGGCCCTTCAAGTCCAGCATCTTATTGAAGTTCACTTTTTCAGGCACCTGTTTTAAAGCGAAGATAATGACCTTATGTTGATGAAGAGAAGCAGAGATTTGAAATCAGCTTCATCACTTCTGATATATTCCAAAGTTAGCTACATATGAGTACATAAACGGGATTGGAGAATCTCAAGGTGCATTTGGTTAAGACAATGTTCAGTTCTTATTTTCACTATAAATGTTTAAAAATGTGTATGTATATCTAATGATTTTCTTCTATTTAATTTTCACTTTTAGAACATGTCTGGTACTATTAACGGAATATCTTGTCTGTTTCTTGTCCTATTTAGGATTTAACATCTAGTCTTTCCTGAAATTTCAATTTCCTTCCTCTTCCCTTGCAAACCAATGAAAACAACATTGTGTTGCCTTATTTCAAAAGCAGGGGAAGATTCATTTTGACCACTTTCTGTTGTCATTAGAAATGAAAACTGCAAAACTAGATGCAGTCTAAGTTTTCCAGATGAAACCAAAAACCACTCTGTAAATATATAATAAAAGTACAGAGGTAAAAGGATACACAACAGACAGACTATAGAAACAAATGTTAAAACTTAGGAGTTCTGCAGGAGTCATACTTATTTAAATCAGGTATAGCAAAAACAGTTTTTTTTGGGCCTGATGCGGTATTTGTATAAGCCTATAGGACAATGGTAGAAACTACTAGGTCATATAGTGCTTAATCATACCTCTAGTATAAAATCAGATGTTATTTTCTCACGAACAGTTTCGAGTAAGATCATGCACGTATACTCCGATGGAACCCGCGATTGTATGCTCGTTCTTGCAACCTATAATTAGACAGCACATGAAAATGTAAGTAAGCTGAAAGTAACAGTAGAATGAAAATGGTCATGATGCCAATCCATAGTTGCTGCCACGCTGCAACATACCATGCGCTTACATTATGAATTAACCAATTGAGAGGCCAATTCAGAAAATTTCTGTATGACTAGATGTTATTAACTAAACTGTCTTAGCAGGAATTCTGGGTATAACATGTGTTAATAAATAACAATTGATTTTTCTGGTTAGAATGATTTCATCTCGAAAAGGTAAATTTGTCTAAGAAACCTTTTTTGGAAAGATGTCCCCTTCCTGCAAAGTGTCATCCAGTCAAGCCCTTGGGAAACTCACATGAATGATACTACTATAACATCTAGATTAAATCCTTCCATGCTATAACAAATTTTATGTAGTTCAATGAGGTTAGAAACGAACCTTCTCTGCAAGCTGTATACTCTTATGAAACCAAGCCTGTGCTGTGAGGTCATCAATTTGTCTCTTTGCAAGTATCTGACAGAATATTCAACAAAGAACTCAAAAAAGTGAATGTCATTCTGACATCTCCAATAATATACATTCACTAAACTAGATTGATTTCAGGTGAAGCTTGGAGGCATAAGAGGACCAATATAAATATAATAAAACTCCCTATTTGAGGCATCATCAACAAAATTTCTGCCGCGTTTTCGTTAGGAGAAAGCAATCTGAAAAAATATGGATTGTAATAGAAAAAAAGGCATCATGGTGAGCTTTGCATCAAATAGGTCATTACTCATTAATCAAGAATGTTAGACTTTCAGTTTGAAGTGTAAGTGAGGCTGACAGCATCCTCTAGAAACTCCATAGCAAACTTAAGAATTTGCAAGATATTCATTCATCCAAGAGTATGTATTTAAGATCAAACATTACTCTGTCAACAGGGACATCCTTCACATGTTGCACTTTCAGATCTATCGTGCAGACGCTCCTATCTGCCAGAACACCACTAACTCTTGCAAGCTCTGCAAATTTGCCAGAAAATCTGCCCGATACAATTAATGGACTTCCCGATGAAAGGTCTGGAATTTGAGAGGGATATATCTGTCAATAGAATGGAAAGCACCATATGGTCACTCTGTCAGGGATGCATCTTATCTTAAATGAGTAACTTGTGATTCAATGAGAATAGAGAATTGCAATTCCCAAGATTATCACTCCTCAAAAGCATTCATATCTGTTGGTGATTGGAATTTGGAATTGAATAGTTGCTTGGAGACGAAATTATTACCTCAAGTGAATCAAGATTTTCCAGAGCGTCCACGGCAATATCAGCCATCATGATTGACAATGCATTAGCAAGCCACCTTTGCATTCTAAGTTCAACTAACTCTGCTTATGTGAAAAGGACCAGAAAAAACAAAGACAAGATTAGATTTTTTGCCTTCAGAGAACTTCACAATTTTAATACCCATAGATCTTTATTTGGACTGAGCAGAGATTGGAGAATCCTAACACCCTTTAGACAAGCTCTATTATTGCCCTTCTGGATTAAAACAACCTCATGTCAGAAATCATGTAGGTAAAAAGTCCATCCAAGTCTATTGTTCTAGAGCCGGATGGTCATCAACTTCTCCATTTTCAGATATGAACACTTTTTCCACATAAGATAGTTCCCAACCCCACTAACATTAGCTGATACAACTGAATTGTTTCAAAGGTATATTAACCCGTAAGAAACTTTATACACTTTGAAACAAAATAAAAAAACCAGTTACCTGCATCATAGGCAGCATCATGATAGCCCCTTCCAATTTGAGAAAGCATCTGGAGAAAGTAATTGTTGCAGTATGCACCTGGAAAGAAAATCAGTTCGCAATAATTAGCATAAATTGGTACACCCCTCTTATATGGTTCCACCGCAGTATGTCTTTGACAACAAATTGCCACATAACACAAAGCCTAACCTCACAATCATAATGGTTTTCTAGGTTCATATTATAGATCTAAATTCAAGCAGTACATATATAACATGGCAATAGCTTCATCAAAAATTCTTTGGCAGACAATTTCTGATAAAGTCAATTAATATAAAAGCTCTCCTCTTGATGTAGTCACCCCATAGATTATTTAAGGCAAAAGGACACTATAAGTGCCATAAGTTGTGTACGGAGATCACTTTGGTGCCATAACTTTTTTTCGGATCACTTTGGTGCCAACTTTTTTGAAAAACGATCACTTTAGTGCCAATGCTGACATGGCCGCCGGAAATCTGACGTGGCTCTTTTTTTTATTAATTTCCGATGCTGACATGGCTCACTGGAAATCTGACGTGGCTCTTTTTTTGGCCGGAGTCACTAAAGTGATCTCTTTTCCTCCGATTTGGCACCAAAGTGATCCGAAAAAAAATTATGGCACCAAAGTGATCCCGTACACAACTTATGGCACTTATAGTGTCCTTTTGCCGATTATTTAAAGTACTATGATATAGCTCAAAATTGACAATTTTCAATTTCATGTATGTCTGACTTAATGACTGCACCTCATACAAGGAAGCACACTGAAGTTATTGTCCTTTATGGGTAAGTATGAACTGATTCTCTTAATGACAGTTATCATTATATGTTGCTCCTCTGATTACATAGTTTGACTGCCAAGTGATGAATGAATTGTCATTGAAAGATAAAAAGTAGTGGTATGCTTGCGATGTTCCCACAAATGAATGCACTCCAAATCCTACATTCATCAGGTTTCTTGCTTGCATAATTACATAAGCACTTATATTCCTTTTGCTGTAGTGCTTCACACAACGCTAATCTAGAAACTTGAGAGCTGCAACCAATGCTTTATATGTCGCCCAATGCAAAAGTGATCAACTTTGATACTCTTTTGTACTTTATTAAAGATCTCTTACCTATTCCAAAGGTGCATATGCGAGGACAAATTGGTAGTCCACTTGAGCAATGATCTTTCACTTTATTGCAGATCTCCCGCTCATTTTCAACAGCCCCATCGGTGACTAGGATAATGAATGGTATCGAACCAGTGGTTTCCGCCAACAAGTTCATTGCCTGCGATTGAGTAGATAAGTCAGTATGGTAGGGAAGTATTCTAAACTAGTATGTGAAAGTGACAAGCCAACTATAAAGCGAGAACGGCATTAAAGTTCTTCATATATTTAGAATTCAAGCACCTTCCAGTGGCAACAGATGTACATGTTCAAACCTGTTCTAGAGGAAACAAGATGTCTGTGCCACCATTAGCTATAAAGTTGGCACTAATCCATTGGGTCGCATTTGAGATCGCCTCTGGTGTTGCTGACTCCATCAACGAGGAGAATAAGTGAACCTCATTGTTGAAAGCTATTATGTTGAAAGAATCCTGCTGTGTGAGCCTTGAAAGCGATTCCAATATTACGTTCTTTACATTCATCAGCAGGTTTTCCATGCTCGCACTTATATCAATCACATACACAACTTCTTTTGAATATACCTGTCAAATGACTACATAGGACTTAGTAAACCAACAATACTAATGCATAGATGTTCACGAAGAGGAGGTCGGAATACTGCAGGTTCTTTACATAGCATGCTCCAGCTTGCATGGAATCAAACGAGGAACCACTACTTCATGCAGACGAAACTTTAAATTCTTAATATTGACAGTAAGTACAAGAATCAGTCGCTGGTCACCTTTTATATTATCCTTTCAAATACGTTTTAATGACTATTAGGTTTTTCTTACATTTCTTATTAATGTTTTTAACTCGGCATTTTCACCATGTTCCTAAATGAGTGAAAAGGCAAGTCGTAGCTTTCACTATCACAACCAGCATAGGAGACCGACAGCAAGTTTATTCATTATGACATTGAACACCAACTAGATTGGGAATGAAAGTAATATTCCTAACACATATCCAAGCATAGGTATATTAAATAGAAGTAAATAGAAAAAACCTAACTAACCTTGCCACTCTGGTTTTTTCCAGGGTAAAGATACAAGCAGAAGAGGTCTCGTTGATCAGTATCATGAAGAGATGGAGATTGCAAGAGCACACCCCCTGATATGTTCGTCGTTGAAACCTTTAGGCATGGGGAAGATGATGAGAGATAAGAACACTTGCATATCAAAATAGTTAATCATGGTAAAGTATGGACCAGACATCTTTACATCAGACTTGGTAATATTAATTCCCACACGCCTTGTTATTTTGAGGTCCTATATAGTAGTAGTTAAGAGAGAGAAAATAGAGGATCATACGGAATAAGAAAATTTGAAGTCCTGACTCGACCATGTTGGAGCTTCTGCTTCATACAAGCAACTTAATTTACCAGCCTCGCGCCGCAAGTCCTATAAAGTCACAGTAATATCCTTATTCCAGCTTTTGCTTGGGAATCTCAGAGCGTAAGAAAATTTATGGGACTCACCTTCAGCGGGTGGCTAATATGATTATGTAGCAGTTCTATGACAGTACCAGAGTTCACATTCAACAGCACCTTTTCTTTCTTAGGCATCTTCCTAACGACAGGATTGACATACGAAGGAAAGGTAAAAGGTATCCTTAAGCAAAACTGGTATCCTTGATATGTTAACTTCTGAGACCAATTTGCCTTCACTGATATGGTTGACCCTCCAACAACCTACAAAGTTAAGATGGTTGGAATATATTAGTTTCACCATGGTTTAAAATAGAAGACCAACCTGATGCTGGAAATCAATATCTTGAGTGGGATGGTGGAGAAAGATATAAGAGGCTACCTGTGGAACTTTAAACATGAAAGTCTGGGAATTCAAAAAGTTCCCCTCTTTAGCTTTTGCCACTTCGGCACTCATATCTTCCATGTCTTCCACAATGATCAGTTGACTGTTGTATGATCTTCCAGCAACATCTACCTCGATACCTAGAAGCAAACCCTGTTAGCCAAATCATGCTTCTTTTGAGAACATAATTAAGAAAAGAAGGGGTAAAAGAAAGTTTAGATGTGTACAAGTTTAGCACAATCATATAATTGGAAGATACCATCAGCACCATAGAATGCAGAAGTGGTAAATTTAGTTCTGTTATTCAATGTGCTTATATGATGCCACAAAAAAAAAATTATTTGCTAGCTAGGTATAACACAAGGTATCAAGGTTGAACTTTTATTAGCAGTTCCAAGTGGTTGCCAAGACATTGTCAGGAAAAAAATCCAAGAAGTGAAAATGGTGATAGACAATGGAAAACATTTGAAGTATGATTACAATAATTTCACCACAAAGAAATTGTAAAGAAGGGATAGCTTCTCCTCTCACGAGGACGGTTACGATCCGAGAAAAAGGTGTCTCGGCAGTAGTCAAGGAGGTTCTGTCTTTGTTCCTTTAATTTCCAATGTAATTGCAATGTTCACAGATGATCGGCACTTGTTTTAGACTACTATAGATGGCCCTTGGAATAAAAGAAGGATCATTGAGCATCCTTGCATCTGAATCTAATGTACTTTGCTAATGATGATGTAGAAAAGTAATTTTCCTGTTTTTAGTAACGTCGTGTATATGGTAAACTGCAATGGAACCAATTAATACAAACAAAACATCGGAATAGGTAAACACTGATCCTCTAGGACCATTTCTCCGCATGGATGTGAAGAAGTGATCCATCAGCTCATGCTTACTCATTTTGCCTAATCCCTGTCTAAGCTTGCTTGACAGTAAATTATCTTCTAAATTGGGAACAACAGATATGCAATCATCACGTCCTGATACCAAAGTTCCTTTCCCCGTTTTCTTCTTTAGTCCGTTCATCAAAATTTCTCCCAACAACTTGCCTCAATCTTCTGACTGCTTGTCTAGTCAACGGTTCCAAGAACCAAGGCAGCTTGGACTCCAACACATACTAATAGAAAGCACTGAGCAGCGTGCACATGGACGTGCTCTCAGATGCTAATTAACTTACATGATATAATAGACATATTCTGTATGAATTCATCCATTCCATATATATTTTCTAAATCACTGCCAACCAACCCGGAATCCGACCAAATTCGTTAAGAAAAAAGAAACCTATCATTTTCACGTGAAGGTATTAGATAAATAACTCATAAGCTAACAGCCGGCAGTAACAGAGGTCAGCTCTAGGAAAGCTGCCGGTGGCTACATGCCTGCCCTCGCCACCCAGATGGTCGGTGCAACTATGAACTACTCTTATTTTCTAGTCTATGAAATTTTCATGAAAAAAATTCTTATTTTTTCTCCGTCCAAATCTGACTTCCGTGTTCCCATTAATCGTTAACCCCCAGTTTATTCACAATTTCCATCTGTCGTAATCTTTCCATTATTCGCAGCAAAAGGAGTATGAAAACCTCAAACGAATTTGTCTCGGCATGGCTCCAAAACCAAATTGCACAAGCAAGTATCCAAACACACGACCAAAACACATGCACGCTTCCAAAAAAAATCCTTTGAAAAAAGTGAAGATGAACCCACTAAACTCGATCGTGACAGGTCACTAATGTATGAGAACATGTATGAACAGTGGAAATAAAGTCAAGATTATATGAAAAATAGCTCAGTGAAGAAACAACGAGAGATGGCACAATAAGGATAAACGAAGATATCATTCTAAAGCTGACCGACAAATTCACAAGGAAAAGAGAAAAAGTTTGGAGGAGGCATGAAACTTTTGCATAACGAGCTCGTCACATTTTCAGACATGAGAAAGCAATTTCTTTTAGCAAAATCGATCCGAGCTATCTACCTGCTCTCCCATCGGTATCGCGACTAGACAATCGCACCTCCTGCTCGCCATGATGCAGTGCACGCGCCACCGCCCCGCGAGGCTCACGAACGCCGTGTCCAGGTGGCAATCCACCTCCATCGCGGCCTCGTGCATCTGAAGCGGCACCAGCGCCGGCGGATCGCACCGTCCGTGCACGTACGGCTGGTAGCTCGGCACGTCCGGGTTGTCCACCGCGGTCGGGTCCGGCACCACGGCGTAGACCATCGGCGCTGTCGGGAGGTAGCCGTCCGGCGACCTCGACATGGCCGGCGGGTCCGGGGCCGGGGCCGCGGGGGCGCCCTTGCCGTAGTAAATCCGCTTGGAGAGCATGAGGCCGTAGTCGACGGCGCTGGCGAACTTGCTCGCCATGTCGCCGGCCGGAAAGGGAAGGTGGAGGAGAGCCGGTGAAGGGGGGAAGACAGAAGCGATGGCGATTGTATACAGATGGAAGTATGGGGATTTATAGCTGTGGTCCGGTCAGACAGGACAGAAGTGACGGCGAGGTTTTGGCTTTGGCGTTTGGGATTTTGACACGCAGTTGAAGAGTGAAGAAGACGACAGGTTGAGGTTGAGAGCTCGGGGACTGCTGCGTTTGTTTATGGCGTTCCGGCACGTAAGAACATCACACGTGGACCCCAACTGATAATTTTCGGAAAAAGACCAGTAACTATTATTTCGGACAAACGAATTGGGTGATTAAGGGAGCAATAATAGTTCGCATTTTTTTTTCCTGAATTATGTGTAATTCACGTTGTGAAAAGCAAAATATACTTAAGACTGCCTAATAAGTGGCTCGATAATATTAAGTGATATGATCTCGATGTGAGCACCTTTATTTTTTTATTATAATATAATTAAGTAATTTCGGTTACTTTTAAGGTATGTTCGAATTGCTGTCGAACCGACCAAAAAGTCTCTTTTAATATTTCCAGTCTATTGGCGAAAAATCATTCCGTTAAAATACAAGAGTACCATTTTAATATTCAAAACTTAACAAAGGATTTGAGTTGCCTTCTCGGTGACATCATGTGTATATATGGTAATTGCTATAAGAAGTTATGGGTGTTCAATGTCAAGCGATTATAGGTGAATAAAATAAGAGTTTTAAGCTCCTAAAAATTCTAAGAGAATATAAAATATCATGTGTGAATTACAACCACGATTGCTAAAGTTTCTTCGGAAATGGGCTGTAGACTCTCCCCTCCAAAGCGGCCAAACCCAATCTCTTGAATTCTACGTTAAATGATTATGCCATTCTCTTTTTTGCTTTCCTTTAACTATGTTTACTTTCATCATTTTTTTTCTTTTTATACACAATTTTATATAATAAAAAAATCTCTTAATTAGTCCATCCGATAAATGATTTTGATAGGAAACTTTTATTTAATCATTTCAGATCACGTTTTTTTTATTTAAGTGAAATACTTTTTTTTTTGTGTCAGAAGTGAAATACTAGTAAAGTAATCAATTATGGGTACTTTTGTCACAGTCGAAGATGTCCTTTCCTATATATAATAACAATAATAATAAAGTATTAATAATACTATTATTATTCTAATAAAGTGCGTGTGGCTATGAATGGATTGTAGCGGGGAACTGGGGATTGTGTTTGGTGAGGGCGTTCGTATCTGGACCGGCGCTATATCCCCCACGCAGAGCATGATTAAGCGAACAAGTTAGGCACATGTTTTGAAGTTATGTTAAGCTAGCAACATTCTTTTCTTGGGATAAGCCGTTACTGTTGCCTTAAGTCAGGTATAACCCCTCTCCTAATGTCTACATGGGCCCATTAAGGAAAGGTTCCTAAGCAAAAATTAGCAACGTATCAATTCCACGATTAACAAAGATAGGATCATATGAGGAGATGAGGGCACCTGGTTGGACGCATAGCTGCCGCAGCTTTGAGTTTGACTTTCAATTGAGCGACTTTCAATTGAGCATTGCTGCTAGGGATAATGATACGTATAATTTCTAAACTTTAATTCAATATGCAATATGATTCATAAACTTTATCATTGAATATTTTAATATAGTACAGGGGGACTAGATTAAATATATATCAAAAGCGCAGAAATCATATTGAACAAATTAATAGTTCAACATTATATATTAGGCTAAAGTTGAAAGATCCCATTAAGCAAATTTAAAGTTCAGGAATTACATTACATATTAGGCTAAAGTTCCGATATAATTTATGTCAATTACCCTTACTGTTGATGGACTTTGATAATTCTTTATGAGTATGCTTGACTCGCATGAGACTGGTTAATTACATTTGGTTAATTAAATACGCGATAATCATATCAATCCCGCGTCAGGGAGAATATGTTGACCGGTGGGAGCACGTATGATGAGGGCGCGCGATTTGTGGACGGATTACGTGGCCGCGCGAATGGAGGACCGAATCCGGGTCAACGCAAATCGGGCGCATCGGGTCCGTTGATGTGAACTTCGCATCATCAACCGGTCACGGTGCGTCTGGGTCCGTGGACCCGCGCCCAGGCAAAGATTTCCTCCCCTCCCCCCAGGAAAGAGACCGGAGCGGAAAGGATGCCAGCCAGGAAACGTCGCTGTCCGGTGGGACCCACCCCGCCTGTCTTACTAACGAGCAGGATCAATGAGTGAAATTAATAAATAAAAAACGTGTCAGGGCGATCCGGTGGATCGCGCACCACGGTGGTCCCCCATGGGAATCCGAGGTGGTCCACCCCCTCCCCCCCCACCTCGACAGGCGGGAGTACGAGGCGGGGTAAGTACTCGGTACCCTCTCCCCCTTTCGCCCACCGCCGTCGGATGCGCTCGGGGACGGGCCCGCTCGAGAAGCGCCCGCCGCACGATCGGCGGTCGCGTTTTTCCACGGACGTGGCCGGGGCCGGGACCGTTGATGTGACGATCGCCCCCGCTTCTTTTTGTTTCGTTCCTCCGAAAGCTGCTTTGGGATCGCATTCACGCCGGGGACCCTTTGACAAAAAAAAAGTACGGGAGACCACCGTCCACATTGAAGTCATATCATGAAATTGTACAGATTATGAAAATTATTATCGGTGTCTTGACAGCACTCGCAAAAAGGACTAATTAACGAAGCTCTTGTAAGGCAAAATCAATAATTTGGAATTGAATTGTTATGTAAGTTCAATATTGATCGCCGAGGATGATACTGTGTGTCTACCGCATGGTATTCTTTCTCATCAACTTGGTTCCAGAGAAGGAGGTATTTTTGCGCGTTCAATATGATCCACACGAAAATGTACATTGGAAAACAAGCTTGTTACTAAACAATTAATTCTAAATGTAAACGCAAAATTCATTTGCGATCAATACCAATCAAAGCATGTCTTGACAAATCACGTCACCAAATGTACAGGATATTTTGTGGTCCCTATGACTTAAAGTTCTTTTGTCCAATCGACGCGTTTAAATCGTCATTAGAGGCAATTGCATGTGCCTTTAATAGTGGAATTAGAGGCAAATAAGGATCTGCCGCAAATTTGCCTTCGGATGCGATTAGGGACGAGTAAAAGCAATCAATATTCTATCTGCCTCATAATGTTGTAAGGACAACTAGACAGACTATAGAGGCAAATGATTCTGTCTCTATAATGGCTTCTTATTATCATGATTGTTATCATATCCCCAATAGTTAACCATAGCCAAATGCTCATTATATTATCCACGTCTAGGCATTAGTCTATTTTCTTTTTCCCTTTTGATTTTCCCCCAAATTGGAAGAATCCTATCCGAATTTATCCGGTTCATCAAATAAACAATTTTTTATCCGATCAATGCACGTTGCAAATCCACTTTAATTTTATCCGTAAGCATTTGCCAAATACCGGACGAGACAATAAATTATCATATCCTTGCTTATTATATGAGCTGCCAAACATATCATCAGGAGTTTATCAAACTCGTTAAATGAACGGGGACTTATCAAAGAGTGCAGAGACTTAATTTTCAAATTGCTAGATCTCCACCTGGCCCATAGCTTTAGAGACCAAAATAAAGTAGCGGATTGGGTCGTCAAAACCCGACTCTGCAACACTCTCCCTCTGAGCCAGGTTTCGACCCCCCCTCTACCTCTTAGAGTTTTATTATGTTCTGAAGCTCAATCGATGTACCCATCTAGTTTATCTCCATGAATTGGTATGAGCTTTTCCCCGATGAAAAAAAAAAACTCGTTAAAATGTCATTGGATCTTTTGTTAAGGTCTTGTGGACCTTAATAAATCCAGCAAATTCAAGCAATATAAAAACATATCTAGATTATATATATATATATATATATACACATTTATTGAGCACAAATGATTATGTACCTACAGCGACATAAATGAAGGCTCTATGTACCTTATTAGATCCAACAAATCCAAAATAAATAAAAGAAATATAAATCTAGACTAGGTGGGTAGACGGTGCACACGTCATTCTGTACGTACCATCACATAAACGAAGGCCCATAGGTGTATCCACCGTGAAAAACAGTTCGTTGGTCCCGCGAAGAAAAAAAGCGCCGCGAGAGTGCGAGCGATGGATACATAAAAAGAAAGGGAAAGATTAAGGAAACGTTAAAAAGGTGATTAGGACCGACGAGAGACAGCGATTAGACAAAAGCAAAGTGATTGGTTTTTAACATTAAATTACTAAGTGGACAGCAGACTGATAATGCATGCCACTCACTTTGGGTTAGATAGAGATTCATTCATTCGACCGAGGAAAATGTTCCATCGGGCGATGTGAAAGGCCGACGACCTTTGTCCATTAGTTTTAAATTGCGCGCTTTTTTTTCGCGTGTCATCCAAGACTCCCTGCTTGTGTGTAGCCACGCAGTGGGAAATTGGGAGTAGCTGTAACTTTCATGAATCAAGAAAAAAGAACCAAAAGAATGAAGTTGTGGGTTGAGATATTCAATTTTAGGAAAAATGATACAAGTGGTCCCTGAGCTCTGATTTAATTTGTAATATAGTCCATAAACTTTTAATTTATTAAATATAGTCCCTGAATTTTAGCATAGTATCTAATGTGATTCTTGAACTTTTAATTTCATCTGCAAGATAAAAGCAAAAAAAAACAAAAAAAATTCATCTCCGATGCTTAGTGGAATGTTCATGAACTTTATAATGTTAATTTTTTCATCTTTTCGAAATTTCGCAACTCCATTAGTTTTACTTTTGATTAACACCAACGTACCCAAATCTGCCGAAAAATGCCAATATCGACTTACAATTCTACGTGAATTTTTTATTTGTTTTAGATTTTCATCCAATAAATGTTCAAGAGAAAGAAAAAGGTTGGAAAAAAAGGGCTCGACGCAAATTGGCCCGGACAAAGCTTGGTCCAATCGAAAAAAAAATAAGGTTCATGTAATAGTTGCGATTATGCTTAATCCATCCTTACCCGAGCAATAGCCTGGCCTCACCCACCCCCGCCCATTTGATTAAGTCTTGTGGGTAATGCTTAATATGTTGATTTGGCTAGTGATTGAGCAGGTGAATAGACGAAAAGGCTCAACCAAAAAAAAAAAAATAGACGAAATCGCATCGATATTATACCTCTCATTGCACCCATTAATCTTTTTTCCTTAATTACATCAAGTATTATATGCTTTTATACTTGTAATTTCACATGCTATGGATCGCCTGCACAAAATTACGCAACACAAAGCTACGGGAAGGTGCACGATAGGACAGGCATGGCGATTGATGTGGTCTGCTTTCTGGCTGGACCACGTGTTTCGTCTCCAGGTGTCCAATACCGTTAGCCTAAGCCCAAGCCCAAGCTCAAGCCCATCTCATTCCGTTCGAACCTTTTCATGCCGGTTCATTTAAATCCGGTCCGGTCCGGTCAGTCGGGCAATTGGGCCGGTTGGCTTGTTGCCCACTCCAACCTTCCTCTCTCCAGCACAAGCGCAAATTAAAACACGCCCGAAGCGACGAGTCGTTTTAGAGTCTCTCGGAGACCTTTTTCCTCACCACTTTTCATTTCGAAGTCGAGGCTGGGCGAAAGGTTTTCTTTCTGCGCACTCCACCGGCGGAAGAAGAAGGAGCCATCCTCGAGGAAGAAGAAGAAGAACCCTAGCGACCGAGGAGAGCAGAAGAAGTCGAATCACCACCGGCAAAGATGAGTCGCGGAAGCGGAGGCGGATACGATCGCCACATCACGATCTTCTCCCCCGAGGGCCGCCTCTTTCAAGTAGGTCCGTTCCACTATCACTCGTGCGTCGATTTACTCTTCACGGTCTCGCCGCCCCTAGCGGGTGGGATTCGATGATCGAATTCGAGGTGCTTCTTCGGTTGCTTTGCGAAAGACGGCCTTCGCGATTCCTTAGCCATCGCGGTCGGGGGCCACTGGCGAAATTAGAATTAAGATCTGCAAATTTTGGTCGTTGGTTTTTGGTCGGAATGGAGCTAGATTGAGTGTTTTTGCGGTTTTCTGGTTTGAATATCGTGCAGAGTATGCTTTCAAGGCGGTTAAGGCTGCTGGAATCACCTCGATTGGTGTCCGAGGGCGAGACTCGGTCTGTGTAGTCACTCAGAAGAAGGTCCCGGTGAGTGTAGTATTTACAATTGGTTTTTTTTTTTCCCGGCTGGTATTGAGCTTGAGTTCTCGTGTTTTCTCTGACACGGAGTTCTTTTTACAGGACAAGCTTCTGGATCAGACAAGCGTGACGCATCTTTTTCCTATCACGAAGTTCCTCGGCTTGCTGGCTACTGGAATGACGGGTTTGTTGCACTCCGATTTTTCGCTTAATTTCCTATATATGGTGAAAATTTGTTTGTCTGAGCGGTTGTACAAGCTTAAGAAATGGTTTTGTGAGTTTTGGTATCTCGGCAAGCGAGCCTTGTAGTGTGTGGCATCTGGAGAGCTAAGACATGTGCATTAGCTCGTGTTGACAAAAATGCTTTTACGATTAGTTTCGTTTGTATGGTAAGGGTGCATTCTTCTCAAGGCAGACAAAAAGTTCGTTCAGTAGATGAAATAGGATAGTTAGTTGTACGACTACTCGTGATAAGATAGAAAAGGTTAGAGCTACTTAGTGATGAGGACACATTTCACTGAATGTACCAGACAATAAATCAATTTTTCGCTGTATAACATATGCTCTACAATGACGATGGGCTACTGGTGTCTTGCATGTTAATCACATTATTCCCATGGAATCAATTATATATTTTTTTCTCTGAAATTTGCTTTGTAGCCTCTATGACTTTGGCAACGTTATTTTACAGCTGATGCTAGGACCTTGGTTCAGCAAGCACGAAATGAGGCAGCTGAGTTCCGCTTCAGATATGGATACGAGATGCCTGTGGATGTATTGGCAAAATGGTTAGTCACGTGTTTAAATAAAATGAGAACCTTGTACTATATAGTCAGTCGGATCCTGCAAGATTCTGGCATCGAGTGTTTAAACTCATTTTCGGGAATGAATAAGTAGTACGACACAGTCAGTTTGATCCTGCAAGATACTGGCATTAAGCGATTAAACTCTTTTTGGGTGTCTGTTTGAGCTATAGCTGCTCCCCATTTGTAGACTTGGTATATTGTCAAATGAAGGAGAAGGGTTATATATCATGACTTAGCTCTGTAGTTCATGTATTCATTTGTGCCCTTCCCTTCCCTGATGAAGGATGTTTTTACAGCTGTGGACAATCTAAGTCGGCCCAGGGGTAGATAATTGTGTTGCCACGTTTATTTGATCTACCTGAAAACGTTGTGATCCCCACATTTTACTTTGTTACCAATGATCATGATCCTGTATTTGACTTTCCGATTGACGCTGCCATTAAGAATGGAAAAAAAAAAGGCAGCCTAAAGACTGTAATGGCATCTTTTCATTGTACAATTTCCAAATCTTTCTATTGTCAAAATGCCTCAAATGTTTACCTTCTTATGTATTGCCACTATGTTGCCAATATATTGTGAAAACCTCTAATTTGGGCTTTTTTTAGTGTAATTTGTTGCCGTTGTTACAAGCAGGACCTCTTCTTCACACTCACTTTATACTGGTCAATTCTCCTGTTCAGCTTACTTTGTGTTCTTTGAATATCAGGATAGCGGACAAGTCCCAAATCTATACTCAACATGCTTATATGAGACCACTGGGAGTAGGTTGGTCTCTACCCATTCACCCAGTTATGAATTCCTCTGCTGACTGATTCTGGCAGATGGAGCACCTCATATGCCTCAGAATGCTATCCATTCATTTTTTTTTTGCTCTAATTCTTTTTGTTCCTTTCAGCAGATGTGATGATTATATTTTTATGCATACTGATGCTACTCTTCTGTTGTGATTTTCCGCTGTTGTTGCTGGAAGTTGCAATGGTCTTGGGCATTGATGAAGAGTATGGACCGAGATTATATAAATGTGACCCTGCTGGCCACTTCTTTGGTCATAAGGTATTTTATGTTTTTCCTGTATTTGTCCATCACTATTTCGTTTGACAACATTAAAAAATGCATCCTGCATGAGAGGAGTTTCAACATGTTTATATTGATGTCTTGTTATGTAATATGAGCACTTTTATGATCTGCAATCCTAGAAATATGCATTACCATACTAGTTGTCTGATTTTCAGTGTCAGTCTCTTTTCCACGCATCTTTTGGAACATTGCTCTTTTCCATAAGATTGTTGTAAAATTCTTCCAAATAGACAATAGTTGTTGACCCATATCAGCCGTGTGCCTTGCTGCTTATACTGGAGAACATTGTCTGCGCATTTACACCTATTTGATCCTGTTCTCTATTCCATATCCGTGACTCGTGGTGCGGTTCACTGAACTGCTCAGTAAATGTAACCATTCTTTGATCTGTTAATCAGTGTGAATAACTCCTACTTGGTTCTACCTTAATTTTACCTAGTGTGAGGAGATAATTGCTCTTCTTTTAGTTTTTGGGCTTGTGGACTGCACAGTCTTTATTGAACTCTCCTTATCATGTTTGGTTTACTGCATGGCTGTCGATGGATGTCGCAGGTTCTTGATGACAGAGAAGAGTCATGTGTCTGTTATCAATGGCACAATAAAACAACAATTTTGAACTATAAAATTGTGTTGCCCGTTATTATGTTATTGCCATGTAATGATGCCACACATCAGGACAAATGATTACTTCTTATTATTGCATCCAGAGCTTATCAGATTGTTTATTGTAACGTTGTTCAGGCTACAAGTGCTGGATCAAAAGAGCAAGAGGCAATTAATTTCTTGGAAAAGAAAATGAAGAATGATCCTGCTTTCTCATACGAGGAGACAGTGCAGGTAGATGTTTTTCTTGAATTGTGAGATTCAATTGGAGGACGCGTTAGGTGCTTTTTTGAGCCGGTTTTGGTTTTCATTCTCCCACTTATTATATTTTAGGAATTGGAGAGCCACTTTTTCCCTACCTAGTCATACTATCCTTTGCGATATAGCAGATGGATGATTTATTTTTAAGCTCCTTTGAATGTACGTCTTGTTAAGTGTTCTTGTTCGAAGAGTCCTACATGGAAGTTATTATTCCCTCTTTTTAACATTTTGCTCGTTTCTTTTATCGAGGTCTGATGTTAGTTTTACCTTTTCTTTGTAGACTGCAATTTCCGCCTTGCAATCTGTCCTACAAGAGGATTTTAAGGCGAATGAGATTGAGGTACATATCTGTTTGTTACATGTGTTGGCAGACTAGGATTGCTTCCCTGCCATTGCTTGAATATATTTTACTGGATGGATGATTGGTGACAAACCTTGTCGTCACTTTAACTTTCATGCTTGCATACTTCGGATCACTATAGTCCACTTCTGCTCCAATGGTAGATGGGTTAGTGGCACGTAGCTGCTAGCCCGGCCTGTTGTAATTATTTCACAGTGGAAGTTGCATACTTGCTCTTTGTGTGAATGTATAGCAAGGTGACCTTCTTGAGAAGGGATGCATGAAAAGGTCATACAAGGAACTGAAAAGAAAACAACACCAGTAATTGCAATTCGACTGACAGCACTAGGAGTATATTCTTATATGCTATAGCATCATCTAGATATTTCTAAGTTTAATTGCTTCTTAGTTCATTATACTTTTCTCTCTAGAGCCAATGAGAATACACCGTCAAGTTCACATGATAAGTATAGCCGTGCCAGTAACACTGGACCTCCACCGAGGCTGACTTGATGTGGATGAACTTTGCCAAATATTAATTTAACAAAAGCTGCTGCTGAAGTGCGTGCTTTTGCCGTGTACACCTGAGACATCCAGTTCACATGATGAGTCCTCCTCATATCGTGTTTGCGGAACATGTTTTTCCATTGGAAATGACACTCTTTTTATGAATCTCTTCTATTATCTGATGATGAATCCTTTAATGCTTTTTGTAGGTCGGAGTGGTGAGGAGTGATAATCTAGTCTTCAGGGTTTTGTCCACTGAGGAAATCGACGGGCACTTGACTGCAATTAGTGAGCGCGACTAAGTGTGTGATGAACCTGTTTGAGAAATACATGTCTTGAGTATTTCATGTTTCCAAAGATCTTACGAAGCTTAAGTACAATTATCCGGGAGATGCCATTTGTTGGTTTTCCATTTCTGTTATCGCGAAGTTTGTAACATTTGTTCATGAAATTCTAGTTTCAGATGACAATTCAAAAAGCGTGGTGGATAGTAAGGGAGCAGTGAGAACTCTTCGATCTTACTCAGTTTCCTTTTTTCTCTGAGTGGCCGAGCGGTAGAGTTGATTGGTTTTCAGATCATCTACCTTACCTGACGCGATGGTTTTTAAGCGGGTACACCTAAACATAAATGGTGGACAAGTTAATCTCGTAGAACACAATCGAAGCCAGGATAGATTGACGAGCGGTGGTCTTCACTGAACTACGGTTTTACCAGTGAGGTCATAAAGTATTCTGAGTTTTATTTCCTAGATATCCTTGTCCGGCAAAACATACCGTGTTCTTTGATTTAGTGATATTCGGTTCTTCTTTAAACAAACCTCACATTATGTAGAGAACCTGAAGTTTAAGGGGTACAGGAGAAACGCTCTTTGTTGGGTTATCCAGTGAAAGAAGTCGGGAAAGGTTATTGCATGCATCGGTCTGCTATTAGCGCCATGCGTGGGAACCAGTGAGACCGGCGAACTGAACCCATAGAGGGCTACTTGGTCTAGAACTTGTTTATATAATAATGTCTACATGAATCAGAGTAACCATCCAAAAGTCTCTGCATTAGTTTCGGCTGCAGGTTGACTTGCAGTTATAATGTCTAACAAAAAGCTGGAAAAAATCTAGGTGCCAGATCAAAACTAAATGCGAATCCCGGTCATGAACCGAACTGGATTTGTCGAAGAAGAAAAGAAACGATGGGACTTTCGTTTTTTAAGGTGGCAAGATGTCGAGTTGTGTACTCACTCGGACAATGCAAAATCTTCTCCAAATTCTATAATTCGAGCGCACGTCAATTGGGAGGGACTTTCTGACCAAAAAAAAAACTGGGAGGGACTTGTAATTTGATCTCGATACGCAAAGTCGAAAGTCGGTTGCGACTTTTTGCATCGTGCCCCAACTCGTCCGACTTTTGGTTGCCCTAACCCCCCAATTTGGTTCCTTTCCATCCCCCGTCGTGGCACGTGTCGGCCACGGCGGCAGATGCTTTACGTCGCGTTCGCCCGCACCATCAAAATGATATGATATCCCCACATCCCCATCGACACATTAACCCCCCGCAAAAGAGGAGCAAAAAAATAGAGACCCGAAAACGCGCACGCACAAGGGGGGAGGGAGGGAGGGAGATGCTGTGAGCATATCTCATTTCTCGCGCGGATTGCCTTTTTAAGTGGGAGAAGGGAAAGCTTCTGCGGTTGGAGATCGTTTTGTTGGAGTTCAAACCAAGCCATCCAAGGTTCCCCCCCCCACGCGATTATTCTTCCCCCCTCTTTTATTCTTTCTCTCTTCTTCGTTTTTTTGGATGGTTAGGGTTTTTGCGCACCACCTCCCCCATTCCCTGCTCTGTTCTCCATCATCATGTTCAGGTCTTAATTCCTCGTCCCTCCCCCCCCACCCACCTCCAGATCGATTCGTCTTCTCATTGCGATTGTTGAGCTCTCCTGTTGCTTTTCCTTTCTAGAGTGCAGGCACGACTTGTGCGCGCGCTCGCTCGCTCGCTCGCACGCGCTTTTGATTTTCCTTTGTTCCGTGGATCGTCGCTGAGTCGGTCCGATTGCGTTGTGTTTTTTGGCAATCGAGCGTTTCTTCTTCTTCTTCTTTCTTTTGTTTGTTTGTTTTGGGAATCGAGTGGTTTTGCTTTTGGGTAAATCGAGAGATCTTCTGTTTGCGGATTGATTTTAGGGGGGGAGTGTGATTGCAGGCTCATGGCGACGGCCACCATGGCTACTGCGGCTGGCGCTGCTGCTCTGTTGTACTACACTCTGAATCGCAAGATGCTCACGGAAGCTTCCCCCGAGGATGGCGACGACGGTCATGTCGGGTCCGGCCACGCCCCGTTGGGCATCGATCGGGTCTCGCACCGGCTCGTCCGGGCGCCGGCCACCTGGCTGGAGACCATCGCCACCTTGTCGGAGACTCTGAGGTTTACTTACTCGGAGACCCTCGGTAAGTGGCCGATTGGGGATCTGGCATTCGGGATCAGCTTCCTTCTCAAGAGGCAGGTAATAGCATTATTTCCTTTGCTTCGTTTTAAAATCTCGTTCTGCTTCATTTGATCTTCATGGCATTATATTATAAGTTGGATTCCGAAACAGTTTATTCACATGTAAGACTTCGTTAAGGTGTACCGGCCAGTAGAAGATGCATCTTTATGTGAAGGTGAAGTCTTTCAAATATGTTTAACCATGTGGCTATGGAACGATGTTAGCGAGTGATTGAGCTCATTGACTTTGATCGATAGAGGAACGGGTTAGAATAAGCATGCAGCGAGGTTTAAAATCATGGACCGGGATTGATTAATATTTTGTCTTCTGGGCCGATTTGGTAGACATATTACGAGTGTTGTGGATGATGATGAGCTTATAGGATTCAGGAGGTACGATGGATTCACAAGATACTTCTGAAGTTTTTTTCTGAATAGAATGCTATCTAATCTCGTTATAACTTTTAAGCTCAATAGATATGGGGTACTCACACGAATCATGAGCGTAGTCTCGACGAAGTCTTCTGTTGCGTAATGTGCATGCATGTTGCTGTTCAGATGGAGGATAAGGTCGAGGGAAATGTGATTTTGACAGAGGGCCAGCCAGGAAGACATCTAAAAAGATGCGTCGAAACAGAATTAATGGAAAACTCATAGAGGTTCACGTTTGTTCATACGCTAAAATTGAGCGGCAGAATCCATCCATTCTTGATGGGGGCAAGTTTTTTTACTCGTGTTGTATTTAAGCAATACCTCTCTCTCCTCAACTAAATATCCTCGAGCCTTTTGGGTGCTTGTTGCGATTGAAGACTTTGTGTTAGCATAGTGCTTCCTTTTTATGTTTTTTTTAAAATTTGGACATGATACGAGCGAGACATGAAAAACTTTATTTCCTCATTTTCATGCTTCTAATCTTATAACCATGTTTTGCAGGGAGACTTACCAGTTGGCGCCGTATTTGGTGGTGAAGATAGCTTTCAGCTAAAAGGCCATGAAATTGTTGTTGAGCTTAGATATCTCCTGAATTTGTTGACTCTCTGTTGGCATTTTTCCAAAAAGACTTTCCCTGTGTTTCTAAAGGAGACTGGGTACTCTGAAGAGCAAGTACTTCTTCAGGAACCAAAAGCAGGAGTAAGCTACTTTGCAACTCAGATAACTTTACCATAGCTTGGCCTAATAGCGAAAACTGTATGATATATGTTCTGTGGTTACAAGTTGTCCACATTCATTTTGCAGATTTTAAAGCCAGCTTTTACCATCTTGGTTGATCACAACACAAGATGTTTTCTTTTAGTGATTCGTGGAACACATAGCATTAAAGATACTCTGACTGCTGTTACTGGAGCTGTGGTACCATTTCATCACAGTGTTGTACATGAGGGGGGAGTTAGTAACTTAGTTCTGGGATATGCGCATTGTGGAATGGTTGCAGCTGCTAGGTGGATTGCCAAGCTTGCAACTCCTTGTCTCCTCAAAGCGCTTGGCGAGTATCCTGATTATAAGCTCAAGGTAGGCACTCTTGTATTGATCAGTTTGTTCCTCATAGAATCAAATGCAAGGTTTGTAGGGGGAAAATGAGTGTTTAGAATTTTGAAGCAGCTCTTATTATCATTGATTCCTTAACTTTGTAGTATATGTTGTCGTTGTGATTATGGTAATGGGTCAAATTAATTGCAGTAATTCTAATGAAAAAAAAAATTGTAGTAACTCCTTCTGTGTATTGGTAGATTGTCGGGCATTCTTTGGGTGGAGGCACAGCGGCACTTTTAACTTATGTTTTGCGTGAGCAAAAGGAATTATCAACTGCTACGTGCTATACATTTGCTCCAGGTTGGTTCTTCTTATGTAGAAGCCTTGCATTTTTTTCTATTCTACGAGGTATTAAATTCTAATAGAACAGCTTGTTTTTTGGGATATTCTTGTTCTTCAGTGCATGATTTTTACCCACCGCATTAACCAAATATAATATTGGCAGCTGCATGCATGACATGGGAATTGGCAGAATCTGGCAATGACTTTATCACCACTATAATAAATGGAGCTGACTTAGTTCCTACATTTTCAGCAGCTTCAGTGGATGATTTGCGAGCAGAGGTAGTCTTTTATGTGATTTGCAGTTTGTGAGTCTAATATTGCTTCTCATCTTTGTTGCCCTTGATCAAACTTGTTTGGTGGTATTTTCAGTTGGCTGTTCTATTCCGGCAGTTATAATGATTTTCGGCATGTAAAGCTAGAAAGGAGTTACAGACCATAAAAAAAAAGAAAGCTAGAAAGGAGTTGATTTGTCCTTCATGTTTCATTTGTTAATGCGTATCTTAACAATTGACCGAAGAAAGTTAAGAAGGCGTTATTTCACAATAGATGCGAACAATGAAAATTAAGACCGTATTCTCACACAATTGTCTGGTGTTACACCTTCGTTCAGCATTGGTTATTCCTTTTTCCTTTTTTTTTTGTGGTTACCATGCTTTGAGTTCGCCAATCTTTGAAATTTGTCTAGGGTAATGTTGATTTTGGTGGAGAATGTAAAGCAGTCTCAACAGTTGGTGATCTACTAATTGTTGAACAAGCCTTAGCATTGTTGGTTCGAGGAAGTTATTGATTGATTCTCCATGCAAACTATAGTTGTGTGTATTTTTTACGAGTTGTCAAAGAATTCACTTTGATTGAAAGCTAGGTTTTAGGTCTCTACTCAATAAGTCTTGAGCTTGATCCATGTGACCTTAGAGATAAACAAGCAGAACAGAAGAATGCATTTTAAGCTTACCCGTTTATTATGGTGTATCCGGCATATAACTTATTTTTACTGGAAGTTAAGAGTAATTACTCTTAAGAATCTTTGGGAAAGAGGAAGTTATCAAGTTTTTATTCCTCTGCTAGACCTGTATGATTAAGTTCATTCTTCCCTTGTTAGTTGTATTGTGTAAGCTTTTTCTCTGTGATATCATACTTGATCAGGATGGCATGATTAATGCCTGCCAAACACTGAAGGACCTTCTGTTTGATTCTTATCTCATTTTTTGAACCAATTCTTTCTCATTGTCTTGAACCAAAATCCGGTTTATAATATTTGCATAATAAAGGACCTTCTGTTCGATTCTCTCTCACTGTCTTGGACCACAATCTGGTTTCTGATATTTCGAAGTCCACTTTGCTCTCTTTAAGGTTACTGCATCTGCTTGGCTGAATGATCTGAGGAATCAAATCGAGCGTACCCGCATTCTTAGCACTGTTTATCGATCTGCATCGGCTCTGGGATCCCGTCTTCCATCGATGGCCAGTGCAAAAGCAAAAGTTGCTGGAGCTGGAGCTATTCTGCGTCCAGTTTCAAGTGGCACTCAGGTAATTTTTGTCCTGGTAGCTTCACTTCAATTTGTTTGTTTCGACATGGATCGGTTGATGGGTGAAATCATGAGTGTTTTGTACGCATGTTCAGCAACATGCATCAAGTGATTCTTGTCTGTGGTTTTCCATGTCAAAGGTGGTTATGAAGCGAGCACAGAGCATGGCGCAGGCCGCATGGACACGTCCTAGCCTTCGTTTATCATCATGGTCATGCATGGGTCCCCGTCATCGGGCCACTACCTCTCGTTCAAGTTTCAATGAGGAAAGTAACCTAGAATGTTCAAGCTCTGAGACAGCAAACGGCGGGCCTCTTCTTTCTTACCAGCGCAAAACCACAGGGAAAACTATGATGGGAACTGTCGAACTTCCTGTATCTTCTGCTGAAGGGATTGAATGGACATCCGAAATCGAATGTTCATGTTCTGAAGAAGTTAATGGACATGCCAATGGTGATGCTGATGGGGACGGTGGTGAGGACCTCACCAGTGACGATAGGCATGAGGACCGTTTGACTGAAGTTGAGTTGTGGCAGCAACTAGAGCATGATCTATACAGTAGGAGGGATGGCGAGGAGACAGATGTGGAGAAGGAAATTAGAGAAGAAGAAGCAGCTGCAATGGCCGAGGTAGGTGAAGCACAGCCAGAGAGCTCTGCCACAGAAATCAAGGAAGCGCACAGATTTTTTCCTCCAGGGAAGATCATGCATATAATAACCCTTCACTCTGATGAAGCTGAAAGTGACACCCCTAATACATGTGAATCGGACACTAGTTTGGAAAGCAAAGTCGGGATTTTCCTTACTCCGCGTTCATTATACAGTAAAATCAGGTTGTGTCAAACTATGGTTGCTGACCACTTCATGCCGGTCTACAGAAGAAAGATTGAAAAGCTCATAGGAGAACTTGAGAAGGAAGGAGTAGGTGATGAAGGTGATTATAGCTTAACTGAGAACACAATAGAGGTTGTATTATAGGGAGTGAGAAGGTATCAATTACTTCGGATGACCATCACGCCGCAACCTCGAGGTTTTTGCAAATTTGACCCTTAATTTCTATGTGGAGGGAAAAGTAGCTGTAGCCTACTGACAGTTTTCTTAGTAGAAGTGCTCTAGCTCTTCTTGGCAACAAAGGTGCCAGAAGGTTTAACAGGTATGACCTCAGTACAGTTCCCCATACGCTAACCCATTGTAAAGTTTTTGGATTAAAATTAGATCTCTTTGTTTTTCGTTTTCTTCTCAGTCTGCTTTGTTACCTAAAAAAGATCTCCCAAATGCGATTATATTGGTTTTCATCTGTAAAATTGTTTCGAAAGTCCAATTGGTTATTTGGTTGTGTTTGTTCTCTCACATACGATGGCTGATTTGTTGGTAGTCTTTAGCATTTCAATCCCTTAAAATCGTACGAGGTTTTGCCAGGCATTACTCATGCAATCTACTCCTAGGCTAGTAAGTGTGCCATGTCACTCGAGATTGAGAGAAATGGATGGTAGTTACTTGGAAGAATTCCACAATCCAATCCTCTTTGAAGGGAAGTGATTCGTCGGGTTCTGGATGGGTATACTGATAATTTTCCTGAATCGTTAGTTACCTGATCCATGTGCAGGTATTGTAGAAGCATTATCTATACACAAATTGTAACCTTACAACTTGGGCAAGACCATTGAAGTAGGACCTAGCATTCATTGTATTAGAGGATAGCATCGCACTCGGAACTTGGTCTGTTGCATCTCATCTGAATGAAGTTTGCATCTTGCGTTGAATAAATATTTCTATTTGGATGCTGGATTGTTGTTTGAACTTTTCGAGATATAAATGCATTCAGCTACTTTATTGACCAAATTGATTGTGATCATACTCTTCTTGATTAGTTAGACACTCATTGGCGATTATGACCATACGGCATGATGCATCTCCGAGGCGCGCAATAACTAAGTAACCTAAGCCAATCTGACCAACGATTATTGATGTTGATGCTGAGGGAAGCTATCTGTGATGAACGCTGTCACATTTCATAGGAAATAAAATTATTTCCGTAGCTCTTAGTATGTGTTACTGTTCAGCAAATTGTTGTAGTCAATGCCATTGATGAGAACGCCGAAACATGATTTATAGTAGTATGTACATGTTGTACGAGATGTCTCGTTATAAAGAAAATAGCTTTGTTGGAAAAGAATGGGAAACGAGGGAGAGAGAGAGGGATGCAGGTATGAATGTGAAAATGGTGTTTGATTGACGTTGTAGCTGACTTTGCTGCCTATGGCCTAACGATAAGATTCACATTAACATGCACAGTTTCCCCACGTGTTCCATCTCCATCCCTTTTGATTACGACACGACACCATGCGACATGAGAGAGATGGTATCGACTCGAAACGCGAATCTTCGAACTGAATTTAATGAGGGGGTTGGGGGGTGGGTTCGATTTGACTTCGAAGGCTGAATGTGAAAGGAAACTGATAATAGAATTGGGAAAGTGTTTACGTGGACGGACTTCAATCTTGGGAAGTTGGCTTATATTTTATAGTATGACCTCATTCTTGTATGTATGAATAATCCTAATGATGGATGGTGTGATGACTGATGAATGGGGATGGTTGTACTTATTTTCCTTCTATAAGCGTCTGTTTTATAGAGATGAAATAATGACGTGATAAGGTCACATCACATGAATGCTCGAGGCTAATTTTCAGGAAGTAGATTGGGGTCCTCTCAGTATTAAATCGGGACAATAGAGATCATGTCAATCATGTCGAAAATAGATCATTGACTGAGGGAGATCCATTTCTTTGATTAATATATATGCCATAATCTCGATGGGATTGATCAGAGTTAATTTATCTTCACCGAAATCAAGGGGGTCGTGATCTTATATATGTATATTCAAGTGGTTAGCCAATCCACCCTGGTTTGAAGGTGCAGAAGAAATGTGTTTTGCCTGGGGTGCAGGGGTGAGCAAGATGAACCGTTCAAATCAGGACTGGACCGGACCGGATCGAACCGGACCGATCGGTTTGGTCCGGTTCTCGAGAATATCGGTCTGGTTTTCGGTTCCTAAAAGTGGAACCGGTTTACGGGCGGTCCGGTTCCTGGTTCTAGGGTGGGAACTAGACCGGACTGGACCGGATCAATAAATATATATTTTTCTAATTTTTATATATATATTTATTTACTTTTTAAAATTTTTGAAAAAAATAGAAAGTCTAATCTAATTTTCTCAATTCCCTTTTGCCTTTACCAATAAGTGATTGGTCCCATTGAAACCGGTTTACGGTCTCAAGACTAGCTGATCCGGTTTCCGGTTCTTGGATTGGATCGGATCGGACCGGGAACCGCTTACCCCTCCTGGGGTATCCTAGACCCTATTAAAGTTGACTTTTCCTTCCTTCCTTTCTTATTTTAGGTAGAACCTAATTAGTAACATACTGGTTAACAGAACCACATCGCGTTTGTCAATGTTCTAGACATACCTAGAGGCTAGAGCCAACCAACGTTTTGTTTTCGATGTCCAAACACAGATCACGAGATCACGTGATACTTACTAAGTCATCCTGCAATTCTTTCGAGAAAAAGGATCTCTCATCACATCCGCATGTTGCTGTGAAAAAGGATTGCCATGTCTCGTCGTGGCTGTAAGCAAATTCCCCCCAAAAAAAGAAACTTCACGATCACACTCGTAAACAAGAATTGCCAAGCGTCGTTCTGATCTGTCAATCCACTCTTGCTACACGCCATTTCTGCCCTACCCTTTCCTTTTCCTTTGTCAACCCAAAACACTGTTGTTTATTAACATTTGGCAGGCCTTTAGCCAGAGAAAAGGAGCAGAAAGAAAGCATGCACCGATGGCATAATCATTGATTGGCCCCGATGGCATAATCATTGATTGGCCTCTTGTTTATTGCCTTTTGTTAGAATTAGCATAAGTGGTGATCGACACGTAATTTGGAGTCACCTTCCAATTCCCACATCAGGTGATAGCCACGTCGGCGGCGATTCAAACATGTGGTGCTTATTCATCTTTTGTTTGGCTTTGGTTATTATGGCAAGCAACCCTTCAACAATGTTTGACCCCATAGCAAGGAATTACTTGGCTGACCTCAAAGCATTATTCTAAACAGAAACAAATGCGTGGCTCACAAGCGATCCCGCCTCTAATTTCGTAAGCAAATGGGGACAAGAATGAAAATATTCATTGCCTCCAACAAAACTGAAAATTAAAATCTCGCAAAAGAATGAACCCTCTGCATTAAAACGTGGGCTTGACTCGCTTTTACATTGTTTAATCGATTTGCGTGGGAAAAAAAGAATTGTTTTCGTGTATATTGACCTTATGAAAATAACAAGCGTGTGCGTTGGTTATTCTGGTGATTCTTCCACGTGTTATGGGCTGAATTGCAGCATCCGATGAGGGCTAAGCTAAGAGACATCTGTAATGTGAATTTGGCGTATGAGCTGCACCCTTCGTCTTGTCGATTCCGTGTTCTCTCGTTCATGGTGTTGCAGATGATTCAAGGCGATCCAGGAGTCGGGTGGGATGGCAATGGCATGTGGGAATGCTTGACCGAATCAGGCAATGTGGCGGGCTTTCAATGTGTGAAGTGCACAGGGCTCAAAGCTTTACCTAAGAAGGCTGTTTTCGTTTGGCAACAATGAATGCCCCATCCTGTGGGATCTGCCCTTTAGTTGATAATAAATACAAGAAGAAGACGCCAAATGTGCTCCAAAACTTTGGCACTGCCCACGTTTCACAAGCATAGCGAGTTCCCCACCATTTGAACCTGACCGTTCTTTCCACACCAAAATCACCCTATTCGGAACGACGCAGGAAATCGAGTTTCGAACCGGGAGAGTGGCACGTGAAATTTGACTAACGGAGTGGGCGCACACGCGAAATAGACAGAACTGACTCTGATAACCATATCAGAAAGTTAATAAACGGAAGGAAGACGGACACGTATACAAAGAGCACGTAAATTTTCACGGCCAAATCGAGTTGTGATATTTCTGACGGATTTAATCATGAAACTGTGAATGGAATAAAATGAGCAAGAATTGAGTGTACAGTGTGGGGTTGGGATTTGATCGGTGGCGTGGCCGCTGGTGTATGGCATCGTGCAGGTCCCTTTCGCAATAATGTCCTCACTTTTGCTTTTCTTTTGTGAAAATGAGCAGCGTTTGGTCCACTGACATTAATTGAACGAAATTATTTGACTGTGACTGGTCGGGTCTTCGGTTCTCTTCCTTCCACTGCTGGGATCGTTGAGGAATCTCCATCAACTCAAGGGGTCATATATATCCCACATTTGTTCCGTGCATCACCATAACGTATGCGTCCCACACGACACTGTTTCGGTCGATATTCGAGTAATTCGAATGCATTCATTCACGACCGTCCAATGTGAAACCGAGGAGGGCGCTTAATCGATCGACATGTCGTCGGGCGGTTCGCATCTGCGCGGAATCGTCCGATCGAAGATTTCCGATGAGCGTGCCGATGTTTTGAAAGGGTGAAAAAAAAATGATGGGTATGGTGTGATTTCTCGGTAGTGGCGATCGAATGTGGCTTGCGTGGGATGCACATCTCTCTTGCTAAGTATTGTGCGCCCCCCCCAAAATTGATAACCCCACCAGCCACTAAGCCTTGCCCTCATTACCATCATTGTGGGTCCCTTCCTAAGGTTTTTAGCATGACCATGGTTCAATCATTCACCTTAATTAACTCGAAATTATCTCTCTTTTCATGCATTTGGTCCAAAAAAAAAAGATGATTCCATATTTTTTTAATGATCTCGTGGCAAATGTGCTCATCTTGGGAAGATTATTCAGGGTGTATAGCTTCCAAAGGTATTTCACGCAAAAAAAAAAACAGAAAGAAAGACAAACCATTATTTATATGGGTATGTGTACTCATATGCCCTTCATGTATTGACAAACATAATCAATTTTGGGAAGGTGAAGGAAAAATCTTTACCTTATAAAATAAACTCAAATCAACATTTAACCACTAAACTTTGGCGAAAAAGTTTCGGGAAAGTCGATATCTACTATGCGTGACTAAATAGTGATTTTAGCAAATGATAAATTGAACGGCTATTCAAAACGCTCATCAAATTTTTATCATTCTATTTCATAGAATTTCCAAAGATTCTAAATTTACGGCTCCGTTTGTTTTGAAAAAAACGTGACACTTATTTTTAAAAAATATGATAATATTTTCCGGTATTTTGACTAAAATTTGAAAATATATTTCTTCGTTTGGTATGAAAAATCTGATTTAGTTTTCCTAAATAGACATATAATATTTGGGGGTTAGTAATTTGCGCATGAACAGCCAAAAAACCAAGTACAAGTACTAAAGTCCCGAATCCCGCCTCAATGGACCCTGACCCAGGTGCCGGGGATCGGGGCACGAACACATAGGTCGCGCCAGGATACCGAGCTTGGCCTCGATGGACTTGAGTGCGAGCATCGAGATCCTGGGCCTCGACCTCGATAGACCTTGGCTCAAGCACCAAGGACCCGAGCCTGAGCGCCAAGAACCCGGACACGACCTTTGTGGACTTTAGTGCGAGTGCCGGGGACTAGAGCTCAAGTGTTGGGGACCCTAACACAGCCTTTAAAGACTCGGGCTCGGGTGTTGGGGATTCGAGCTTGGGTACCGAGATCTCGCACTTGGCCTTCATGCACTTGGGGCCAAGTGCCGGGGCATCGATCATGGGCACCGAGGGCTTCAGGTTCGACCTCGATGGGCTTGGGCGCAAGGGTCCCAGGCTCGGTCATTGGGGTCTCGAGCTTGATCTCATTAGGGCGAAGGTGTCGCAAGCTCAGGCCCGGATGCCGGGGACTTGGTCCTGAACACCGGAGAATTGGGACCCACAGTCGAGATTTCCGTGTCCAAATGTAGAGTTTCGGGTTAAGCGTGGATTACCTAGTCATATTGTGAAAAAAATGATTTTTGCAATTTTTTAAAGAGTAAAATCATTTTCCTTGAATTTAAACATAGGATTTCAATTCATTAGGAAGACATCTTCTCGAAAAAAGTTTTTGCGGAAAAAATGGAACCTACTTTAATCTCTCTCTCTCTCACATGTCTTACAATGAATTAAGTAAATTCTTTCCCTTTCTTGACTAATTTTTGTTTTCTGTTGTTTTTTTTTTTGGTTATCAAAGCCCCATTCCGGTCTTTGCGATCGCGCCTCGATTTTCGATCTTAATTTGTTTTCTTTTCTGGTTTGGCGATACTCTTCTGTTTTGTTTTGTTTTTGTTTTTTTTTTTTTGGTTTGGTTGTTGATTAAACGGAAGCTTCAGTTTAGGTACTGATTTTCAGTTGCATTTAAGTAAACAAAATCCAACAATCACCACCCCCCACCCCTATAATTAGGGATTCATAGCGCCGATTAATCCGTTAAAAAAAATATATATATACTTGCTCACATACGGTATGAAAATACCGAACCCGAAGCACACGTGGGGACCACCCCATTGGCCACCGCCGGAAAAACAACAGCAACAAATTCGCTAAAAGAAAAGAAGAGCAACCCCGTCCCCGTTCCGGTCCGGTCCGGTCCGTTCCGTTCCCCACCCACAACAACAACTAACAACCAAGCGTAGGTAGCTGGGGGGGTGATGGACGGATCGGACGGCCGGAGTTGGCTGGGACAGCGAAACACCCTTCTGCGTACGTGTGGGATTCACACTGTACTGTATTCCAAAACTCCTCTTTAAAACTTTGGCTCCAATCATTGATTGAGTCTCCCTCTACTCCTCTCTCTCTCTCTCTCTAAAATCCTCTCTGTGTACGAACTACGTACTTACTATTCATTCCTTCATATATATCTCTCATCTGCTCCCCAACTGTGCGAACGAAGCCAACCCCAAAATCTCTCTCTCTCTCTCTCTCTGGCTCTCTCATTCGATCAGTGTGATTCTGGGATTTTCGGGAAGTGGGGGTGTTTGAGGAATCGCTCGTGTTGGTGTGTGTGTGGGGGGGGGGGCGCGCGCACGAAAGCTTCCATCTTTTTCTTCTCTCTTTTCTTCTTGTTTGAAATGGTTGTGATGCGTTGTTGCGGGGCTTTCGTCGCTGAGGAAGAGACGATCGAGGAAGGCGAGTGGGAGAAAGAGAGGTAACCGGAGGGAGGAGGGAGGTGGAGGAGGAGGAGGAGGAGGTGGAGGACGAGGTGGAGGTGGGTTTTGATTCGCGGGCGCGGGAAGAGCGGTTGGGAATCGACAAGGGAGGAAGCGCCGCCGGGCGCCGGCTTCTTGGGTCTCTCTTTCGATTTGCTTCTGCTGGTAATTCCTTCGATCGCGAGCTCGGTTTTTTTGGGTCTGGTCCTATAGTGGGTGTTGCTGTTTTTGGATCGAGGGTGCTCGGGGAAACGGAGGTTGAGTTGTTTTGTTTTTGCCTCATTTTAGCTTCCGATTGATTGATCGTGGACATGGAACTGCGGAGTAGATGGTTTCGTTTGCGTAAACCAAACACGTTTCTGAACTTTGTAGAATGTGGATAGCGTACGGCTTCTTCTTCGTAGAGTTTTTTTTTTTTTTTTGGTTGGGTTTCTCCTACTAATCTCGAAGAAAAGTTTTGTTTTTTTTTTTTTTTTCATCCCTTCTATGTCCTGCTTTTGAAAATTACGATGCGACTGGGTCTCGTTGCTCTTTGCAGTTTAAGCTATATCTGTGATCAATTTGAACATGAAAAGAAAACATTTTGGGAACTTAAATGGGACAAGTTTCCCATAATCACCTTTTCTGAGGCTCCATCTTTGATGCAGCTGGAGAATAGGCTCGAAATTAGCAGTAGTAACTAATATTGATTCAATTTCGTGGTGTGCTGTGTGTCTCAACTGATTTTTTTTCATTGATCACAGGGTTGTTAACCATGTCTGCAACCATAATCAGCGACCCTTTGGTGATCTCGGCCCCAGAGACTCAACCATCTGCCATACTCGTGGGCACAGCTCAAATTGAGGTGGAATTCGTCATTTGCGACTGCTGTGGGTTGACAGAAGAATGCACGCCCGCGTATATCGAACGCATCAGAGAACGGTATCACGGTAAATGGATATGCGGGCTATGCGCGGAAGCCATAAAAGATGAAATTGTAAGAACTGATAGGCTTGTTAGCACTGAAGAGGCCATGACCAGGCATATGAACTTCTGCAAGAAGTTCAAGTCCTCGGAGCCGCCTCCGGATCCTACAGTGCACTTGATATCCGCCATGAGACAACTTCTGAGGCGGAGTTTGGAATCGAGATCCACCCCAAGCAGCCCGATGAGGAAAGAGACGGGAATGCCCGGTGCAGGATTGACTCGCTCGGAAAGCTGCTTTTCGACTCTAACTTAGCTGATTGGGACATGCAGAATGGAAATGGAACAGAGGTGAAAGTGGTGCATCAAGGGTCACCTCTAGCACAAAATAATGGAAAAAAGAAAAGAATCGAGGATAGATGCTTGTTACAGAAGTCGCTATCGTGAAATACAAAAGTTTTCTTTGTTACTGGAAATCTAATTTCTCTTTAGAAGATTTTGGCATCTCTCGGTTTCATTGATCGTCTCACTTGATTTTTGTCGATGACTTGATATCGGATTGTTCTTATGCTTATTTGGTCAAATTAAATGAATTATTAGGAAATCGGAATGATAAGGTTCTTGATGCCACGATTTCAAGGAAAGGACTCACCATCGTTGCTTCACTTTTTCGGAGAATCTTTTTGCAAGTAGCCACAGTGGGACATCTTTTGCAAAACTTTCTTGTCATCTAGAAAGCTTTTTCTAATTTTCTAATGTGAAGTTCACCATTCCTGAAGTCATAACCGAAATCTAGTTCAGAATTTGGGAATATATCAAGAGCTTAATAAAGGAAAAAGTAAAAGCTCGAATACTGAACTCTGCATAATGTCCCAGAACCTGAAAATGGAATGCCGGTCATCCTTGCTGATAATATGTTAGGGGTGCCTGCTCTTGTGACTGATTGATCTACCTAGCACGCGTCTCGGTTCAATCTTTTATTTGAGATTCGAAGATGGCTTTAAGGACATTGCTTTTTGAATGATAGAAAGGAAAGGAGAAGCCTGCTTTTGGTTCTGATGGGGAGTGCCATTCTCGTGCGCTGTCCCTGAAGTCTTCTCTGGATGACAATATAATATGGAGATTCTCCAAATATGGCTAGAGAACATCACGGGTCTCGAAAGGCCAAGAGAATATTTTTTTTGTCGAATAATGCATCGGAGAAAAAACCTAATATGGTTGTCCAGTTGTGTACTGATTCTTCACGCTGCGGGTTCGATGCTCTGGTCGAGCCACTTTTCTAGTTAATGATTGGAAAGGAGCAAAAGAAGGATTCTGTGTGCATAATAGATCATACCGAGACAAAACAAAACAGTGCGATGCCTCGTGAGTCTTCGTTTAGCGCAATTTATTGATTCGTTAGTAGGTTTTAGATTACTTTGTCTAAGTCAAGCAGCAATTGGAGAATCTAGGTAGGATGCTGACCCTGGTCTTAAAGAATGAAGGTGCATGAGATTGGCCAAGAACTTCGATGTCATCGACACTTTCTATGGTTCAATCAATGGATACTTTTAGGTGTTACTAATCCTTAAAGCCATAGCGTTTCTCATTACTTATTCTCGTGAAGACTCGAGAATCACTACAAAAGTTGGGAAAATTACGGTCACAGAAATCTTCCAGTAACTGCAAAATGGAAACAAAAGTTTGGAGTTTTTTTCTTTTTCCTTCAATGGATTCATTGAAGCAGTGATGTAAGGTGGTGAGCAACAATGTGTGTGTGGCGAGCAGCAGAAGCAGCAGCATGAGAATTTGGACAATCTGATCACTGGTCTGAGTTCAGGATGGACTGAGCAGAGCAGAGAGGCAAGCAAGTGGACAGAGATTGCAAGATGAGACTGAGTTGGAGATAGCAGACGCCTAAATTCATCTGTAGTGTGGCTTCTCTTGCAGTGCCAGACATAAAATGTCTAGAATAAGCTTCCAGCGCATAATTTCGACCGGAGACAGCATGTGGCCCATTCCTTTTGTTTGAACAGGAACACTCCATCTCCCTCAACACCTACAAACAGATACCATGTACATAAATGCACATGCCTTGTCTTCCTCCCGTCCTTGAGATGGGAGGCGTCAAGTGCTCCTCCATTTTGTCCTCAGCAACTGAGACTGCAGACTCAGTTTCAAGTTGTTTTTTCAAGTGTCTGTATTAGTGGTGCTCAAAAGGGGGATATGGAGGATATGATGCATCCACGTCTGCGTCGTGTTGGAGGGAAAAAAGAATTGTCTCACCTCTCAAGATATGTATGGTCAGGTCATCTCTCTGGAGTTAAAACACATACTCATTTGCTAATATTGAAGGCACACACATACGCTGTTAAACCCCAGCAACATCAAATCAAAATGATTTTGAAAAATCGAAGTTGGTAACCATATGGAGGGAAAACTGAAATTCATGACCAAAACTAAAAACACAATAACCACCAATTTGTAACGATCACTTCTCTTTCTTTCTTTCTTTTCGCCGACAATTTTTGACAGATATGTTAGTGAAATCCATGCAGGGTTTCGTCTTTGAAATTGGTGGTTAGTTTCCAAAGAAATAGTGCATCTGATTTAAACCAACCCCAACGTGCATGATTGCAGCTACACTCTTCCACCAATGACACCTGCTGCTTCTTCTCCTTCTTCTCCCTAAGAAAAGCAGCTGTCACCTAATCCAATCATTTCTTATGCGTCCTTAACGCTTCTCGCCAACAAAACCCTTTATAATATGGGGGGCTTACAATCACAGGAACACTTGCTCTTGTCCTCTTTCGGATTGTAATCTCCTGGGATGCGGGCATTTCCATAGGAAATGCAGGAAAGAATTGTCATGATTAGGACCAAGTTGGTGGGGGCAATTATTGGAGGAAGCTTCTGCAAGTTGTACGAATATGCCTATCTTGTCATAACAAAATTGCGTTTTTTGCACTTCCTTACTCGCGAAGCCAATTTGGCTTTATCCGGATGGGATGACATCATTAGCTAATAAAGTATGCATAGTTTATCTTATTGACTAGTAGCCACGTAGGCTATTGACCACAGGAACAAAAAGTACTCCTTGAATTAACACGATCACTAAATTTTTTTGAGTTAACGTCACGAAAAACCTCAAATTGATATATTTATAATAAATTTATCTTAAATTAATTTTTTGATCATAAAAAATCCTAAACTGGTACATCTGTGATAATTTTACCTTCCGTTAATTTTCGCTATATTTTACCGTCAAATTTCTGAGTTGAATGACACGTGACAGTTGACTGGTATACTAATTTGAGGTTTCACTCCCCGTTTGCCGCATGTGTACCAATTTGTGATTTTTCGTAGTATTAATTCAATTTAACATAGGGTAAACAAATTTACCCGTTTAGGATTTTTAATGGTCAAAAAATTAATTTGGGATAAATTTATCACAGGTGTACAAGTTTGGAATTTTTTGCGGTAAAAAAATTCGTTTGGAGGTAAATTTACCACAGGTATACCGGTTTAGAATTTTTCGTGATATTAGCCCAAATCTATTATCTATCGTTTGTCCTTGCCCTTTGCTGTAGGAATTCTACTATAGAGAGAGTCTTACCTTGAAGAAGCCAAAAGGACTCCTTTCATGTGCTAATGACTTTTGGAAGTGACAATTCATGTAAAAAAAGAAATAATGCTTAGTCTACGTTACGGCATATTTTTAAATTATATTCTGTCATTTCTGATTGGAAACCACAAGACAAATGGAGGGTAAATGTGGCTTCTTGCCAATAAAAAATGTCGCAGGTGGGTTGCCAGAGCCCAATTAAGGGCAATGAATCCCGAGTTAATTTGATTTTACACAATACGAGATAATAAAAGAAGTAGGTAATTTTTATATTGATGAAAGATATGAAATTAAGCAAATGGGTAAGGTCCCCCTCATCGAGAGGAATTCATGTGCCTGGAGGAGATATTGGACCTGAGCATGTCCTTAAAAGGCTTCATCTTAATTCTCGTCCGGACCTCGGGCACATCGAGTCCTTTCTTTGACGAAGCTACCTCTTAACGGACACCAAGAATACAATGGAAGTCCATGGCTAAGATCTACTGGAGGGGATATTAAGGGCGCGAATGGTAACTATTCTGCTCCAGAAATCAAATTCTTGCTAGAAATTGATTTCCGAATTCTTACCAGAAATTAATTTTTGGAGGAGAAGTCTGTTTGATAAAACATGACTAATTTTGCTCCAGAAATTGATTTCTGGAACAGAAATCTATTTTTATTTTTTTATTTTTTTGGGCACCTAAAAAAAAAAAATTTCACTCAAAGTGGGTGCCCAAAGGTATTCTAAGCCATTTTGTGAAGTTTTGAAATTTTTGATTTTTTGATTATTTTGGGCGCCTCAAAAAAATTAAATTTCACTCAAAGTGGGTGCCCAAAGTATTCTAAGCCATTTTGTGAAATTTTGAAATTTTTGATTTTTTGATTTTTTTGGGCACATCAAAAAAAATAAATTTCACTCAAAGTGGGTGCCCAAAGGTATTCTAAGCCATTTTGTGAAGTTTTGAAATTTTTTATTTTTTGATTTTTCTGGGCACCTCAAAAAAATTAAATTTCACTCAAAGTGGGTGCCCAAAGGTATTCTAAGCTATTTTGTGAAGTTTTGAAATTTTTGATTTTTTTGGGCACCTCAAAAAAATTAAATTTCACTCAAAGTAGGTGTCCAAAGGTATTCTAAGCCACTCGGTGAAGTTTTGAAAATTTTGATTTTTTTATATTTTTTGAAAAAAATTCACCAAATTTCCTATTTTCCCGAAATCTGACTTTTTTTTTTATTTTCTGGAAATTTTTATGAATTTTTCTGGAATTTTTCAATTTTTATGCATTTTCTGAAAAAAAAATTAGTGAGAAAAAGAGAAAAAATAGGGAGAATGCATTCTGGAACAGAGAATCTACAAAAAGTAGCTTCTCTTTTTCTTGCCCAAAACTCATTCTGGAATAAAAAATGTATTCTGGAATCAAGTATTTTTAACAAATGTATTTTTATTCCAGAATGCAAAAATTGCTCAATAATGCATTCCGAAAATTTTTTAACAAACGCATTTCTGTTCCGGAATGCATTCTGGAGCAGAATTTCTACTCCAGAATGAATTCCATGCGCGCCTTAACCGTGACATTAACCGCATCACTGATTCTGCACCATCCTCGCTCTTCTGAGTATAGAGCCCATGGTCTTTTCATCGACTAGCGGACAATTTCACCGCAGTCAAGTCCACTCCAGTCCAGGGTTGACCCAAAAAGAAAAAATCCACTCCAGTCCGAGTCTCATCAAGTTCATCGATTTTTCCTAAAATCAAGTTCTTTCCTCGTTTCGAGGGTTTACTACTCAAGGTTCATATCTCCGTTTTACGCCCTCCCACTCAATACAAAAGAAAAAAAAAACCTCAAAATTACAAAAATGCATTAGTGTCTTAAGCACACCAATTGTGTGCTCCAGGCATTTCATATCTTAACGAGCTATGAAAGTCGTGCCACTGTCATCACAAGCGTAAATTTGAGCTATCCTCAAGCGTACATAATTTATTCTTTCCGAATTTGTTATGACAAGATGTTCAAGATTTTCAAACGGACTATTTTTAAGACAACCGATTCACTCATGTTACGGTCAACCACAACAAATAAGTTATCCTTGATCTAGTAGCGTCTTCGACTGTGATCGCACACTGCACTCTAAGCTTGGAAAATCGAGTTTGCGAGCAAGTTTCATGAGGGCAGAGTAACGAACCCCTTTCGTAGTACACCAACTAACGAGGACTCAGAATTGGGAATTTCTTTATTGAATTGCTACTGGTAAAAACCATTCAATTATTTCAATAAGAGTTATTGTCTTCTTACAGTTAGGCAAAGAGCTCTTTGTAACCGGAAAACTCGTTCACAGGAGCGATCTTGGTAACAGCCTAAACCCCCGAAGCAAGATCCTGCATGTAAAAGATGGCACAACAGTGAACAGGCCGATAAAATTTAATTCGAGTCCACTACAGCGAACAAGGTGCAAAAACCTCACGTGCTTACCAGTTGGGTGAATTGACTAGCCAAAATTAATCCCTTGTGCCAACGGCAATTCACTCCCGTAGTTGATTGTGCTGTGCAGAAAATTAACATAGGTCAGACTGAATTGCGAAGTATGGGCACTTTTTCAGGTTGATCGAAAAGAAGATGACAACACGGTGTCATATGTGGATAATCAGAGGTTACCAAGTTGATCGTCGCATGTATTGCTTCCACGAGTCACTCCCAGCTTCACGACCTCCACCTGTTGCCTTCTCACCACCAAAAGCACCACCTATCTCAGCTCCATTTGTTGGGATATTGACATTTACAATGCCGCAGTCACTTCCTTGCGGTCTGCAATGTACATAACAGACAGATATTAAAACTGTAGGGCCGGATAAAGAATGATGGCAAAATCTTCGACAGGAACATTAGACGGAACAAGTAGATAATGTCTTCACAAATACTAGTAGGTGCTCTGTAGATTTTCTTATAATAAATACCTTCAAAAGGAAACTGTAAGAAATAGAATAAAGGCATTTCTTCAAAATTTACATCTGTGGGGTTCAAATACATACCCAGTCCATTTGAAGATGACATCTGGTCTGCGGGTAAAAATGGAACTACTTAATCCTTGGGATACAGAGTTGTTTATCTCGATTGCTTCCTTCAAAGTCTGCATGACAGAGACACATGCTTGAGTTTAATCACAACCATACTGCAAATGGACAATGTCTAGATAATTCAACAGAAAATTATTTTCTATCCTGAAAGAGATACCTGAAATTTCATGACATATAGGACAGGAGCAAACAACTCTTCTTTAACAACAGCAGCCTTTGAGGAAATTTCGACTATCGTGGGCTGCACAAAGTTGCCTTCGGACTCTATAACTGAGCCACCTGCAAGGATCTTCCCTCCCTGCAAATAGCCAACCACATAGAGCTTCAGCATCAGGCAGCAAATAAAGAGCTACATCGTTGCTTCTAAGTAACAATTGGACAAAGGTTTAAACTGCCGGTGTTGCGAAAGTAGTTGTAGAAGAAGATAACCAACACAGATGCTGAGATCATTGCTGAAAGTGGGTAAGAGAGTCAAAAGATAATATGTACCTGAGACTTAATGATCTCTATTCCCTTCTCAAAATTCTCCTTTGAGGCAGCAGTATGTAATGGTCCAAGCAAGGTACCTTTCTCTAAAGGATCCCCTATTTTAACTTGCTTATATACGTCAACAAGTTGATCTAGTACTTTCTTGTATATGCTCTCATGGAGAAGCTTCAATGCAAGCAAGCATACGTAGTATTAGTCTTAAATTTACTCCAGGGTGTCTACAGCAAAATATTGGCAAGAATCCAAAATGCTCTCAAATACCAGTCTACGGCATGTTGTGCAGCGCTGACCAGCTGTGCCAACAGCAGCGAAAACAACAGAGCGAACAGCTAACTGGATGTCTGCGTCATCCATAACAATTATAGCATTGTTTCCACTTAATTCTAGCAAACATTTACCATATCTTGCATTCACTGTCTGCTGAACCATCAAACCAACCTGTAGATGAGTATGAACAAACTAATAAATTTTTTTACAAAGAATGATCTCAGGTTTCACCCAAGAAAAATAAGCACCAAAATAAATGTGATCATATCATGTTGGGAGCTGAGAATATCAACCCGCACAGTAACCTAGAGAAAGGGATGAATCGCTTTGTTTAACATTCCAGCTCTACTAGAGGAGAACATAAAATAATGAATCAAATATACTAGTGGACCTTAATTTCTGATAGAGAACTAAAGAGAAAGGTACCTTGCGAATAAGTGAGCAAGAAGAGAATACAGAAAGAATACAGTAGTACCTTGGAACTTCCGGTGAAGGAAACCAGAGGAATTCGAGTATCCTTAGCTATTGCTTGACCAATTTCAGGCCCTCCACAAAGTGAGGTAAAAATAGAACCAGGTAAGTTGTTCTTTTCCAAAACACCAGAAACTAGCTTCGTCATTGCAATAGTCACCAAAGGAGTTGTTGGTGCACCTTTCCTATAATGACATCGAATAAGCAATTTTCATAAACTGGTGACCAGCAAAAAGATATATCCGACTTGGGAGATGTTCAACAAAATAAAGCTAATTTTCATTGAAGATACATAAAGATAAGGACACATGAAGATGGTGATTGTTGTCCAAAAAGTAGGAGAGAACAATGACTGCAGTTGCTTCCTGATCAATTCATGTCAAATACATGTCTTGAAACCCCAGATTCGACACAAACTGCAGTCCCTCATCAGAACCGTCCAGTTATCCAAAATCTGTATATTTAACCAAGATAAACTATGGGCACAGTTAATTGGCAAATACCAGTAGGCAGAGAAAAAATCAGGCTGGATATTGTAGAAAAAATGAACAAGAGGAAGCTATCGAGAAAATCTGGCTGTTGAAGAATGTGCGCACCAAGGACCAGAAGTTGGGCAGAGTATTCAGGCAATGAATCAATAACAGCAATAACCGACAATGCCAAGCGAATTGCATAGCAACTTCAGTTAATGTACACATTCTAAAGTCCACACTTGTAGTCTAGAATACACATAGATTAGCAGTAGAAATTGGATCCCCGGTTCTACAACTGATAAAAAAGAAAAAGAAAAAGAAAAAAAGAAATTGGAGCTCTTACCAAACAACACAATTGCCGCAGACAAGTGCAATGCAAGCATTCCATCCTAGAAAAAACATAAAAAGGAAAAATGCATGAAAAAGGAGAATAGGAAATGTTCAGCACAAATTCTTTAAATGTAATATCGTAAAAGAAAGAGTGGCATAAAAGTTAGTTAAAAGCAAATGCCTGGATTACAACAACAAAATAAGTCTTAAAGTATGTATGGAATGAAATCTGTGGAATTTGATACACCCCAAATTTAGTCGTTGATAGAAATAACTAAGTATACACGCCTTTCACGGGTCCACCTTTCCTATAGCCACAAAATGCTTAGCCATGCATCGATCCAGTATGTGGACATTGTCACAAGCAAGGTATATTTCAATTTTAGTTCTTCATGGGTAAGTTAATCATCAATCCAATCCATCACTAAAAGTCAGCCCAAATACTTTAGATGGTGCACCTAATAGATATGAGCCTATTGACTGAGAAAATTATTGAAGATTCTAAGGGTGCGCATGAATACCATTCTGTGCCCGGGCGCTATTTCTGAACAGAAATGATTTTTTTTGATTCTGTGCCCGGAAATAATTTCTGGGTATTTGAAGGCGTTTGATAAACTGTCCAAAATTTCTATTCCTAGAGTAGAAAAGAATAGAAATGCGTTTGGTAACTACACAAAATTTCTGTTCCCAAATAATATTTTAATAATATTTTGAATTGTTTAAATTTTTTTTTTTTCTACTTTCTTCTTTGGCCATGGCCCGGGGGCCGAGGGCGTCACGGACCTCGCCGGCCGCCCGGCGAGAGCGAGGTCGCCCTCGCCGGCGAGGCGTCACGGGCGAGCCCGACCTCGCCGTCGCGGCAGGCGGCGAGGCTCGGCCTCGCTCGATCTGGCGAGCCGCCTCGCCCGGGCGGCGAGGTCCAGCCCTCGCCGTCTGCGAGGCGACCCTCGCCTCCGCCGGTGGCCGGCGAGGGCCGTGACGCCTCGCAGGCCGCTCGCCATGGCGGTCGCCGGCCGCCGGCGACCGGCGGCCGGCTCAGCCAGGGAAGAACAAAAATAAGAAAAGAAAAAAAAGAAAAAAAAAAAAAAACTGATTCTCAAAATTGTGCCGAGAAACAAGAAGCAACTTTTTTTTACTTCTTGTTTCTCTTCCAAAACTGTTTCTCGGCACAATTTTTTGCAAAAATGTGCCGAGGAACAAAAAGTTTACCAAACGCATTTCTGTTCCCAAACTATTTCTGGGAACAAAAGAACAGAAATTTTTACTATTTGGCACGTTACCAAACGGGCCCTAAGTAGTTAAAGCCATAAACCTTCCACATTTCAACATCAAGTACATTAAGGCCGACTTTGAATGACCTTATTTTTCTCTTTAGTGCACTAGTTACGCCTAAATGATCTAACCTCAGCAGTATCAAACACTTCGCCAAGGGCGTTGTCCAGGGCAAACCCAACTAAATAGAATACAAAATATTCCAAGACTGAAATTGCAGGATGGATCCTAAATGTACTCCTTTTCCATTTTCTGTCCATTCAAAGTTGGAAGGACGAAGAATCTGAGCACCGATTTAGAAAAACAAGAAACACTGCTCACCAAGCACTGCACATGGGAAGTTGAATGCTGTAATTACACCCACAACCCCAAGAGGATTCCACATCTGTCCAATTGTATCACATATGGCAAAGTTATTAGTGAAGCATCCTGAAGCACTACACCAACTTCCAAGGTAAGATCCCGAAGCTTACCTCCATCATCATGTGATTAGGACCTGCAAATAATGCATGCAGAGTTATTTTTGCAGTACAATGTTATCGCAACCTAGAGAAGCTCTTCTAAGCTGTTGAAGACAAAAAATTGAGTTCAATTTACAAAACAAAGAAATGAATGATGGTTTCCTGGACTTCATAAATTAAGATCATAACTAGCATCAGTTTGCAGATAGCGATATTAAAGTTGAGCTCACGTTCTGAGGGTATGATCAATCCATTCAGTTGCCGACTTAACCCCACAGCAAAATCGCACATATCGATGATTTCCTGTGAAAAGTATGATGCGTATGGGATCAGAAACCAGCAAATGTAGAGCCATTTAACTCGATATAGAATAGTCCACACAGTATTAGATAGTCGAAACATGTCAAATGTAGAGCCATATAGCTAAATTCTACTGGGGTCTACAGAGCGTTAGATATGCACAGGAAATCAAGAGACAACTAACGACGCAAGAGGAATAGCATTGAGACTGAAACGAAGATGTCAACCCTGTTAATTTCATAGATCATGAGCCACTCACTTCGGCAGCAACACATCCATTTGCGTCTTATATAAACCTGGGTAATCAAAGACCTATTGTACACGATGGAACCACAACACTAACAAATCATGAGCCCTAATACAGTTGATGTCATCTGCCAAAATAATTAAACATTAGATTCTCGTGTTTCTCCTCTCATGCTATCTGATACGCCACCAATTGCTCCCAAAGTGTCTAACAAAGACTATATACTGACAAATGAATGGATGAAAAGTATAAGTATGAAAAGCCAGACATAGATCTAGTGAAGAGACCTTTTTCTTTTGAACACACAGAAGAGAATTTAATTTGTTAATATATAACGCACTTGAACTTCCCCTATTCCTTCAGGAAGTATCTTTCCCATTTCAAGTGAGACGAGGCGACCAAGTGGCTGTAGTTTGCCTCTCAATGCATCACCTATTTGTCTAACAATTTCACCTCTCTTTGGGGCCGGTACCTGAAATGAAGTACCAAATTGGTTGTTAAAAATACATGGCATTTTCTTCCTGTTAAGCATTTCCCATGCAGATATCCAAGGGAAAAACAACTAAAGATGCAAGTACTTCATGCCATATGGCAGTCACATATCTGAAAAGACTAGACATATCTTTGGATGAAAGAGAGACAGAGATGGTGATTTTACTTGCATCCATATCTTTGCTGCATCAAAGCAAGCTTGCATGCCTTCCTCATAATCTTCAAGGGATCCTTCAACAACTTCTGCAATTACCTATATCAAATTCACGCGTCACAGACAGTAGATCCCGTCTTAAAACAATTATCTGAAATCTACAATAACAGGAAATTAATTAACAGGCATGAGCGTTTTATGCAGAGACCAAATTCAGTTCAATTGCTTCCATAAACCTCACTAATGCTCCGTTGTATAACACGGGGTAGAAACAAACATATGCAGCCGAAAATCAACCATAGGCTCAATCCACAACAATTTACAACCCTGAGCTCTGCCGTATCAATGCATTTCAGCATTGTGGATAAGAGCTTCTTTGATATCTACGCAAGAGGTCCTAAATACAAAAACCACCAGATAAAATGCCAATTGATTTTAGAAATCACACGGCGGATATGTCGAATTATTCTAAACCACAGAGTTAACCTATCAAAATTCACACAAGTTCTTACTCTCAAATGAGAAAAAAGCGACAATGGCAGCCTGAAATCGCGGTATCTAGACCAAATTGTTTGAAAAAAAACTATCAGATATAAAGGAATTTAAAAATAATAATAATAAGGGGCTTACTCTCACTTTAGACAAAATACTTACTGCTAAACATATATAATAGAAATCATCACAGCACATCGCCTTATCGTTTACTGAATAGTTACTGTAGCCAAAGCTACAGCACAATGATGGCGTAGCAAAGCATCGAAGTCGCGGCACCCAAAAGCGACAGCAACACCAGATGGAATTCCAATCACTCGGGACAATGCAGTCCAAGTAATAAACCGTCCCGCAACGTACGAGCACGCCGAGGTCCGTTTTCAGCCCTCAAGAGAATTCGAATTTAGCGGCGAACAGCGCCGTCGAGTCGAAGACAAATTCCACCAGCCAAATCTAACACGCGATAATACCAGTTGCGTCGAGTTAACCATTTCGGAAAATTTCCCAAGCACGAGGAAGAGAAAGATCGCACGATCCACTCTATTTCCGAAAAAGAAAAGTGCCAGCGCAATCCACGAAGAGATAACCGAAACAATCAAACGCCATTGTTTCAAGCACCAGCTCCATCGCGATCGCCACGATCTCTGGTGCGCGCGCGTACGGAGAAGCAGAGAGGGGAGGGGAGGGCACCTGATTGTTGGCGGGATTGAGAGTGGCGACCACGGGGCCACGCGCCTTCCACGCGCCATTGACGTAGCAGCCCAAGTTGCGAGGGCCGAGACCGATCTCCCTCAGGAGGAACTCGTATGCTTTCTTCGCGCAGCTCATCTCCGCACAGCCCTGTTTTCAACAACGCCAAAGAGAACGCGGCTCAATCGCCGCTGCCCGGCCGGAACACGCCGCCCCGCGAGATCGGCGGCGGGCGTCGTCGTCCGGCGAAAGAGGGAAACGAGAGGGAGTCGAAGAAGGCGACGGCGAGGAGCGATTCGGACGCTTACCTGCGAGTTCGGGGTTTCGCTCCGGCGATCAAACGGGGAAGAAGAAGAGGTGGAAGTGAGAGCGAGTGAGCGAGAGAGAGAGAGAGAGAGTCGTGAGGGATTTTGGTGACGTGAAATGGCGAATCCTTTTTATAAACGAAAAGAGGGAGACACGTGTGGGGCATGAAAAGGATCTTTTGTGGATTGGGCTGAAGCCCTGCACCCAATACTTTCTCGCCGCTGCTGCTGCTGAGTCCATCATCATCATTATCTTACTTCACATCAAATCATGTAATTAGGTGGAGGGTTTGGTGTGGGCCCACCTTATCAGCGCATAATATGATAAGCACGCCTGATAAAGGTCATCATATCTTATGACATTTTGGGCCGTCGTTTTGGGGACGAGTACTTTGAAAACCAAAAAGAATTTATCATGTTTCTTCTCGGATTCAATCCGTGAAATTCATTCTTTATTTTGTTGCGATACCCGAATAAAACGAGGAGATTGCGAGTTTTGAAAGTTTTGCTGTTTTAGGTCCCATATCGTTTGCTCTTATTGCTTTTATCACACTTATTGTCGAAACATCGTGAAATTAAGGAGGAGAAGTATTTGGTCTAAAGTGCAATCGAGTCCTGAAAATGTGCTATCAATCCATGCACGGTTTTAAATCTTGTGCAATAAAGTCCTTCAAAACAATCGCTTGTCCATTTATACCGATATGGCACATGGGAAATTCGATGCGGTGTTTTTTCATATTTTTTTAGCATATGTGGCGTCGTGGCAGAAAATAAGTCTATCTTCAAAAAAGAAAAAAAAACTAATATTTTTCTTTAAAAACTAAAATAAAAAAAAAATCAGAGGGAGAGCGCGTGTGGTATCAGCGTTTAGTGATTGCATCTTAGGCCAAACTGTTTAGGCCATCTGGTGCAATTTTCAACAAACTAATTTCTAAACTCTGTTTTTAGCACTAACAAGCACGTACTAGAATTCACTTTCTATGAAATTGAGTTCTTTGCGAGTATTTTCCAGAAACAAGAAGTTTTCAATGAAATAAATATATCGTAAATAAGGATTTGAAATGATGTCCTAATTGTTTCATCAGTTTCGACGAAAATCAACAATTTGGGATGATTAGGTAGGCTAGTCTTGTCACGTAGATGGTAGGACACTCTACTCATTAATCATCACGTGTCCGAATAGAGCCCACGTTTAAGATTTTGTCTGCTCCTCTCTCTCCTTCTTGCCTCCTCATCCTCCTATCCACTTCTTCTTGACGTAGGCAACATCTCCTTCCACATCGACTGTGGCTTCGCTGCCAACTCCACCGACGCCTTCAACACCGCATGGCTGTTTGATCGCTTCTTTATCGATGACTCCTCCTTCGTCGTCAGTCCACTTATTGATTTTTCATCTCGTCAGATCCAGCAAGGGCGACCCTCGACCAGGCCGCGAGGGTCGAGCCCTCACCAGATTTGGGAGAGCAACCCTTGCCTGTGGCTGGTTTTCGGCCATGGCCAAGTACTGGCCATAGACCAAAGGGGAAAAAAAGAGAGGACAAAACGGTGAAAAAGACAAAGAGACTGACCAGTGGGCCCATCTAAAAACGTGCCGACCGTTGAATAAAATGTCCTACCGCCTATGCGGCAAAATTAGCCTACATAATATTTTCTCGTTTGGAACGGACTTTTCTAATTTTGATCATTTCAAGGCTTAGAAAGGCGAATTACAGCAAAATATTTTCATTATCAACATAAATTTTCAGGCACACGTCATTATTAAAATAATAAAAAATTATTCATCTACTCGTGTTTTTTAAGTGGTAAAAAAACAATCAAAATTGAGAAGATGTTCTTCAAGTGGTTGGCTTTTGAAATAAATGAGGTGGGCTGGATTTGGGGAAGGGAAATCTTGCTCTCACTGGCCTTCAATATTTCGAGGTTGGATGTGGTTTCAATTGGCATAAACAGTTTGCAATGCAATCACTCGTCTTTTTAAATGTTGAGGTCGGGTAATATGATAGAGCCTGCTGACTTTAAATGATGAGTCATCTCCTTTCCGATTCTTTTTAAGCTACCCGAGATGCGTGACCTTTTATTTCACAAGCATTCTAATTCGGGTAATTGGCTAGCAAAAACATAGGAATGCCCATATATCAGCAACATAGGAGTGGCCAACTTGAAATTGAGAGTACCGTGGCTTTGTCCCATGGATGACTTTCCAGAAGATCATTCCACGGATCCATTTTACTCCCATGCGCAATTCGTTGCCAAAGACGGAGCAGCTATGATGAACGAAAACCCTTAGCTACATAGAGTTTAAGGGCAATCGGCTGCGACCAACAGATGGAGACATTCACCGAGATCGAGAGAGAGTCGCCGATGACTGGGAGGCCACCAAGGGTGGATGACCATAGAGACAGTGGTCACCAGGAGCGCCACATGCCGCCATCGTTATTCCTCATATGCAATCAAAGGAGAGCTCCTGCATTTTTATGTGGGAGACCATGACGGTCGATTGTTGTGTTAGTAGTATCCCTTCAGGTAACCTTGCTAATTACAAGTCTTTGACCCTGGATTATAGAAACGATATATTGCTGTCTTCGAAAAAGTTATCCCAACCATAGAACTGGGTAAGTTAACCAGGATTTTTATCAGGACGTACTAGAAATATAGCACCAAATTTTTCCTCGTTTCACTTTTCAAACACCATGGCCAGAATTTGTTCCAAGAGAGACGTTTGGGCCATTGAGCCTTCAAAAATAGAAACCGCTAGTGGGGCTGCACCACATCCATCGTCCTCGTCTAAGCCCAATCTCACCGAACATTGGTTTTGCATTGTGCCCTATCTGAGCAGGTGATCTTGATGTAAGATAGCAAACAAAATGCCTATGGACACACATAGCAACAAGCGTCGCTTTGGCCGAGTGGTTAAGGCGTGTGCCTGCTAAGTACATGGGGTTTCCCCGCGAGAGTTCGAATCTCTCAGGCGACGTCTCTCTCACCCTTTTTTTTCTCTCTCCGGCGACATACGGTTATTCCGGCGTGCTGTGGTAGCCGTACGGGCCCTACCTTCGAGTTGCCCGAAAGGTTTATACCTAGTTCAACTATTTAGCTCTAAAAGGCTTGAATTGTTCGAGCACATAAGAGTGGAGGAGATGAGGGTGCTAAATAATGAGAAAGTTTGTTTGAGTCGAATGGTCATCCGATAAGTTTGAAAAGTCATCTTTTGGATGTTACTCATGGTGTGATCGAGTCCGACTGTCCGAGATCTCCAACATTGTGTTACCTGAGGAATTCAGGAAGATGCTTGATGAGTTATTCTTGCTCAATGGGGCTCTTAATATAGGTTATTTCGTACCTTAGGTGAATTTTCTCCATTTGCTGGTCATAATGTGATGTGATTTTGATGCGCAAAAAAGGATTTCGAAATTCCTATAAATTTGAACGCGTGAATTGATATTTTTTTTACTTGGATTATTTTCTCTTATAGGGTTACATAAAGAGAATGAAGGGCTGTGAGCAAAAAGTCGAATAGGTTCTTGGAGCATGTGTTGGATGAGCATGAGGCTCGTTGAGTCGGAGTCAAGGATTACGAGGCCAAGGATATGGTTGAAATACTATTGCAATATGCAATCCTAATCATGAGGTGAAGATTAAAAGACACGGGGATAAAGGCGTTGATCCCGGTAAGAATTAATATAACCACCTCTTTATTGAGAATTATTGCGCACGTGATCAGTTACTCCCGAATCAATTATAATACAGTTCATAGAGGATGCAGATAGGGCAAAAACATTACCAGAAGTTTGAGCCATGTCCCAGAGATGAATGAGGATTTGTAGTAGTGACCTGACTGGCATCTTTAGGATCCACAGTCTTATTTGTGTCCTTGTTTTTACTAGGTCACAAGTAAGGGCGCAGATCCCAACAACAATCGTGTGTATGTCCATCTTTGCTGCAATGGGAATAATGAAACTCGGTATTACAACCGTGACCTTTCTCTTTGTCCCAATTAAAATGAGTGCCAGTACCAGTTTGGTTAGCCGAACTTTCTACCAATTCTCCCCCTGGCTTGGGTTCAATATTCATTACCCTTCGGCGAGTTTCTTCTTGTTGAATAGTGGCACATACATTAGTAAATGGTGGGTACGACATACCCAAGGGCACGAGAGTTAGAACTCTGAGGTTGTTGGGTATGATATACTCAAGGGCACAAGAGTCAGAACTGCGAGGTCGTTGGGTACGACATACTCAAGGGCACAATAGTCTTAGTGAGTAAATGGAGCATTGGGAGAGACCCCGAATTGTGAGATGATCTTGAAAATTTCAAGCCTGAGAGGTTCATTGGGAAGGTGATCAATGTCAAGGGACAAGACTTCGAGCTCTTGCCAATCGGGTCCAGTAGAAGAATGTGGCCGGGTCATAATTACGGTCTAAGAACGATTCAGACAAGTCTAGCCAATTTTATACATGGGTTCACATGGAAATTGCCCCGAGAACATGATAGGGGAGGACTTGGACATGGAAGAGGTTCCCGGGCTATCCACGCCCAAGATGATCCCGTTGATCGTTGTTGCCGAGTCACTGTCGCCACTTCATATTCATGGAATCTCTATAACATCCCACATTTCGTATATTATGGTCTTGCTTTTTGCCTTTTGGGTTGAATGTTAGATAAATGCTTATGTGACTGTCCTTAATTCACTGTGAAAATAACAGTATGTTTTAGACCACAAAAAAATTAATAACAAATAATAAAAATTTGCTGCGAGGTCCACTTCTTCAATAATTTTTATCCGATGTTTGGTGATGTTCTTCGGACCGGATAAACCCGAATACATCCGGATAAAATGCCGGATACGAAAACCGGCCCAGGGGAAGGGATAAGACCGGATTGGATATAAAATTTAAAAATAACTAAAAGTTTATATTTCATCTTTTAACAGAGTGATAAAGTGACGTTTTGTATATTCCTTCGCCGGCACTGCTCACCCGAGGATTATCACTAAAATTACCAATCATCGTCACTTCGACCCTTTGCACGATCACAAGTCACCTCCAACCATGCCGGTCATCACCGTCGGTGGCGATTATGTTCCAACTAGTAAGGTAGAAAAGGGGTATAAAGATGATCGTTGTGCCGAGTATGCATAAATCATCCTTTCCACCCCAATTGCATACATCCTTCACATCGAGCCGACCTTTCATGCATGACTCACTAGACGGCTATTCACCTGCTGGTCGACGACAAACGGCCAGCTCATCATCAGCTTCTTGGCAACCACGCTCTCAAATGTCGAGTTCCACCTGCACCGTGGTGCGTGAACCTCCTCTGCGGGCCCATTCTACGCGACGCACACCTTCTCCAATGTCGCCTCTCTTAGCAGCTTTCTTTGGTAGTGGAGTCCGGCTGTACAACCCACAGGAAGTGCCTCTCGCTGCGGGCCCATTCCACGACGCTCACTTCTCCAATGTCGCCTCTCTTAGTAGCTTTCTTTGGTAGTGGAGTCCGGCTGTACAACCCACAGGAAGTGCCTCTCGCTTTTCACGAGGCCGTCCCAAAATTACGTGAACTCGTGTCAGTCGAGAGACCTCATACTCACGAGATTGACTTCCTAGGGACGTGGTTGAGGGGAAGAGGAGCAAAGTCATAGATGGGATTTTAAAGATTTTCAAATGAGAAAGATTTTCAAAGATTTTCATTCTCTCTTCGGTTGCGGATTCTCAAAGATTTTCAAAGATTGTTTTCAAATATTCCAAATCCTATCTTAGGTTGCACTAAACATACGAGAAGCTATTTGCACTAAACATATGATAGGATATTTTTACATTCTGAGGATATGCGGAGGATTTTAAATCTTCCTTTATTCTATCCTATCCCAATCCGAATCCGGATGACCAAACGCAACCCTAATGTTATAGCGGGTATCAAATAAAAAACCGTCTCTAAGTACTTTCTTGCTTCTTCTAAGTCTTACATGTGGCTGAAATAATAATGTATCGTTATAACGACTTCGTATCCTCAGTCATCTGAATGGGATGCACGGGGTTTGAAATAATAGAAGCAAGAGCAAGCTCATCTTTGTTCGGAGCAAATCATATCAGAGGACTTAGGAGATCAACGGTGGATTCGGTTCGTGCCGGGCTTCGAAAACTGGAATTTGAACCCGGTTGCGAGTTGCCGGTGGCCGGATGACCCGGGCCTAATAGACTTAAATGCTCCGCCATACCTATTAAGAGAAGAGTTTTGACGGTCTGGTCTCTCTTTCGATTTTCATAATTACCCTTGCAACAAGAATTAAACAAAAAAACAACAACGCCAAAATTGAAAGGGTTAATTTGTAAAACTTGGATCCGCCGCTCCGTGGAGGATTATAGCATTCCCTTGACGGACCTGCTCTTCTAGTAGCACTCTCTCCCCCAAAAAACTGTTTTCCGACCGCCCATACAAACTACATTCACAAGACAAACTTTTGTATTTTTTTTTTCCTTAATTTCTGTGACAAAATTGAATTAAAGAAATATGAAATGCAAACACAAAATATCAAAAAAGCACAAATCACGTGTTATGATATTCATTATAAAAATAAAAAAAAAGGGGCAGCACTCAAAAAGGTTACGGTCGGTGGGTACAAAGCATATGCTTCGCGTGGTAGCAATCGTCGGATGTGATATCTGGAAAGTGGTCCACTTCCTCTTGCCATTTCCTTTCCTCCACCAGTTCTACTTATCGATGAGAGTCCTATTTTTACGCAATCCAATTTTGACCGTGAAGAAAACATGAAAACCTAATCAGACGAAAAGGCACATAAGCCAGCGTTGGATCGACGACTCTTAACCAAATTTCCTTCCCCAACTTAATGGGTGTTTGCGTAAAAATTTCACCCACAATTAAAATGTGTTTTAGGTGAGTTAAAAACATTCAAAGTTTAAAACGTGCAACGTTTACAAGACACTCATTTGGTTTTTTTTTTTTTTTTGGTTAGAAACAAATCGTACAAATGATTGACTCATTTGTTGAAAAGTTGTCTTTTAAATGATTCAAAATCCAACGTTTACGAGACTCGTATGTTTTTTAGTATAGAAACAAATCGTACAATTTACTGGCTCATTTGGTTGAAAAGTCTTGAAATCAAACCAGATACCGAACTGAGCATAATCAATGCTAGTTATTTTACCGAAAAGTCGATGAAATACCTTTTCAGTATAATGGATTGTTCGATACAAATTGACAGAGGGTGTTTAGGGGCCTTTATTAATTTTGGATAAGAAAGTAAACTGCAAGGACTTTAAAGTTACGGATACTGAGAACAATCATTGCTAACGATATAAATACAAAAAAATAAAGATAAAGATAAATTTGTAAAAAAAAAAGAACGATGAGTTCTGTAATTAAGGGGAATTCTTTACAAATAGTACAATATTGGTATTTATAGCTCGTAATCAACGGTTATAATTCAGCAATACTTATCTACAAACGATTACATTCGAGATTGTCAACTTCATTATTCGATGGTTACATCAACTATACAACCTTAACGGTTATCTCAATTCCACTACTTTGACTCCATTACATCGACTCTACTATCACGACTATTTCTCGTTGAAACCTCTGTCGATTAAACTAAGTCTTCTTTTGGACCGGCTGCACTATATCGACTAATTGTTCTCGACACTTGGCCATTTTCTGCTACTCCTCTACCTCAAATAGGTTTCTATCGACCAAACGGTCGACTACAATACTTGGACACTTTTTTAGGTCAACACTAGAGTATTCAGTTTCTAAATTGCTGTAGCGAAGTTAAATTAAAGAGATATGAAATGAGAGCTCAAACAATGGAAAGCGCAAACCCCCGGCTTATGATTTCCAACTATAAAAGTAAAAAGCGGCAGCACTGTATAAGGCTACATAAACACCATTGCTTAGAGAACGAAATTTTCTTGTAATAAACTTTTCTTGTCGTTTTAATATTGATAAGTACGATTACCTGGCCGACATTTAAGATAGAAGCATATGGAAAAACGTGGCTATTGAGTTCAATCATATTCACCCTCATTGCTTTCTTATATCATTATATATTGCCATGGACAGATAGAAGCCTCTCACTCCTATTGCAAAATCACCCCTCCACCGAAAGCTTAACAACTCAACCCCTGCATAACGCCCCATGGATGCTCCTTCTTGGGCGGCATGCGGCATTGCTTGCCTTGCGGCTGCCTCCTTCCTCCTCCTCCTCTCCGGGCACTTCCGCCGCCGTAAACTTAAGCTACCACCTGGCCCAAAACCTTGGCCCATCATCGGAAACCTCAATCTCATTGGCCCACTCCTGCATCGCTCGCTCCACGATCTCTCTCGCATATACGGGCCCATCATGAAGCTCCAGGTCGGCTCCTACGACATGGTTGTGTGCTCTTCCGCCGACATGGCCAAAGCCTTTCTCAAGACCCACGATGCCGTTTTCGCCTACCGGCCCAAAAACGCCGCAGGCAAGTACACGGCTTATAATTACTCCGGCATGACTTGGTCGCCATATGGGCCCTATTTTCAACAGGCCCGTAAAATCTTCCTTGCACAACTATTTAGTGCCGCAAGGCTTCAATCTTTTGAGTACATAAGAGTGGAGGAGATGAGGTTGTTTACAAGAAATTTATTTGAGGCGAAGGGCCAGTCAATAAATTTGAAAGACCATCTTTCGGATCTCAATCTCAATGCGGTCTGCCGCATGGTCTTAGGGAAGAAGTACACAGATAAGTCAGAGAGCTCCAATATAGTGTCGGCTGAGGAGTTCAGGAAGATGGTTGATGAGTTGTTCTTGCTCACTGGTGTTCTAAATTTGGGCGATTTCATACCTCTGCTGGATTTTCTCGACTTGCAGGTAGTAATTTAGATACCGCGACGTGATTTGATTGACACACGAAATGAATTTTCCAGTTTCGTACAATTTATTTAGCATGTGAAATTAATCGATGTGGTTTGTCTCTTAGATTTTTAGGTCTATAGTTGGTGTATAACATAGACACTCACCATCGGATTAATGACATGCACAAGAGTTTACTTACACAATTAATTTCAAGCACCCATATCACTCATCCAACAATGAATGTGTAAGTTTTTCGTTAGTAATATCAATCCTTCTCTCTTATTTGTCTCTTTCAGGGTTACATAAAGAGAATGAAGGCCGTGAACAAAAAGTTTGATAGGTTTTTGGAGCATGTTTTGGGTGAACATGAGGCAAGGAGAGTTGGAGTCAAGGGTTACGAGACCAAGGATATGGTGGATGTACTATTGCAACATGTGGACGATCCTAATCTTGAGGTGAAGATCGAAAGACATGGGGTGAAAGCCTTGACCCAGGTAAAATTTTTTCCTTTCACTTAATACTAAACAGATTTGAAGAGAAGAATCATAATGATAATCCACATATTGAGGTGCCTACATAAATTCCTTCCCTCGGTTATTTCTTCAGTATTGTCCTATATGTTTACGTTGTTTTTCCAATTTTTGTAAACAAGTGTATATCCTAGGGCAAAATTTTGATGATGTGAGAAAAGTTATATGGAGGAAGTTCTTACAATTCATTCACAAAATAAAGTATGACCGAGTCATTTTTTGTTCATTAAACAATATCTGTCAAGTTGCTTTACGACTTGTGCAAAATTATCAATCAAGTTTCGTCTCTTGAAAAATAAAAAAATCAAAATTTGGCATCATTCAACGTCCCGGGATGCTCTTAATAGGGGAAAATTGTCAAATCAGTCCTAAATCTATTGTACGGCGGCCAATTCAGTCCTAAACCTTTTAATTTTGCCAATTCAGTCCTAAACCTTTCTAATTCTTGCCAATTCAGTTCTTCCTGCCAATTTTGGCCGGCCGGCGCTGACGTGGCCACTGGCCGACGCCGGCCGTCCGGCCAACGCTGACGTGGCAATTTTTTATTATTTTTTTTCAATTTTTTAATCTTTTTTTTTTCTGATTTCTTCCTCTGGCCGGTCCAGCGACCGGCCAGAGGGGAGGGCCGGTGAGGTCGACCTCGCCGTTGCCTGGTTCCGCGAGGCGAGTCGAGCCTCGCCCGGATCCAGCGAGGCTCGACCTCGCCGTCGTGACCAGGGTGTCGGCGAGGTCGGCCTCGCTGGCTGGCTGGCGAGCGCCGACACTGGGTCGCGACGGCGAGGTCGGCCTCGCCGCTCGGGCCTCGCCTCGCCGTCGCCGGTCGCGGCGACGGCGAGGTCGGCCTCGCCGGATCGGCGAGGTTGGACCTCGCCGTCGCGAACATGCCGACGGCGAGGTCGGCCTCGCCGTTCTTGGGCCTCGCCTCGCCGTCGCCTAGATCCCGAGGCAAGGCCGACCTCGCCGACGCCCAGGTCACGACGGTGAGGTCGAGCCTCGCCGGATCTAGGCGAGGCTCGACCTCGCCGTCGCGAACGGCGGCCGCGAGGCGAGGCCGGCCTCGCGCGCGCCGACCTCGTTGCACGTTCGCGACGGCGAGTCCGGCCTCGCCCGGCGTCGGCGAGGTCGGCCTCGCCGTCGCGAGGCGGCGAGGTCGACCTCGCCGGCTCTCCCCTCTGGCCGGCCGCCGGTCGCCAGACCGGCCAGAGGAAGATATCAGAAAAAAAAAGAAAAAAAAAGATTAAAAAATTGCCACGTCAGCGTTGGCCGGACGGCCGGCGGCCACGTCAACGCCGGCCGGTCAAAATTGACCGGAAGGACTGAATTGGCAAGAATTAGAAAGGTTTATGACTGAATTGGCAAAATTAAAAGGTTTAGGACTGAATTGGCCGCCGTATAATAGATTTAGGACTGATTTGACAATTTCCCCCTCTTAATAGCATTATCGTGCTTTCACTTATCATGTAGGAGTTGATAGCCGGTGGAACAGAGGGCTCGGCTGCATCCGTGGAGTGGGCAATGTGCGAACTCCTGAAGAACCCTAAGATATTTAACAAGGCAACACAAGAGCTCGACAACATAATCGGAAGGGAGAGATGGGTCCAAGAAGCGGACGTCGCAAACCTGCCTTATTTAAATGCCGTTATTAGAGAAATGATGAGATTGCACCCGGTGGGGGCATTTCTTGCGCATCGCTTTGCAAGCCAGGACTGCAAGGTCGCTGAGTACGACATACCCAAGGGCACGAGAGTCCTAGTGAGTAAATGGAGCATTGGGAGAGACCCCGAATTGTGGGACGACCCTGAAAATTTCAGGCCTGAGAGGTTCATTGGGAAGGCGATCAATGTCAAGGGACAAGACTTCGAACTCTTGCCATTCGGTTCTGGTAGGAGAATGTGCCCTGGTTATAATCTCGGTCTGAGAATGATTCAAACAAGCCTGGCCAATCTTATACATGGGTTCACATGGAAATTGCCCGAGAACATGACAAGGGAGGACCTGAACATGGAAGAGGTTTCTGGGCTATCCACACCCAAGAAGATCCCATTCATTGCTGTTGCTGAGTCAAGGCTGCCACTTCATCTTTATTGAGTCTGTGTGACATCTCACGCTTCGTCTTTCCTTTTTGTCTTTGGGGTTTAATGATGTTGTGGGTATCAAATCAAAAACCCGCTTAAGTACTTTCACGCTGTGGAAACTAAAAGAGAACCTGAGTCTTTATGAATTGGTAATGAGTTCATATTAAGTTGTCGATAGAGCAATCGATAAGTACTAGCAAACTGGTGACCGATGCAAATTGGCGTTTTGTGGCCGACATGTCATCAATGAAAGGTGATCAACTAAGATAGTAGTCGATGCACGATGACGAGTGGTCAATTACACTACGACATAAGTGAAGACTGTAGATGAGTATCTGAATGAGAACTGAATTAGAAGATATCCGTAAATTGTAACCGTCTATGGATAGTAACGTGCTGTCGTTGAACCAAGATTGCCACTTCAAGTTTATCAAACTCTGTGTAAAATGGCAGGTTTGGTCTACTACGGTCATTCTCTTTGTTCGATTTCGTATTTTATTTTGGGTATCAAATCAAGGGACTGTCTTAATTTTATCCTGATGCTTCTTCCAAGTCTTTTCACGTGACTGTTGTTGTTTTCGTCAACGCACCACCAGGCATGATGGTAAGACAAAAAACAAACTGTAGAGCTTTTCTATGTTAAAAGGAATCCGAGGAAAAGCGACCCAAATCGAGACAGGTTCGGAGCTATCCAAACTCGACCAATCTTTGCGGTTCGAAATAAAATTGGGAAAAAGGGTTACGGGTGAAAAATTGAACTCTTGTCATTGATAACAAGTCATCCCTCAATTATATGGACTGATCAATGTTTTTCTCGCCCAACAAAATGAACGAGAGGGAGAGAGGGTTATGATTGACAAAAGTCCAGTTCTAACGAATGGTTGCACTTCGTAAGAAATAACCAAAGAATTTAAATATTTTTTCAGTTTCTCGAGGGACCCTAGAAATAGCCGACGTAGGAGGCTAGACATGAGCAACCTATTTTAAGTGTTAGCAAAAATAGAAAATAACTTCCCACGGAAAATATTTTCCCTCCATGAGCAATTTGTTATCACTTTGGGGGAAAATGATTTCCTCTTTGTGAAAAGAGGAAATCATTTTCCCAAAGTGAAAGCAAATTGCCCATGGAGGGAAAATGTTTTCCGTGGAGAGAAGTTGATCGCCGGTCACGCCGCCCGTCGGCCGCTGGTCGCCGATCCGCCGCTGCCGCTGCCGGCTGCGGGTCGTCGCCACATTGCTTGCTTTTGGCGATTTTTGAACTTATCATGATTTTTTCTTCTTTTTGGACTTTCTTTTGGCGACTGTTGGTCGGTCATGTCCAAAGAAGAGAATTCATGAGTAATTATCTTATATAAACCTAATTTCAAAATACTTACATGAATAAAATCTAGTCTATTTACTTTTTATCATATTCACCCTCATTGCTTGCTTTTATATTGCCGTAAGACAGATAGAATCCTCTCGCTCCTATTGCAAAATTAACCATCCCTCAGAGCTTAACGACTCAACCCCTGCATAACACCCCATGGATGCTCCTTCTTGGGTGGCATATGGCATTGCTTGCCTTGCCGCCGCCTTCCTCCTCCATCTCTTCCGTCACCTCGGCCGCCACCAACTTAAGCTACCGCCCGGCCCAAAACCTTGGCCCATCATCGGAAACCTCAATCTCATTGGCCCACTCCCGCATTGCTCGCTCCCCGATCTCTCTCGCATATATGGGCCCATGACAGATCGACTAATTTCAATCTGTTTTCTCAAGTCGCACTCGCATTGTACTTGCTTTTCTCTTTCTAATATGGCCAAAAGAAGACTTAAGAGTCAAGACTAAGACGAATACTAAAGCTACGCATGACAACTATTCTGTGCTCAGAATCTGATTCTGGGCAAAAATGATTCTTTTTGATTCTATGCCCGGAAACAATTTCTAAACATTTGAAGGTATTTGGTAACTGTCCAAAATTTTTGTTCTTAGAATAGAAAAAGAACAAAAATGCGTTTGGTAACTACACGAAATTTCTTTTTATTAATAATATTTTGAATTTTTGAATATTTATTTATTTTTTTCTCTGTTTTTTTTCTTTCTTTCCCCTACCTTTCTTGGCCATGGCCGCCGTCACGCTGCCGGGCGACCGGCCACAGCCGGGCCGGCGAGGGCGTGCTGCCCTTGCCGATGGCGGCTACGAGGTCGGCCTCACCCGGCCCAAGGCAAGGCCCGACCTCGCCGGATCCGGCAAGGCCGATCTCGCCGTCGCCACCCGTGGTTTGTCGCCCGGGTGGCGACGGCTAGGTCGAGAGCCTCGCCTAGCCAAGGTGAGGCCGCCTGCCGCCGCCACCCGTGCGACGGACCTGGGTGGCGACGGCAAGGTCGCCTCGCCTTGGCCGGGCGAGGCCGCGAGCCGCCTCGCCGCGCCCCGGCTCAGGTCGGCCGCCGGGGGGTCGGCGGGTGGCGGGGCCGAAGAACAACAACAACCAAAAAAAAGAAAAAACCAAGAAGAATCGCTTTGAAAAAATTGTTCCAGAATCAAAAAGCTACTTTTTTTTTATTCTTGATTCTGTTCTAAAACTGATTCTGGGCACAATCTGTTCCCAAACTGATTCTGGGAACAAAAGAACAGAATCAATCACTATTTGACAAGTTGCCAAACAAGCCCTAAATGCCTCGATTGCAATATCAACGTGACAAGACTTTTCCTTTGCCCTTTTCTGGCCAATACTTAGACTTTTTTACTGTTCTTCTTTTATTTTCGGTGATAAGATTCCTCCTCCTTTGCCCTTTTTGCTCTTCTGGATTTTTGTACAATCTGTGAAGTTTCTTTTCAAAAATAAACTTAAATAAATTCTTCTAATTTAACAATTTCTTATCAAGCCCCGCTGATACTAAATCCAGCCAAATACAACCGACACGACTATCTGACGACGTTAGAGCGGGACATGGATAAAATTTTTCCAATTGGAATGTCCACAGGGGTGTAATTCTTTTAACATCATACTCTGACATTGTCCATATTGGCTATGGTGGCGTCGAGTAGGTATACACACTAGCTAAATTGAATTTACATCATATTTTGGTGCTATCAAATGGCCACATCGGTTGAATTTGGTGTTTGAGAAGACTTGATTGAAAAAATTTAAAAGTAAAAGAACTTAATTAAAAAAATTGAAAATACTTAAAAGTAAAATATCCCTTTTAATAAGAAAAATTCATCATCATCACCATTGATCGGGTATTTATAACTTATAAAATAGACCAATTATCCAAATCAATGCTAATTATAGACAATTTGCCACCCTATTTCATCCTTATAGTTATCGAAATTTGATCATTCTTTTCTTTATGTTTTTTTCCTTCTCTTAATCATGGAAGTTACTGTTTATTTGAATCCCACTCGGTGTAATATGCATGCCTGCAAGCAAATCCAACCAGAAGTATATGTTTTCTAATGTTGTTCTTTTCTTTCTTCATATTCGAGGAATCTCACTTGGTGGGATTTAAGAGAGTTTCCAAATCAAATCTTTCCAAAAGGAACCGGTTCAAACAAGTTAAGCGGTTTGCTCGGGAAAATTAGTAGTACATTCTTTTTGATGTTTCACGGTATGGTTAGCTCAACATTTCCTTTTCAAAAATCATACGGTAGACAAAGCCGGCAATGATCGAATGTTGTAATAAATAACCTTCAAATATTAGGAATTTCTCAATTATCCCCGTTGAAATATCGTTATACAAAGATAAAATCGATACACGCACTATGTGATGATAATTTTACATAAATAAGGTCATGATTATTTTGCACCTGAAAGTATACACTTTTTAAATTTTTCATATGAGTTCTTTTTTGTTAACAAGAAAAAATCATTCTAGATAGGTTAAATAGATTGTGATCTCAAAAATATTTGCATGGCAAACATTCAAGAGAATCCATACGAGTTAGACTTTGCATAAGTTGCATACAGCATAAAAGACGTTACAATCACACAATTTCATTAACTTGAACCCGAACTAAAAAAAATCACCTATAAAAAAGAAATAAAGGAAGCTCCAATAGTTTTGAAACATGGGTCGGTTTAGACCATAAGAAAAGCTGGTATCATTATGCAACAATCATGCCTCAAATAACCTCTCAAAACAGACCTTCCCTGACCTTGTATACCTTTATTTACAAAAGAAAAAAAAGAAGAAAAAGATTGCGAGATTGTGAAATTTCATCAGATCTCATCTTATTTCATATGAAGGAACACGTTTTCTCTATTCTTTTACGATGAATCAATCACCATCATGGACTAATTTCATATGAAGAAACACGTTTTCTCTATTCTTTTATGATGAATCAATCACCATCGTGGACTAATTGGCCCAAACTTCACAGCTTGTTTTGATGATGCTCTCGGCTTTCATGCGGGTACAGTAATACAATTGTCATCCGACAGTTGAGCTTTGTCAACTAATCGATTATTTTGTCGATTGATGTCATTCAACGGTTGACGGTCGATTGTAACTAGTATAGTATCATACTATAAAATTTTTAAATGTGACCAATCACCAGAGTCATTAGAAGCAAAGGAGATCAATGGTACTGAAGGGCTTGAATTGTCGCGGGTTCGTCGGATAGTTTTACGGCATCTTGGCTAGCACTTTCGCTATGAAGATTCCAAGTATCCTTTGCTTTTGCTGTGCAATTGATTATTTTCTGGTGGTGCTAAAACTTGTTCAGCTGAGAAAGAAATTATTCGGCACCGACACGCACTATCGCTTGATGAAAATAACATGTATCCAAGGTCGTTCCAAATTGGTGGGCTCAGTTTCCAAAACTGGCTTTGTCCTGAGTAAGAGGGAGCAAGCGAAGGCCAATTATTCGACACCGGCGCGCGCTATCGCTTGATGAAAATAACATGTATCCAAGGTCGTTCCAAATTGGTGCGCTCTGTTTCCAAAAACAGGCTTTCTCCTGAGTAAGAGGGAGCAAGCGAAGGCCAATTAGATGAAGATCTCTTACTTATTCCAAAAAAATAATTTTATGGTGGTCCGCCCTCATCACGTGCCAGGAATTTTGTTGGATTTTGTAATCATATGGCCGAGCAAGCCGGCAATGATCTAATGACCAGAAAATGTTCCTCGATGCCGTAAAATGAGCAAGGCGCATGTAATCCGGTTATCATGTTTACTTTATTTTGTTTACAAAAGTTTACGCATGGAACGAGCATATTTTATATTGATCATATACCACCGACCAATTTAAATAATCTAGCCTTCTAGATGCAGGCCAGAAAAAATAATCCAATCTTCTAGATAGTGTTGGCATATCTTTTGCTTTTTAACAAACCGGCTAAGCTAAGATGTGATTGCCAAAAGGTACACGTTAAAGTTGGCTCATGCATATACATAATTGATACATGGACTATACATGATGACAATCTTGTATATCTAAGCTGATGATATTTGTCATGAAAAATTTGTATGTGACCTTTTCTGTATGATGTCTTTCTTTGGTGAGAAAGTCTAAGGTAGGTGAAGTGAATTCTAATCTCAAAAGACTTCTCAGCAAACACATGATAAAGATTCAATCTATATGAATTAACCTACGCATAAATTATATGCATGACACAAAGGTCCTTGTAGATGTACAACATCATTGTATGGAGCAAGGAAATCAAATCACTTATTGGAAAGAAACAACGGAAGCTCATATAATATCGTAACGGGGGTAAATTACATTGTAAGAAAAGTTGGACCCGATTTGCTGCAAGAACCTTGCCTTAAAAAACCTCTACATCAGTCACCTTTGACTTTTTTATACCTCTTTATTTCACAAAACAGAACAAAGAAGATTGAGAAACTGCAGTCTCCTCAGTCTCATCTTATTTCACACTAAGAGGCGTATACTCTATTGCTTCTGAATTAAGCATGGGCGCTAAGAGGCGTATACTCTATTGCATGACACAAAGGTCCTTGTAGATGTACAACATCATTGTATGGAGCAAGGAAATCAAATCACTTATTGGAAAGAAACAACGGAAGCTCATATAATATCGTAACGGGGGTAAATTACATTGTAAGAAAAGTTGGACCCGATTTGCTGCAAGAACCTTGCCTTAAAAAACCTCTACATCAGTCACCTTTGACTTTTTTATACCTCTTTATTTCACAAAACAGAACAAAGAAGATTGAGAAACTGCAGTCTCCTCAGTCTCATCTTATTTCACACTAAGAGGCGTATACTCTATTGCTTCTGAATTAAGCATGGGCGCTAATTGGCCCGAACTCCGCAGTAGGTCTTGATGAGACTCTCGGCCTTGATGCGGTTGTCGCTAGAGTCATAGTAGCAGAGGAAATCGATGTGATTGAAGGGCTTGTATTGCTGAGGGTGTGCTTCGTCGATGAACTCCTCGGGGGTCTCGATCATCCCCGAGACATACGAGAATGTCCCGAGAGAGTATCTCACTTGACTCTCTTCTCTAACTGCCACTCGGTGGTAACATGCCTTGATCTTTTCATTGCTCCATGCCTGATAAAAAATGAACCACATAAAATTAGAAATGATTTCGGTGAACTAGCACAAACTAGTGTTTAGAAGGATTTTCACAAGCAAATAATTGACTCACCACACATGCATCACCGGCCATGACCATGAAAGTGGAAGCTGAGGGCTCGAAAGTGAACCACTCGCCATCTTTGGTCCTTACTTCCAAGCCCCTAATGTTGTTCTGGTGCAAGTAGGACAAGAAGCTCTTGTCTGTATGAGCAATCGGGTTCACGCTGGCATCGAGGTCTGCCGGCTTCTTGTACTTCAAGAATCGTAGGAGGTACGTGCAGGATTCAATGTAAGGGTCATAGCATTTCTCAACACCATAGCTCTCGCAGACCATCCTGAACACTACTTTCTCTATCTCAGCTATGAATTTGCCATAGTCATGAACAGTTTTGCTGCAGCCAAAAGGAAAAGGAGAAGTTAATTTAGAGAAGTCAAACTTAGCACGCCAACTTTTTTTACTAATGTTTTTCTTGATACCCTAAAGCCTGAAATTGAGAAGCTAAAGCCTGTTGGGGAGTCCAACTCTAGTCATATTTTGTAAAACAAATGTGTTTGTCATGCAATATCGTTTAATAAAGGAAGAACTTTTGTTAGGTTTACTACCAAGGCCTATAAATGTTGGCATATATACTGAATAACATGGTTAGGTTAAATGGGTGTTTTGAGAAGTGAGCTTGGAAAAATGACATAACAACATGAACAATCATTACAATTTATTCCATATACCAAAAGAGTGATGTTGATTAAGAGTAACGTTGCCAATGGCAAACGAGCACTCGCAACCTTTATTATAAGAGTCTAACACCCATATATTGTAAATCAATGTCAGCATATAGAGCAAGTATCATACAGAGAGGGAGAAAAATTAGTACCAGAAGTGATCATTCCCAGAGGGCCACATGAGAGAGGTGAACTTTTTGCACACTTCAAGCTTCTCAGCGCCATCGATGTTCATGCCCTCGAGGAGAGGAGTCCCGGGGACTTTGGGGATATAGCCATGGGAAGGCTTGAGGTTGGTGTTCTTGATCTTGTTTTCATGGGGGAGGTCGAAGAGATCCTCGGTGACGGTAAAGACAGAGTCATGAAGGCCAAGAGGGACATTGGGGTGATCCACAATGAAGCACCCATGATCCTCAAGAGCCTGCACGATCACTTTGCAAGCTTTTTCCCATGAACTTGTCCCCGGTTTCATGCATTCCTCGGAGAACTCTATCACTGGGATCGGGGACGCCATTTTTGTTCCTACCATCTCTCTCAGCTCTCTATCGCTCAGAGCACACGCCAAGAGCAAGACTCTGTTTTTAAGCTAGTCTCTTGATCGGGTGCGCTTTACTTGATGAATTGACACAGCGTGCTTGAGCTTTTTATAGGCAACTGAGGAAGTTTATTTTATTGTTTTCTTAGTCCAACCTGAGGGGGCAAAAAGGAAAAACATCAAAAGAGGCTGTCCATTTGAGAACTCAGCTGTCCGGCGGCAAAATTATTCCGGTGAATCTAGTACATGTACTAAACTGGATTTAAAGCATTAGATCTTATGGGATTCACGTGTAACATATATAGGAAGTCATATCACACGTATAGATATCGTCTTTCATACACAATAGTTTCGGAGATCACGTCCATCACCGTACTGGTGAAGCTTTATTTGAGACATCCGGACAAGACAGGCTAATTAACGTACTTCTACGGCAAAACATCTAACCAAAAGTTTGGATACCATGATCTAGAGAATACTAATAGTAAGAGAAATCACTTCATTAAAAAATTGGCATGATTTGAATACTGCATATTTATTGCTTGGACTCATATTGTAAATCCATCAATCAACAACAGATGAAATAATGAGGACGTAAAAGAAAATGTAAGATTCTACACGATCTGTCTCAAAATATGTAAGCATTTCTAGCAATTTCGTATTGACCAGTCATATTATTGAAGTGAAATAAAAGCTTTTGGATTTTAATGTCATACATCGATTGCGGGTTTTATTTACCTCGAATGAGTTACACGTGTAAGTCTAATTGATTAATTGATGGTTAAACCTAGCGGGGTCAAACCTGAACGTTTGCTATAGGAACAAAAAGTCCATACTTAGGTCCAAGTCCAAAACTTTCTTTACATGTCATTATAGATCACCTTAATCGGGAAACTCACCGACCACGTGAATGTTATGGCGTTTTGGATGTAAACGAAACCAATAGCAATCTTGACCAAAAAAAAAAAAAACCAATAGCAATAAGTGTTACGAGAATTGGTTCGTACAGACCAAAAAAAAAATTAAGTAATAAAGCGATACCTAAATCTTCAGACCAATCGTGATTAAGCATGCGACGAGTCTTTATCGCGCCACTCAATTTGGAGATCAATTTTGTGTAAACCAATCTTTTAGCATGCGACGGCTCTGCCTTTTTTGTTTGCTTTTGGTCATCTCTGGACATCACTATTCCCGAGTGGCTAAGATAAATTGCTCAATACATTAACTAAATAACGTGTTAAATTGTAAGTACATTTTTGTGGAAAACTATTCCAAATAATATTCAAACACATTGGTATAAAATATAATTCAAATAACGCATGATATATTTCAACATAAATACAATACTATTTTGATAATATCATTAATTTAAAAGGTACACATAGACTAATAATCAGAGTTCGAAGCAATTGCTTATTATAATAATAAGGATTCGCGAATACGTGTCACCACATTATATTTCACAAATATATAATGGCTTTGAAATACGTATAAAGCAACAGAATCTTTAAGTGTAAATGATTTACGATCAAATAGTAAAATAACAAAGAGATAGGAAAAGGAAAAGGAAAAGGTAAGCTTGTTTCCAAGATTGTTACCATCTATATATAAAGACTCGGACCCAAAAATACGCACTCCTTCCTCTTGCTAACTTAATTATCGAAGCGCCAATCCCGGTCAATAATTCAGATGCCCTAACTCGTATTTGTTGGTATAGGTCCATTTTGAGGTGGGGAGCTTCGACAAATTCCTATCAGACATCAAGTCATTAGATAGACATGCATGCACGAGATTATGACTTTAATGAACACGATTCATTCTGTCCATTATGTATATATCATTGACAACGACGCATCAATTCTTTAGCAGACTAGCCTAAATCTAGTTCTTGACTAAAACCATCAAGAACTATTCTGAAAAATCTTTAACATACATTTAACTTATGACTGTGACAATTACAGTGAGATAATTTCTTTTTGGAGAAGCTATTTCCACTCCTTACATAACTAAACCCAATCAATTTTACCAAAACGATGAAATTGCCCTCAATCATTTAATTGCAACGTAAAGTGGTGACCCTCAATTTATTTTTCTTCCTTCTCTTTTCGTTTTTTCTATTTTTATGTAGGATCTAGTTGCCATAAGTAAAAATTTCACTTTTTTTTTATTGTAGGCATCTCATGTATATTATCAGCTCAATGTTTTTTCATATTGTCAGTTCTTAATTAGTTTCGTTGAAATTTGTTTGGTCGAAAAGAGCAATTTCCAAAAAACTGAATTCTTGTCTACGTTATTGAGTAGATTTATGGATTAAATGTCAAGTAGAGTCTAGAAAACTTTTAACATACACACTTTCTTAACACAATCGCTTGTTTATAAACTTTCACTTCTGTTGTGCATCAAACATTTACTTTTTTTTTTGTCACAAACATATTCTTATCAGTTGTCTTTTATATACATTTACATATAATGAGATGATGAAACAAAAAAAAAATGCTCTTTAAAGATTTTCTTAACTAAAATCACTGTTACATTCTCTAACGTGAAACTTTAAAAGATGAACTTTTATTAAATCCAGACATTGCATAAAATAAGCATTTTAAAAAAAAATGTCAATGAAATCTCATCATTATGGATTTACAAAAATTAATATTATCCATAAAGTGTTTACTAAAAAATATTAAGATAAGAAAAGGTTTGATAGCAGCATGATTCTACTCGAAAAATAATTTTTAAATTTGCTCGACGACATAGAAAAGAATTAGTTTTCGTGGGAATCTCTTTTTTCCACAAAACTTATTTATCGGAATTACAATCTAAAAATAGAAACGAAAACATAGTGCCTCAATATACGTGGGATGGCAGTCATAAATCAAAATAAAGCATGCGAAATGCTTAGTTATGGCAATTGCATCCTAAATAGTAATAGAAAAAAATTAAAAAAGAAGAAGGAAAGTCTAGAAATTTGGGCCACCACTTCCACTTGCAATTGAATGAGGGCAATTATATCTTTTCGTGAAAAACACCATAAATTCAGTCATATAAGAGGTGAAAATAGCACCGCATCACTCTGGATTTTCAGGTGGCACATGGTGTGGGAAAGCTCGCATACATTCTTTGCCTCTGCATGCTGCCTCTTGGAGTTGCCTAACATTAACAAAGACAGGAATTATCGTCCCCAAGTTCCCACACATGGTGCGATGGCTTTGGAAAATTATTATAGCAGGAAGTCCATGTGGCTCACTCCGGCAAAAGAACCTGAAACAAATTAAGGTTAGGTACATCAACACCTATTCACCAAATAAATATACAAAACAACATTATTAATTCTCATTAGATGTCCCGACACGTTTTTTTTCCTACGCCTATCGAGACACGGGGATCCAAATGCTCACGAAATATCCGCCAATTCCATGGCAATATGATTCCTTCATTTTAAATGCTCATCGAAGGCCTATATCTGTTGGAGTGTGGTTTATATTTCCCATCAACAGAAAAGCATGGGAATTTCGCTTAATGTTTAATTAAGCGATGCAACAGAAATGTTGGAGGTGCTAAATATAGTGGAATTCTCTACTAGACATAACTTTAGTTTAAGAGTGAATTATGATAAAATTTTGTGTCTCGACTTCTTTTCTTCGCTTTTACTCTCTACTTGGTTGTGTTCGTGCGATTAATCCTAACAATATCAATACATTAACACATCGAAGATCAAATTTTCGTTTGCTCACCAGTATTTCCACATGCAGAATGAACAGATACTGTAGTACCCTATCAGTACCGATTTGGCCAACTCAAAGCTTTCAAGAGTGGCTGCCATGACTGGCACAAAGATCGACCGGAGCACCCCGAGATTCATTCTCGATTCTCGTGCGAAGTTTTTAATTAGGAATTGATTGGGTTAATCGCGCAGTCACCTTTTGGTCGAGCAGTTGCAGTCTAACGTCAGTCATGACAACAAGTTTCCTCAGTTTTCGTGCGATATCCCCATCCCCATCATCCCATTTGGAATTCAGCACAACTTTTTGCATCGAAAGCACGATCGTGTTGCGTTCGGTCACCCGTTCACAACCGAGACCAATTTAAACCTGAGCCTAGTCTTTCTAGATGGTTTTGACATATTTCCATTAGATGTCACTACTGACACGGCCACGATAATCCATGGATCATGTTCAGAAGCGTTCCCTTGTTAAACTCATCAATAGAGAAAATCCCATCATTTTGCGTATTTTGATAATGGGTGCATTAAAAATGAAAATATATCTTTATTGAATACGTTTAACGAGTGTCTCGTGAGCACTTATTCACAAGACTTTTTTTTTATAATTTGAAACTTACATTTATTTTCTTAATTAGTTGAATGACTAACTCTCTTAATTAGCCATTACGTAATCGCATTGCCTATTCAATATTCAGCCTCTGGACTTTGACTACCGATTGAACAAGATGGAGCAAAAGGTGTCATTCAGAGTTGGTATAATGAATGCGATAGTTATCATTTTCTGCTCCATTTTTCTCGTCCGTTCAAACAGACTTGAAAGACTCTGCATATAAAACAAAATATACATGGGAAAATTTCGTCTATCGTACGTAATGGGTTACGTTATTGCATTTAGATCTTCTCTGACCCCCGGCGAATGGGAAGACAAAATTGGAATTTTTCTTCCATTGCTTTAGACATGGAAAAACAAAGACAATGATTAAGAGATTAATACATGTACTGTGCTTGAAATCTTATGGGTAAAATCATTGCTAATTTCGAAATTTCAATTACATAAATGCAATAATTTATTGTGGCCATCAATTGCATAGATGTCCATCCCCCGATCCTACCCGTACAATTTTTATTTATAAACCGACGATGAATTGAAGTAAAGCCAATTTTTTTTCCTTTTTTTTATGCAATGCAGTGGAACCTTCTTTATTTTATTTATCTCTTTTTTTTTCAATTCAAAAGAAGATTTTAATTACATCGCGAATTTACAGTCACCTTCCCGAAATATCACCCGCGGTATCTCGTTTGATCGAACCACTATGACAATTGCAATGAAAGTTTGTAAATCAGAATTATTTAAATAATATATGCGTAATACACAATTGACAAGAATATGTAAGGTTTTTTTTTTTATTGGTCGACCAAGAATATATAAGGTTGAGAAGCACGTACACTCTCTCATACACACACCTCATCAAATTGGGATTTGCATTACTACAATACTGCTAGTATAGAAACTCCTCAAGGAAGATCGGTGGTAATGTACTTCTAAACGGTAATGGATATATTTACACAACTTGATATGCAAAGGGTCCGCTTTCTCCATGTCCCTTTTAAGAGAAAACGCACACTTTTAGACTCCGTTTGTTTCGCGAAAAATAAATAATTTTGAAAACATTTTCTTAAAAATGATAGCAGAAAAAAATAAGTATCTCCATTGCCCTTTTCAATAACAACACCCTTCGAAAATTAGTAATAATCTTCATTGGCGGACTTGACATGTAAACTAGCATTATATAAAAGATGTAATTCCGAGCAAGTCATGTTTCAAAGTTGAAAAACAATTTGGTCCAAACCTAGTTGTAACTTCTTTGCATTCAAACTCATAGCCTCTGTAAAAAATCTCATGCTTCTCCATAAAGAAAAGAAATTTTCCAAGGCATGGTTCGCTTTGTCTACATCTACGTCATCATGCTAATACATAGGATTTTTTGTGAGAAATATTATTAAGAAAGTTCAGTTGTGATTTTTGCCTTTTCTTTTCCTTTTTCTTTATAGTTTTTATGATCATAAAATTGGAAGGAAAATGAATTCATTGTCTAGCTAAATACGCATTCAGTGGATTTTGTTTTGTCTATTGGAGGAAGAAACAAATTGCCCTCTTCATGCAAGGTGCAAGAGAGAAGACAAAGGAAAGTTTTGAAGTAAATCCAGATAGTAAAATAGCAATTCTTGGATTCTAAATTTACCTAAAATATGTGTTATTATTGAACATCTATACATGCTCAACTGAAGTTGAAGGCAAATTTGGTCGATCAACTTTTATAAAACGTGTTTTAACCAAAAGGGTGTCGAAACACGCTATATAAAATGCTTTTGCCCATAACAATAATAGCTTCTTCCAGCGTAATTTTCACATTTTGATACACCGAATAGTTCCATAATGATGATTGTGGCAGAAGATATTGTTTTGGTGAAAATGATCGGCCTACAATTTATCCCGATCCTTCCTTTATTTCAGCTTGAGGTACAATCCTATACTGTTCTTATTGCGACCCCCCTTGTGGTTGGAATCAACACTCATTAAAAGGCCTATCTTGTTTATTTTTGTAATTTTTCTTTGTAAATAATAATAGGGTTGAGGGCGACAACGGTGGCAAAGGGCCGAACGCTTCAGCCGGAAGAACGAAGTCACTTTCGGACCACTGCTGGTAAAGTGTTAAATCAAAAGGCAATGATGATATTCTCGGCTGAGCCAAAGTAGGCTTATCAGTCGGCCTATCTTTCGGGACGCACCTATAAAGGCGCCAATTGCGATGGCTGGTGCTGATAGACAAGGTAGCGAGGCAGAGGAATGAATTGTAGCAAGAACCGCGAGAGAAGAGAGAAGAAGGAGAAGAAGAAAGAAAGAAAGAAAGAACATAAAATCTTGATTTTGAAAGTTTTAATGTTTTCAAGATGTCATATATTTAAAAGGTAAATTAAAATTTAATTTGCCTTAAATGATTAGTGTCGTAATCTCTCGAATAATACCTACGAGAAGTGCTCCAGGTTTTTGTGGTGTGAAGAGGGGATACCTACTTGACCGTTGATATTTGGAACTGTTTCTTACTCATGGATTTTCTATACGAGTCATCGGGAGCACTTGTTAAGTGAGGCTCGTCTAATAAAAGCTAAAGAGAAAGCCTCAAAACTTTATTGGAGATTAAATGTTGAAGTCTTTAAGAAAAGGAAATAAAAAGTGGTTGGATCAAAGATGAAATAAAAATAAAATTTTCTTGGTTAATCAAAACGTGCCTATGACCCTTTATTTATTAAGAAATAATCAGTAGGTCAAAGATGTTGGGCTTAGGCATGGACGGATCGACTAATTTCAAGCTGTTTTCTCAAGTCTCACTCAATCTCACTTGCTTTTCTCTTTCTAATATGGCCAAAAGAAGACTCAAGACTAATGAAGACTCGAGATTAAGACAAGAATAAATGCCCCGGTTGCAAGATCCACGTGACGAGACTCCTCCTTTGCCCTTTTCTGGTCAATACTTAGACTCTTTTATCGTTCTTTCTTTCCATCTCTGCATGCATCACATGTGTAGCAGAGTCAAGACCGGGGACCCCCGGAAAGACAGAACGGTAGGCGGTCAAAACCCCTGAACTTTATAACTCGGGCATTGCATGCCTTTCCTTTCACCCCCTCTTGTCTAAGCAACCAATGCTCTTACGATTTAGAGAGGACAAAGATGGTGTGCTTTCACACCTAGAGAACTTTATAGTGCCCTTTTCCCGTTTTAAAACGACTTCAAAACGGGTCGTGCTAGTTTAAAATGAGCTAGAGTAACTTACAAAGCGTAAGAACCCCCATATGAGCAATGCGTGGGATCCAAAGGTATGCGACATTCATCGCCCCATGTCGACTCGCATGCCACTGAAGGCAAGCCCACCAGGGTACCGGGAAGATATCGTCTGCACTATTCATAGGTTGCTTGTGCCGGCGTGACTTTAAGGTAGCCTAAGACTTATATACAAGTGTAACGATTTGAGATCAAATATATGTCTGACACTCGATATAAGTGAAATCGGACAAATATAACAATAATATAGAAATTTTAATGAAGCAGTACTGTGTTTCATGGACCAATGATTATTAAGTTCAACTTGAAGGGAAGAGCACCTCAATTTTTGGATTTTTGTCTCCCTTATCTATTTGGCTGTTTTCGTTGGTTCGCCAATTCGGAAAATTCTCATATCCCCGGTTCTCCATTCTTGACGTAGGATCAAATGAGACACGGCTCTTGTTCAACATTTTGCTTTGATCAAGTGAAATTTTTGGGAAGATTGTCTCTCAAATGCATCCCGTCGCTTTTCATTTACGTTCTCTCTAACGTTTGCTCCAACATTATCATGTATGAACGGAAAAATTGTCCAAACTTTTATTTGTGCCAATTGAGTTCTTAACATCTTTACATTTTGCCGATTGAGTCCATCTGGTCAATTTTAGTCGAAAATCGCTGACGTGAACGCTGACCGTCTTATGCGGCACGACCGGCGCTGACGTGGATAATTTTTAATTATATTTTTATATTTTTTCGAATTTTTATTTATTTTATTTTATTTTCTTTATTTTTCATTTTCCTTCTTTACTTTTTTATTATTATTATTGTTAAGGCCTATAGGGGGTTGCCAACCACCAGACGAGGCCCGACGATCCCGGCTGGCCATTGGGTGAGGGCTCGTTGACTTTGCAGCGACCGGCGAGGGCCACGAGCCCTCGCTCAGATCTGGGCGAAGGCTCATGGCCCTCACCTAGCTGTGACCCTCGTTAAGTGGCCGGCGAGGGCTCGTGACCCTCGCCCGTGGCTAGAGAGGGCTCACAAGCCCTCGCCCATTGGCTGGTGGAGGTCGCCAGGCCTCGGTCGGTGGCCAGCGGCCCTTTGCCGGCCTTAACAATAATAAAAAAAAGTAAATAAGGAAAAGGAAAAGGAAAAAGAAAGAAAATAAAAATATAAAAAAATCAGAAAAAATATAAAATATTATTAAAAATTGTTAACGTCAATGCTGGTTATGCTACGTAAGACGATCAACGTCCACATCAATGATTTTCGGCCAAAATTGGCAGGATGAACTTAATTGGCAAAACGTGAAAATGTTTAGGACTCAATTGACAAAACGTGAAAACGTTTAGGACTCAATTGAAAAAAAAAATTAAATTGAATTGGCAAAGTGTAATAGGTTTAAGATTTTTCGATAATGTTTCCTGTTTGAACGTGGTTATTGAAGAATAATGATGACTGAGCGATGATTGGTCACGCTCATCACCATGCAAAAGTTTTTAACTACTATCTTCGTCCGAAAAAGAAAATTTGAAGAAAATCGATCGCCAATTTCCACTATATTTATTGTATTCTTATGTAATGGTGTTTGCTACTTACTAATATTGCATTCTGATATTTCCTTATTGAATACCATTTAGCGAATGCTTATCATATTTAAATATGCTAAATAAGAACTCTCCTTTTTAAATATTTTATATTCTAATATTTCCTTTTGATTCCATAGGAGTGATGTCCACTATTCACTCAGATGATAATCCTCTTACTCAATTGTGAGGCTGACCCTTTTATAGTTTTTGCAGATTTTTTTAGTAGATCTGAGGAACACTAGGGTTGTATTTAAATTTACTAAAGTGCGTCCTGCTTAAATTTCAATAGATGTGCAAACTTTAGTGTCTTATTTTAGAAGTGAGTCATGACCGAGTTGATGTTTGTAGACTTTCATGGCAGAAGTATAATGTCTTGTATAATTGGAGGTTAAAAAGATCATTTGTTCAATATTTACCGATTTTAGGGGTTAATTAGCGGTTTCGAGATTTATTTTCTTTTTCTCTTTTCCTTTTCTGGTTTTTTTCTTCCCTAGTGCTGAGCAATTACTGGGCTTGATTTTTGGCACAAAATTGGGCTTTGGTATATTGAGATGAATTTCCTAAATACTTCTCCACTTCTCCGACACATTTTTTCTCTTCTTTTTCAGTTGGAAACATGGGGAAGTATTACTTCTTAATTGTAAGCTGAGCCCCCACAACGATTGCCTCGATCGAGAAATCTGACTGATTTAGTCCCACGGAGAACCAATCAAATTCAGTGGTTTCTTTCCAAGCACACATAATTGGAGAGAAGAAAGCAAAGGAGGATCCCAAGATGTAATCAGCCGACCCCGATATTAATATTCTTATAAAAAGAGTTTCTTTCCTATTAGAAATGGGGAAAAAAATATACAATTCCATGTGAATTGTGTTACTTTTCAGTATTTCTATTGAAAAATATAACCTCTTGAATAATGATACATCCACGTTGTATTAAAATTGCACGAGCATGGTATGTACATAGCACGGGCATAAGAACTAATATCTATTTACAGCAGAATTTGATATAGCACCATTTGCGTACTCCTCTATGTGTGTGTAACGAAACATGATCTGTACAACAATATTCAAAGAAATTAACCTAGATCTATGTCTATTGGTATACATTTCAAACTAGTACTCGAACACAACAACTGGTAGCTAGCGAGATAAGGCAATGTCTCCTCCAAGCGTCACGGATCCTTCATCTTCTTTGGAAGTCGAAGGACCTGATTGCAACGGCGAAGGTGAACGCAAAGAGCATGGTAAGCCTCTGAATCGTGGCCTAGAAAATCATGCTTGAAGCCGAAGTAGTTCCTTTACAAGGCTTTCACCATTTTTGCATTTCTATAGATACTCCTGATTTTGAGCAATATTACATGCATGCCGTCATGAGGAGCTCGACTTCCTTTTACCAAGGAGATTTTGTCTAAAAATTTGTAAAGTTTGGAAAAAAAAATGTATCTCCGTTATTCTTTTGAATCAACATAACTGTGGAAAATTAGTAATAATTTTCATTTGCAGAATTGAAATGTGAACTAGCATTAATAAAAGATGTCATTATGAGCAAGATCGGGTCTCAATGTCAAAAAAACAAGTTTCCTCCATGAACTCATTGGTTTCTGACCATATAATACTCATCGATTCAATCAAAAAGTTAAGGAAGACCGTTTGTATATAAAGAGCATATAAATCCCATGGTCAGGTAATGTGGGATATTTCAACATTTTACGTGGTTGTTGAAAATGATATCGGTTGCTTGATCAAAGATGAAAATAAGTAATGAGTTTTTTGGCTACTTAACAAGTGCCTATGACCCCTTCTCTATTAGCAAATAATTAGTTGGTCAAAGATGTTATGCCTCTGCATGGATCCATAGACTATTTTCAAGCGGTTTTTGCTCTCTTTTTAAATTTTGTTATGGTATAAGGTCTCTGTATATTTGTTTAATAAGATTTCTTTTCTTTCCTACATATTCACGTTTTCCTAATCAAACCCGTGTACGTTAATTTGTCTAATTTAATCATTTTATGATAACAAAATATCTAATTAAGTCCCTTTACCACCAAATCCAGCTCAACGCAGCCGACGTAGCTATCGGACGACATTAGAATGTGAAATGGATAAAATCTACCCAATGCAGATGCCCACATGGGTGTAACTTTTTTCTAACATCATACTCCGACGTTGTCTATATCGGCTAAATTTTTCCGTAATGGCATCCACTAGGTATCCATATTAGCTAAATTTTGTTTACATCATATTTTGGTGCTATATGATGGCCACATCATATGGATTTTGTGTTTAAAGAGACTTGACAAGGAAATTTGTAAAAGTGAAAGGACTTAACTAAGCAAATATAAAATACAGGAGCTTAATTAGACCAAACGTAAAATATGGGACAAAAAATTGAATATTCTCCTTTTCTTCTACAAAAATTCATCTTTATCACCAATGGGTAGTTATAGTTTGAAAATTTGGCAAACATCCAAATCAAGGGTAATAAATAATGGTCGTCTAGAAAAGAATATTAAGACTGTATTTGAAATTTTTACATTTTATAGTGAACATAAAAAGAGATTGTTTCCCTTTTATCTTATCTTAAGCTACACCTTCTACAGTCTTGTCTTCGTGCAATCAAGATGCTTCTGGTGTGAGTATGCTTTTCAGATATGTCATTTACCATAATGTGAACACCACGATTTTCAAAATGTGATCAGTAAGTAAAAGTAAGTAGGTAAAGTTGCATTTTCGATACATCCCAAATAAATAATTTAGCGGATGAGCATCGTCACATCTTGACCAAACGGACCCCAAATAAATAATTCTCCTTATCTTCGACACAATCGATAAAGGGAGATATAGAGAATGTTCTAATTATCCCCGACTAACTATAATAGAACGCCGAAGGAGAAAAGTGCAAGGAACCGTACCTTTGTGGCATGATTTGATTGAATTAAGTACATCTAGTCTTGACAAGCAAGTGTTTCATCTTTCATGAAAAAAAGAAGAAGTACATCTAGTATGATTCATTTATCTAGAATATAGTGATTTTTTAATGTTTCTTTCCGTCTCTGAATGCATCACTTGTGTAGCAGAGTCAAGACCAGAGACTCCCCGGAAAGCCAAAACAGTGGGCGGTCAAAACTGTAGGTGATAACCACCCATTCAGGCATAACTCGGGCAATGCATTGCCTTTTCACTCCTTTGGTCTAAGCAAACGCATGCTTTTCCCATCTAGAGGGGAAACAGATGGTATGCCTTCACACCTGGAGAACCTTAAAGTGCCCCTTTTCCTCCCATTTTGAATGTAAAAATGCATCGTGCTAGTTTGAAATTATGCCTGAGTAACTTACCGAGCGTGAAAGCCCGCATATGAGCAACGCGGGGGGGTCAGAGATATCAGACGCCCATCATCCCCATCTCGGCTCTAATGCCAATTGAAGTCAAATCCACCTGGATGCCAGTATGATATTGCCGCTCTATTTACAGCTTACTTATGCTGGCATGACTTTAGATGCGTAGTGCTAGTTTAAAATCGTGCAAGACTGATCCAATCAACGCCATAACTCGAGATCAAAGAACATATTCGATGCTCAATACAATAAAATCTAACAAAAACAACAGTAAGTTTGAGATTTGTCAGTAAAAGAAAAGGAAACATGGACCCATGATTATTAAGTTCCACTTGAAGAAAACAGTGTGTCAATCTTTTGGATTCTTGTCCCCCTTCTTTTTCTATTTGGTTGTTCTTTTGGTTTGCCAATTCGGAAAAATTCTCAGCTCCCCAGTTCTCCATTCTTGACGTAGGAGGGTCCAAACAGGAGAGACGGCTCTTGTTCAATACCTTTGCTTTAATTAATTTGTTAAAACTTTTGGGACGATTGTCTCTCATTTATGCATTCCCGTTTAACGTTCTCTCAAACATTTGCTCCAACTATATCATGTTTGAACGTCGTGGTTAATTGAAGGTGATGACTGAGAGATGGTTTTAGGCATGCTAATCACCATGCAAAAGTTTCCGACTATCATCTATATCCGGAAAGAGGAAAATTGGAAGAAAATAAGTCCCCAAGTCTTTTAAAGTATTCACGATTAATGAATGAAATTGATCGCTAACATTTACGGTATTTTTCATTTTCCAATATAATGGTGTTTGCTACTTACTAATATTATATTCTAACACTTCCTTAGTGAATATTCATTATCAAAGATTTAATATGTTTACTATGCTAATAAGAAAATTTCCTTATTGAAAATTCATTATATTCTAATAATTCCTTTTGATTCCATAGGAGTGATGTTCGCTACTTGCTCAGTTGATGAACCTCTTACTCAATTCTACGGCTGACCCTTTACAGTTTTTGTAGATTTTGAGAAAAATTTGAAGCGATAATATTCGTGTTTAAATTTCGATGGATCTATGAACAATGGTGTCTTATTTTAGTGGGAAGTTATGATGGAGTTGATGGTAATAGAATAATGCCTTGTATTTTTGGAGGTTAATTAGTGCTTTCGAGTTAGGATTGAATTTTCTTTTATTTCTCTTTTCCATTTCTTTTTGTTTTTCCCTTGTGCTGAGCAAGTATTGGGCTTGATTTTTGGCACAAAATTGGGCTATGATAAATTGAGATGAATTTCCACAAGACTTCTCCATTTCTCCAACACGTTTCTCTTCTTTTTCAGTTGGAAACTTGGGGAAGTAAATAATATACAAAATGGTCTCCAGGACTCAATTGACCCAATATGAGAAGCGTTACTTCCTAATTGTAAGCTGAGCCCGACAAAAAGATTGCCTCCAAAGAGAAATCCGACTGATTCAGGCCCACGGAGAACCAATCAAACATGGTAAGTTTCTTTCCAAGCACACATAATTGGAGAGAAGAAAGCAAAGGAGGATCCCAAGATATGATCGCCCGACCCCTATATTACTATTCTTTAGCTTCTAATTACAAATGGAGAAAAATTCCTTTTTTCAATGGGTTCTTTGAAAGGTTACAACGTAGCCCCTATTTTCTACCCAAAGCTAGTAGATCACACTACCAAATCTCAAACACTACTTTGATACTCACATACTTTTCAAAAGAGCTTATAGACGATGAATCACTCTTAGTAAATGAACTTCTTGCTCAATAACAAGAGTATAAGCGTATTAAAGAAATAAAGCTTTTCCAACTTTTAATAATTGTTACTATTCATGTCTTCTTCAGCTTGATTTTCTTATATAGTCTTCAAGATCAACGCAATAGTCAAATAATCTTAAGAGGATCAATTTAGCCGTTGAAGATAAATGAACAATCCATGAGATTTGGTCGATCATACAATCAAATCTTTCTAACAATAGTGTGTTTTCCACGAATAGAGTTGCTTGTATTAAGGAATAATCATTCACAGCAATTTGATTGATAACTAATCCGATTCTCCTCAATGTGTCAATTAACGAAGTTTCAAGCATATGACTTTCTACCAATATTCCTTGAGACTTAGATTAACAATCAACAAAATATCTGGGTCTGCAAATTATAATGTATAATTATATGATCCATATGATCTTGTCAGGTGATATAGGGATCCGCTTCTATCATCAACGCGTGAGTTTATCAAAACTTCTTGCCAATAGTTGACTTACGTGCCTGAGTATGACCACGACTGTATAAGTTGTCCACCTTGTTCATCGTACCTCCAAGTCCTCATTAACTTCCCGTTCTCTAAGTTGTTCACCTTCATTAAGGTCATTCCAACCATCATCGGTCTTTTACTTCATACTCCACGCATTATTAGTGGTGAAGGTTTTCTTTCTATTTGTTCAACCTAAGATAAGATAACATATGCATTTATCGAAATATTTAATATGAATAGATGGTTTTGTCAATTTCAAAATATCATAGGAGGTTTTTCCAACAATCCGATAATAAACCTCTAACTGGCCCTAATGTCAATAATTTTAAATAAACTAGTGGTGATTTTTTAATGCGATGGCAGATTTGATATTATAGTAAAATTTGTGATTTTTAAAATAAAAATAAGTTCAGGACAAATTAAAAGTTGACTTAAAGTTAGGATTTTTTAATGGAAATTAAGCCACTAACTAATAGCATTTTCTCGGCGGACCTCCTTTTCTATTAGCACTCAAACCCCAAAATGTTTTTCGACCACCTGTGCAAATTACATGAAGTACACGTTTCTTCTCAAAAAAATTATGCAAAGAAAATTATTTTAAAGGTCTCCTTTTAGCCCGTGTTTTAATATATGTTTTTCATTAAATTTTCTTCCTAAGGTTACAGTTGAAAAACTGCAAAAAATCAGAAAACTACGCACTACCTAAAGAAGAAAAACTACTCAAATTCATCAAAATGCACGTGGCGCACAGGGTGGGCGTCGAGTTTAGTACGCGTTCAAAGTTAATAAACACTTTTCATAAATTATTGAATTAATATCACGAAAAATCCTAAACATGTACACCTATGATAAATTTACCCCAAATTAATTGTACATTTGTGATAAATTTACCCTCCGTTAGTTTCCGTTAAATTTTACCGTCAAATTGCCGAGTTAGATGACATGTGGCACTTAATAGGTGTACCGATTTGGGTTTTTTCCTTCCATTTGCCACAGATATACCAGTTTATAATTTTTTGTGGTATTAATGCAATTCAACGGAAACTATCGGGGGTAAATTTATCACAAATGTACTAGTTTGAGATTTTTGGTAGTCAAAAATTTAGTTTGGGATAAATTTATCACATGTGTACCATTTTGGGGTTTTTGTGGTATTAACCCTAAATTATTTTTGGGATTCGTGTAACAAAGGTTCTAAAACTTATCTTGAAAGTGTATTTAAGCTCTACAACTTTAAAAAAGTACAACAAAATCCTTAATTTTATCAAATTGATGCAATCGAGTCTCCTTGTAAACTTCGTTTAATATGGCTAAAAGAAAATGCCACGCGGCATTTGTTTTTATTATCTTTTGAAAAGAGAAGCGTGACATCTTCTTCTTTGGTCCGACATTTTTTTTATTTTCTCGAGCTCTCCCATGGCCGTTCCCGAGCTTGAAGCTCATGATGGTCACGAGCATCCAGCTCGAGGTCTTGGTCGTTTGAGCTCGAAGCTTCAGGCAACCATGGCCGGTGGCCACTCGAGCTCGAACGCTACCATATGCGGATGGTCCAGGAGCTCACCCGGCCCAAGTGTAGTTTACAGATGATGGGATCAGCTAGTTATTTACTTACATCTTTCTATTCTGTTGTGCTCATTTCTTTTGAGCTCGAGTCAATATCATTTTCTGCATTGGAGGTAAGCACATCTCTATAATCTGTCCGAACACGTAACAAGAGGATAGAGATGTTAGCGTTGAGCTTGATATTGGAGAGCAATTACCTTGGGCATTTCCAACTTGCATTGAGCTCAAAGTTTGATGCCTGCTTGCACCGGCACAATCTAAAGACATCACATTTTGCAAGAAACATTTCTCCCGCAGGAGGCCGGTGTCACATTTGAGAGAGTTGGAGTTGAGTGTCTTGATTGAATAATATTCATTCACAATGAATCCCCTTAAGAACTAAATTGAAGTCTCACCCATTGTGATCAAAATTCAATGTGGAATAGGCATGGTCACAATAATCAATGAGAGTGTTTGTGTGAAATTGATTTGGGTCACAAGAACACCTGCGCTACCCCAGCGTCCGCCATGGCTGTTGGCCGCTCGAGCTCAAACGGTCATGGCCATGAGCCTCGAGCTTGAGCTGGCGGCCATGGCAGCCACAAGGTTCGGAGCTAGATCTGGTTTCAAGCTGAAATGGCAATGGCCGCGAATTGGGTGTGGAGCTCCACTGCCCGTCAAGCTCAATCCAGCTCGACCTTGGATTTGCTATCGAGCTCCACCACGACATTGAGTTCAAAGAGCGCGGAAAGGCCTGGATGGAGAGAAGATGAAGAAGCCGGCTGCTGGGGCTTAGCCGCCAACGACCATGATGGACGTTGTGTTTTTAGTTTGAACAATAGAAGAAAGAAGAAGGAAGAAGAACATTAGAGGAAGACGATGACAGTGATGAATAGTGCGGACGGGTTGTTTTTTTTCTCTTTTTCTCTTTTCATTATTTTTTTGTGATGCGGCGCTTGGTAGGCGCCACATCAGCTCCGCTGCGCCACTCGAGCTCTACTCCATCTGAACCGGGCTCCGGTTGCGACTTCGAGGTCAAACTCAAATCTAACTCAACCTTGGATTTGCGATCGAGCTCCGCCATGGCATCGAGCTCAAAGAGTGCAGAGAGGCCAAGATGGAGAGAAGATGAAGAGGCGGGCTGCCAAGGCTTAACAGCCAACGGCCATGGCGGGCGTTGTGTTTTAATTTGAACAGCAGAAGGAAGAAGAAGGAAGAAGAACAGTGGAAGATACTGATGATGAATCATCAAGTCATCCCTCAATCATTTGGACTGATCAATGTTGCCCAACAAAATGAGGGAGGCTATGATTGACAAAAGTCCAGTTCTAATGAATTGTTGCACTTGGTTAGAAATAATTAAAGAGTTCAAAGTTTTTATCAGTTTCTCGAGAGACTATAATAAAATAAATACAAAACCTGACCTAAAAGTCTAGATATGAGCAACCTATTTTAAGCGTTAGCAGAAATAGAAAAGATTCAATCACGGGTTTGCAGCTCCATAATTTAAACTTATCATAAATTTTTTAACTTACCATAATTTTTTCTTCTTTTTGGATTTTCTTTTGGTGACTTTTAGTGGGTCATGTCCAAAGAAGAGAATTCGTGAGTGATTATCTTATTTAAACCTAATTTCATAATACCTACATGAATAAAATCAAATACGATGCATGCATCACGCTTTCAATAGTATATGAAGTTTCAGATTCCATTCCAGTCTTGAAAAGTCCACAAACATTCTCTAATGAATGAAGACAACTGGCTTGATAAACGTGGCTATTACTTTTAATCATGTTCACCCCCATTGCTTGCTTTTATATTGCCATAGACACTAGACAGATAGAAGCCTCTCGCTCCTATTGCAACGAACCCTCCCCCAAAGCTCAACGACTCAGCCCCTGCATAACACCCCATGGATGCTCCTTCTTGGGAGGCATACGGCATCGCTTGCCTTGCTGTAGCCTTCCTCCTCCTCCTCTCCAGTCACCTCCGCCGCCGCAAACTTAAGCTAGCGCCGGGCCCAAAACCTTGGCCTGTCATTGGAAGCCTCAATCTCATTGACCCACTCCTTCACCGGTCGATCCACGATCTCTCTCGAATATACGGGCCCCTCATGAAGCTCCAAGTTGGGTGCTACGATGTGGTCGTGGGCTGTTCCGCAGACATGGCCAAAGCCTTTCTCCAAACCCACGACACTGTTTTCGTCTATCGGCCCAAACTCGCTGCAGGCAAGTACACGGCGTACAATTACTCCAATATGGGGTGGTCACCGTACGGGCCCTATCTTCAACAAGCCCGTAAAATCTTCCTAACACATTTGTATGGTGTCGCAAGCCTTCAATCGTTTGAGTATATAAGAGTGGAGGAGATGAAGGTGCTTACGAGAAATTTGTTCGAGGCGAAGGGCCAACCAATAAATGTGAAAGACCATCTCTCACGTTTTACTCTCAATGTGATTAGTCGCATGGTATTGGGGAACAAGTACACAGACATGTCCGAGAGCTCCAATATTGTGTCGCCTCGGGAGTTCAAGAAGATGGTCGCCGAGTGGTTCGTGCTCAACGGGGTTGTAAATATATGTGATTTCGGACCTTGGCTGGATTTTCTCGACTTGCAGGTCATAATTTAGACGGCACAACGTGACTTGATTGATTCGCGAAATGAAATTCGATAATTTCGTGTTATTAATTTTATATGGAGAATTAATCGATATAGTTTCTTTTTAAGATTTTTTAAAGTCAACTGTTGGTGTAAGAATTTACTTATATGCTTATTATTGGATTATTGACATGTGCAAAAATTTAATTTAAACACACATATCATTCACCTAAAGGTGAATGTACATGTTTATTTTTTTTTTTTACTAATATAAATTCCTCCTCTCTTATTGGTCTCTTATAGGGTTACATAAAGAGAATGAAGGCCCTAAGCAAAAAGTTTGATAGGTTCTTGGAGCATGTGTTGGATGAACATGAGGCTAAGAGAGTCGGAGTCAAGGATCGTGAGGCCAAGGATATGGTGGATGTACTATTGCAACATGTGAACGATCCTAATCTTAAGGTGAAGATTGAAAGACATGGGGTCAAGGCCTTGATCCAGGTACAATATTATTAAGTTTTTATCCCTAACTCCTAATCAAATTGTTACTTTGTCTACCCTAAATAAATGATGAAATCACTCTCACGTTTAGATAGATTTTATTTTTTTATATTTTATTTAATTACGAAGCTTTGAATATTTTTTAATCCGAAAAATCTGAAATTTCCACAACATCTAAATATTGACATGTAAATTAACATATAATATTTTTATAATTCTTTAAAACGTAAACAGTATTTGAAATGTTTACGAGAAGCAAAACATTTTTACTCTCACTTAATCCTAAACGAATTTGAAGAAAAGAGTAATGATGATCATGCCCATAAATAGGTGTCTGCATATGTGTTTACGTTGGTTTCCCAATTTTCTTGTTTAAGTATATATTGTCAGGTAAAATTTTGATGACATGAGAAAAATGATATGGTGAAATTTCTTGCAATTTATTCAAAAAGTAAAGTATGACGAATCCTTATTTCATCCATCACACCACACCCGTTGCATTGCTTCAAGACTATTCCAAAAGAATTAATCAAGTTTCATCGTGAAAAAACAAAATTTTCTATGATTCGACATTCCTGAACATTTTTATAATAATATCCGTACTTTCGCACATCAAACAGGACTTGATAGTTGGTGGAACAGATACCTCGGCAATGTCTGTGGAGTGGTCAATGTCTGAACTCCTAAAGAACCATAGGATATACAACGAGGCAACTCGACCATAATCGGAAGGGAGAGATGGGTTCAAGAAGCGGACCTCGTGAACCTACCTTACATAAATGCTATTGTTAAAGAAACGATGAGATTGCACCCATCAGGGGCATTTCTTCCCCCCTCGCTCTGCAAGCCGAGGCTGCAAGGTCGCTGGACACGATATACCCAAGGGCACAAGAGTCGTTATTAGTACATGGAGCATTATGAGAGATCCCGAATATTGGGACAATCCGGAAAAGTTCAGCCCCAAGAGGTTCATTGGGAAAGCGATTGACGTGAAGGGACAAGACTTCGAGCTCTTGCCACTCGGGTCCGGTAGGAGAATGTGTCCGGGTTATAATTTCGGGCTCACAGTGATTCCTACAAGTCTAGCCAATCTCATACATGGGTTCACATGGAAATTGCCCGGGGATATGACAAGGGAGGACCTAAACATGGATGCGATTCCTGGGATATCCACACCAAGGAAAATCCCGCTGGTCGCTGTTGCTGAGCCAAGGCTGCCACTTCATCTTTATTGAATCTGTGTAGTATCTCAAGTTTCGTCTATCATGGCCTTTCTTTTTGCCTTTTGTGTTTTTAATGTTATTGTGGGCATAAAATTGAAAAAATGTCTTCGAGCACTTTCGTGCACCTTCTAAATCGTAAAAAAAAAAAAAAAACACCTTGTATGTGTCTTGAACAAATAATGTATTATTATAAAGATTTCAATATTCTCAATCATACGTATGGATTGCACGTGGTACGAATTAATAATAGAGGCATGAGCGAGCTCAGCTCTATTCAGAGCAATCACTTTTGAGGAGCTTCATGAACTTGTATTTGAAGATTTGTTTCACATATTAGGTCTAAATCTAACTGGCTCGTGTTACCTTTTCGATGATTTCATTGGTATACTAATGGGAGAAAATATTAGGTAGTCCCAACTCCTTCACGTTGGCGTAGTCTCGCTCCAATCAGCAATTGACACGTGGCGCCACGCGGCGCGGGTGGGTCCCACCGACGAAGCCTCTCTCCCCTCCTTTCTTTCTCTCCACTTTTCATCTTTCCCAACTCGAAACTTCTTGTCACAGTAAAACACTAATCGGATCTGCGAAAAAGGAAGGACAAGAAGATGGAAATCAAGAGCATAATTGTTGGAAGATTGCAAGGCTCAGATTCGCCTTAGATCAGATGACAGAAAGGAATCCCACCATGGCTGCAGCCGGTCCCGGCCGCCCCGCCAAGATGCAACCGGTTGTCGGTGCCTGCCCGATTTCACATTCTCTCTCCTTCGTATACGTGCGAATCATCACAGCCTCTTTTATTTGTTACGTATTGTCGTTCTTTTCCACAGTAATTGGTGGAAGAAGAGGATATTGGTGATGAACTTCTGGAAAGTTGCACATCAAGATGATGATGATGAAGACAACGAGGAAAATAAAAGCGAAGCAGATGCATTTCAACCGATCTTTTTCCTTTCTCGGCCTCAGCTTTCTTCCGCTTCTTCTTTTCTTATTTCTTTCCTTTCTTTTGCTTTTGTTTGGTGGTTGAGGAGAACATGTACATAGATATTTAGACATAGATATATGTACAGTTTAACGTTCAGCAAGAAGCCGACAACCCCGACGCAAGCGACCATGTAGGGGTGGCGAAATCATCGGCTCTGCCGTTAACCGAAGAGGGGGGTCACCACCGCTGACGGCAAGTCACCCCGCCTCTTCGGGGGTTAAAGCCCTCGGGTGAGCATGCGGGTTACCCATGAACTGTGGAGACGGAGACTTGGGATGAAACTTGAGGATTTGTTGGGGAAGATGAGCCGTGAAGAGAGAGAGAAAGAGCGAGAGAGTCTCCGTCCGTGGGACCCACCCGCGACACGTGGCACCATGTGTCGATCCCTGAATGGCGCGGGGCTACGCTGACGTGGAGGAGTGGCACCATTCTCTACTAATGGAGGTCGACACCGGGCCTTTGGTGCACGCAATTGAGTCTCGGAAATCCAAGGCAGTGGTCCTTGTTGTAAATATGAATGGCTTCGAATCAAAGAGCAATCAAGTCGAACTTTGAGGCGTGATATCACTTTCCTTAAGGATTTATTTGCCCCACAATTGTTGCTAATGGTCACCAGCAAAATCCTCCAGGATACAACAAAGTCTCAAAATGAGAATACTAGATAAGCAATTCTAGTATTTCTCCAGGGTCTCTACGAAACAAAGAAATGATGACCGTAGCTTTCGAAAGAAGACTTGAAGAAATTGATCTCTCTTTCTTTCTTGCCAAAAACTGACATATATAGAAATCGGTCTTAAAGAACATTGGCAACTCTTCACGAAAGGTTGCAAAGCTAACAAAGATATTCTTTCGGAAGAAGTTGCAAACTGAATATATGCAACCCTTCGGAAAAGATTGAAAACTGAACAAGTATAATCTTCAAAAGTTGTCTTGGAAAGACACATGTAAAATTTGGAATAAAATAAATAAATATATAATTTCGAATTTTCACAATTTCGAAAAATTACTTAATAAACAAAAAACAACCTTTCAAATAATAAAAAAATTAATAAGACAACCTTACGAAATAAGATAAAAATATAAAGGGATTAGTGCTAATTAAACCGCGGCCGCGCAAGCGTGCAAAGTGCTAAGTGCGCCTAATAATCGCGCAATTATTCGCGCACCCGCACGCGGGTATTGTATGGACTAGCACACACCCCATTGTCTTCACTCTAAAGAAGCAGAAGATATTCACGCTTATAAAGTCGCCTACTTTCTCAAAACTTTCCTATGTGGGATAAAGGAAAATGCACTATTTTGTTTGTTTTACAAACAAACAACCAACAATCCCCCATTTTGTTTGTAAAACAAAATACCAACTAAGATTAAAAAAATAAAATAAAAATACAGCCATAATTTCCATGAGATTAATATACATATATAAAGGTCTCTTTCGAGTTAAACCTTTACTTAGTACAAGTACCTCAAGACTCTATCAAAGTGACAAGTAGCTCGGCTTTAAACTTGTACTTTTAAATAATAGAATCGGACATACCGCACATATACTAACCTCTTGTTTCAGCGAGAAGTTCTATATTACTCAGCACTATTATGGCCTTGTGCTTGATCCCGTTTTATGAGCTCTCTAGAAAGCAACCCTAACTTTCGTAAAGCGGCACCACTTCTAAGCTCATATAGGTGAAGTATCTACCATGTGTTTACATTACTATTAACACATTACATATTTGTACAATACTTCATTAAGAATTCAATTCACCCTTGAAACCGTAACAGACGATACCGACTTCTCATATCAAGGCTAGCGTCGGTATCAAACAATCACTTTTCAGTAACTTGTTTTTACCCATTAAACCTTATAACTAGTGATGTTCTAGAAAAAGGTCGGATTACCATTACTGGTGATTTTAATTAAAGGGTTTCAGCCCCATTTCTTGTGAGGTCATTTTTACCATATCTCTTGGTAATGCCTTTGTCAAAGGATCAGCCAAATTATTACTTGACCTCACGTAGACAATTGTTATGGTACCATCTTTAATCAATTGTCTCACAAACTCATGCCTTAGGCTAATATGTCTAGACTTCCCATTATAGGTGCTATTATAAACTCTTGCCAAAGTAGCTTGACTATCACAATGAATAGAGATAGGAGGCATAGGACTAGGCCATAATTTGATATCCAACAACAAATTCCTAATCCATTCGGCCTCTTTCCCAGTTGCCGCTAACGCAATGAATTCGGATTCCATCGTTGAGTGAGTTATACATGTTTGTTTCTTGCTCGCCCAAGAAACAGCACCTCCGCCAAGTGAAAATCCATCCAGAAGTGGAATGTTTATCACCCACACTTGTAATCCAACTAGCATCGGTGTATCCTTCTAATACAGCCGGATAATTATTAAAGAACAGACCTAAATTTTTAGTTCTCTTAAGATAACCAAAAATTCTGGTAATAGCCCTCCAATGTTCTATACTTGGATTACTAGTATACCTACTCAACTTGCACACAGAATGAGCAATATCAGGTCTAGTACAATGCATCGCATACATTAAAGACCCTATAGCACTCGCATATTCAAGTTGTGCTACCGCTCTACCATCATTATAATTTAACTTAATACTGGAATCAAATGGAGTACTTATTTCCTTGAAACCAAGATGCTGAAATTTATTTAGCATTTTTTCAACATAATCACATTGGCTCAAAGAATAACCCCCACCATGCTTTTTAACTTTAATACCTAAGATAGTATCTACTTCACCTAAATCCTTCATTTTAAACATGGAGGTTAGATACTTCTTAGTCTCAACTATTCCAGTCATATTTGTTCCAAAGATAAGCATATCATCAACATACAAGCATACTAAGACACCATAGTCTTTAGTGAATTTAGAGTATATACACTTATCAGCACTATTGTGGATGAAACCATTAGACAATATGACCGAATCAAATTTTTCATGCCACTGCTTAGGAGCTTGCTTAAGCCCGTAAAGAGACTTCAGTCAATTTACATACTTTCCTTTCATTTCCAGGAAGAACGAAACCTTCTGGTTGTTCCATGTAAATTTCCTCATTTAAGTCTCCATTCAAGAAAGCAGTCTTCACATCCATTTGATGAACACAAAGATCATAAATGGAAGCTATAGCAAAAAGAATTCGAATAGAAGTTATACGTGCAACAGGAGCATACGTATCAAAATAATCTATTCCTTCCTTTTGTCTATATCCCTTTGTCACTTGTCTAGCCTTAAAAGCTTGGATAGAACCATCAGAATGATATTTTCTTCTAAAAACCCATTTGCAACCAATAGGCTTGGATCCTTTAGGTAAATCTACTAATACCCAAGTATTATTGGACATAATTGAGTCCATTTCATCATTTACAGCTTCTTTCCAAAAAGAAGCATCTCTAGAAGACATAGCATCAACAAAGCTTTTAGGATCGTCTTCTAAATTTAATACTAAAGGGTATTTATTTACCACGTTATTATCTCTGTATCCTTCAACAAGGAAAACGTGAGTAATATAATCTGGACCTAAATCCTTAGATTTTCTTGCTCTAGAGCTTCTTCTCAATTCAGTCATGTCTCTAGAATCATTTGTTCCTTTCTCGTGAGAATCTACATGAGTTTCTATAGGTCTTGAATTATTTTCAATAATTTCAGAACCTGTAGAACATTTGTTCTCAAAGAATTCAACATCTCTTGATTCTACAATGACATTGAATTCTAAGTCAAGAAGCCTATAAGCTTTACTGTTTTCAGCATATCCAATAAAGACACTTTTGATAGCTCTAGGACGAAGTTTAGTTCTTTTAGGGTCCGGTACTCGGTAGTATGCCAAACACCCCCACACTTTAAGATATGACATGTTTGGTTTTCTACCTTTCCATAATTCATAAGGGCTCACGTTATTTCTCTTAGATGGTATTCTATTATGAATATAACATGCAGTAAGCAATGCTTCTCCCCAAATATTAATTGGTAGCTTTGAATTTGAAAGCATACAATTAACCATTTCTCCGAGAGATCGATTTTTCCTTTCAGCCATACCATTTTGTTGTGAAGTGTATGGTGCGGAAACTTGATGAATAATACCATGTTCTTCACAAAATGAAGAAAATTCATTTAAGAAATATTCTCCACCTCTGTTTGAACGTAGAACTTTGATTTTCCTTTCCAATTGATTTTCTACTTCAGCTTTATATTTCTTGAACATGGTGAATGCTTCATCCTTCGACCTCATGAGATAAACATAAAGATATCTACTGCAATCATCCACAAAGGTAATGAAATACCTTTTACCACCACGAGTTAACATGCCATTGAATTCGCATATATCACTATGCACCAAATCCAACAAATTCGAATTTCTATTAACACCAGGGAATGGTTTCTTTATGAGTTTAAACTTAGCACATATTTCACATTTGTCTAATTCGCCATTAAAATTAATCAAGTCTAACTTTTTCATATTTGTTAAATAGCGAAAATTTATATGTGCTAATCTACTATGCCATAAAGAAGCAGACTCAATAGTATAAGCAGAAGATACGAAAATATTATTGATACTTAGTTGATACATGCCGTCATTGGCATAGCCCTTCCCCACAAACATCCCATTCTTCGACAGGATAACCTTGTCGGATTCAAACAAAATTCGAAAACCCCTCTTACAAAGTAAATCAATTGAAACTAGGTTCTTCCTAATTTCGGGTACATAAAAAACATTAAGAAGAGTAATCTTCTTTCCAGAAGTGAGGTCAAGTTCCACGGTGCCTTTGCCAGCAACCTTTGCAAGAGCATTATTCGCCATCAGGACCTCTTGAGCATTTGTGTCGACAGTCTCTTCAAATTGCTTGAACAAATATTTGTCCTTGCACACATGAACTGTCGCTCCAGAATCTAACCACCAACCGGATTGGACAGTGGCAGAATTGATCTCAGAAATCATAGCCATCGAACCATTGATTTCAGCAATGTTCATATTTGAAAACTTGGTTGAAATCATGGCCAAATAGTTCTCTTCAACCAAATTTGCATCTGTCTTCACCGTTGGAATGTTCTTGTCCTTTGATATGCTCTTGCGGTGAATGCAGTCCTTGGCATAATGTCCCTGTTTGCCACAAACAAAACAACAACCCTTCTTCTTCTTGTGTGTCTTCTTAAATGTATGCCCGTTCTTTACTTTAAAGTTCTGGCCGAATTTTCTTTTTCTTTCCACAGCATTTACCTTGGAATTATACAAAACAGAATTATCACGTGTACGTGACTCTTCCTCAATACGAAGATGTTTCTGTATTTGCTCCAAGGTGAAGTCCTCCGACTTATGCATCAGCCTTTTTCCGTAGTCTTTCCAAGTTGAAGGCAATTTTGCAATAATTGCTCCAACTTGAAAGGTTTCTGGAATTTCAATTTTGAGGGCACGAATTTTGTTGACGAGCACTTGTAATTCGTGGACTTGTTCCAACAAGGGCTTAGTATCAATAAACTTGAAATCGAAATACTTTGCGATTAAATACTTATTGGTACCTTGCTCCTCCGCTTTGTACTTGAATTCCAGTGCGTTCCAAATTTCTCCGGCGACTTCATCTCGGTGAATAAGTCATACAATCTATCGACAGAGTGTATTCGGAATGTGTCCACGACACAAGCAATTCATCCTCCTCACGTTTCCTCTTATCCTTGTTAACCCTTTCAACGGCTTCTGCACTTGGTTGTTCTCCCTCATCAGTAGGCTTTGGATCTTCAATAGGCGCCAATTTTGGATCCAGAATATAGGATATCTTCAGGGCAGTGAGTAGGAACATCATCTTGTCCCTCCAGCGAGCATAGTTGTTCCCATCGAACCGATCCAGTTTGACCATGTCTTGATTCATGATTTTGATTGTCTCCGACTCCATTGTTGAACACAAATAAATCCTTAAGATTGTTGTAAATATGAATGGCTTCGAATCAAAGAGCAATCAAGTCGGACTTTGAGGCGTGATATCACTTTCCTTAAGGATTTATTTGCCCCACAATTGTTGCTAATGGTCACCGCAAAAATCCTCCAGGATACAACAAAGTCTCAAAATGAGAATACTAGATAAAGCAATTCTAAGTATTTCTCCGGGCCTCTACGAAACAAAGAAATGATGACCGTAGTTTTCGAAAGAAGACTTGAAGAAATTGATCTCTCTTTTCTTTCTTGCCAAAAACTGACATATATAGAAATCGGTCTTAAAGAACATTGGCAACTCTTCACGAAAGGTTGCAAAGCTAACAAAGATATTCCTTCGGAAGAAGTTGCAAACTGAATATATGCAACCCTTCGGAAAAGATTGAAAACTGAATAAGTATAATCTTCAAAAGTTGTCTTGGAAAGACACATGTAAAATTCGGAATAAAATAAATAAATATATAATTCCGAATTTTCATAATTTCGAAAAATTACTTAATAAACAAAAAACAACCTTTCAAATAATAAAAAAATTAATAAGACAACCTTACGAAATAAGATAAAAATATAAAGGGATTAGTGCTAATTAAACCGCGGCAACATGCAACGTGCAAAGTGCTAAGTGCGCCTAATTAATCGCACTCCAAGCACGCGGGTATTGTGTGGACTAAAGACACACCCCATTGTCTTCACTCTAAAGAGCTAAGCAAGAAGATATTCACAAAGTTATAAAGTGGCTCACTTTCTCAAAACTTTCCTATGTGGGACAAAGGAAAATGCACTATTTTGTTTGTTTTACAAACAAACAACCAACAGTCCTCCCATAGAACAAACGCAAATTAGTAACTAGAAGTAAAGGAATTAAAAAAAATCGACATAATATAAACTTAGGGAGAAGGAGAACCGATATACATATTTCGCATGAAAATTTAAAGGGATAAGTATATCAGAGGTCTTAAAACTTGTCATGAATGTGCAATTGAGTCATAAAATTTGCAAAATGTGCAATCAAACTTTAAAACTTATAAAATTGGTGCAATCAAGTCATTTTGTTAACTCTGTCTAACTTAATTGATGGGAAGGCTGATGTGGCTTTTTTTATTATTTTCTCCATCATGCGTGGTAGTGACTAGGTAAAAATAATGTTGGTTTAGCCAAATATGATTTTTAATACAAATTTTTTTTGAATTAAATAAAAATAAACTTAGCAATGACGTGGCTAAAATCTTGTGCCAAGCACATCCTTATTCCCTTATTATATTAATACATTGTTTTGGTCGGCACCCGATCAGCTCTACTGCGCCGCTCAAGCTTGACTCCATTTAAGCCGGGCTCCGCTTGCCACTTCGAGGTCAAACTCATTTCTTGGTGTTGAGATCCACTGCACGTCAAAGCTCGACCTTGGGTTTGCGAAGGCTTGGAGAAGAGAAGCGGAAGAGGCGGGCAACGGTATGGCGGATGTTGTGTTTTAAGTTTGAACAATAGAAGAAAGAAGGAAAATAAGAAGAAGATGATTATGGTGATGAACAATATGCGTAAATTGCTATTTTCTCTTATTCTTTATTTATTTTTTCTTTTTTAAAAATTTCATGTTTTTTTATTTGATGTGGCGATTGGTAGGTGCCACACCAGCGGCGCGTACCTTAAGAAAGTCTCAAATAATACATTTTCCGCTAGTAAATTTGGACGGAATTAAAAAAAAATTAGTTAATGATATCAATTTGACAAATTTTAGAATTTAATTACACTTTTCGAAAATTTTAGGACTCAATTACATTATCTTAATAAATTTTATGAATTTCAGTGCACTTATCCCGTTATTCTTAACAATATTGTTCTCCGATGACATCAAAACAAGATGCCTCCTTGAATTACATTTTTTTTTTTTGGTGATTTTCCTTTTCGAATACGGAGAATCCGGTCAATACTTGCGGAACCAGAAACAAAAAAAGCCCTCAACATTCGGGCATCGTCACTAATCCCTGTCGCTATCATCACGGAGACCATCAAAGCTGTCTCCTATGAATCTATCGAAAAAAAAAGAGCCCCGTCCAATCACCAGTTTCCCCAAAATTGACAAAATCTACGAAAGCGAAGATTCCTCCGACCGACAGGGTCAACTCCGTCTTTTCATTGAGCTCCTCAAATTACTGTTTTGTTCGTAATATTTATTTTTTGGATAATAACACAAATGATCAAAATATAATCCCTAAACTTTTAATTTATTCAATATGATTCATGAACTTTCATCTAATATACAATGTCATCCCTAAATTTTTTATTTGTTCAATGTAGTCTTTAAATTTTTGATACATATTTAAGTGAGTCCATAAACTATTAATGTTATCCTTAAGTTAATTCAAGTTCAGGAATTAGATTGAACATGTATCAAAAGCTCAAGAATCATATTGGACAAATCGAAAGTTCAGGGACGAAGTTGCACATCGGATTAAAGTTTATGGACTTTATTGAAAAAATTAAAAGTTTATGAACCACATTATATATTGGGCCAAACTTTAACGACCATTTGTGTCATTTACGGCAATTTTTTCTCTAGGAAACTAAAACTATAAATAAGCCCCAAAATCCGAGGCCTCCCCACAACACAAACCCTACTCTCTCTCTGCAGCGCACAATTTGCCATAAACCCTAGTCGTCCAGGCAACCCGCACGAATTCGAAGTTGTCGCTCAATTGATCTGAATTTCAATTAGGTAAAAGCACTCCTCGATCCGTCTCCCACGCCTTCGTCTTCTCGCGCCGTCGAGCGCCGGAAGTTCAAATTTTTCCTGGGATTTCTCAGCTCATCAGCTTGAAGTAAAAGAGGACATCGAAGGGAAAAAAAAAAGCCCTTTCTTTTTTTCTCACCCGTTTCTGGTTATGAAGTTGTGAGGGGTTTCCATTTTTGGGAATGGACGATCTCGAGAGGGCGATCATCGTCAGTTTCGACGAGTCGGGCGGCGTCGATTCGGTGCTGAAATCGCAGGCGATCGGTTTCTGCCTGCAAATCAAGGAGGCCCCGACCATATGCAGGCTGTGCGTGGAGAAGTTGCGGTTTTGCCAGATTGTTCAAGTTCAGTTCTGGTGTCTCCAGACTCTGCACGAGGCTATCCGCGTTAAGTACGCTTCGATAAGCTCGGGAGAGAAGGAATTCATTAGGAAATCAGTGTTTTCCATCGCTTGTTATGATGAGGAGGGTGGCGGCGTATTGGCGGGTCCTGCATTTATTAAGAATAAGCTTGCCCAAGTGATTGTCACTTTGATTTACTTTGAGTACCCCTTAATTTGGTCCTCTGTGTTCGTCGACTTCTTGGCCCACCTGAGCAAAGGGGGAGTTGTGATCGACATGTTCTGTCGCGTTTTGAATGCTCTGGACGACGAATTGATTAGTTTGGATTACCCGCGCAGTAACGAAGAAGTGGCCGTTGCTGCGCAGGTTAAGGATGCGATGAGGCAGCAGTGTGTGCCTCAGATTGTCAGAGCTTGTTATGACGTTGTGTCCATGTATAGAAATTCTGATAGCGAAATATGTGCCACTGTTTTAGATACTCTGAGAAGGTACATTTCCTGGATTGATATCGGCTTGATCGCTAATGATGTTTTCCTTCCCTTTTTGTTCGAGTTGATGTTGTTTGACGGGATATCAGAGCAATTCCGCGGGGCTGCGGCCGGATGTGTGTTGGCCGTTGTTTCTAAACGGATGGATCCACAATCAAAATTGTCTCTGTTGAAGAATGTTCAGATAAGTCGTGTTTTTGGTTTGGTATCGGATGATAGCGACTCTGAGTTGGCATCGAGAGTTGCTTCCCTGCTTACGGGATATGCTGTGGAAGTTTTGGAGTGCTCTAAAAGGTTGACTGAGGATACAAAGCAAACTTCATTTGAGCTTTTGGATGAGGTATTGCCCTCTGTTTTTTACGTAATGCAGAATTGTGAGGTTGATACAGCATTCAGCATCGTGCAATTCTTTTCGGGTTATGTTTCTGCTATGAAGAGCCTTTCTCCATTGACGGAAAAACGACTTTATCATGTGAGTCAAATTTTGGAAGTGATCCGTTCTCAGATCCGTTATGATCCTATGTACCGGGATAATCTTGACACATTGGACAAGATTGGGAGAGAGGAAGAAGATAGGATGATGGAATACAGGAAAGACTTCTTTGTACTACTTCGAAACATTGGAAGAGTAGCACCTGATATTACCCAGGCATTTATTAGAAACTCATTGGATGCTGCTGTCACCTCTTCCGGTGGGAATATTGAAGAAGTGGAAGCTGCTCTTTCCCTTCTCTATGCTCTTGGAGAGTCATTAAGTGATGAAACGATTAGAAGTGGGAGAGGACTTTTGAGTGACTTGGTGCCTATGCTTTTGGCTAGTAGATTCGCATGCCATTCGAATAGGGTAGTTGCACTTGTTTATTTGGATACTATTACGAGATATGCAAAGTTTGTCCAGGAATATACCCAGTATATACCCATGTTACTGGCTGCTTTTCTCGATGAAAGAGGTATACATCACCCAAACATCAATGTGAGTCGAAGGGCAAGTTACCTCTTTATGAGAGTCGTGAAGTCGTTGAAATCGAATCTTGTGCCCTTCATAGAGACTATACTGCAGGTAGTGGACTCAACCTCCCATTTCTCCTTTGGAATTATTCTCATTTTATTATTGCCACACGTAGTTGGCAATTCCCCTTTCTCTGTTCTTTTTTTTTTTTTTGAGGTTTTCATTTGTTGACAGAGCTTGCAAGATACGGTAGCTCAATTTACAAATGTTGATTATACCTCAAAAGCACTTTCTGGTGCTGAAGATGGCAGTCACATTTTTGAGGTAGTTGTTCTGTCTCGACATTTTCTATTATGTGAAGATATATGCACAGATGCTCTTTAGATGTGCTTGACTCGGGGGAAATATACCCACCACTTTTCGTGTTCTTATTTCGACAAGAAATTTCACAGGCAATCGGTATATTGATTGGGATGGAAGATGTGCCTCTGGAAAGACAATCTGGTTATCTCTCTTCACTGCTGATTCCTCTTTGTCATCAGGTTATTTTCATAAGCTCTATTGAGGAGCTCCCTCCCATTCTTCTCCAGCTGTAGTTCTCCTTATTTATTAGTTTGTAATTGGCCTTTGAACATGTTATGTGATGATCCAGGTTGAGGATTTGCTGTTGAATTCCAAAATACTGACTATGGAAGAGGCACCTGGGAAAATTGCCACTATTCAGCAAGTTATTATGGCTATAAATGCCCTTAGTAAGGTCTTTATTTCTTTTTCGACCTCCTGATTTCAACTATCAAATCAATTCCCTCGCTTTGCAAAACCTCAGGGTATTTTTTATATTCTCATCTTGATTAAAAAATCTGCTAGTTTGTTTGGATAGCCTGGATTGAAAATGTCAATATTCTTTCATCATTTCTACTTCCCTCCTATATTCCGAACTTATTTTCAGTGAATTTGAGCAAGCATTTAAGCTTTATAGCTTCTCTCTTCGGTGATATTGGGATTTTCCTTAATTTGGAGTGGTCAATTTCAGGGCTTTAGCGAGCGCCTTGTGACCGCTAGTCGGCCCGGAATCGGTCTCATGTTCAAAAGGGTAGGTTGTATTGTATATCTTCTCTTCTGCATTGTGTGTCCATTGCCGTATCCCATACATGATGCCGAAATATTCTTATGTTAATGGTTAGAGGTGTTTCAGGACTTTAGGATAGGTCCCACTTTTCTTTTCTTGTTTTTATATGTATATTGTTGGATGGAAGCGGGACTGAACATTGTACTTCCCAATCTTTATATTGCAGTGGGCTATTTATCTGCGTGTAAATTTTTCTGTACCTTCTTATAGAAGATTATGGTTTAATAAAAGACCTCAACATGGCTGAATATGATAGTCACTAAGTCCGATGTACTTTAGGCTGCATCCCAACCCATATATTGATGGCCTGTCTTTGGCTGGAAACTCACATATTGATGACGTGCTGAACACAGACATTTATGTGACCTTTTCTTTTGGGTATCAGATATATATTTCCACTTGAAATGCATTAGCACAGACAGGATCATGTATATTTGATATAAACAATATAACTTGTTTTGCTCTATGTCAATCCAGACATTGGATGTTCTCCTCCAAATTCTTGTCGTATATCCAAAGATAGAGCCTTTGCGGTCTAAGGTAAGAATGAAAAGTACAGGTGAAATATGCTTTTTTCATCAGGTGAAACAAACATGATGCAATTGTTCGTTCTTACTCAGGTTATGTCATTCATTCACCGCATGGTGGATACCCTTGGAGCATCCGTTTTCCCTTATCTTCCGAAGGCATTGGAACAGTTGCTTGCTGAAATTGAGGTACCAAATATTTTCTATGGGCTGGTCTTTTTTGTTTGCTTTTATTTGAATGGAGAACGTCATTGTGGTTTGTGGAATTTCTTCATAATTAAAACCTCGAGTGAGCTTGCATAGGGTGGCCATTGAGCTAGGTGATATAATTATAACTGCAAATTGGTAAGTTACAGATTCATTGGGTCTCCACAAAATAGTTAACTTAATGCATTTGCCTAATGACTAAGAGCTCCCCTAGGTTGAGTTGTCATGGGAAATTTTACTGAAATTAGATTTATTCACGAGAGAACTGACTTTGGTCGAACACTTTGTATGACTGGTTTAGTTCCTGCTGGATTCTTTGCAGTATCATTTTCAGGATACTTTTCTTTTATCTGTTTTATTAGCTGTTCTCTTTAAAGGGGTCCGTTACAGTAGCTTCATCAAGTGGGTGGCCCAAACCTTTTGATGGATAAATGGAAACATCTCTCATGCTTTTCTACAGATTGTGGAGACATGAGTTACTTCATTGTTGGCGCACACGGAGATTTGTTTGAATTAGATTGGGTTCATGTGTGATATGAGAATCCCTTGCTTCTCCATGGGGATTATTATTTCATGTGTCTTAGTGCCTCAAACATGGCACAGGCTTGTGAAATCAGCTTGGAACCATCTCCATTATGTTTGCTTTGTGTTTTGTTGGTTTGTTTGTTTCCCAGAAGAACCTTCTTTGTCTGGGGTCTGAAGGTCAGCTCGAGGTGATCTAAGCATGATCTATTGATTTGACTGCCTTAAAGCTATGCTATATTTGTAACGGGGTTTGCATGGTTTTCTTACCAAGGAGCCCAAGAACCCTAAATCTGCACTTTCAAAACAAAGTTTGGAAAATTGCTGGTTTTTCCTTTGTTTTTTCAGGTGAACCTGAAGTTATATGAACTGAATTGGATTGGGTAACCAGTAATTGGGTTGCATTTGGCCTCCTGGAAGTTGGAACAATTATTCAGATATCCACTGTTTTTCTCATGTAAAGTTTGGCGACTATAGTAGCATGAAAAAATGGAAATCTTAATATCCAGTTCTATCTGGTGTTTGGCTTATATCATATGTGTGCTTGATTACTCTTTTTTCATTGAAAATGACAACGTCACTAACTTTGCAGAAAAATTACCATGCGTGTAAATAGTTTCTTCTATGGGAGATCATGTAATTGGTCCATAACCAGGGATCTGATCACTTTTTGGTGGTTGGTTAATGACGGTACCCCCACAGAAATCTGGGAGCTGTCAGAAACGGAATAATTTGTTTCAGGTTGCCACCAAGCTTGGCGACCTGACCACTTTTTGTCAAAGAAAAGACTAGTGGCCGCATATAAGCAATTTGAGAATAGGTGCAGTCACTGACTGGCCTGAGGCATAACCTTTAGCTCCAGGCTGGTGGAGGGAAAGAGAGAGGATTATCTATGCATACAATACGATAGTACTACACATAAATAGAAGATCTCGCGTCATTAAGTGTGCTGTTTATATGGCAATTGTGATTGGACAATGTGCGTGATTATACTGTCACTATGGAACAGTTAAGTTCCCCAAGTTTTCAGTTTGAATTGGTTTGTGGACCCTTTTTTTACAGTTAACATTCGTAACATTTTTCCTCCATATAGATTTCTCCTATCAGACTTTTTGTCCACTCTGGGCTATATATTTTATTAGGCCTATATATGGGCTACATCCACCCTTTTAGTATGTCCAGCATTCACCAGACACTGGATAGGATTTTAGAGATGATATATCTGATTCGCGAGGGACTATCTATATAACATAGCAGAAAGAAAAGAAGAGACTTTGTTCTTAATTTGGCCAGCCTTGTGGTCAAGTGAGCCTGCTTACAATAAGTAGTTTCCACTTGCTTATGCATTCCTAGTGAACATGGTTCATCTATTCAAGTTTGGGAGTTAGTCATTTCTTTGTCATTCTCAGATGGTTGATTTTAGTCTGATTTATTTTGCAGCCTAAGGAGATGGCTAGTTTTCTTTTGTTACTTAATCAAATAATTTGCAAGTTCAACAACCTGGCACATGATGTACTTGAGGAGTTGTTTCCTGCCATTACTGGGAGGATATTCAGCATCATCCCAAGGGAAGCAATTACATCAGGCCCCGGCGCCAACACTGAGGTAGGGAGACGCATCACCTTCTGAGATTTTATGGATGTTATGCTCAGTGACATAGAACAGTCACAATCGCTATACAATTTATTTGGACTTCAAACCTGACAGTTTTAGCAGGTATACTTCTGTAGTGATTAATTTCTTCATGTTCTGCACCCCCTTAAGTTTGCAACGGTAGAATCTATTATTTTGGGGGACAGGGCAAAACTTGCAGTTAGTTCAGCAATTATAAGTGCATCGCCTTTGGAAACTCCTGCACTTTGCATGGCGAGCGAAAGGTCTTTGAAATGTGGAATGATCCTCTTTGTTGAGTAATGTCCTAAGTAAATTCAGCGCAATGCCATGGTAAAAGGAAAAAGGTAGTAAAAAGAGAATATTAAGAGGATTTCCTTTTTGGGACAAATTAGTTGTTCCATAAGGGACATCCCTTTGAAAGATTGGATACTAGTTGAAATTGTTCTGCACTGACATCTCTCTCTCTCTCTCTCTCTCTCTCTCTCTCTCTCTCTCTCAGGAAATCAGGGAAATTCAAGAGCTTCAGCAGACTTTGTATACCTTTCTCTATGATATTGCTACACATGATCTCTCTTCAGTTTTCCTTTCACCCAAAAGTCGCCATTACTTGGATCAACTGATGCAGTTGCTACTCGACACAGCTTGTAATCATAAGGACATTCTTGTGAGAAAGGTATGTGACGTAATCTTATATCCAACTTAAGCTCTCGTATCCACAGAAAATGTGGAGTGGAGACATTGAACTTCAAAATTCTGATCTATGGTTCAGTAAATAGAATCACGGTCAATGGGGCCATGACTCAATTCAAGTGCGTTTTGCTTGTGTTTGTAGGCATGTGTGCAGATCTTCATCAGACTTATTAAAGATTGGTGCAGCAGGCCTCATGAGGAAAAGGTTCTTACACCATTTCTGCCAGTTTTATGCTTGCCATATCATCTTTGGCGAGTGTGCACATTGATCTAATGCATGTTTTCTTTTTCAGGTTCCTGGTTTTCAAAAGTTCATGATTGAGGGTTTTGCGACCAACTGTTGCTTGTACAGCGTACTTGACAGATCTTTCGAGTTCCGAGATGCAAATACTGTAAGCTAATGATATTGTTGTTTCTTTTTTATGTTTTGCCATTTCTTTCTAGGGAAAATTCATGGCGATCACTGAGTTCATATGCAAATGTCAAGCTACTCTATTTATTTTCCTGGAGCAATAATAGTTACATAAAGGGATTGAATTACAAATGGATATATTAGGTCTTACCTGTTGTGACCACTTGCCTTTAATAATTTTATGCTCACTAAAAATGGGATCATTGATAAAGCTTTTAAGACATGCCCTTTTAGTTACTTTTACGCTAGCAACTTTTGATAGGTTGTTTATTTGGCAGCTCATTTTGTTTGGAGAAATTGTGTTGGCTCAGAAAATCATGTATGAGAAGTTTGGAGATGATTTCCTCCTAAATTTTCTATCAAAAGGTTTTATGACTACACACTGCCCTCAACATTTGGTGGAACAGTATTGTCAAAAGTTGCAGGTGAGGAATCTTATTCAGTATTATTAACAGATCGTACTGGAAATTATATAAGTCGTCCACTTTAATGTCTGTATCTTTTTGTGAATGCGAAGCTGTTTCCATTACCTCCATGTTCTATTTCCTTATTCAAATTTGTGACTGTTTTGTGGCCATCTAAGATTTGTTGTGCCAAAAGTTGCAATGGTTTGCAGTTCATTTTAATTTCACCTCAAAACTTATGCATTATGATGATAGTTTTTTTTTTACCTAGAAAATAGGCAGGATTATCAGCATTCCAATATAAATACTCAGACATAAAGCTGGTGTATTGCAGACTATCCGTGGTGGAAGAACCAAAAGCACTCATTGTGCTTATTATTGATTAAGAAAAACAAACTTTCTTGATGCATTAGATGTCTCTACTTTAATTCTAGTGCATGAGAAGAAGAGAGAACATCGAGGGAGGTAATTTGGATTCCCATGTTATTGGGGCTATGTTATTGATAGGTTGAATTGAAGCATCTCTTGCACAATGAGGATTCGTTAATTGCTATCCCTTAGGCACACTGGACAAGGTCAATTAGCTGAGCTATTTCCCTGTTTAACAGAGACTACAAAATGTAGGCCATGGTTGAGGAAGCCCTGGTAGCTGATGTGTAGTCAAATTTCCTTTTCGATACTCCATGAGTAAAGTCATGCCTTTACAGGATGCACTGTGTGTTAGCAAGGATGATTTTGCCACATTTTGTATTTGGAGAGCCAAAGCTATCACTGATCAATGTTCACTTTTAGAGTCTCGTTTTAAATGAAATTCTTCGAGGACAGAGCTTGAATTTTTATGGCGGTACCTAGGAAAGTGGGCATGTGCTGTCACTCAGTAGTGACACGATTGAATGATCTGACTTGTCCACTAGTGGGGTCCCACAGATTTTGTAGTTCCTATGGGGTGGGGAGGATTGGGTCAGTCCATGGATTTTCTTCCCTTTTACCATATTTCACTCAAAAGGGTTGAAGGGAAATAGTGCATCAAGCTGTTCGCAAGGGCCTACTTAATCCTCTTCCTCAGGGATCCCAGATGCGGGAACCCTAAGAGAGACGCATCAATTAATTGTGTCAGTCGTGCCAGTCGTGATTAAGCTGGCATTTCGCTACCCGGTGATATTACATGTTATTCAATGCCTCATGTGTAATTTGATTATTGTGGCACTAACTTCATTTTATGCAAAAAGATAGAGGGTTTCGGGATTTCCCTTGATGATATGCATGTATAGATAGCTTTTAGTAGAGGCCACTGCTTACTGATTGGAATTTCCTGATATAGTCTGCTTTCTGCTCACCAACTATTTTGTCTCTTTTTTCAGGGCAGTGACATAAAGTCTTTGAAATCATCCTACCGCTCCCTCATCGAGAACTTAAGACATCAACAGAATGGAAGTCTTGTTTTCAGATAGCATTACCATGGCTAGAGATATCGGTGGCTCCTCAATCATTATTTCCATACGCTGCCCTTTGATGTGGCAATACAATTTTGCCTGAGGTTGGACTGAACGTGGCTGTTCATGAACCTTGTCCGGTTTTCTCTAACTGGAGATGGTGCATATTGCGGCTTCTCTACGTTGTGTATAGCTTTTGCTGTGACAACTTCATGACAATGAGGTATACACTCAGGGTTTGCTTCAAATTGGTAGTTTCCCATAAACTGAAGAATGAGGAGAGACTAATATGGTCGTTTCACTCTATTTTGAACAGTTTGTACATATACGGGAGCACTACCTGAAGGGTGTATTCATCAATGTTGAGCTTTTGAGCTGTGAGATGAAGATCAATTTCTTTGGCAATTCTTTCTATTAGTGATCAAAATTCAAGTTTCTTGTATCAAATTCATTCCGACTTAATGAAAGAAAGAGAGTGAGCATCTTTTGGTTCTTTGTCGAAATCATTGTAGGCTACCATCAGTGATAAGATGTTGTTCCCCAGCTTATTGCTCTTTGGCAATTCGCCATACATAGTGAATCTACTTTGATTTGTTGAAAAGATGGGCTTGAAGACGATAAGATAGTGCTTTCCTTGATCAGGACTTTGCTATTAGATTATTGGTTTTAGGTGTGCAATCTAAGAACATTCTGGTTTTTGTACTCATTTGAGAGTCAGGGTAGCTATGGAGAAGCTGATCGCTTTAAAGAGGAGAGGACGGATAATGCTTAGGCTGGACTGTCGGGCTTGCTTAATTTAAGGTTGAAAAAAACTAGAATTTTATGCTGTCATCCATAAAAACTGAGATGATATAGAACTATAGTACACTTCATTTGTTGAACATACATTTCCTTTAGTTCAAGACAGCATGTTAAGCATCTCACTTGTTGGCATCTACAATGGTCTCTAAAATAATCAATCTAAATATTGAACATGATAATCTAATGGCACTATGATAAACATCAATAAAGTTCAGTAACAGAACAATGTATCTACAATGTAAGAGCATATTTTCATCTTCTTGTGGCCCCAAGAAGGAAACAGGCTGAAATAGTCATTAGGGGATTCTCTAAATTTGCATCTTCGTCCTACCAATTTATAGGCACGCATGTAATATTTCTTTGGATTAGAAACGGGTATCAGAAATGGAAAAAAAAAATAGCTTTTAGAACATTATCAAATGCTTTCTCAATCGCAGCTGCGAGAATTTTCTCTTTGGTTCGAGGACTTTCAGAGGTGTGAACTTTATTTGATGGGTTGGAAAAGTGGGGATGCTATTCTTACTAATCCATCCGATGCATCTCTCAGAAGGAACCGCTTGATGTAAACAATTGGGTCAATTGCTATGTCCTATTGTGTCCTAATTTGTGGCATGTTGTATTAGGCTATGCCAGCTATGTTCCTCACCAGTATACAGTGATACACCCCTCTATTCGGACAGACATTAGCGGATCTGACGAACTGTTTATGGGAATTGTGTTTTATGTCACGTGAATTTGACTAATTGTTAGCGGAAAAGTGTACCATAACTTCTAAAACCTTGCACGGAATACAATTAAATCATAAACTTTTTAATTGGTTGGATTAGGTACGAAACTTTTTCCAAAAAAATGAAATCAAGTCATTTCAATGAACACTCTCTACAATTGCCCGTGTGGCTTTTTTAATATTTCACTTTTCAACGAAATTTTTTTTTATTTAATCACACTTTCCGATAATATTTACTGGAACCAATTGAAAGGATTAATGCTCACTTGCATTCCCATTAGGTTTAGTTCTTGCAGTGCTATTTTCACCTTTATATGATGTACTATGCTAATTGCCATATTGTAGCTTCTAAGGTTGCGTGTGCTGTCCTGGGAAACTTCTCAGAAATTAAGTTGACCTGAAGTCTCTTTTGTGGGGTGAAGCTCCGGGCACCTATGTTTTGTCATATGAGGGATGTGAATCCGCTAATCCAGCTATTACTGTTTGGACAGATATGGTGGACTAAATTGCAGAGAAACTTGGTGATAGTTTAGAGTAATCTAAGGATGCGAATGGTAACCATTCTGCTCCAGAAATCAAATTCTTGCCAGAAATTGATTTCTGAAGGAGAAATCTGTTTGGTAAAACATGATTAATTCTGCTCCAGAAATTGATTTCTGGAATAGAAATCTGTTTTGATTTGTTGATTTTTTTTGCACCTAAAAAAATTAAAATTTTACTCAAAGTGGGTGGCCACATGTATTATAAGCCTTTCTGTAAAATTTTGAAATTTTTGATTTTTTTTGGCACCTAAAAAAATTTAAATTTCACTCAAAGTGGATGGCCACATGTATTTTAAGCCATTTTGTGAAGTTTTGAATTTTTTTATTTTTTTATTTTTTTGGACACCTCAAAAAATTTAAATTTTACTCAAAGTGGGTGGCTACAGATATTCTAAGCCATTCTGTGAAGTTTTGAAATTATTTATTTATTTTTTAATTTTTTGGGCACCTCAAAAAAATTAAATTTCACTCAAAGTGGGTGGCCACAGGTATTTTAAGCCATTTTGTGAAGTTTTGAAAATTTTTATTTTTTTATTTTTTTATTTTTTTTTTGGGCACCTCAAAAAATTAAAATTTCATTCAAAGTAGGTGGCCACATGTATTTTAAGCCATTTTGTGAAGTTTTGAAATTTTTGATTTTTTTTGGGCACCTCAAAAAATTTAAATTTCACTCAAAGTGGGTGGCCACATGTATTTTAAGCTATTTTGTGAAGTTTTGAAATTTTTTATTTTTTTTTATTTTTTAAAAAAAAATTCACCAAATTTCATATTTTCCCGAAATCTGACTTTTTTTTATTTTCTGGAAATTTTTATGAATTTTTCTAGAATTTTTCAATTTTTATGCATTTTCTGAAAAAAAAAAATTTGTGAGAAAATAGGGAGAATGCATTCCGGAATCAAGAAGCTACAAAAACTAGCTTCTTTTTTTTGGCCCAAAACACATTCTGGAAGCAAAAACTCATTCTGGAACAAAAAAAAGAATGTATTTTTATCAAACGCGTTTTTGCTCCGGAATGCAAAAATTCCTCCGGAATGCATTCCGGAAATTTTTTAACAAAGAAATTTCTGTTCCGGAATGCATTCTGGAGCAGAAATTTTGCTCCAGAATGGATTCCATGCGCGTCCTAAAAGTATGAAAAGTTCTAGGAAATTTACCAATTTTTGCTGGACTTTCTGCCCTTATAGCCCGTCAAGAGCAAATGTTGATCTTTTGAAGGCAAGATAGGCTTGACTTGAGGCCGAGTTCATTCAGAAAATTAGAAGATGGGCTTGACTTGACGCCAAGTTCATTCAGAAAATGGAAATCGAGAGTTCAAACACTGTCCACCGGCACGTTTCTGTTGACCACCTAGTGCTCGGCAACTTGGCTAAGTTCTACAAAACCTAGAGCCAAGTTCAGACTTCCCCCGTTGAACTCGAGTCAATTGATCCTGTCCTTTCCCCGCGACATCTTCCCAGAAACTTCGCAGTGCCAACGTTGTTAAGGGGGACTTCATCGTTAAGGAACCTTGAGAATACTATGTAGATAAAGGGATGATGACACAAATGATTTATGAACTTTGGCCTAATATGCAATGCGATCTTTAAACTTTTAATTTATTCAATGCGATCCCTGAACTTTAGCCCAATGTGGTCTCTGATATATTATTTTGTTAAAAATGGTCCCTGAACTTTTGATACTTGTTCAAACTAGTTCTTGAATTATATAAAAATATTCAATATTGTCCTTCCATTAATTTAAGTTTAGAGACAAAATTGAATATTTTCATATAATTTAGGGATTAGTTTGAGCATGTACCCAAAATTCAGGGACCACTGAACAAATTAAAAATTCAGGAACCACATTGAACAAATGAAAAGTTCATTGACCTTTTATGTCATTTTTCCAAAGATAAAAAAAAAAAAAAAGGAAGAGATAGATTGTCTTCATGCCCAGGCACTTCATATCAACTTGCTTCTAGAATTTATAAGCGAACGTACTAAAAAATATTGCTCCGCCGTGTTCTGCAGATATTACGCCAATTTATATTCAGTACAAGTTGGTCAAAGCATAAGCATTCGATACCATAACTTTCTTTGGGTTACATGATACAAGAACTTCTATCGTTGCAGTGAAGATTCATTAATGCAAAGAATGAATTCCTCACAATTAAATGCACTTTCTGGTTAGCAAATGAAAGTGTATGTGAGAAATGATCCTCCATAAAGATCAATCAGGGTTATTTCTATTAGAGAAAATTAGTCGTCTTTTCATGTAGTGCTGATGTAATATTCTGAATCAGCTTTTGCACGTCAAGATTAAGTCTACCTTCTGCATAATTCAAAGTTAATTGGCACGGACTGACTTATCCAAATCATTGAAAAAGAACGGCACGTGAACTTACCAAGAAATATCAGCTGAAAACATCATTTAAGTTAAATAAAATAAAGCACACAGAAATCTAACTTTTTGCTTCTGGAAAGCAAGGAAATGAAAGGACGGACGTAACTTGATTCTCCATCTGTACGTGTATTCCATGTCCCAGGATTTCCGCTGCTGATTTTTCAAAGTCAAAGAGGGGCAATTGTTCCCTTGCTAAATGAAGAGCATGCATGAATGGATTAACATTACATGAAAACCACACGAATATCACTTTTATTGTTCACATCTGATGGAGATTTCCATGTTGAGATTGCAGACTTTTTTTTAGGCAGCAAGGAAAAGAATGTGTGGTTTCGAAATGATTAGGTCATGGGCTCCCTCTCCAAGTCATGGAATATCAGACAGATCAAGTACACAATCTTAGAAGGAAAATTCAAAAATTCTCATCAAGTGAGATCGGTCTAATTCCACTAGATTTGGCTAATGATGTAGGGAAAAAAGAGATCAGATTGATTTAGTTTACGTTGAAAGGGGAAAAATGACTGTCGCTTGATTTTCTCTGTGCATTTGAACTTGTCTAATGTCTATGCCAATATGAAAACTCTTCACCTAACTTTTGGTTTCCGTCACAGCAAGATTAGGCTGAAAGAGACAGAACAAAAGACAAGACTTTTGATTACATCAGACAACGTTAAGTATAATTCAAGTTGCTCTGTACAGAAATAATTACAGACCTTTCTGAAAATTTCTGTTGTTAATCTCTCTCTATCATCACACACATCAACTGACCATTGAAGAAGGGCTTGGAGTTTTTCTTTTTTCTTTAAGGTCCTTGTTGTTGACTTTGGAACAATTCATTGTGGGAAGAGCAAATGAATGTTTGCTGATAAGGGAAACTAAAGTGGTTGGTTAGGATTACGTCTAGGACTATGTTTGATTAGTCTGCAAATTAGCTCCGGACCCCACTTTTTGTTTTTCAACTTTTCTTAATTGAGGATCCAATATCTTCTCTTGACTGTGTGAAATCTCTATATATAAACCTTATCACTTGAACCCTACTTTCCTCAGAAAAACTATGGCTCTCAAGAGGCTTCCGTGGGACTGTGTTGTCCCTGGTTGTTTCAAGGCTCAAACCACATCCACTCAGTACAAAAGCCGTATCTCCAAGCAAGCCTCTTTTCAGAGATTGTCACTCTCCGATGTTAGCAATCATGGTTCGCAAATCTCAATGAATGATCTATCCAGTTCCCTGGTGGGGTCCAACCTTCATATCTTCACGCTCGTCGAGCTGAAGACGGTAACTCACAACTTCTCGAAGAGCAATTACCTCGGTGAAGGCGGGTTTGGGGTAGTGTACAAGGGCATGATAGATGACGGCCTGAGGCCAAAGTTGAAGGCTCAAGTGGTGGCGGTTAAGATGCTGGATTTAGATGGCACACAAGGTCATAGGGAGTGGCTGGTAAGTCGCTTTAGTCATATCGTCTCGTTAGCTGATATACCCACATTTAAGTTGTGCTTCACAAATTAAATGAATTGGGACTGTATTTCTTCTGTGTACTTTCTTTAGGCTGAAGTTATATTTCTCGGGCAACTAAGGCATCCTCATCTCGTCAACTTGATCGGATATTGCTGTGAAGACGAGCATAGGCTTCTAGTGTACCAGTACATGGAGCGGGGAAACTTAGAAGACCAACTATTTAACAGTAACCATATTATCTTCACTACTGCAAATTTCACTTTTTTCGCATGAGACCCCAGAAAGATGACTGTCAGCTACTGAATGTTTATAACCTTGATATCACGTAAGTTTGGTTACATAACATGTTCTTATTGCTTTATGATTTATGCAGGGTACTCTTTGGCCTTGCCTTGGCTAACCAGAATAAAAATTGCGATTGGAGCTGCCAAAGGCGTGGCTTTCCTCCACGAAGGAGAGAAACCGGTAATTTACCGCGACTTCAAGGCTTCAAACGTGTTGTTGGACTCTGTAATGTTCTATTCCCTCTGATTTCTGTTCACCAATTGGTGTGACGCTTCACTACTTGATATCCTATATTGGTGATATACATCCTGATAGTGTCATTGATTTGGCATTTCAATTTAGGATTACAATGCCAAGCTCTCAGACTTTGGGCTAGCAGTGGACGGTCCTCTAGGCGACAATACACATGTCACGGCACGAGTCATGGGCACCCGAGGTTACGCAGCCCCAGAATACATTTCTACAGGTGATGATTTATCTGTTCATTTGTGGCATTTCATCGAGCACACACCCAATTCATTTTTTTCTCCAACGCTGCCGATACATAAACTTATGTTTGCTCAATAAATATTTTCAGGCCATTTGACGACAATGAGTGATGTGTACAGCTTCGGAGTAGTACTTTTGGAGCTGATAACAGGTCGACGGTCAGTCGACAAGAGCCGTCCGACCGGAGAGAAAGACTTGGTGAATTGGGCCAGGCCAACGTTGAAAGACACCCACAAATTAGACAAGATAATCGACCCGAGACTCGAAGGTCTGTACTCGACCGAGGGAGCCAAAAGGGCAGTCCTGTTGGCTCATCAGTGCCTCAATCAAAACCCCAAGTGCCGGCCCAGTATGCAAACGGTGGTCAAGACATTGGAGACAATTATGGACTTAGATGACATCCCTGTCAGGTCCTTTGTGCACATTGATCCTGCGCTAGACAAAGATGTTAGCGTGAACAATTGTGAAGATGCTGTTGAAGAAGACCAAATTGAACCTGGAAACGAAAACAGAGTCGAAGAGAAGGAGGTGGAAATAAAGAATATGAAAGGTCACTGCCGGCAAAAGAGAGCCCATAAGCACAGGCGTCGAACAAGGGCCTCGAGGTCACGCGCCGTCTTCTCAGACACAGCTTTGTATTCTGCTCTTGGGACAAGTTTGTACTGTCCAAAATCCAACAACGAATCAAAGGAAGATATAGAAGATTAGAACACTTCGTTAACGATAGAGTTTCTGCTACCAGATAAGCACAGAAGTTTTTCGATCAAGCTCACCAGTATAGCTTTTTTCTTGGCACACCGTCTAAATTGTTGGCGCACACTTAAGAAATTATCTGAAGCGTGCTCTTGGAAAAGAAATGCCAATGAAATTGACCATCCTCTGGAAAAATTCTTCAGGAAAGTAACAATCCAGTTCGTGCAGGCCAATATGTGGGTTTGCTGCTATACTGACTTTTACTGTAATTAACATAAACAGACTCGCGTTCAAAACTATTGAAGTCATCTCATATCAATTTATTTGTGGAGTTGATCCTCACTTTATACACATGTACACTCTCTTCGGCAACTATACTGAACTTTTAATCTCATACCGATTATTTCGAAACAAACATTCATGACGATTCTTGAATCCTCGCATGACTTTAATCCCAGTGCAGGAACTTCAATACTTCATAAGCATCTTTGAAATAGAGTCCCCGGTCTGGTATCTAGTATGTGGTCACTCCACATGTGAAGACTTCGGAAGGTGGCTGTCGATAAATCTGACACTTGTTCATACCACAAAATTGTCTATGCATTCATAAAATCCCTCGGATTCGCTCCCTGGTCAAAACAACTTCGTATCCATGTCAATAATGCCCCAGTCAAAGACCCAACTATAACGCCGTTGCTCGGCCTAACATTTTTGATTTGGTTCATCTCCAAAGTTGAATAGACAGCTTTGCACACTTAATGGGGTGCAACTGTTGATCCCAGGAAGAAAATTCAGAATGGACTCAATTGCAAGATGATATAACAAGAGTCAAACTAGTTTTGGGATTCGTTTTCGCACCACGAAATGCGATTGGCTCGGTGCACGACGAGTTTAAACTTCATAATCACTGTCCTACACCGAGCACGCTCGAAGTACTAGATTTAGCACGGTAATTTCTCGCCTCATACCTTTCGACATTTAGAAGGCCGATTGCATTTGCACATAGTACGGTCTGCTTGAAGAAACCTTCACATTTGGAGCGATTTATGGAACGTCTCCTAATTTGGCTGGATCGTGTGGTTAGAACCCAGATTTCTTTTTTTTCTTTCTATTTTTTTTTTGACAAGTGATCAGAACCAAGATTTCAATCTATTATGTCAGCAACTGGACTTGACTACATAAGTAACGGTGGTCATTTTAGGTTCTGAAAATTCTGTATTCTACAGAAATTAGTGACGAGGTGATCCTATTGAAGGGGTCAACTGCTATGAGTACGTCTGACTCCTCAAGCAACTAAGGCCCACAAAGAATATAAATGGGAGGAAACAGAGAATTTCTGAGGATGACTTCAGAATCTGGAGTCCTCCTTGCGGTCAAATAAGATAAACTTACTGGTTTTCCAAACAAAAGAGAAAAGAATTAATACCATGAAAAACCTCAAACTGATACAATTGTGACAGATTTACTCCAAACTAATTTTTTGACCAATAGAATCCAAAACTGGTACACATGTGACAATTTTACCAAAAACTAATTTTTTAACCATAAAACATTCAAACTGGTACACATGTGACAAATTTACCTTAAACTAATTTTTTGACTACCAAAAATCCCAAACTAGTGATCTTGTGACAAATTTACCCTCTATTAGCAGACCAATTTGCAATTTTTCATGGTATTTACCATATGGATTTCCACGTGGACTTGCCACGTCACCATGTGTCATCCACGTCAGCAAATTTAATGGTGAAATTTGACAGAAGCTAATGGAGGGTAAATTTGTCATAGTTTGGGGTAAATTTGTCACAAGTATATTGATTTGGGGTTTTTCGTGGTATTAACCCAAAAAAATAACATTATACAGAAAAGTGTGAGGGTCTGAATCACATCATTAGCAAAGATTCCATGACTAAGAAGCTAATGGTGATTTTATTTTGCTGGGTAGCTTTCAGTTCATGGCCCATGACTAGTCTCTGACGGCCCAGTACATGATGAGCCAGGCCTGGCTCTATTCTGTGATACTTACTATCTTCTTCTTCAATTGTACGAGATTACAGGGTTATTGTTACTCTTTTCACTACGCATTCACTTCCTTTGTCAACTGAAAACAGTGTTTTCTTTGCTCAGGACCGTTCTACTAACTTAGCATGGAGATGTTCACATTACTAGGTACGACAACAAACATGTACCATTCCTTACCTCCCAATCCCCTTCCGACCCCGCGCCCGTTTTCAGTTCTTCAAATTCTTGGCACACTCGATGCGTGAATTGCTATGGAACGGGGGATCGCCATTTGCCACACTCAGTTATTAGATTACTTTACTGTAAAAAAAAATTGACATGTGAATATCCCGTAGCTGTGAAAGAAGGAAAAACTACATACGACTCACTCAACTGGGTACGAATTCCGGCGATCATATGGATATGAACTTCCGTATCGCACACGGATACATCATCGATATACGTTACTACAATAGAGTTTGCTTGAGATGAGAGGATGGAGATGAGATGAGGGCGACCTTTTGGAGCAATGTCCAAAGTCAGTGAGACGTGGCGTGTGAGCCAAGTCCAACTGTTCATCCTCACCCGGGCTTTCGAAGAAGAACGAAAACAGCGTGTCGTTTTGGGGCTTTGCACGTTTTCCCCACGCCTCTCCGCGAAGCGGTCGCACGCAATCTCGATGTCTCACACAACGTGCATGCGCGTGCCATGCACCCCCCTTACAACAACAAGCATGCACGTGTCACGCGTTGGCCACAGTTACAGACATTCATATGCCCCGCCATGAACGTGGCGTGGGCACTTTCGAATATAATATAGTTTAAAGAGAGATATCAAAGATATCATAAGACAAAAAAGACACGAGGATAGGCGCATGTGAAGTGTTTTGATTCGGGGGGTCCCTTCCACAGGCATAACGTCCGAACTAAACCGATTTGTCGGGCTTACAGAGTGCTTTTTTGAACCTGAGGTAGCCCCCCTAAAAAAAATTGAGGTGGTCAATGTAGGGTTCCTCTAGTGCTAAAAACGCAGCGGAATTTATAAATCGAAACCTAGACAAGATCCATGCGTATATTGAAATCTAAACAGAAGTTCGACACGTACCTTTTGCAGATCGAAGGTAAATTGACAATCGATTGTGTCTGGATTAGCGCCCCAAGTGTTACGCCTCTACCGGTATCCACACACACGAACGGAAGTCTCCAACGATCCAAGTGCTAGCTAAAGATATTGGACTTCTTTTTCCTGATCGCCTATGATCTTCGAGACTCTCTCAAAGATCTCTAAAACAGAGAACGATTCTCTTCGTATTCTCTTAGAGGCAACTGTAGGGTTTTTCGTCACCCACACGCTACATATATAGCCTCATTATCTACGCGAATTAAAAGAAGTGGGGCCGGGCGATTTGGGCCCGCCAAACTGTCCACCTTTAATCGTACGTTTAATCGTTATCTCATAACGTGCACGACTGCGTAGATAAGTTGAATAGGAGAATAAATTAAAATCTACTTCTTATTTTAAGTAGATCCCGACGCAAAGAAAATATTAACTCAGTTCGCTATTGTGTGCGACCCTGTAGGTTCACTAAACGTTAATAGCAGTGTGCTCAAAATCCTTTTTGGCCCACAAGTCATAAGCGGTCTCTAGCAAGACATTATAACTACCTAAGTATAGTGAAGGTCGATTTTCCGACACAACCTAATCCACAACTAATATTAGAGTATCAACCTTGAGTGATTTCTAGGACAGACCACTAACAGTCAAATCTCTGTACCCATACATTTTGAATCATAAAAATACGAACATGATAAAATAAAGATTGCCGTTTTAAATGCATAGGGATAGGAACAAAAGAGAGAATGGGGCATGGACCAGTGCTGTCGACCTTGCACAGGTTGGGCGCATGCATCCTCGGATCAGTCTGCATCGTTAGATGAGATTCTTGGCCGACCTCTACTATCATTTGAATGTTCCATTTTGTCCTGTCAAAAAAGCTAATTTGCAAAAGCTAATTGTAAGATAATTCGATGTAGACGCGTGATTCTTACCTTTAAGAATAATGCCTGGATGTAAACAATATATATATATCTGTGTGTGTGTATAAGTGGTATGATTGCTCCATGTGGCGGGACATGTGTGTGCATGAGCCCAGTGGCGGTAACATAATGCCTTGTGACAGATTAATAATCCACAACTCAACACCATGCATCTATCAAATAAAATAACAACAAAAGCAATAATGATATTAAATTGAGTTTTCTTAGAAAGTATTGGGTTGAATTGAGTTGAATGTTCCAGTACGGTATCGGGATCAAGTTCCCCATCTAGTTTATTTTTGCTTGTGCAGCCTGCCAATTGTCAAATTCCACATATTATTCATAATTCGGCTTGCATATGAGAGGGGTGTTAAAGTAACCTTCGTCGCTTATCTATAGTTTTTATGCTCTTTATGTACAAGTAGTCTTCTTCTACTTATTATCTTAAACATTTGGATTGGACATTTTAACAAATTTAACGGTGCTTGAGGATCTGTTTGAATGTAGGAAAACCGTTTCTGGGAAATAATTTTGCGACTTTCTCGTGTTTGGATCACGAAAAACTAAGCAATTTTACAGAAAAAACAATTTCTATTGATTGAAAACAAGCTTAGATTGGCCCTCAAAACAATTCCCTCTTCTGACATAGAGGAAATCAATTTCCCTGTACTAATAAACAAATGAAAATTTGCCTAGGCAAAGATGTCGTTCGATCGTAGCCGGCCGAGCATGATCGGATGTGAAGGAGGTCGGCCGGCTTTGACAATTGAACCCGGGGCGTGCCAATTTCCAACGGGAAACAAAATTGGAGTCGGGGGGTGATCTGAAAAGTCAGCACTCAATCTCCACCGTCCAATTCCCTCTCCAAGGAGTTTGGTAGGAACGAAGGAGAAATTCAGAGGCGCCAGGAAGGGTCAGTCGGTCCTCACTTCTCGGAGCAAAATTCCAACTCCAACTCTAAACACAAGCCCATCCCGATCGAGGTCTGTCGGCACTCCAAGCCAACACCAACAGCCCACTGAACTTGACTGGCACCACCACATGGCGTGTCTTTCCGCAATCCAATGCGTGACGCGACCATTCAAAACTCCAAAGATAGTGAAGTTGCAGCAAATATAAGAGCAAAACGAATTTTTGCCGTGCACAAAATTAGAGCACAGGAAAATGCTTGCCTATGCTGAATTTGGTGGTTAAAAGCGTTTCGTTTTCAACGGTATTGACCCTCGAGAAACATGCCCCTTTTCAAACTCTTTCGAGGTGGGCGCATGTCGCACCACATGCGGGAAAGAGGGGACAATCCCGGAGAGTCAACACGTATTTTCACACTCTCGATTTGTCATATTTATTGTTAAATTCTCAATTGAGCGACGAGTCGAGTTATGATCATTTTTTTGAACTTGTTATATAATTATTGTGAAATTCGCAAAATTTTAGGCCCTTTGACTTTTGATAGCGCCACGCAAGCGCCTCCACTTTTTGTTTTTTGGGGGGGGGGGGTGGCTTTTCCACGTACTTGAAAAATAATTGAAGCGGACTTCGATTCATCGTGGAGACAGAGTCAGCAGCGGCCTAAGAAACAGAAGGGGGGGAGGGAGGGGGGGGGGACAAGACAAGAGGAGCCGTCAGTTGGGGAAAGACAAGACACGTGTAAAACGGGGAATCTGACCATAATGGGCCGCGGTCGCCGCTGTTCAACCGACACGTGCGGGAACCAAGGGAACTGAATCTAACAGAAAAAACCAAAAGGATGAGGCCAAAGTCGGGAGCGGGCGGGAGGAAGATGCGGGGGCGTCCTTGTCGAGCTCCCTCCTCCTTCTTCTTCTTCTTCTTCTTCTTCTTTCTTCCGGGAAGGCGAGTTCTTCTCTTGCGCGTGTGAAAGATGGAGAGGATTCCATCTCTTCTTCCATTTTATCATGTCATTTTTGCCCCCCCCTTTCCATCCTCTTTTCCCTTTTTTTTTTTTTTTTTTTTTTTTCGTATATCCGTTATGTATCTTTTGAATAGATATCGGATTTAAATTACCCTTCTATCGCTGCGCATCTCACGTCTAATTTGAGATAGGTAATTTTGCTGTGGGCCGAGTAAACTGACTACTTATTGTACGATGTGAAATGTGTGACTGGAAAAACATGCATCTGATTCGATATTTGATTCGGCTACATTTCTTCTTCTTCTTTTCGTTTGACCTGAAGAGAAAATTAGAAGCGAATTAGAAAATGCGGGCGTTACTTAAACCTCCATGAAGATTATTGACAAAAGATTCGGAAAAATCGACGAGCCTCGTTTGGGAAAGATACTCTTGTACTTTTTGGTTTTAGAGCACGTACATTTTCCCCGATCGAGTTCTTGAACTTTTAATTTTGACGTGTCCATTTATGCCTTTGAAAACTCAAGGATAATAGAAACGTCGTTTCTTAAGATTTAAATGTGGTATTCACGATAGAAATTTATTTTTAGTCCCACTAATTATCGAACAGTTCACTGTAATTAAAAAAAAAACTTCTTCAAATTCTTGCTAGCAACGACGGATATGTCATCTCTAATCAATTGCATTTTGAGTCAAAAGAATTTAAAATGTTCAGAAAATGCATTTGTATTAACTTTATGCCGTTGTGTTTTGAAAAGATACTTCAACTGTTCACAAATGTACCAATTATTTAATCGTGCATCGTCATAATTTTACTGTGATTAGAGGCAAAGGAAAGCACATCCACCCATTTGTTCTCCATGCCCTACCCTAAGAAGAACTGCAATAATTCCCGAAAATCAGAAGAGGTCCGAGGGCTTGCCTTAAATCATTGATGGTGATTACTAAGAGTACTTTACCAAAATAGGGGAAGCAAGCCTCCGACTAGGATTGCCTCGTCTGTCTAAGTATATACACATGGCGGAACGTGTCGGTACCCGCACGCCTAATTTCCCTAATTAGGGGATAGTTTTTTCTTTCTTCGTCCTAGGGAATACTCTTGTATTTTAACGTCCCAGAGTTCAAACGAAACGGTATAATGGCTTACTTAGGTCCGACAAGGATTCTTCTTTAGCAAAAAAAGAAAAAGAAAAAGAAAAAGATTAAAGGTCGAGAAATTCTATTTTTTTTTTTTCCAAATGTGAACGCGGTGGGATTCTTGCTCGCCTCGTGCCAAAAGAGATTCCACTTCGGGAGGGAATAGAATAGAATAAAATAATAATAAATAAATAAAAAAAGGACAACAAACAATGCGCACAAACACAAATATCAAACGGTGGGCCCCACCGCCGCCCCCCCTTCCTCCTCCTCTCACGAAAGCCCTTTCGAGCCTATTCATTTATTTTATTTATTTTTGAGGTCGAACTTTTGAGTCTATTTTAAAGCAAAAAGGGATCATACACATGCACCCTCGTCTCTTTTTCCAAGTAAAATACCCAATCATCATCGTCGTCATCATCATCATCCTCTAATCTAATCTAATCTAATTTAATCCGTTGTGATACGATTATAGTTCCTCGGTCGCTGTCTTCCCAGCATCAGATCCCAATAATTAAAACATAATTAAAACAGAAAAATTAAGGAGAAGATAAGTATTGAATCATGGATCCTCCCCCATTAATTAATCTTTTTGGGGCTACTAGTAACTAGACTACTCTCGTACTTTGAATTTAGCAAATTCATCGTTATCATGTAAAGTCTTGCCCCCGAGTGTCCGTTCTAGCTCCCACATATGCAGCATTCCGAAAAGTCAACGCAAGAAAGTCTTTCCCTTCATCTGATCTGCATAATGATCCCATCTAATCCATATGATCCAGTCCGAGATTTTTGCATAATTCCTTGTTTGTTTCCTTCTTTCGGTGCCTCGAAAAACTCGACTCGATCACGAAAAAACGAAACAGAAAAGGAAAAGAAATTTGTGAAAGCACGAGAGAGCTTTCGCGGGTCGCGATCGCGATATGATCATCGTCGCTTGAACGAGTTGTCGATACTTGATTCTGATTATGTCCAGTGATTTGCCTTAAATAAACGATATTAGTTTTAGCACGTTTAAAGCGAACAAGAAAGGAAAAAAGATGCGACGATGCGAATAAGATTTTGCGACGACGATCGTTTCAGAAAATCATTTTTTCACCTTAGAAACTATTATATATATAAATGATGTCGTGGAATTCAATCCATACAAGAAGCCCCTCCTTTTTCGCAAACGCTCGATTAGAAGTGGTTGCAGATTAATCCGGATCAAAATGTTGAAAAATTTCGATTTCATAAAAAAAAATTTGAAAATTACTTTGTAAGGATCTGGAAGACAACAAAACCCGCTTGCAATATTTATATTCATGGGACTATGTCTAACCGTTCCAAGAGAAATGATCCAACAACCTTGCATTATCCAAATCCGGATGATCATAGTCAGCACCAACATTAAAATAATGAAGGAATAACGACAGCAATAACATAAAATCAACTGGAGGCTAGATCGAGCGGTCCAATACTCGGTCCGCAAATCGAAGGTCACGGGTTCGATTCCCCAATTTATCCTCGGTTGCTCTGTCGAATCCCGATCCATGTTTTTTTCAAGGAAAAGAAAAAAAAAAGATTTATACAGCAATCGAACCTAGGGGTGTGTAAAAGAACTGAGAACCGCCCGAAACCAGACCGGACCGATAATATATAAATATATATATATAATTTTTAAGAAAAATTTCAAGTAAAAAAAAATAAAACATTTTTAAAAAATTGAAAACCATAAAATTCATAATTTAAAGCTCGATTCTCAACTCTCATCAACTTGCGACCGCGCCTATATCTGTATCTGTTCATCGCCTCCCTCTCTCACTCTCGATCACCTCCATTTGCGTGAAATTTGATGGGACCGGTTCTATGGACCCACCCGGGAATTGGACGGGGCCGTGGTCCGGTTCTGGTGGATCCATGGAACCAATGGGCAGTTCCCGATTCTAAATTCTCGGAACCTGTTCTTAGTGGGCGGTTCTCGGTTCTATGTTGGGAACTGCCCATCCAAACTATACTCATCCCTAATCGAACCTAATGCCAAGAATTTTATATAAAAAAAAAAGACTAATGCCAAGACCGCTTTCCTTTCGTAAGAAGCAAAGGCAACTGAATTTTGGCGTGCTTCCCACGAGGGCAGCCGCGTAATTTCCGGCCCCCTCCTTCTCTTTCCCCCCCTCCCACCCCGATGAACCGGACGCGAAGCAACAGTTTTTAAGAACGGGGAGGCATCCTCAGCTTTCCCAGGAAAATCAGACGCGCCGAGAAAATCTCTCTCCCCGGTTCTCCCTCTCCGCAAGAAAATCGAGGGCCCTCCTTTGATGTTCGATCATACCGATTCATTCGGGAAAAAAAAAACCGCGCGCACGAACTTTTCTATTACGAACTCCTTTATGTTCGACCATATCTCGCTCGTGAGATAACAGTGGCGGAGGGGGAAATCACTGGTTTTCCTGGAAAACCGTCAGCTTTCTCGGGAACACTGTCGATCTTGCGAGGGAGAGGGGGACGTGCTCCCGGCCCGCGGCGATCGCTCGGGATTCCTTTCCGGGAGCAGAAATTGAGGTACGTCGGTGCGATTTTGATCTTGGGTGGAACTCAGTTAGCTCTTCATTTTTGGTTTGTGATTTAGAATATGATAGCTTGACGTCGAAGTTGATATCTTGATCTGAAACCCCTAGGGAGCTGAAATTGAGCTCGCGAGTTCGATGGCCGGCCCGACGATAGCTCTGTACGCGGGCCCGCCGAGCGGCGTGTGCTCCGCCGCCCACCAGATCAACGCCCACGTCTGGTGCGATCTCGAATTGAGCTCCAGATCGTCGCAGGCCACCTCGTCGGCGGCGTCTTCGTCGTCTTGTTCGCCGTCGCAGAAGATGGTCGGCGGCCTCTCGTGCCTCTTCTCGTCGCCCGGCGTCAAGCAAGCTTCCGGCTCTAGCTTCGCCGGCGGAGGAGGAGAAGAATTGGGGCAATTGTGGCACGATAGAAGCGACGATTTCAGGGAATTTAGTAGCTCGTTCCGTTATTCTCCGAGTAAATTCATCGGTTCGTTGAAGAGGGATCATCAGAGTCCGGTTTCGGTTTTTCAGGGTCCGGTCTCGTGTGGAAATGGGTCCATAAAGAGTCCTCCCACGAGGATTTCGCGAGAAGTTAGAGGTGGGTCGAGAGTTATGTATGATGGCTTTGTTAGGAATGCATTGGGCTCTTGTGTGGACTATGATTCTAATACTTTTGAGTTGAGAGATGCCGTTGATGTGGAGGAGTTGACGTTCGATTTGGAGGAGAATTCGTTGGAACTTGATACTGAGCCTTATGCGAAGGAGTTATTGGTGGGTGCACAGTCCAGGCACAAGATCTTCTGTGAAAATTTCGTGGTGAAGGCTTTCTACGAGGCCGAGAAGGCACACAGAGGGCAGGTATGGTGTTAATTTGAGTTGATTTGATAACTGAGTGCTAAAAGTTTGGAGTTGTTCGAGATTGATTGTTGGTTATTTTCTTATCGAGTTCTCTTTGGTTATGTATGTTGAAGATGCGGGCGAGTGGCGATCCATATTTGCAGCACTGCGTGGAGACTGCAGTGTTATTGGCACTGATTGGTGTTGATTCTACGGTGGTTGCTGCGGGGTTATTGCATGACACACTTGATGATTCAAAAATGACATATGACGACATATGCAGGAATTTTGGATCTAGCGTTGCTGATCTGGTTGAAGGGGTAAGAGAGAATATATATATGTACTGAATCTTGCTAGAATTTTTATCTTTGAAGAGTAATTGTAACCCAAGACATTTCAATTTGTTTTTCGACTGTGCTATGATGTTTTTACTGTGTTCTTGGGCAATAGTATATATAGAGTCCTACTTCTGCTGCATAAAGCAATTGAGGACAGGCTCCTCCTTTAGGTCTGATGGTGTAAGATCTGTGAAAATTACCATTTTTAATATCCTTTTTTCTCTAGTTGATTTCTTTGTGATGATTGGAATGTGACCATCATTGTCTGTCTCTCATCATCTAGTTTACAGCATAGAACGTTCACGAAAGGTCGTCTGTATGGAATGCCATTGGTTCTGACCAATGCGATGATGTCCTGGTCTTGAAGATATCGTGACCGAGGCAGGCCTAGATTTGGGATGCTCTTCAAGCAATTTTATCATATCCATTTTTAAATAATGTCAACGATATTTGGAGCTTAACTGGAGCTGAGCAGTTTCCTCAAAACCTTGATAAATTAGAACTAGAGTTTCCTCTCTATTTTTCTGTCAACCGTCATTACGGGGATATTTGGTGGTGGATATATCTCCACATAATTGACCGCATTTTAGCATGGAGGTGCATCACGATCATATTATGAAGGAACTCGACATGTCTTCTCATCTGTACCTACTACTCCTTTCTTTGCAGATGCTGTGTATGTCTGCCAATGCTACTGCAAGATATTATTCTTTACTAATATTTTAACGAACTCTGCGATGTAGGTCTCCAAGCTAAGTCAATTAAGCAAGCTTGCACGAGAGAGTAATACAGCAAGCAAGACTGCTGAGGCAGATCGATTACATACCATGTTCCTTGCTATGGCAGATGCAAGGGCTGTTCTCATCAAAATAGCAGATCGTCTGCATAATATGATGACACTGGATGCGTTGCCTCTTGTCAAGCAACAGAGATTTGCAAAGGAGACATTGGAAATATTTGCACCCTTGACCAACCGTTTGGGCATATCTAGTTGGAAAGAAGAGCTAGAAAACCTGTGTTTTAAGCATCTTAACCCTGACCGACACAAGGAACTGTCCTCTCAGCGTTTAGAGTCTTATGACGAGACAATAATCGCTTCTGCCATAGAGAAGCTTGAGCAAGCTCTTAAGAACCAGTCAATTTCTTATCATTTCCTTTCTGGGAGGCACAAAAGTTTGTATAGCATTCATTGCAAGATGTTGAAGTAATTTCTCTCTCTCTCTCTCTCTCTCTCTCTCTCTCTCTCTCTCTCGTGGGCACACGTCTGTTGGCACGCTTTTTTGCTCAGGCATTTACTCAATGTTAATCTGTGAATGCCAGTAACTGCACAATATTTAAGTCTTGACTCCTGATCACATTTAAATTTAGGAAAGTATGGACCTAAAAGTTGGCTATACCTATTTCATGTCCTTGCACTTCTGAAGTGATTACTGAGACTTGAAAAAATATTGCTGCCATAAGTGTGAACAACCACGATAATTGTGATACATGAGGTGTTGCAAAATACTGGAGCATGTCCTTACGATTCTGTACACAGAGTTTTGTAGTTGTACTAGTGAATTGGTAATGGTGATCTCTGAAAGTGATCTCATTCTAAACCTCTCTATATTTTTTTGTTAAAAGTGTTGTGATAGTACTTATGGGAGATTTTCTTGTGCAGAAAAAACCTGACTATGGATAATATCCATGATGTACATGGCTTGCGACTGATTGTTGAGAAAAAGGAAGACTGTTACAGAGCTTTAGGAATTGTTCACCAATTATGGTCTGAAATTCCCGGAAAGTTTAAGGACTACATAACTCATCCAAAGTTCAATGGGTAGGTCTTTGACAAATTATGCAGATTGTATATTCTTGTGCACATTATGTTTCTAATCCAAGATTCTATGTTCAGGTATCAATCTCTCCACACGGTTGTGATGGGTGATGGAATGATACCTCTTGAAGTTCAAATTCGGACAAAAGAAATGCACCTGCAAGCTGAATTTGGATTTGCAGCACATTGGAGATACAAAGAAGGCGAGTGCAAGCACTCTTCCTCTGTTCTTCAGATGGTTGAATGGGCACGATGGGTCATCACCTGGCATTGTGAGACAATGAGCAAAGATAATTCATCTATTGGATATTTACACTCCTTCAAGCCTCCATGCAAGTTCCCTTTTCATTCTGACGATTGTCCGTACTCTTACAAGCCTCACAATGACCACAGTGGACCTATCTTTGTGATCGTGATTGAGAATGATAAGGTTGGTTCAGATTGCTCTGTTTTTTCCTTTAACTGGCAAACAGTCTAGAATACTTTTTTTTTTCGGGCATGCACTTCGTAGTTCTTGTTGAAGTCAGTTGGGCCATGATCGATGCGTATGCTTTCTTGAGAATACTTTTATCTGGTCAATGCAGATGTCTGTTCAAGAATACCCAGCGGATTCTACAATGATGGACTTGTTAGAAAGAGCAGGACGAGGAAGTGCCAGATGGATGCCCTATGGTTTCTCTCTGAAGGAAGAACTGAGGCCGAGGCTGAACCGCCAGCCCGTTGGCGACCCGACCTGCAAACTGAGGATGGGGGATGTGGTGGAACTTACGCCAGCCCTACCCGACAAGTCTTTGACAGAGTACCGGGAAGAAATCCAGCGCATGTATAACCGTGGCCCAACAGTGTCGAGCACGGGTCCTGCTGCGAGTACTGTGGTTGGGTGGAGTAACTAACACAGCCTGTTGGGCCAGCCATATGTGATTTTTTATTAGTTGTATAATTATGATTATGATAGATACATGTACAGAACAAGATCTGTTTGGTCCTGGGATGAGAAAAGGAGGACATTGATCTGACCTTATGGATTCAAAATTCAATGAAGTTACAAAAATGATTCTTTCTCTAAAATGAGGACTTCAAGGTCGTTGTGTTCTGCTTGGTGTTGATTTCTGCCTGCATAGATCTGTTTCTGAAACGGGAGCCTTGCCTTGCGCAGTTTGTGCTATTATGGCAATTTTTGCAGATGGTTCTCTTCGTGTGATCTGGAGATCTTTGGCTTCAAAAGCGTATGCGAATTTGGTTCACAGAGGAACATCTTGGAAAGATGTGCATGCAAGTTGTACGCAGTCTCGTTCCAAGACGGAGTTCTAAACCTCTATGCATGATTTGCAAAAACAGCTTAGCTTTTCATACTTATTCGTATATCTTAATGAAAGGACAATCGAATCGTTTTGAACAGGATGGGATGACTCCTTATCCGCTCAAATTTTAGAGCTAATAAGGTACCGAATAACTTGCTTGTTTTTGGATATTGACTCCTTTGTTTAGACACCTGTATCATTGAACACCCTCTTAAGTTCTTTTGTATCCTATCTGGTCGGAGTGACATTCCTTGGTTTCTTACGCCAGTGGTCTTCGTTTCCCGTGCATGGAGGGGAGCTTTGAAGCTCCACATCCCACGACTAACATACAAATAGAACTTGTTTAGCTCTATCGAGCATCCATGTCGTCGCGTCATCTTAAGTCGTGCACTTTTCTTGATTCTGTCTGTCACTTCATCTATAAATTGGCTTAATCTGATATATTTTCATGGGAGAGTCAAGTGGCAAGAGAAGGCCGCGTTCAGGCACTCAGAACCACCAAGAAAAGCTGTTCAGCTGGTTTCCACAAGCTCATTGTATCCAATTTTAAATGCCTACATCGACCATTTTGAACCGCGTTACCTAATCCTATCTATAGCTCAGCCACCTTCAGCGCCTTCATCCCAGAATCTCCACGATCCTCTTGACTCAAGATGAAGGTAAAATCATCCGTTGCGATGATGATATTTTCTTTGAATTCATACTCTGTTCTCTCGCAGACAAATGCACAAAAAAGTACTCATTTGCTCACGTCACTTTTAACTTAACCACTGCTTTAGGTTGATTGCAGCTCTTCAGCTGGATACGGAACAAGCTGAACGTGAGACAGGAGTATAGTCGTAAAGCCGATGCAGTTTTCAGCAACTTGTCACCGTAAGTACTGTTTTTTGGCATGTCTTTCTACTGGATGATTCTTGACTTATACTGTACACTGCAAAAGCTGAGAAAGCTAAGGAGACACCACACTCTGATTAGGGTAGGATTAAAGGCCTTTAATCGATCGTTTCTCTCCTCAGGTGAACGCGACGTGAGCATGCTGCCATGTGTACACTACACTTGCTTACTGAAATGTGCTGTGAACGGGGGCTTTCGTGGTCAGCGAACGTGCTTATCATTTCCTTACATGACTGCATGCTCTTGATTATAATAACTAGGAATCTACTCAGAGCCTACAACTTTTGTATCACGATACAAAGGTTCCCACTTTTCCAATCCACATAATATCTTGGAGGAATTCAGAGGCATCTGTTCTTATTTCACTTCTGGAACACGAGTTTTATTGAGAGTAGACCACATTGATGTAGATATACACGAACTTCATGTTATCTTGCATTCGTCTCTTGCATTGGCGAATTTTTTTTTCTTGTTAGGCCTTAATGGTTCAGATCAGATGAAACTAGAACCTTGAGAAGAGAAGAGTTTGACGACTGGCCACATGGATTACTCGCAATTGGGACTTCTGGGAAAAGTGATTTCAGGGGAAGCCGGGAAAACCAAGATCTCTTGGAGAATCATTTTCATCCGACAAAGCTACAGAAAGAGCTAACCAAGCTTTTGTCCCTTAAAAACAAGCAGCGAAACAGACAAACAAATCATGGACCTCCCGCTGGATAGACTCCTCAACTGCCCCTCAAGTTTGGAGGTGGACCGCAGAATCGGCAGTTTGTTTCACAGTGATTGAGATGACTATGATGATGACGAGATTGATATCGAGCGGACTGTCAGTGTGATACTTCGTAGATGCGAGGAATTGCACAGATAATAACAAGAATGCAATCTGCGAAAGAGTCATTATCTTTCCTTATCAAGAAGATGTTTGTCTGCAGAAGTAAATTCATGCCAGCAGGCCCAGCACCCACTTTGAGAGGTACACTTCATAAATCAAGGATGCAGAAGGTCCATACATGGTTTTGAGTTTTTCTTTGATCAATATTTGAAGGTTCCTGCATTAAAACCGTGAATTGAACTTTACAGTCATTAGAAATTGGTGGATTATGGGTATTGTAAAACTCTTTAGTCTGTACCACAACCTCGCACACCAGTTTACTTTCCAAAACATAGCCTCCCCTACTCATGATCCAATTTCACGTTTGTCTAACTTGCGGTTTAAGTTGGCTTCCAGATGTCATATTTAGTTAGAGATTCTTGCAAAGCCTTGTCTCGTACCATCTTATGAGATGAGAATGAGATGACCTTCGTTTATCCTTGGACTCATTTTATTGTCATAATTTTGGGCTGTTTCATTCTCAGCACAAAGTGTCATTGTAAACTAAATCAAATTAATTAGCTAACCCTTCTTGTTCATGGTACAGCTTCTGAGGACAATAATTCACCCGAAAATCTATCCCCAAAATGCATCTCGAGCATCATTGATCAAGAAATACTTGGAGGATGAACCAATGCCATAATTAGTAGAGGAAAAAACGACGGAAGATATCTGCAAATTGATCGAGACAGATTCTGACTGTAAGTAGTTGCATTACAAGGAGGAGTAAATCGACAAACTTCAAAATCTCAGTAGTACATCCACTCTTAGCTTACTTGCTCATTTTGGTGCTGCCACTTCTTGTGCGCTGTATAAATGTTTCAACCAAAAGCTGTGTCTTGATCGTCAGCGACTTTCCTAGACGAACAGAAGTCCTACATTCAGGGACTTCTTGCGTCAAATATGTTTACCGAAGATGAAACAACATGTCCACGTTCCTGAATCAAGCATAGCCATATATGCATGACGAATAACAGAATCAAGCATAGCCATACATGTTTACTGAAGATGAAATAACATGTCCACGTTCCTGAATCAAGCATAGCCATATATGCATGACGAATAACAGAATCCTAAAAGAGTTAGCTGACCAATTGATCTGTCAATCCTCGGTTTCAGATATCTTTTTGGAGATGTAGAGCTGCCTCATCCACTGCCTCCTTAAAATCACAAGGCGAGAGGACTCCTATAGTGCTAAAACAATTCCATATTTAATACAATCTAGGAAAACTCATTTACTCAAACTGAAGTGAGAGCGCAGAGTAAGCGAGCGCAAGATCGAGCAAGGGCGAGAGAGAGTGAAGAGAGGGTCATAGAGGTGGGTTGAGTCTGAATAAGTTGTGAACCCATTTAACACACATATTATTTTGAACTTTACCATTCTAAACCCATTTATGATTCATGTACTGATTATGACTAACCCATATAATAATTCAGTCCATCAAACATGAGTTAAGAAATGGGTTTATGACCCATTTTGACTAGTCTAATCATCGTCTAGAGCCGGATACTTCTATTCTTGCAGCACGTGTTTTTTCCGTACCACTAAGAGCCACTCCCTCCGCCCCCACGCGCCACTGCCTTGACTCTTATCGCACTCGCCACCACCGACTCTGCTCACACTTGACCGCCAAGGAACACCAACCCATACGACAAACACCAAAATCCCCAAAACCGCACCATGTCCTTGCACGTGGAACTATTAATAGGCCGAAAGTAAATTTGCCTCTGTGAAAGTTACTATTCACAATATTAACTGATTAAGCTGTTGATAGTCAAGTGATATTTGTTAATGACAATGACCAGCTAATCAATCACGCTTGATCATCAGTCTTCGCTTCTTTTTCCAAAGTGGGCAACTTTGGCTTTTGTGGGCATTGATTGACTTCAAGTCAACATCTGGAAAGCCATCTAGATAGATCCATCATCTTGATGACCTCACAGCACACAGACAAATTGACTACCTCACAATACAGGCTTGGTATTGTAAGAGTATACAGCTTGCAGCGAGGTTTGACTCGATGACACTTTGCAGGTCCTCTGCAAAGAGGTGCCTTAGACAAATTCACCTTTTGGAGCTTTGATCTTCAGGTGCATGAAATCATTCTAATCAGAAAAATTAATTGTTATTTATTAACATCTGTTATATACAGTATTGTTGCACAAGACATTTTTAATTAATAACATATCTGGTCATACAGAAGTTAACCTGAAGTTGCCTCTCAATTGGCTGTTTCATAAGACAACTGCGTGGTACGTTGCAGTGTGGCAGTGAATTTGGATTGGCATCATGACCATTTTCAAGCTGCTGTTACTTTCAGCTTACTTAAATTTTCATGTGCTGTCTCACGATAGGCTGCAAGAACGAGCAGACAATCGGAGGTTCCATCGGACTACATGTGCCCGATCTTACTCAAAACTATTCATGAGAAAATAACATCTGATATTATACGAGATGTACGTTTAAGCACTGTGTGACCTGGTAGTTTCTACCGTTGTCCTATAGGCTTAAACCGTTCCTGCGTCAGGCCCAAAAATCTGCTACTGCTATACTGGCCGATTTAAAGATAAGTATGACTCCCGCTTAACTGCTAAGGTTTAACAATTTTCTCTATAGTCCATCTGTTGTGTATCTTTTCCCTCTGTACTTCTTGTGGTATATGTACAGAGTGGTTTATGGTATCATCTGGAAAACTTCGTCCGCCCCTAGTTTTGCAGTTTTCATTTCCAACGACAACAGAAAGTGGTCAAATGCATCCAGCTTACCCTGCTTTTGAATTTTGTGGAGTCTTGAAAAGTAATTTTCTAAAGATGTAGAAGGCAACAAAATGTTATTTTCATTGTTTGTAAGTGGAAGAGGGAGGAAATTGAAATTTCAGGAAAGGCTCTTGATGTTGAATCTTAAATAGGACAAGAAACAGACAAGATACTCTGTTAATAGCACCAGACATGTTCTAAAAGTGAAAATTAAATAGAAGAAATCAATATATGTATTCTTTTAAATATTTATAGTGAAATTAAGAACCAAAACCTGTCTTAACCAAATGCACCTTGAGATGCTCCAATCTCATCCATGTACTTGTATGTTGCAAACTTTAGCATATATTAGGAGTGATGAAGCTGATTTCAAATTTCTACTTCTCATCATTAACAAGAAGCTCGTTATCTTCACATTAAAATAGTTGCTTTTTAAAGGAGGAGTAAATTGATAAACTTCGTAATCTTTGTAGTACGGCCACTCTTAGCTTACTTGTTCATCCACCCGTGCTGCGCTTCCAATACTGCATAGATGCTTTAATGTTTTAATACTCCATGGTTTCAGGTATTGTTTTGGAGATGTAGAATCTGCCTTCATCCGCTGCAACATCAAAGTCACAAGGTGAGAGGACCTTTTAAGCACCTTTTCAAGAATGTCAAATGAAAATTCGTTTCTGTAATCTGTTGCTACATTTTTACGTATGCATATGAATCTATGTATTTTCATTTCAGTTCCTTGGAGATGAGTGGGTATCATCCTGAAATGGTTCGAAGTATCAGAGGCTTGTTGGAGGACCAAGAATAGCCGGGAGCATCAAGAAGGAATGATATGCTCCAGCAATTGAAAGCAATCATTACAATTGGAAGAGCTTTACACATTGTTCAGGGTTCTTCCATGATGCTCATTGTCTCATGCATCAATGGACTAGTGGTGGTCCTCCTTACTGTATGCCAGCGAAGCTAGATAAACCCATATTTATCACCAAATTTTCTGCACGTGCTGCAAATTTTTGCTCTATGTGAGGTACTTTAGATCGGTAGTGTTTCGCTGGTTTTTTACTCCGTCGAAAATCTTTCACCGAACATTGCGTTTCGGATTTTATTAGGAGAGACTAGGGTCTTGAGTTAAGCTTGGACAAAGAATGTCAAATGCGTTTATTAATCCCAATTTAGATCTTACACCCTGACTCGATATGATACCAAACTCGACAATACTAACAATGAAACGACAACTTGCAAATACCGAGACCAAGCCATGTCAGAATCTAATCAACGACACAGCTAATATGCGGTATTACCATTTAAGGTACGCCAGAATCTAATCAATGACGTAACTTGAGAGAATATGACTAGAATCTAATCAACAGCTATATTCCAAGCACAACGCCAGAATTTAATCGACGACGCTGAACTAATGGCACAACATTGGAATTTAATCAACAATGTTGAATCTGATAAAGACTCTTGCCGGAATTGAATCTACAACGCAGAATCTGAAAATTACAGCTAAAACTACTCCTAATGTGCTAAAAGTAAAGCTTGATAAAAGATATGTTGTGTTATTTGCGAAAAGAGTCTTTTCTTCGTTGGAAATCCTTGAGTATTTATAGAGCAGCTTGATAATTATTGACCGCACTTCTCCTTGAAAGGTATTTTTCACTTCCTTACGTTTCGCGTTTTAACCGCTTCCTGACTTATCGATGTTAATTACGCTCCTTGGGCATCACGTAGTAGCTAATTTTCTTCCACGTGTCTCTTTATTTCTTCCTTGATCTTCACGCCCACGGTCATATCTTTACCTTTTGACACGTGTAAATGAAATTTCCGCCATGTATTACCATGATTCCGTGCAAAGCTTGTTCGTCGACGTCATGTGCAAAGCTCGTGATCTTAGATTCGTCGACATCACGTGCAAAGCTCGTGGTCTTGGATTCGTCGACGTCACGTGCAAAGCTCGTGATTTTGGATTCGTCGACGTCACGTGCAAAGCTCGTGATCTTGAACTCGTCGATGTCACGTGCAAGGCTCGTGATTTTAAACTTGTCGACACCTCTATGACGTGTCCTGTCGATAATTACCTTAGGTCTTCTTAATGCCTCTGGGCCTGACTTGCGGCCTTTTTTGGATTTTCGCTATGTGGGCCGTACTTTATATCTTTTGTAACTTGTAAACGGCCCACTCCCATCAGGGGTAATTTTGGGTGTCAACATATGCCCCCTTTTAAAAGGAATAAATTTGAATTTAGTTTTTTTAAAGGTGTACCTTGTCTGTGTACGAATCCCTAGGCGATGATCATGCTTTTCTGTCCTTTGACGTCCTTTCGAGCAGTCCCTACGAATTCTTCATCCAATACCTATTGGACACATCACCTCGTATCTTCTCCGAACAGTTGTGACTTTTCAAATCGTCTTCTTCATCCTTTATTCTTGTAAAAACCTTGTTTCATCGTCGCGTCTCTTCTCTAACCCTAAAAATCCTTTCTTGAACCCTTTTCCGATCTTGATCCATCGCTTCCTATGGCGTCCAAAAAGTCCGAATATTCGGCCAGCGATTACATCGCAGCTTTTGATAAGTTTAAAGATGATCCGCGCGCTGGTAATTGCTTTTTTCATTTACTGAAAGCTGTCGAGGATGAATGTAACTGTTTCTCTCTGGGCTCCAGTTTCATGGACCATCTCAATATACCTGTGAATCTCCAATTCCATTTCCCGTATAAACACAGTGAGACTTTGGCACTGCAACATTCTTCTATTACGGATGTGTGGTCTACCGGGTCTTCTCGATTTCGAGGTTTCCCTTCTTACGAATAGGATTTTCACAAATGGTTTATTCGGTTGAAGGCTGACCAAGAAACTCGACTTTTATGGACAGCTGCCGGAATCGACATCGCTCTCGAGGTCAGTATGTCATCATATGACCTGGAACGTGGGTTATTGGGCTCCGCCATCACTTTCTGGTCCTCTTCCAGCAACTGTTTCTTTTTTCCTTGGGGCCACATGTCCATCACTATACTCGATGTGTTTGCCATAGCGGGTTTTGAATTGGTTGGTCACGTCGTCGAGAATTTGCCTGTACTGTCCACTCCTTTTATCTCTGAAGATGCTCTGGCATACAGCAATTTCTTGTCTCGATTTCATCGAGCTTCGGGTCCTGTTACCCAAGATGAGCGTCTATTTTTCTTGCTCTTTTGGCTGTCAAAATATGTGTTTTTTAGTCCTGCCCTTAAAGTCTGCAAAGATTATCTGCAAATTGCCGCAGCCCTAGCCACGGGACAACGTCTCGCATTGGCCCCTCTTGTTCTTGCAGTTTTATATAGAGGCTTTACTCATGCTTCTCGGGCGATGAAGTTCGGGGATTCTGGAACTATCTCGGGCGCTTTTTGGATACTTCAAGCATAGATGGCTTTGTATTTCCCTTCCCTTTTTAGTAAAGGTGATCGTCATCTTCCCCATTTGTCTCTGCAAGGGTATAGAAGACCTGTACCTGTACCCCTGGGGTGTCGATTGCTGAGCTGTTCCCCTCGACATATTGCTTCTCAAGCGCCTCCTTTTATCTTCTATCTTCGAGCTTTTATTGAACTGAATCATGACCGAGTCATTTTCTTTAAATATGGCAATGGAGAATTTGATTATTTGTTCGATCCAGCTCGATTCAATCTTTATAGGCCTTTCTGGACTTGTGCTCTATCTGCAGTAGATCTTCCCATATGGACTTCATTGAAGGGTCGATTCTATCCTGGATTTGAGGTATACTCTCCACAATATTGTGCTAGGCAATTTGGACTCTGGCAAGCAATCCCCATGCCAATTCCTTATTCAATGGGCTTCCCGGAAGGGATCAAGAAGAAAGAATACTCTCTCAAGAATCGAAGCCCACTTCTCTGTTGTATTGAAATTGCTAACACAATGCACACCCATTATAGTGCAGACCTCCCTAATGGTTTCAGAGCCCGTCCAGGATACCTTGCTGAATGGCAAACTTAGTGGTATTCCTTTGCATTTGAAAGTACATACGAAGAGGCCCTCCGGTCTGCGATTGTTCGTGTGAAGCGGAGTGGTTCTAAGAAACCGATTATCCAAGGTATCGACACCACCATTCTACGTTTTTATTCAGTTTCAATCCAGTGCATCTTCTAACTTTCCATTTCTTAACTCAGAAACAGAAGAATACTCTGACGCAGAAGGTGTCGATGCTGCAGAAAATCCTACTGATGGTAAATCTCTGTCTTTCTTCCTCTGTGTCAACTCACCTTATCCTCTCATTTATATTAGTTTGTTACTTATAAGGTCTTTCTCCCCTCTGGATTGTCTCTGGGATAAACGAAGAGGAAACGTTGGAAGAGATGGTATCATTGCTGAAAAGGAAAAGGAAAAGATCTTCTCCTTCTTCTCCAAGAAAGAAGTCCAGCACTTTATCTGTCGAACCATCTGCTGAGCCGGTTGCACGTGATGTGGTTTCTTCAGAACCCATTGCTTCTTTGGATAAAGGTCCGAGAGATAGCATCTCTGTTCCCACAATTCATAACCCTATTACCGCCTTGGCATCTACTGGTCTTCCTTCTGTCGAGCGGGTTAGCAACATCTCAATTCCATCGACTGGTATTTCTAGCACCATATCGGCCGCAACTACCTTGATATCTTCCAGCGCCTCTGTTACCAATTTGATGATATCCCGAGTACAGCTCTTCACTCAGCTTGATTCATCCACTATTGTGACCCCTGGTAAACTTTTGTTGTTGTCTGGCGTATTCTGCTCATCTTGTTTATTGGATTTATTTATTCTTCTTTTCTTTCTAGTTATACCAGCAATTGTTCCTACTTCTCCACTTGTCCGAACTGCTCCAATTCTTGATTCCATCGCCGTAACCACTGTCGCTCTTAATATGATTGGACGTGAGAAAACTATATCTGAGACAGGTACGTGTCTTTCAAATATTGCGTTGTCTTCAATTCTAATCCTGATTCTGAGATATCATTCTGGTTTTACAGCATGTGGTCCGTCGACAAGTATTATGATTCAGCGAACTACTATTCCAGCCACTGTGGTTAATCCTTCCACAGTCTCTCCGTCGACGTCTACTCCAATGTTCGCAGCTTCGGCTTTCACGGCTAACTCAGCTGAGGCCTTATCATCGACGTCTGTCTCACCAACTCCTGATCATCAGTCGACTACTGCTTATACAGGCAAGGCAATGCACGCTATAAACGAAGTTGAATTTATTTTGGCATTTAATCCATATGACTTGTCGCCTCATTCTGGTCAATCAAAGCTGGCCATTGTCAAGAAGAAAATGGAATTGACGCGCTTTTTAGACTTCTCTATAGGAGGATTCGCAAGGATGTCATATGATGCTACAGCCTTAGAGCAATTCAAGCTCCTCATTGAGCGTCTTGGGAATGACAATGCTGAAGTTGGATCCATTCTTCCTTCGACGCTCAGGGAACGACTCAAGGTCTTCTCCCAAGAGTTTCAGACTATGTTCAATAAGTATCAACAACTCTTGGGTCACGTACAAGAGATGGTCATTCCTACAGAAGTACATGAGGAGCCAACTGATGTTGTGAAGGAGGCTAGTGAGACAGTGAACGCCCGTCGTGAGTCCCTTCGGGTTATTACGGACGAAGTAAGCGTCCTTGTAGAGAAGGAAATGCATCTTATGGCAGCTCTCGAGGAGATTCGTCGACAGCGAGAGATGAAGCTTCGTCAACAGGCAGAACTTGAGCAAGAACTGCGTCATCATGTCGACGTTCTGAAAGGCTTGAAGCAACAGGAGCATATGCGAGTATTGAACTCCGCAATGCAACATCGTCAAAATAGAAGTGCATGTATTTCAGAGATGAGTAGACTAGAATCTCAACTGTTTTTGCTCCAACAAGGGGTTCACGACTTTCTGTCGGACAAACCTTCTTCTCCTCAATAAAATATCCTTATTTTCATTGAGTGTCCTACGTGTGCCACGATTATTGATAACCACTTTTGATAATGGATCCCGAGCCTTGCGCCTTCGTTTATGTGCACGTCACCAGTTAGTAGGCCTAACTCATCGGCCAAATAGACTAGTATAAATACCTAATAGCCGTTAACAAGTTTCATCACTTGGCCCATCATAATGGCTAACTTTTCTTCTTCCCCAACCAATGCTCAAGCTCTCCTTCGCTTGAATTATTTTGAGAACCTTCGGAGTTTTGAACGACAAGGGCGCCTTTCCCTATCCTTTATGGATTACGATGCAAAAGCTCGCCACGTGATCCTAGGTCCGTATCTCAAATCAACACCTCCACCATCCATCTTTACTGAGCATTTTCCGCGTCATTATAAGGAGATTCTTCCCATTAGTCGATCCCGACTTAGCATCTCCACTTGGGCATCACCAAATTATCGTTTCAACTCGTATCCATGCTATGACGAACAATTCTCTTGGTGGTACCAAAGGATGAGACCAGAAATGTCCAATATTTGGAAAGCGGCAAAGATAGAGGAGGCCTTATCATTAAGCTGTCTTTCCATAATCCTGTGGAATATGGACTTATCGGAGCTCTTTGCTGTCTCTGGTCACCATCGACTAATTGCTTTTTCCTGCCCCATGGTCCGGTAACCATTACTTTACTCGATATGTGGTCACTGACTGGCCTATCACCTTTTGTGGAATTTTATAATCAGAAGTCGTGGTCATGTTCAGATTTTTATGGTATCTCTTTCGTTGATCTCTCATTTCCTAACTTCATCAAGGAATTTAGCAAGCCAGACGGACCAATAACCCCTTAAGAACATGTTGCATTCTTGCTTTGTTGGCTCTGTCGATATATCTTTTGTACCACCTCCATATCATGTGGGTTTGTGGATATCGCATACGCCCTTACTCAAGGTGTTGATGTGGGGTTAGGTCGGATGGCCTTGTCCGCTTTATATAAAGGTCTGACCGATGCACAATCTTCATTATTTAGCGCGCATCCTGATCCTTTCGTTGGTCCGCTGTGGATATTGCATGGTTGGGTTCGATCATATTTTCCTCATCTATTCACATCTTACGGTTCCACACCCGTCGACTGGTATGATGCACATAAGCAACCCATAGAGACTGCTTTTGGCCCCTGAAGTTTTGTAGCGTTTTTCTCTAGCCAATTGGAGGGCTTCCGGTCTTGGAATACTTTCTGGATATTCTGCTTACCCTGAAGGACTTCACTTTTCATAGGTTTGGCGTAAACTTCGTGTGTGATTCATCGACTATACAACATGATACCTTAATTTTTTGGGCAAGCATTCTTGTTCCCACCGATCTTCCACTGGAATTCACTTTTGGAGGAAGGTTTTCTATTGGCTTCGAGGCATACAACCCCCATTATTGTGCCCGTCAATTTGGATTGGTGCAAGGTATTCCTATGCCAATTGTCTACTCAATGAACTTCCCTTATACTTCGTCTCCTCGGAATGATGCTCTATCATGCTACAATGAGGTTGCCAAATATATCCAGGGACAATTCAAGCTTGTCGATAATTTCAGCACTCCGTATGGTTCGATGTCATTTAATCACTGGTGGGATGAATATAAGGTCTTGATTTTTCTTGAAGACTTGGATTCTGCCTTGTCGAGGATAACCCTGCTCCCAATGGGGTTGTTACATCCTTTCAGGAGGTTTCCTATGTCCGATATGCCCTTATCTCCGAGCACGCCATCATTATCTTTCTCCGATGTGGATGAATTTTTAAGCGAATCGATGGACGAAGTGAGCTCTACTATGGATCATCCTTCCCTTAAAACTCCTCAGGTCAACAACATTCGAGTCATTGGGGGTAAACGTCCTTCGGTAAGCAACTTTTTTCCCCCTGCTAATCATGATGAAATTCCCTCGAAAGGAGCTCAACTTTGTGAGCTCCTAAAGGAAGGGTATGACGTCATTTGCGTCGTCCCAGAGATCAAAAGCAAAGTGAGATCCTTGCTTGACTATCTGATTAATTTACCCTACCCTTTACCTTGTCGAGCTCTAGAATTTGCTTTCCATGAATTCTCTGATTCATTCGATGTAACTATGAAGGCTTTTAAAGCAGGGCTTGAATATGTTGATAACGTCGAGGGCAAAGAAAAGACCTTGAGTCTTCAAGGAAAAGAGCTGGATGAGGCCCGAAAGGTCTTTGAGGCATTCCGTATCAACGAAAGTATTTCTATGTCGACACTCTTTGACCAAAGTAAGGTCATACTAGACCTTGAAGCGACCGTGAAGCCACTGAGTACTGAGGTGGAGGACAGCCAAGCCAGAAAGAACGAAATTCTGGAATTAAATTGTGATTGAGAAGTCTAACTTCACGGCTTCATCTTGGGCCTCGAGCAACATTTCGTTTAATTTACAGCTAGCACCATCTTTTTCTTTCTTTTTCCATGTCATTAATGCCGAGAATAGCACTAATGTAAATATCTTTATTGCTCAGCTTTTCCTTTTATCTGAATAATCATAGTCTGCGCCTGCTTTGATGACTTGTATGGCATTATTGACCGAACTACCCTCTCTTTATGCTCTCGAAAAGACGTCTGTGTACAATCTTCTGTACTTGCATTTAATGAATCAGTATGATGCGTAATCACTTTATATCGGTGTGATTTACTTCTGCCATTGTATGGACATCCATCTGGGTAGTAGTTGAGTCCCATCGGTACACGTGTAAATCATCGAACGGCTAAGAGTAATTATCAGCACGTTTTTCCCTGAATCTTGCTTCGTAACCTTCAAGGAATAAATACTCATTACTCGCAACGTTCAAATCCCTGTATCTTGGGCTGATCAATCAGATACGAGCGTGCCCACCGAGATATTCGTCACGTCATTCAATCTTCTCGTATCGATTCGTGACGATTCGGGACTCCAGTTGCGGGCTATAAATAGTGGGCTTATTGTGATCAAGACTTCACCACTCGACTTTGAATTTTAACCCCTTATCCTCTAGAGAAATCTCCTTTCTATTATTGTGCCGATCGTCGATGGAATCCAGTGCTTCGTCACCAACCTTGAATGCTCGCAAGTTCAAGGCCTTATGGAAGGAGATCATCTCCTACCTGAGCCTGACCTACGCTGTTCTAGTCCTCAAGCCCCAGGCGGTAGCCAAGGTCGAGAAGCTGATTCGCAAGGGGAGACCTGATGACCTGCCCTCCAATCATCCTTTCCTCGCTGACTATGAGGAATTCATGACCGTCTTCGAGCACTTGGTGTCCCAGTTCCAGGACAATGAGAAGGCCATCCGTGCGTATTTCGTTATGGAACGTTTGTCCGAGAGCATCAAGGAGGAGGTCGAGCATGCTGATGTGGTGTACAACACACTTTATGACGTGCAGGGCCAACTTCACTCTTCTCAAGAGCATCTTAACAAATATCGAGAGCCGATTGTTGATCGGATCCGGGGAGCGGAGAAAAGACTGAGGCGAGGAGTTCCTTGCCCCGAAAAGGATGAAATCGAGATGGACCTCTCGATGGATTTTCGTTGTGAAACCTTTGTCACCTCCGCTTCCACATCCTTGGGCCGACTGGCCGAAAAGTCGGATGAACTGGTGGAGTCCCACCTTGAACTTATCCGAGGGCTGAACAAACGGCTGTCGAACCTGGATGAGATGCTCCCCAAACTCGAGGAGGCCAAAGAGCAGGCTGAAGTGGCGAATCAGCGCTTAGAAGAGTGGATGCAGCACTTCGTGGCCCGTTTTAGAGATCATGTTGGTCTCGGCCTGGGAGAATGAGGATGGCTGGCAGGTTTGGGTTCGGAAGGAAGGAAGGAAGAAAGGAAGGAAGGAAGGAAAGAAGGAAAGAAGGAAGAAGAAGAAGAAGAAGAAGAAGAAGAAGAAGAAAACCAAAACAAAGTCCTTTTTTTTTTTGTAATCTGTCTTTTGCTTGTGAATGAAACTGGACTTACTCAGAATTTTCAATTTCTTCTTCCTCCATGTCTCACATCTCCCACATAGTAGGATAATACTTCTTCAAATATTTGCCGTTGATAGTACGGGGAAATTCCTTTCCGTCGATGTCCATTAATCGATAAGCATTTCCGATAAATGCTTCGGCTACCATGAACGGTTCTTCCCAAGTTGGTGACCATTTACCAAACTTTTCACTGTCCAAACTCGTTGGCAAAATGGTCTTCCAGACTAGGTCACCAATTTCGAACTGTTTATGCTTTACATGTTTATTATATGTTTTGGCAACTCTATCTTTCTGGAGGATTAGTTTTTCCAGGGCAATCGCTCTGTTTTCTCCCAATTCATCGACATTGGCAAACATTAACTCGTCATATTCTTCTTTGGCCAAGTTATTTTGAAGTTTGACTCGTAAGGATTGAATCGTAACTTCAACAGGGAGAACTGCCTCTTGTCCATAAGTGAGCATATATAGGCTAGTTCCGGTAGCAGTCTTTTTGGACGTTCTATAAGCCCATAATACAGTCGACAACAACATATCCCACTCTCTGGGATTATCCTCCAGGTGTCGTTTAATTAGTGCGATGATGGCTTTATTGAAAGCTTCAGCCTGGCCATTGGCTTGGGCATAATAAGGAGTTGAATGAATCATTTTAATGCCTCTAACCTTGGCAAAACTAATCACCTTTTGTCCAGTAAAAACCGTCCCTTGGTCCGTAGTTATAGATTCTGGAATGCCAAATCGATGGATAATACACTCCTCGATGAACTCCTTCACTATCTTTTGTGTTATGTTCTTATACGAGGCCGCTTCAACCCACTTGGTAAAATAGTCGGTAGCAACCAGAATGAAGCTATGTTTTATAGACGAAGGGGGGTAGATTTTTCCTATTATATCCATAGCCCAGCCTCTAAACGGCCAAGGTTTGATAATAGGTTTCATTACGACTGCAGGAACATGTTGAATGGGTCCGTACCTTTGACAAGCTTCACATCCCTTAGCATAACTTATGCAGTTTCGGGTAATAGTTGGCCAAAAGTAACCATGTCAACGGAGTAACCACTTCATTTTTATCCCTGACTGATGGGCCCCACATATGCCTTCATGAACCTCGGCCATTGCTATCACAGATTCTTATCGTCCTAAACATTTGAGCAGTAGCCCATCCTCAGTCTTACGATATAACTCGTCTCCAATCATTAAATAATTGAAGGCTTTTCTTTTGAAGTTTTTATCAGTGGAGACTGGGTTATTGAGATACTCTATAAATGGGGTTCTCCAATCTTGGGTTACTACTTTGTCAACAGTCGTGTTGTCGACAAGAATTTCTGTCGACTGTGTAAACAAAACTCTATTGTCCATCGATGGTAAGACCTTTGTCTAAGTAATCATATGGTCAACAAGCTCTTTTGATATTTTATAACCGGAAGCCATTTGTGCCAAATCATTGGCCTCCACGTTATGTTTTCTTTTAATATGGATCAACTCAAAGTCGTCAAAGTGGTGTAGGAGCTCTTTGGCTAGTGAATAATAAGATATAATATTCTCATTAAGACACTGATATTCCCCAGATAATTGTCTTATCACCAATTGAGAATCCCCTATTACTTTGACGAAACGTATTTTCATGTTGGCCAAGATGTTTAAGCCAACAATTAAGGCCTCATATTCGGCATGATTATTGGAACATTCAAAATCCATTTTGAACATAAGTTTCGTTTTCTGTCCATGAGGGGATACTATCATTACTCCAGCCCCAGCAGACCCAGGGGTACTGGATCCATCAAAGTAAAGCTGCCATGGGACCACGTGAACGTATCCCTCACAACTTTCATCTCGTGCTCCATGATATTCTGTAATGAAATCTGCTATGGCTTGTCCTTTTATTGCTTTAAGTGGTACATAGACCAGATTTATTTCGGTCAAAGCAAACGTCCACTTGGCAATTTGGCCTTTAACAATAGGCCGAGTCAATATGTACTTAATCACGTCTGTTTTACATATCACATGTACCGTGGTCGGCAGCATATAATGACGTAATTTGATACATGCATAAAACAATGACAAACATAGCTTCTCAATCGCAGTGTATCTTGTTTCAGGATCATTCAACATCCGACTCAAATAATACACTACTTGCTCTTTGCCTTCGCCATTCTCCTGCGCCAGTATACATCCGATGATAGTATCGGTAGCGGCCAGGTACAATTTCAATGGTTGACCCGCTCTTGACGGTATCAATACTGGCGGGTTAACCAAGTACCGTTTGACTTGGTCAAAAGCATGTTGATGTTTGTCCTCCCATACAAATTCTTCTTGACTTTTCAACTTCAATAATGGGGAAAACACCTCAATTTTTCCTGACAGGTTAGCAATAAATCGACGCAAAAAATTTATCTTCTCTAAAATCATCTGAAGTTGCTTTTTGGTTGTGGGGGGCGGCAATTCTAAGATGGCCTTAGCTTTATTCTTATTGATTTCAATTCCTCTTTGATTAACCAGGAACCCTAAGAAGTTACCAGCCCTTACTCCGAAAGCACATTTCAATGGATTCATTTTTAGGTCGAATTTCTGCATCCTAATAAAAGCTTGTTCTAAATAATTTAAATGACATACCTGGTCTGATTTGACAATAATATCATCGATGTAGACTTCCATAAAGTCCCCAATCATGTCATGAAAGACAAAGTTCATGGCTCTCTGATAAGTTGCCCCTGCATTCTTTAATCCAAATGGCATGACGAGCCATTCAAAGGTGCCGATAGCTCAGGACACCTGAATGCAGTTTTATGGACGTCCTCTTTAGCGATGAATATTTGATTGTAGCCTGAATGACCATCCATTAATGACATAATTTCGTTTCCAGAAGCCGAGTCAACTAACATATCCGCCATTGGCATCTGGTACTCATCCTTGGGCGTGGTTGCATTTAAATCTCGGAAATCGATACAGACACGTAGCTTCCCATTCTTTTTCTTTACCGGGACTATGTTAGACAACCATTCGACGTACCATGCCGTTCTATTAAACCCTGCTGCTAACAATCGCTCGACTTCTTCTTTTACTTTAAGGATAACCTCCGGGGCGAATCGTCTGGGCTGCTGTTTATGAGGCCTGAACCCCTTTTTTATGGGTAGTCGGTATTCGACGACATCTCTGCTTAATTATGGTATTTCTTTATAGTCCCAGGCAAAATAATCCCTATACTTCTTCAAGAGTCTTATCAACTGAGCTTTGAAGCTATCATCGATCAACGCACTTATGTAAATAGGTCGATGTTCATTGCCTAGCCCAAGGTTGACCTCTTGTAACGGGTCTCGAGTTTCAATTGATTTTTCAATTTCTTTTATAGGTGACTCTTCAAACTCGAGGATTCCATCGACAACTTCTGTGGATTGTTCTGCGAGCTCGGCCTGATAGGCCGAGTACCTCTCAATGAGGTCTTTTGACAATATAAGGTTCTCCATGGACAACCTCATTCAATTGTGCTGCCAGTTGACTCTTTGGGACCCATTCAACGATCCCTTTGTCGGAACGGCAAAATGCAATACTATTGGGGTCAACGAGAGGTGGCTTACTGATGGATATACTGTCTTCCAATGCCAATGCATGTGTATAGGTTGTCTGTGACTTGGTGTTTGCTTTGACGTATTCTACCTTATCTCCATTCCAAAATGCTAGCATTTGATGGAGAGTTGATGGTACGCATTGATTACCATGGATCCAGTCTCGGCCCAATAGCAAATTGTAAGATCCATCTGCATTAACCACACAGAAAGATGTCCCCGGAGTTTTGGTGCCAACGGTCAAATCAGCAATGAAAATTCCTTTAACTTCGGAGATTTCTCAAGTAAAGTCGGACAATTGGATGTTCGACGAAATAATCTCCTCGTCATGCCTTCCCAGCTTCTTGTAGAAACGATATGGGATGAGATTTAGTGTAGATCCCCTGTCTACTAATACTCGAGACACAGGTCGGCCATTAACTTTTACGTTTATATTCAGAGCCCTTAAATGGTTTGAACTCTTGGGTGAAGGTTTCTCGAATTCAACCACCTCCTCCATATCAAAGTGAAATTCTGCTTTTTCTTTCTCTTCCATTGTAATTTCTTCCATATGACCTGGCTCCACTGTCATAACCCGTAGGTTCGATGGACGACATACTCGCACCATGCAAGAACTTAATGACGAGATTGATCTTGACAACTGTCGTGGTTCACATCGTGCAGGCTTAATGTCTTGCTTTGGTGAAGATTGCTGAGGTCGACCAGATGTCGACACTTGAACTCCTGGTTTTCTTTTCCAGACTAAGTTTCTACGTTTAGGGTACTTTGGCTTGACCTTTTGTTCTGCGATTAAGGTTGGTCTAGCCTGCTTGATGTGAACTTGACTTACTTGTTGTTGGAGCTGATACTCCTTTCTTTTCCTCAGCATTCTCCTTTTTTGAGTCCGCGTCAGATTTGAACTATGATTTTGAGTTCGGCGGGCCTCATACCATTGACCTACAAGTGGGTCTCTTGGCACTTTCAGAGTTTGTCGACGTGGTGGATGAGGGTCTGTGCAAAGATCATCTTGATCAGGGAAATTAGAACCCCATCCACTTGGCTCAATCTTCCCATTGTACGAAGGTGGTGGAGCATAACTAACATAATAATCATATTTACCACTAGGCTCTCCCAAAGTACAAATAGTCGGATTACCTTCTTCGTACCTTTGCTTGAATGACTTAATAGTCTTATTACGGCTTCGGCGGCCTCTATGATGATTAACACCCCTAGGAGGAGTTTGTTCATCATATGAATCAGTGAGGACCAAATCGCGAAATCCGTCGACAACTTCACTAGGCGGACGTCTTCGACTGTTGGAGTGATGTTTGTCTTGTTCCAATAGTCGTCTACATTTTTCGCAAAAACGATACGGCTGATGCCCCCTGGTCTTTGTCCTTAATGACACCATCCCTGCCATTACAGGAAAAAGGATCGACATCAACTTCCATCGGGGACTTACCTTTGTCTTCAGAGAATTTTATCTTCCCTTGCTTAATAGCTTCCTGGACGTTTCTTTTAAACACAAGACAGTCATTGGTGGCATGGCTCCATGAATGATGCCATTTACAGTACTTCTTTCCTGCTAATTCTTCTTTGGTAGGTATAACCTGACCCTCCGTGAGTCTGATCTGTCCGTCGGCTAATAATAAGTCAAATATTTCCTCTGTCTTATTGATATCGAAAGAATAAAACATAGGTTCCTTAGCTTTGGACATGAGGTTGGACTTTTCTTTAACTCTTGCTGGCTTTAGAGCCTTGCAAACGTATGGCTTATCAATCACCATTTTAGCGAGAGCCACATCTGCTATATCTGCTGACTCAGTTTCATCCTCGCTCTCGTCAACGTCAGCCCAACGAACTTCACCCCATCGACCATACCTTTTGTCCTTTTCCTAAAGGAGACTTTCATGCTTAGCAGCTATGGTTGATAATTGGAACAGATCTGAATATGGTTGTCCAACCATTCTTTCTCGGGTTTCAAACTTCAGTCCATTAAAAACGAGGTCCGCAAAAGTCTTTTCAGGTAAATGGACTAAACACTTATTCCTTGCCCTTTTAAACTTGGAAACAAACTGATCGACAGATTCATTAGCTAATTGTCTCATGGTCGATAGATCTGCTACCGACAAATCTGGCACAGCTCTTTGAAATTGGCAAGGGAATAACCTTTCCATTTGTTCCCATGATGTGACCGAATTTGTCGGTAAGGCAGTATACCATGTAAACGTGGTTTTTGACAAGGATAAGGGAAGTAACCTCAACTTCCAATAATCAGCATGAGCCGCATCACCACATTGAGTCAGACAATGATTAACATGTTCAAAAGTGGACTGATCTTCCTTTCCAGTGAATAATGTAAATTCTGGCATTTTAAAACCTCTTGGATATGGTATAGTGTCCATCCAATCAGGATATGGTTTTCTATAAACGTTTGGGAAGTATCCCATATCATGGCCATATCCCCTCATTACAGGGTCCACTGCTAACTGATTTTGCACTTGACCCACGACAGGCGCAGGAGCTACAACATAATTAGGTGGCAATGGCTGATTCAAATTTTGATGAGGCAATTGGTAGAATGGCTGCTGTGGTAACTATGGCTGTTGTTGAGGTGGTGGGTGTATTATCTGTGATACGTTGTGAGCAATCATATGTGGGTTGGCCGGTGGGTTTAACTGTGCTGGCAATGGTTGCTGGATTACATTTGGACCCATAGGGGGTGGAAAATGTTGATTTACATTAGGCACTGTGGGCTGGGGTGCCTGACGTTGTTGTTGAATGTTCATCTGTTGGATCTGTTCTTGCCCCCTAAGCAAGGGTGTTGCAAGATTCTGAACATCTAAGACTACAGGTGGAGGATTTACCTGGATCACAGGGGGACCATGCACCTGAGTAACCTGATGTCCTCTTTGGAGGTTTTCATCGATCATCGACTGTCGAGCAATTCCTCCATTTGGGTCCACGCTAGCGTGAGGTAATCCCTCGCTGGATGCTATTGGCAAAGTTTCTCCCCTTGGTAATATTCGAATGGGTGGGATCGGAGATGTACTTTGCATCATTGTTCCAAACTGTATTGCAGGACCCCCCGATACTGACGGAGATCCTGTTCTCAGTTGGGCTAGTGCGATGGACCCTCCATGTTGACCTTGCGTGCATTCATGATAAGTGTTAATAATCAAAGGCCTAACCACTTCAGTCATACGCCTTACCACATAATCAGCGAACTCGTTCTGAGTTTCTTTGATAGTCCGCCTCATGGTAGAAAGTGCAACTGGTGTGAGCTCAGTTTGCCTTCTATCTTCAACACGCTACCTCGACATATCTGTGACCTCCTCTCGAGATTGGTTAGCAACCTCGGTATGAAGAAGTTGAGCGGATGATGTCTCAGCACGGGCATTATCTTCCGCCATCGATGCAGCTTGCTCGTCAGTAGTATTATCCGAGTTGGTTCTACTCCGGGTGTGTGGCATAGCACTCTCTCTACTTAACTCAATAGGGTTCCCACCGGACGTGCCAAAAAGATGTTTTGCCGGTTTTTTACTCCGTCGATAATCTTTCACCGAACGTTGCGTTTTGGATTTTATTAGGGGAGACTAGGGTCTTGAGTTAAGCTTGGACAGAGAATGTCAAATGCGTTTATTAATCCCAATTTAGATCTTACACCCTGACTCGATATGATACCAAACTCGACAATACTAACAATGAAACGACAACTTGCAAATACCGAGACCAAGTTATGTCGGAATCTAATCAACGACACAGCTAATATGCGGTATTACCATTTAAGGTACGCCAGAATCTAATCAATGACGTAACTTGAGAGAATATGACTGGAATCTAATCAACAGCTATATTCCAAGCACAACGCCGGAATTTAATCGACGACGCTGAACTAATGGCACAACATTGGAATTTAATCAACAATATTGAACCTGATAAAGACTCTTGCCGGAATTGAATCTACGACGCAGAATCTGAAAATTACAGCTAAAACTACTCCTAATGTGCTAAAAGTAAAGCTTGATAAAAGATATGTTGTGTTGTTTGCGAAAAAGGGTCTTTTCTTTGTTGGAAATCCTTGAGTATTTATAGAGCAGCTTGATAACTGTTGACCGCACTTCTCCTTGAAAGTCGTTTTTCACTTCCTTACGTTTCGCGTTTTAACCGCTTCCTGACTTATCGATATTGCTTACGCTCCTTGGGCATCATGTAGTAGCTAATTTTCTTCCACGTGTCTCTTTATTTCTTCCTTGATCTTCACGCCCACGGTCATATCTTTACCTTTTGACACGTGTAAATGAATTTTCCGCCATGTATTACCATGATTCCGTGCAAAGCTTGTTCGTCGACGTCACGTGCAAAGCTCGTGATCTTAGATTCGTCGACTTCACGTGCAAAGCTCGTGATTTTGGATTCGTCGACGTCACGTGCAAAGCTCGTGAATTTAAACTTGTCGACACCTCTATGACGTGTCCTGTCGATAATTACCTTAGGTCTTCTTAATGCCTCTGGGCCTGACTTGCGGCCTTTTTTGGATTTTCGCTATGTGGGCCGTACTTTATATCTTTTGTAACTTGTAAACGGCCCACTCCCACCAAGGGTAATTTTGGGTGTCAACAGGTAGTAAAGAGTAGCGTAAATTCATCACATGGAACAACTTTTCAATGCAAGAATTCTGCCTCTGCCTCTGGTTCTCCCATTTTTCTTTTCTTTCTTTTGTTCTCTTTGAATGGAGCAAGAGTTCCATCGGCAAGACAGTATCTCAAACGAGAGTTAATTTTTACACACAGATTCGACTGCAATTGGGGGCGTAATATTTTTACACTACACTTGCTCACTGAAATGTGCTGTGAACGGGGGCTTTCACGGTCAGCGAATGCGCTTATCATTTCCTTACATGGCTGCATGATCTTGATTATAATAACTAGGAATCTACTCAGAGACTGCAACTTTTGTACAAATGGGTCAGAGACAGATTCCAACTGTGAGCAGTTGCTTTATAAGGAGGAGAAAATTGACAAACTTCATAATCTTAGTAGTTCATTGGCCGCGCTGTGCTTCCAATATTGCACAGATACTTTAATTAAAAGCTGCATCTTGATAGGCAGCCACTTTCCCAGATAAAAACGGAAGTTTATATTATGTTCCTTTCAGGACCACTGGGTCAAATATTAGCACCGAAAAATGAAAGGCCATGTCCATGTTCCTGAGTCACCTCAAAAAGTTAGTGACCAACTCACCTTTCAAGCCATGGTTTCAGAAATTGTTTTGGAGATGTTGAATGTGCCTTCATCCTCTGCAACATCAAAGTCACAAGGTGAGAGGACCCTTTAAGTTCCTTTCGAAAATGTTAAACGCAAACTCGTTTCTGTAATCTGTTTTGTTTTTACGTTTTACCTATGCAACTGATTCAATGTATGTTCCTTTCAGTTCCTTGGACATGAGTGTATATCATCCCGGGACGGTTCGAAGTTTCAGAGGTTTGTCCGAGGACCAAGTATAGCCGGGAGCATCGAGAAGGAATGATATGCTCCAGCAATTGAAAGCATCGCCAATTTCATTGACGATTGCATTGCAATTGGAAGAGCTTTGACACAGTGTTCAGGGGGCTTCCGTGATGCTCATTGTTTAATGCATCAACAGATTGGCAGCGATTCTCTTTACTGTATGCTAGCAAGCTAGATGATACTCAATTTATCACCTAATTTTTCCACACTTTTTGCAAATCTTTTATAAACGTGAGGTACTTTGGACCGGTACTGGAGACTGTAGCATGAATTGATCACAAGGAACAACTTTTCAGTACAAGGATTCTGCCTCTGCCTCTGCCTCTGCCTCCTGTTCTCCCATTTTTCTTTTCTTTCTTTTGTGCGCTGTCAATGGAGCAGGGAGTTCCATTGGCAAAACATGTCTCATGCAAGGGTTAATTTTTGCACACGACTTGGCTGCAATTCGGACCGTAAGTTTTACGTATCATTTGGGAGTATCAAAGTCGTGACCCATTTGAGACTCCACTCTATTTTAGGGAGTACTAAAGTAGTAGCGTGGGCACTACACTGATTGACTTAAAAATAAAGGTCCCGACAGCCAGGCTTCTATCAAATTTCCACCCCAAAGTAAGGGACATACTTATACTGACCGAGGCCCGTGATGAACCACATGCAATCATGGTCAGTAAAATTTGTGGAATCTGAGTGAAAATCACGTCACTGACAGCTGTGGTCAACCCTGGTCCATGAGGGATTGTGATTGGACCGTTTGAATATGTTTTAACCGGTCGGGATTCTTATTTTCCTCGTAGGTACACTTATCTGGCATATCATAATAAATAATTGAATAACAAATTTATTTTTTCTTAGACAAGATGTTCAATTCAGGCCAATATCGAATTGGTTTCCTAAATCCTAAATAAAATTCTTTACAGGACAATTTGGCTTCCATCACATAAGATGTCAGCAATAGCAATCCTCCCCAAAATAAACGTTGATGTATATACATCAACATTAGCAGTGGCTCCTGCAGCATATATGGCCATACAAAAAGTCTGCTGAAATAGTTTGTTATCAATAAATAATTAAGATAAGAGAATTGGACATGAAAAGAAGTAACTGTTTTATATGAAAGGAAGCGATAATTGACATGAAAAGAAGTGATAATTGATCTGATTAGTGATAATGCTTCCGATAATGTACTTATTTTCAAGATGTGTCGTTTATCTATAAATAGGACCGAATTCACATATTGTTTAAAAAAAAGAACTTTCTCTTGTTCATAATTCTCTCTTATCTTTTATCATAGAAGTTTGATGAGACATTTAGGGTGAAATTCTAAAAAGAAATTGAGTAATTACTGAACACGTTTTTCCGTGATTTTGGTGTATATCTTGGAGGTATATTTACTTTAAACCTACAACAACAATAGAAGGGCAAATAATATCTTAAGGACATTGATTGTCATCACGCGTCGAAGCATACCATCAAAGAACTATAAACTACTGCTCCTATCTTTATCAGCAATCAAATTTCCCTCAACAGTCTCTTCCATAGTCAACAACATCAAAGAACTATAAACTATTACTCTTATTTTCATGAGCTATCAAACCTTCCTCAGCAGTCTCTTCTAGATTCTTTTAGCAAAAAAAAAAAAAAGTCTCTTCTAGAGTCAATGTAAAAAGACCGGTGTAATCAGCTTCGCTGTTCAATGACTATTGAGTCGAGCTCATTTACTTCGGTGCTCTGCATAGTATATATCATTATGATTGTTGGATGATCTTAGGCCTCTTTTACTCCAATAGTTAGCTCAAAGGGTGAGCATGAATTCACGTGGTTACGTTATGTGGTGTGACACATAGAATATCATTAGTGAAATTTTATTTGGCTCATTACATAGAATATAACCTAACATGATTATAATATGGTATAATATATAATTACATAAGTATTTTGCATTGATTGTATAAAAATATTATTAATCATTATCATAGTATGAAAAATAATCAATTCTATATTACGTGCATTAAATAGAGTTTTGCCAATAAATATGATTACTAAATGCTTAATGAATAAGGTTAATATTAGGACAAATCCCAAACCGGTACACCTATGACAAATTACTCCAAACTAATTTTTTGACCACTAAAAATCCAAAACTAGTACATTTGTGACAATTTTACTTTCCGTTAGTTTTCGTTAAATTTTACCGTCAAATTTAAAAGTTTGATAACACTTGGTAATTGACAGGTATACTAGTCCAAAGGTTTTACCCTCCGTTTGTCACAGATATACCGGTTTGTGATTTTTCGTGGTATTAATCCACTTTTAACGGAAGGTAAATTTGTCACAAATATGTCAGTTTGGGATTTTTGGTGGTCAAAAAATTAGTTTTGGGTAAATTTGTCACAAGTATATCAGTTTGGGATTTTTTGTTGTCAAAAAATTAGTTTGGGGGTACATTTATCATAATTGTACCAATTTAGGATTTTCGTGATACTAACCCTAATGAATATTAGAGGGAAAATGCTAGCTAGGTTTTGTCCGTGGCTAAGAATATAGATGCTTGTAATATCTTACTACCAGAAGAATTCTACACCTCCCTTGCAGATCGCTGAGAGTAAAAATCCCAATTACAAACCTATTAAATTTCTCGATTCATTGTCCGTGGAAGAAGGGAAACGATTCTATCATTTAATTTTTTTATTCTTTTTATGCTAGAGGACTATATAATGCCGCCATTATGATTATCCCAAAAGAAAACGACGGTTATCAAACTGGTTTCATTAACGAGTACTTTGAGAAACTTATATTGAAAATGACAAACTTATATTTAACAATTGTTTAAAAGTGTCCTTTTAACATAATCCTTATTAAAATAGGTATAGAATGTGCTTGGCCCCTGATTTTCAAGGTTGGGAAATCCACATGACTCATTTGTGTATAATACATTTTTTCGAATATTCATCTAACCGTTTAAACTTTTATAATAGTTGGTATGCATTTATATTGATGGTTGAGGGTTAAAGCGACTAGGAACAACATATGCATTTGAGAGAGAAAAATATAATGCAATGCCCCAAGAGAGTAACATTTTGCTCCCCAAAATTGCGCGAAATTATGCGATAATAACAAAAATCCACTGACCATAACAAACAAATTTTCCTTTCAAGCGATTCTATTGAAACCATTTATTGTCCAAAAGTATTAAATGGGCAAAATTCATTGACTATACTTACTGCTTTCCACCTAAAGGCAGCATGGATGAAGTGACTTTAGATTTCAAGGTGAGTAGCTAACTAATTGTGTATGACCAAAGAAAAATTATTTAAAAAAAAGGAAAAAGAAAAAAAAATGTGCCTCTAGTACCATTTTAATGGAGGAATTTACATTCCCCTATATAAAGAACTTACATTTTCAAAACATCTTACGGGAGTCTTCATTCCCAAAGAGAAAACCAAGCCAAGCAAAAAGCAGACTCATCACATTTCAGTAAAAGAAAATGGCCCTCAAACTCAGTCCGTTTCTCACTTCTAAACCCAGGAAGTCACTTTCGTTTAAGGTTTGCCTCCTATCGCCAAGTCCATGTCCTCCAACAAAAGTGAATTTTCAACATTCCCTTCTTCCATTCACTCCAGCCCCCACAATACGCGCAGATGGCCAGGCAAAGTCTTCAATGACTACTTAGTCAAAAAGATAAAATGAAGAAAGAAAAGCGCTTCAATGACTACTGAGTCAAAAAGGAAAAAAGAGAGGAAAGAAAAGCGCTTCAATGACTACTGAGTCAAAAAGAAAAGAAAAAAAGAAGAAAAGCGCTTCAAAAAGCTGTCCTGAAAAAATAAAAGATGAATCGACACCTTCTTATAAAAAAAATAAGAATAGCGCTTCAAAATTGACACCCCACTCCTGTGAAGCTCTTCAAAGTTGCCAGTAGCACTGATCCTGCCTTTTTGTTTCTCAAACCTACCCGCTTCATTGGGCTTTGAGTCATGAAACTCCTGGGCATTAGTTTCGCAGAGTTTCAATCATGCCCCTTGCTTCTTTGTATTGCTCTTGCACTATGCCTTAACCAAGTCTCCTCCAACACCAATGAAACAGACAGACTTGCGCTTCTCACATTTAAGGCCAGCATAAACGAAGATCCCTTCGGCGTGCTCAACTCATGGAACGATAGCATTGGGTTTTGCCAGTGGTATGGCATTATATGCAGCCGGAGGCACAAGAGGGTCACGGTCCTCAACTTGCAATCACAAGGACTCTTCGGATCGATCTCTCCTCATGTCGGAAACCTCAGCTTCTTAAGGGAAATGTCCCTCCAAAACAATAGTTTCAACCAAGAAATCCCTCCACAGATCAGCCACTTGCGACGCTTGCGTATCCTAAGATTGCACAACAATTCATTGGTCGGCGAAATTCCCAAAAACATATCGGGTTGCTCTAACCTTGTCAGCCTCGTCCTTCAAATGAACCAACTAATCGGAGAAATTCCTGCAGAGCTTGGTTCATTGCCGAAGCTACGACAGCTCGCTTTGTCTGGTAATAATCTGAGCGGGAATGTGCCTTCCTCCTTTGGGAACTTATCTTCACTGGAGGTCCTTTATTTAGCCCAGAACAACTTGGGTGAGAGCATTCCCCAAGTTCTAGGCCACCTGACAAACTTGCAAATGATTTCCTTAGGAGCAAACAGATTGTCGGGTACAATTCCATCTTCCTTACTAAATCTCTCTTCGCTAACTCTGTTTGATGTTAGAGACAACCGGATAGAGGGGACTCTTCCGGCAGACATAGGCCTCAAACTCCCACATCTTGATATTCTTAGTCTTATCAGGAACCAACTTGAGGGGACGATTCCTCCCTCGATATCGAATTGCACAAAACTAACTACGCTTCAAATTGGAAGTAACAAATTTTCCGGGAAAGTACCATCTTTGGAAAATTTGTATAAGCTTGGTTGGTTTATAATCTCTAATAATCAGCTTGGAAGCGGAAAACCTGAAGACTTGAGCTTCCTTTGCTCGTTGACTAACAGCACCAAATTAGAGGATGTGAATTTCAGCTTGAACAAGTTTGGTGGGGTGTTACCTAAATGCCTAGGTAATTTATCCACCACTCTCAAGGTATTTTCTGCAACCATGATTCAAATATCTGGTGAGATTCCAGAAGAAATCGGGAATTTTGTCAACTTGGAGGTATTGTTTTTGAATTGGAACCAACTTTCAGGTGTTGCCCCTTCAAATTTGGGGAATCTACAAAAGTTAGCGCTACTGGAATTAGGTGATAACAACTTGGGAGGGACTATCCCATCTTCTTTGGGAAATCTAACAAAGTTGATTCAACTATATCTTAATGGGAACAACTTTCATGGGCAAATTCCTTCACATCTATCAAACTGCTGGTCTCTTAATCTTCTTGATCTATCTAATAACAATCTTAGTGGTGCCATACCCCCACAGCTTATCGGTCTCGCATCATTAGACATCATTCTGGACTTGTCTCGTAACCATCTTACTGGAGTTCTACCCACAGAAGTTGGCAACTTGAGAACTTTGACTGCATTGGATATCTCTGACAATTTGTTGGTAGGTGAAATTCCAAGTAATTTAGGTGATTGCACTGCATTGGTATCACTGAGGATGGGGGGCAACTTCTTTAATGGGTCAATTCCGCAATCAATCAGATTGTTAGGAGGTATTGAAGAACTAGATCTGTCACGCAATAATTTGTCAGGTCAGATTCCAGAATTCTTAGCGGCATTTCGTTCCTTAAAACTTCTGAATTTGTCGTACAATAAGTTTGAAGGCAAGCTACCACGTGAAGGAGTCTTTAAGAATGCTACCGGTACTTCTATTGTTGGAAACAACGAGCTTTGCGGCGGACTACCACAATTTCACCTTCCCAATTGCATTTCCAAAAGCCACAAAATCAAAAAGATCAATATGGTGATAATTTTCACCTCTGTTTTTTCTGGAATTCTTGGAATGGCTCTTATTGCAGCTTTTATATATCTTTGTTGGGTGAAGAAGAAAGTAAATGAACCGGTTTCAAGTTCAATGGATGATTCACATCTGAATTTATCTTATGGGACACTCTTAAAAGCAACAAGAGGTTTTTCTTCGGCAAATTTGATTGGTGTTGGAAGCTTTGGTTCTGTTTATAGGGGGATACTCGAGGACAATGAAATGGTTGTTGCTGTGAAGGTGCTTCATTTAGTCTGCCGTGGTGCTCTTAAGAGCTTTATAGTTGAGTGCGAGGCATTAAAGAACACCAAACATCGAAATCTTTTGAAGATACTAACAGTTTGCTCTAGTAGTGATCATCAAGGAAATGATTTTAAGGCCTTAGTCTATGAATTCATGGACAATGGAAGCTTGGACCAGTGGCTACACTCGTATGCAACATCATCTCATGGGAATGAGCTTCCGAAAAAGTTGAATTTCATTTGTAGGATAAATATTGCTATTGATGTTGCTTCTGCACTAGATTATCTTCATCACCAGTGCCACATCCCGATTGTTCATTGTGATCTAAAGCCAAGCAATATTCTCTTAGATGCTGAGATGGTCGCACATGTTGGCGACTTTGGATTGGCGAAATTCCTTCTTAAATCTTCCCTTGATACTATGAGCTCAATGGGCCTTAGAGGGACAATTGGTTATGCTCCACCAGGTAATCTCTCTCTCTCTCTCTCTCTCTCTCTCTCTCTCTCTCTCTCTCTCTCTCTCTCTCTCTCTCTCTCTCTCTCTCTCTCTCTCTCTCTCTCTCTCTCTCAAACCAAGAAATTTTATATAGCCAAAAATTATTGATCGGCCTTCCTGTGTGAAGTTTGGTAGCTAATGATAACTCGATTTGATGATCTGCAATTTAATTTGATTTGCACTGTGATCAAAATTTGTGGCAGAATATGCAACGGGATGTGAGACTTCAAGAGAAGGCGATGTCTATAGTTATGGCATTCTCTTACTTGAGATATTCACAGGATTGAGTCCCATTGATGACACATTCAAAGACAATTTGACTCTTCATAGTTTTGTCGCAGAAGCTTTGCCTGAACGAGTGCTAGAAATCACGGACAGCTTTTTGCTTCAAGAAAGAGAGAGCCATTTAGGCCCCTATAGTCGTCGTCATCGGCTTTCCGAAAGCGATGACACATTTCAAGAATGTTTGGTTATGGTGTATAACATTGGAGTTGCTTGTTCGTACCAAGTGCCAGGAAGACGGATGAGCATTGATAGAGTTGCAAATCAGCTGCACCGGATTAGGGAGAAACTCTTTGCATTGGGTTTACATGGATAAGTTGAACCACCGATAGTTTAATTAGCTATCATACATGTAATGTCTTTATTAATACCATCGATATAGTATTATTATCGATAACTTAAAATGAGCATAGCTCAATTTCAATCAATACATTGGGAAGTTTGCAATTAGACAGATTATCACAGTAGGCTAGCCCAAGCTCAAGGTATTTTTAAGTTGCGTCTATCTCTTACTCTCGGTTCTTCACTTTCTCTTTTGACTTTTAGGGCTTGAGATCAGACTTTAATCTGATTTGGATGAACAATAGCCTTCAGAGTCATCTTGAATCTTTTCATCAATTTCGTAAAATTACAAATGACTTTGATAGAACTCGAAAAAGGGCCCTTTTGCTTCGGCTTTGACCAAACAGGGCGTAACCGGAATGTCAATTAGCTCTTCTAACGTGAAGACGGGTCATTAAGATATGATTTTCCTAAATTGGGCTTGCCCAATCTGATAATAGGGCCCAGGATCGGCCCATCAGCCCAATTATCAGTTTCAGTCTCCCGGGATGAACCGTCATCGTCGCTATACATGAACTTCATGTTCTCTTGCATTCGTCTCTTGCATTGGTGGAATTTTTTTTATCTTGTTAGGCCTTAATGGTTTAGATCAGATGAAGCTAGAACCTTGAGAAGAGTTCGACGACTGGCCACATGGATTACTCGCAATTGGAACTTCTGGGAAAAGTGATTTCAGGGGAAGCCGGGAAAACCAAGATCTCTTGGAGAATCAATTTCATTCGACAAAGCTACAGAAAGAGCTACCCAAGCTTTTGTCCCTTAAAAACAAGCAGCGAAACAGACAGACAAATCATGGACCTCACGCTGAATAGACTCCTCAACTGTCCCTCGAGTTTGGAGGTGGACCGCAGAATCGGCAGTTTGTTCCACAGTGACTGAGATGAATATGATGATGACGAGATTGATATTGAGCGGACCGACAGCGTGATAATTTGTAGATGCGAGGAAATTCGCGAAAGAGTCATTATCTTTCCTTATCAAGATGTTTGTCTGCAGAAGTGGATTCGTGCCAGTACCCACTTTGGGAGGTACACTTCTTAAATCAAGGATGCAGAAGGTCCATACATGGTTTTGAGTTTTTCTTTGATCAATATTTGAAGGTTCCTGCATTAAAACCGCGAATTGAACTTTACGGTCATTAGAAATTCGTGGATTATGGATATTGTAAGGCTCTTTAGTCTGTACCACAACCTCGCACACCAGTTTACTTTCCAAGACATAGCCTCCCCTACTCATGATCCAATTTCATGTTTGTCTAAGTTGCGGTTTAAGTTGTCTCCCAGATGTCATATTTAGTTAGAGATTCTTGCAAAGCCTCGTCTTGTACCATCATATGAGAATGAGATGACCTTCGTTTATCCTTTTACTCATTTTATTGTCATATTCTTGGGCTGTTTCATTCTCAGCAGAAAAGTGTCATTGTAAACTAAATCAAATTAATTAGCTAACCCTTCTTGTTCATGGTACAGCTACTGAGGAAAATAGTTCACCAGAAAAATCTATCCCCAAAATGCATCTCGACCAACGTTGATAATGAAATACTTGGAGGATAAATCAATGCCATAATTATTGGTCAAGACAGATTCTGACTGTAAGTAGTTGAATTACAAGGAGGAGTAAATCGACGAACTTCAAAATCTCAGTAGTACATCCACTCTTAGCTTACTTGCTCATTGTGGTGCTGCCACTTCCAGTGCGCTGTATAAAAGTTTCAACCAAAAGCTGTGTCTTGATCGGCAGCGACTTTCCTAGACGAACGGAAGTCCTACATTCAGGGACCACTTCTGTCAAATATGTTTACTGAAGATGAAACAACATGTCCACGTTCCTGAATCAAGCATGGCCATATATGCATGACGAATAACAAAAACCTAAAAGAGTTAGCTGACCAATTGATCTGTCAATCCTCGGTTTCAGATATCTTTTTGGAGATGTAAAATTGCCTCATCCACTGCCTCCTTAAAATCACATGTGAGAGGACTCTTATACTGCAAAAATACTTCCATATTTAACATCATCTAGGAAACTCGTACTTAAACTGAGGTGAGAGCGCAGAGTGAGCGAGGGCAAGATCGAGCAAGGGCGAGAGAGAGCAAAGAGAGGATCATAGAGATGGGTCTGAAGAAGTGGTGAACTTATTTAACACCCATATTATTTTGAGTTTTACCATTCTAAATTCATTTATGATTCATTTACTGATTATAACTAATTCATATAATAATTTAGCTCATCAAATATAAATTAAGAAATAAGTCTATTGTCACGTCACATCTTCTTTCCGCACCACCGAGAGCCCCTCCCTCCGCCCCCATGCGCCACAGCCTGACTCTGATTGCGCTTGCTGTTAAATTATTTACGCACGTCATCTTGCTGATTTTGTGGATTCGGCTGCACATGTTTTTATCTAATGTTCGGTGGCGCACGAGATGTGTTTTTTGCAAGTTGCGCATGGGTCTCGTTTAAGAGAAATCTGTTGAAGACAAATGAGACGGAACTTTTTGACTAATGCGCAGCAGAGTCTCCAATTTCTTTCCCGCGCAGGATTTCCAACCAATTAACATTATAAGGAGTTGCATGAACCGAGAAGATGAATTCTTCTCTGCACACATAAATGAAGGGGGCCCCACCTTTGACAATATCATTTAACTATCAAAAGGTGTGGGCTTGTTTTGTTTTATTAATTCATTTCCTCTGGCAAACGAAAAGAAGGGAAGACTTCTTCATGCGTAATAAATGGGTGCGGACTCCTCTGTGTATAACTACCAACGTCCGTTGGCCCAGGTGGTAAGGAGCCTGGGGTCCCTTAAGCAAGTTCTCGAGTTCGAGCCTTGTGTATGGAGCAAACGGCCTTGGGAGAGCCACTCCTCTTATGGGTCCGACAGTGCTCGCTTCCGGATTTAGTTAGGATACCCCGGATACCGGAAGGTCATAGACCAAAAAATAAATAAAAAAGAGCTCATTGTGAGTTCTCAAAGCTAGCACGAGAAAAAAATAAAAAAAGAGAGCTCATTGTGAGTTCTCAAAGCTAGCACGAGAATTGTGCATAGAGTACTAAAAATACTTAAGCGTGAGTGATTACAATCTTATAATTCTTCAATTTATTAGTGAACACTTGCCACCATCGGCTCCGCTCACATGTGATCACCAAGGAACACCACCCCATACTACAACCACCAAAATCCCCAAAACCGCACCATGTCCTTGCACGAGGAACTATCAATAGGCCGAAAGTCAATTTTCCTCTGAGAAAGTTACTATTCATGATATTAACTGATTAGGCTGTTGTTAGTCAAGTGATATTTGTTAATGAGCATGACCAGCTAATCAACCACGCTTAAGCCATCTAGATAGATCCATTGTTTTGATGACCTCACAGCGCAAAGACAAATTGACTACCTCACAATACAGGCTTGGTTTTGTAAGAATATACAGCTTGCAGCGAGGTTTGACTCGATGACACTACGCAGGCAGCGGTCCTCTGCAAAGAGGTGCCTTAGACAAATTCACCTTTTGGAGCTTTGATCTTCAGATGCATGAAATCATTCTAATCAGAAAAATTAATTGTTATTTATCAACATCGGTTAGGTACAGTATTGTTGCACAAGACATTTTTAGTTAATAACATATCTGGTCATACAGAAGTTAACCTGAAGTTGCCTCTCAATTGGCTGTTTCATAAGATAACTGCACCGTACGTTACAGCGTGGCAGTGAATTTGGATCGGCATCATGACCATTTTCAAGCTGCTGTTACTTTCAGCTTACTTAAATTTTCATGTGCTGTCTCACGATAGGCTGCAAGAACGAGCATACAATCGGAGGTTCCATCGGACTACATGTGCCCGATCTTACTCAAAACTGTTCATGAGAAAATAACATCTGATATTATACGAGATGTACGTTTAAGCACTGTGTGACCTAGTAGTTTCTACCGTTGTCCTATAGGCTTAAACCGTTCCTGCGTCAGGCCCAAAAATCTGCTACTGCTATACCGGCCGATTTAAAGATAAGTATGACTCCCGCTTAACTGCTAAGGTTTAACAATTTTCTCTATAGTCCATCTGTTGTGTATCTTTTCCCTCTGTACTTCTTGTGGTATATTTACAGAGTGGTTTATGGTATCATGTGGAAAACTTTGTCCGCCCCTAGTTTTGCAGTTTTCATTTCCAACGACAACAGAAAGTGGTCAAATGCATCCAGCTTACCCTGCTTTTGAATTTTGTGGAGTCCTGAAAAGTAATTTTCTAAAGATGTAGAAGGCAACAAAATGTTATTTTCATTGTTTGTAAGTGGAAGAGGGAGGAAATTGAAATTTCAGGAAAGGCTCTTGATGTTGAATCTTCAATAGGACAAGGAACAGACAAGATACTCTGTTAATAGCACCAGACATGTTCTAAAAGCGAAAATTAAATAGAAGAAATCAATATATGCATTCTTTTAAATATTTATAGTGAAATTAAGAACCAAAACCTGTCTTAATCAAATGCACCTTGAGATGCTCCAACCTCATCCATGTACTTGTATGTTGCAAACTTTAGCATATATTAGGAGTGATGAAGCTGATTTCAAATTTCTATTTCTCATCATTAACAAGAAGCTCGTTATCTTCACATTAAAACAGTTGCTTTTTAAAGGAGGAGTAAATTGATAAACTTCGTAATCTTTGTAGTACGGCCACTCTTAGCTTACTTGTTCATCCAACCGTGCTGCGCTTCCAATACTGCACAGATGCTTTAATGTTTTAATACTCCATGGTTTCAGGTATTGTCTTGGAGATGTAGAATCTGCCTTCATCCGCTGCAACATCAAAGTCACAAGGTGAGAGGACCTTTTAAGCAGCTTTTCAAGCATGTCAAATGAAGACTCGTTTCTGTAATCTGTTGCTACATTTTTACGTATGCATATGAATCTACGTATTTTCATTTCAGTTCCTTGGAGATGAGTGGGTATCATCCTGAAATGGTTCGAAGTATCAGAGGCTTGTTGGAGGACCAAGAATAGCCGGAAGCATCAAGAAGGAATGATATGCTCCAGCAATTGAAAGCAATCATTACAATTGGAAGAGCTTTACACATTGTTCAGGGTTCTTCCAGGATGCTCATTGTCTCATGCATCGATGGACTAGTAGTGGTCCTCCTTACCGTATGCTAGCGAAGCTAGATAAACCTATATTGATCACCTAACTTTCTGCACTTGCTGCAAATTTTTGCTCTATGTGAGGTACTTTAGATCGGTAGTAAAGAGTAGCATAAATTCATCACATGGAACAACTTTTCAATGCAAGAATTCTGCCTCTGCCTCTTGTTCTCCCATTTTTCTTTTCTTTCTTTTGTTATCTTTGAATGGAGCAAGAGTTCCATCGGCTAGACAGTATCTCAAACGATTTTTACGCACGATTCGACTGCAATTGGGGGCGTAATATTGTATATTGAGTATCAAATTTCGGACTATCTAAGATGTCAACATTTGAGCTTTCTATAAAGTAGTGGTGTGGGTACTCCACTTATTGACTAGAAGTAAACATCCCGACAGTCAGGCTTCTCGCAAATTTCCAGCCGCCATGGCCCATGGACCACATGCAATCATAGCCATTGAGATTTGGGGAATCTGCGGGAAACCCACGTGACTGACAGCTGCGATTGGCCCCGGTCAACACCGATTATGATTACACTGTGTCAAGGCAAGAAATTCACCCCGGAATACACGCAGATGTATATACATCAACATCGCAGCGGCTCCCGCAGCATATATTGGCAGACAAAAACACTTGTCCAGAATCATTGAATGGTAGTGCACCCAAGGTCAATGATCGATGGTTGATGGTTTCTTATTCACTGAATGGTACACATTGTTGTGACTTGTCTGCAGAAATATAGAAAGAAAAGCCCTTCAATAGTGGCTTGGCTGCAGAAAAATCATTGTTGTGGCTTGTCTGCAGAAAAATCATTAGCACTTATCCTGTCTCTTTTCTTATCTTCCATTCCTCTCTACCCACTTCCGCTTTGGGTCATGAATCTTGTAAGCGGTAGTTTTGCAGAAAATATACTAATTAATTATATGTGTCCAATGGTGCGGAATTACTTAATTACTTATGTTAACTAATAAAAGAATAAAATTGTGAAATCTTTAAAACATGAATGCGTAGTTTCTTACATCTTAGTGATTGCGCACGAATTCATGTGGTTGCTTCGTCTGACCTTTGGAGTCTCCATGTAATTTCACAGACTAGCAGTCTACGTTTCAATCCATACCAGTCAGGTTTCTCACATGTCTCCACCTTTCATACAGGGAATGTTCTGCTCGGATTCCACGAACCACGCGCAATCATAATCATCAAAATTTGTGGGACCTGTGGATCGACGATTGTGATTGATCCGCGCGAATCGACCGTCCTGATTGATCTTATCCATGTGGGCCCGGATTGGAACGGGTCCTAGCAAGAATTTCGCCCGACAATACACGCTGATGGATAATCATCAGATTGACTCTCATGGGCATATGAGGACAAAGTCTTCTCCGGATGCAGAAAAGCGCTTCAATGACTACTAAGTCAAAAAAAGGGGGAGAAAAAAACAGAAGGAATGCGCTTCAAAAAGCTATAATTCACTTGACAGTTTCCATTAGCACTGATCCTGCCTCTTGTTTGTTGTTTCTTCTTTGCCTTGCTTCATATCTACCCGCTTCCTTGAGCTTTAAGTCATGAAACTTGTAAGCATTAGTTTTGCAGGGTTTCAATCATGCCACTTGCTTCTTGGTATTGCTCTTGCTGTATGTTTTAACCAAGTCTACTCCACCACCAATGAAATGGACAGACTTGCGCTCCTTGCATTTAAGGCCGGCATAAGCGGAGATCCTTTCGGCGTGCTCAACTCATGGAACAATTCCATTGGGCTTTGCCAGTGGTATGGCATTACGTGTGCCAAGAAGCATCAGAGGGTCATGGTCCTGGACTTGCAATCACAAGATCTCTCTGGATCAATTTCACCTCATATCGAAAACCTCGGCTTCTTACGGGAAATGTTGCTCCAAAACAATAGTTTCAATCAAGAAATTCCTCCACAACTCAGCCGGCTGCACCGCCTTCATGTCTTACAACTAGACAGCAATTCATTAGTTGGTGAAATTCCCATAAACATATCAGCTTGCTCTAACCTTGTTCACCTCATCCTTCCATTTAACCAGCTAACTGGAGAAATACCTACGGAAGTCGATTCATTATTGAAGTTACGGATATTTTCCGTGTATGGAAATAATCTCACTGGGAGTGTGCCTTCCTCCATTGGGAACTTATCTTCACTGGAGCAGCTATATTTAACCCAGAACAACTTGGGCTGGAGCATTCCCCAAGTTCTAGGCCACCTGACAAACCTGCAATACATTAGCTGCGCAAGAAACAGATTATCGGGTACAATTCCATTTTCATTACTCAATCTCTCTTCGCTAACTGTGTTTGATGCTGGATCCAACCAGATACAGGGGGCTCTTCCTGCAGGCATAGGCCTCAAACTCCCAAATCTTGAATTTCTTAGCGTTTTCCAGAACCAACTTGAGGGGTCGGTTCCTCCATCGATATCGAATTGCACAAAATTAGGTGTACTTCAACTTTGCAATAACAGATTTTCCGGGAAAGTACCTTCTTTGGAAAATTTGTACAAGCTTAGGTGGCTTCCTATCTATGGTAATTAGCTTGGAAGCGGAAAATCGGAAGACTTGAGCTTCCTTTGCTCGTTAACTAACAGCACCGAATTGCAGTACGTGGGCATTAACCGGAACAAGTTTGGTGGGGTGTTACCTAAATGTATAGGTAATTTATCCACCACTCTCACACAATTTCTTGTGAGTGAGAATCAAATATCTGGTGAGATTCCAAAAGAAGTTGGGAATTTTGTCAACTTGGAAGTATTGTTTATGAATCTCAATCGGCTTTCAGGTGTTCTCCCCCCAAATTTGGGGAATCTACAAAGTCTAGGGAAACTGCAATTAAGTGATAACAACCTGAGAGGGATTATCCCATCTTCTTTAGGAAATCTAACCAAGCCTATTGAACTATATCTTGGTGGGAACAACTTTCAAGGGCAAATTCCTTCACATCTATCAAACTGTCGATCTCTTGATTTGCTTGATCTGTCTAATAACAATCTCAGCGGTGCCATACCCCCACAGCTTATAGGTCTCTCATCATTAGCGATCATCTTGAACTTGTCTGGTAACCATTTGACTGGGGTTTTACCCACAGAAGTTGGCAACTTGAGGGCTTTGACTGCGTTGGACATCTCACACAATTTTTTGGTAGGTGAAATCCCAAGTAGTTTGGGTGAGTGCACTCAATTGACATCACTGAGAATGGGGGGCAACTTCTTCCATGGCTCCATTCCTCAATCAATCAGATCGCTAGGAGGCATTGAAGAACTAGATCTTTCATGCAACAAATTCTCAGGTCAAATTCCTGAATTCTTAGCAGTATTTCGTTTCTTGAAACTTCTAAATTTATCGTACAATAAGTTTGAAGGCATGTTACCATGTGAAGGAATCTTTAATAATTCTACCGGTACTTCTATTATTGGGAATAATGAGCTCTACGGCGGATTGCCAGAATTTCATCTCCCCAATTGCATATCCAAAAGCTCTAAGAGCCGAAAGATCAATATATCAATATTGTTCGCTTATGTTGCTTCTGGAGTACTTGGAATAGATCTTATTTTAGCTTTAATATATCTTCGTTGGTTGAAGAAGAAAACAAATGAATCGGTTTCAAGTTTGATGGATGATTCATATCCGGACATATCTTATGGAACACTCCTAAAAGCAACCGATGGTTTTTCTTCAGCGAATTTGATCGGTGTTGGAAGCTTAGGTTCTGTTTTCAAGGGGGTACTCAAGGATAATGGAACTGCTGTTGCCGTGAAGGCGCTTCATTTATTCCATCACAGTGCTATGAAGAGCTTCATAGTTGAGTGCGAGGCATTAAAGAATATCAAGCATCGAAATCTTTTGAAAATATTGACAATTTGCTCAAGTAGTGATTATCAAGGAAATGATTTTAAGGCCATAGTTTATGAATTCATGGATAATGGTAGCTTAGAAGAGTGGCTACACCCAAATGCAACATCATCTCATGGGAATGAACTTCCGAAAAAGTTGAATTTCATTAAGAGGATCAATATTGCAATTGGTGTTGCTTCTGCACTCGATTATCTTCATCACCAGTGCCATATCCCCATCATTCATTGTGATCTAAAGCCAAGCAATATCCTCTTAGATGCTGAGATGATCGCACATGTTAGCGACTTTGGATTGGCGAAATTCCTTCTTGGATCATCCCTTGGTGAAATTCCTTCTTGGATTGGTCACTTTGGTTATGCTCCCCCAGGTAATCTCTCTCTCTATCTCTCTCCAAGAAAGTTTATTTTCCTAAAAGTTATTGATGGGTCTTCCTATGTGAAGTTGATAGCTAATGATAACTCTTATATTCTTCTATATATTACATTCTGATTATACATGCTCCATGATCTAAATGTGTAATAGAATATGCAATGGGGTGCGAGATTTCAAGAGAAGGTGATGTCTACAGTTATGGCATTCTCTTGCTGGAGATGTTCACAGGATTGAGTCCCATTGGTAATACATTTAGAGACAATTTGACTCTTCATAGTTTTGTCATAGAAGCTTTGCCTGAATGAGTGCTCGAAATTACGGACAACTTTTTGCTTCAAGAAAGAGACAGCCATTTAGGTCCCTATAATCATCAGCATTGGATTTCCGAAAGCGATATCGTATTTCGAGAGTGTTTGGTTATGGTGTATAATATTGGAGTTGCTTGTTCAAACAAAGTGCCAAGAAGACGGATGAGCATCAGCGTAGTTGCGAGTTTGCTGCATCAAATTAGGGAGAAACTGTTTGCACCGGGTTTACATGGACAAGATGAACCGCTAACAGCTTACATTTAGCTGTTATACATTTAGTTTTCTTTGTGCAAATGAAAGTGGACAGGTAAAACCTATAACTGAAGAGAGAATAATGTTTTCCTATGTGTATTCTTGGCATATTTAAACTAGCACAAGGCCCGTGGTGCACAAACTTTCTTGAGTATTGTTGGTTTACTTGAAACTTTGTTCTGGTGCCATAGTATTTTAAAATGAATCTAAAATAAATTGCCTTGCTTCTTTTTTTTTTCTTTTCATTTGTATCATGCTCATTAAAATGAATGGCAATCAATCAGATATTGGAAATCTCATACAAAGGAAAGCTCGTTTTCTACAGATTGACCAGGTATGGCTCGCTGTTGCTTGATTTTTGCAGATTGACTAGGAAAGCCAATGTGAGGAATTGATCTCTGCTCCTAAAGCTATGTTCAGTTAGCTACATGCAATACCGTTGCTCTGGTGGGTGAAATAAGGATGTGTAGCTTTTGGATTCAGCATTCTAGCATGCATTAATTCGAGAACATGTATCGATACTTGCCAAGAATGCTTTATTAGAATAATTTAACCTGCATGTATTGGATTTAAAACTAAATTGACAAATTGACAAAAGGTTTAAGACTAAATTGACATAGTTGAAAGATTTAGGACAGAATTGACTGTCGTATAATAAATTTAGAACTTTTTAGGCAATTTTCCCCTCTATAATAGCTAACGTAAAATCTCATATAGAGTTATATTAGGTTGAACGATCATCGGATCTATGATGAATAAATACATGTCCACAGTGATATGAGATTTTAATTCTTCAGTGCTACTTCGTTTCGACATGGACCTCTGTATCCTAGCGTTTGGCTATATTACACGTGGCAATCCACGTCAACACTTTCGTCTATACTATAATCTAAAAGAGAAGACAACTATACTATAATCTAAAAGAGAAGATAAGCTTAAGCTTTGTTGCCAGCGGAGGACGTTTTTTTTTTTTTTGTTGGTTATTTCTCGGCCTTTTTTTTTAATTGCGGGGGGTGTGGGGGGTTTTGTAAGGGTTTTTAGTGCCCGATGCCGGGGTGGGGGGGGGGGGGGGGGGGGGGTGCCCCCCCCCCCCCCGGGGGCTTGGGGCCGGGCCCGCGGCCGGCGGGGCGGTTGGGGGGGGGCCGCCCGGGGGGGGGGGCCCCCCGGGCGGGGGGCGGGGGGGGGGGGGGCCCGGGGGCGGCCCAGAACCCCTTTGGGTTTTTGTTTGGGGGGTTTTGTGTTTTTTTTTTTTTTTTTTTTTTTTTTTTTTTTTTTTGTTTTTTTTTTTTTTTTTTTTTTTTTTTTTTTTTTTTTTTGTTTGGTGTGGAGTTGAAAAAGAAAACATATTTTATTTTTTTTTTGGGGAATATTTTTTTATGGTTGAAGATAGTTTTTTTTTTTTTTTTTTTTTTTTTTTTTTTTTGTGTTTTTTTTTTTTTTTTTCTCCCCACCCCCCCCCGGGACCAGGATTGCGAGAAAGGGGGTCGAACATCGACAAGCCCTAAGATTAATCAAATAAAAGCGCTTTATATTTTATCTTCTAATCTATCTACAGGTAAAAAAAAAACACTAGTAACTACATAGATACGTAATTTTTTAAATTTAATATTCATTATTTGCACGTCCGAGCTCCGCAAGAGTGCCATAGCGAAGTATCATCAATATTGCTAAAGGTTTGCACGTGCTTAATTACACGATCATGTAAAAACTAATTCAAAAGTGCAAAGATTACGCGATTAAATATATACATTTCTCCTTTTAAATAAACAAAAGAAGACTATGCATTATTCTTTTCATATAAATCTTTTAAAATATGAAGGAACAAATAGCTTGCAAAAGAAACTAGGGTCCCCCGACATGTAGCTATTGTACCGTTTCATTCTTAATTTTTGTTTTAAATAATATCACCGGTTCTACTTGGAAGGGTGACATGAAAATCAACCTTCACTTATGCATCAAACGTTTTCAGAATGAATTTTGAAATTGAAGAATTCCTTTGAGACGTGTGAACATGTAGAGGATGCGTTCTTTCCATGAAAAAGTAAAATACGATGAATGTTATTTATTGTTCTTCAGTTCACAAAATCGTTGGGTGCTCTTAAATTACTAGTTTTATGGGCCCCAAAAAGAAGATCAATTTGTTGCTCATCCACGTTGTTCTTTAAGTTTTTTGCGTCATATATTTTTGGGATAACAGCAGTGAAAGTCTTATAACTCGTTTTGACTCTTCAAATCCAACATGAGTTTGTTAAACCCATCTTAAGTGGGTTCTAATGATGTGCCTTCAACTATTCGGAATTAAAACATCATTTTCAACATGTACAAACGATTATTTAGACCCTTCATCAGATAAAGTGACTAAGGGTGTGTTTGTTTGAGTGGAAGTTGTTTTCGGAAAATTAGTTTTCTGGACTTTCACCTGTTTGGCTCGCCGAAAATCATCAGTTAATTGAAAACGCTTTCAGATCAATAAAAATATTTATGTATAAAATTATGAAAGTGAATTCCTAAATCTAAAAAAGTGAAAACACTTTTCGAAATTACTTTTCTTTCTTTCCCGGGTACCAACTCGTCTCTCTCTTCACTCTCTGTCTCTCTGCTGATACAATCTCTCGATTCAATCTTTTCACTCTCGAAATCAGTACAAAAGAGGCGATCGTCCTCCTCACCAGCAATGGTCAGGTTGTAGCTCCCTTGGGCAAAGGGATAGCTCTCCCCTATCATCACCATCGTGTCCCTCTAGCTCGGCACGAAGAGGACAAGGTAAGCGCCCTCCGTCAGTCCGCAGTGCATGAGCGCTTTGTTCCAAATTTGGATCTCGGGGATGGAAATGAAGTTTGCTTGCGGCGACGCTTTCTTCGTGAGGATGTTGAGGAGTTTGGACGGTTCGAGCTGAGTCAGGTCGAGATCAAAGAGGTTGCGATTGAAGGAGAGCAAAGCAAAGGACAAATCCCTACTCGGCAACTTGAGCTTGTCATCGGAGGCCGCGACGGCGTCGGAGACGGAGAAGTTTGTCCATGTCGAGGGTGTGAGGCTCGACGAGGCCGTTTAAGTATTGGGGATATTTGGTGAAGATGTATTGTTCAAAGTCCTGCATTTTGCTTGGCGTGATGGGGCTCGACTGTCTTAGGTCGAGCCCGCGGAGTGTGGATATGGCTTTGATGTAATCGACGAGGAGGGAGACGGTATCGATCTAGGGGACGACGAGGCGGGAGCACTCGCAGACAGAGGGGCAGAGGATGAGGGTTTCGACTCGGAGAAGATGATTAGGAGGAGCACGGGAAGCAAATCGAGTCCAATGACTTACGAGATAAATATTTTCAAATAAGATCCAAACACCTTTCAGTCACAAATGACCGGACAAAGGAAAACTAACAATTCCTAGAAAATTATTTACCGTAATGCATTTTCCTTTATCAAGGAGATTTCCCCCAAACAAACGCATTACAAGTTTTGTTCACGACATCCTTCCCTTCGGCCGCTTCGATCAATATTTCGTTCAATAAATTCGACGGGATTTTGCTTTTCGCCTTCTCCGTCAAACTCTACCTTATTGGCCTCTTTAATTGTTTTTGGCAATTTGCAAACCTAAATTTGTTAATAAGGTACGCATTATAATTCTCCACAATCCAAAGTCGTCCCTCACACCGAATTTCTCAATATCTACTTTCTCTCCTAACATAATTGCATCAATAGAATTTCCAAACAATAATTACACAAGCAAAAACTCCAAATCAACTATAGAAACCCCAACCTTAGCTTTGAGACCAATAATTGTGAAAAATAACACAAATATTCACGGATCTTACAATACATGCTTAACGCGAGAAAGAGAAAATTACCAGAGAAATCAGTGACAAAAAAAATAAAAAGAATTACAAATTTATATGGTTTGATCGAGTATCGTAACTACTGCACGGGGAGAACTAGTTGCAAGATATCCACTATGAATCCAAAGAATAGAAAGTTTACAATTGCTCAATTACTCAAGTATTTCTCAATCGTAAATTACACACAAAGCAAACCCGCAAGTATTATCTTACAATCTCCCACAAAAAATTCACTCGAAAAACTCACAGAGAGAATCTGATACTCCTCTTATTTGCTATGTTATATCTAATATCAAAGTAGAATTTTATCTTATATACGAGTGTGCGCGCATATGTATTTAATATTCGTATTCAAAAAGAAAACCCAATTTAAGAAATCTAGTCAAAGTAGAAAATGTATTCGAACTCAAAACACATTCTCGCCATTAAGCTTGCTATCCAGCAGGTTTCAAGGGCTAGGCAGCGAGGTCTTAATTGTTAGCGTGAGCTGTCTTCTAGAGCCAAAATAGGAAAGTTCTTATTGTTTTATACTCTTTCTATGTATATCCCCTGATTTGTAGGTCAATTAGGGTTGATTCTTTTTCTTTGTATATATATGTACTTATAGCCTTGTAAACGGAGGCCGGAATAAAGAAATCACAGAAAAAATTTTAGAATTCTTTATTTTTCTACATGGTATTAGAACCACTGATCAAGGGACTCTATACTCGATCCGATCAATCAGACTCCATTGCCGCGACCTTCGTCACTGCTCCGACCACATTTCTTGAAGATTGCCACAACCGTGCTGCATCACCCTATGGCAGACACAAACTCGACTGGCGATGTTCTTCCCTTGGTAGCACAAGAGGGAACTTCAAATATTGATGCTCTTATCGAGCGTTTGACCGAGGTCCTATCCCAACATGTCCCACAATCTCATGTTGAGACTCCGGCTTCCCTGATTGCTATCAAGTTAGATGTAAGCAACTATGGTCTTTGGTCCCAAGTTGTCGAGATGTACATCTCTGGCAAAGACAAGTTGGGATATATTACTGGGGTTCTTCCCCAACCCTCTCCGAATGATCCCGGCTTCCGGAAGTGAAAGACCGACGATTCAACTGTGAAGGGCTCGCTTATCAATTCCATGGATTCCTGCAATAATTGGCAACTTCATCCGATACCCCACCGCAAAAGCGGTTTGGGATGCGGTGGCTACAACATTCTTTGATGGCGTCGACGTCTCCCAGGTGTATGATTTAAAGCGACGACTGACCCGATTGAAGCAGGCAGGCGGATCCATTGAAAAATATTATAATGACTTGCAAGGACTTTGGCGAGAAATTGATTATCGCCAGCTTAATCCTATGACCTGCGCTCATGATATTGACATATACAACACTTTAGTTCAGGAAGATCGTGTTTATTTGTTCTTGGATGGCCTGGATGATCGCCTCGACAAGGTTAGGGTTGATGTATTGCAGATGCAACCATTTCCTACGGTTGAACAAGCCTACGCACGAGTAAGAAGAGAATATGTGGGCCAGGCCGTTATGATGGCACACCCACATACTCCCACTGCTGCTGCTATGGTGTCGCGTGGCAGCAAAACATGCTCAAAATTTCCAGAATTTGGCTCTGGACATGCTACTTTACAAATGGTTCCTAGTTCTACTCTGTCTGGGGGAGGGCGCTCTAGCTCTGGTTCAAGAGCCAAGTCGCAAACGCTAGCAGCAGGGGGTTGCAATCACTGCGGGAATTCTCGGCATACAAAGGAGACCTGTTTCAAGTTGCATGGCTATCCTAAGTGGTGGAAAGAATTGCAGGCAAAAAAGAAGGCTGACAATCCAACGAGTAGAGGACAAGCTTCCTTGGCCATAGGTGATTCGTCGTTATCTTTGGTGCCGCAGGTAGACTCCACCACTGCACCTGATTCCGATCTTACAGGTAACAATGGGTTTATGCTTGTCAATAATTCTCAAGCGGGAGGTAAAGATGGGTGGATTGTTGATTTAGGCGCTACTGATCACATGACACCCCATTCTGATGATCTTTTGCGCCACATTGCTCCGAGGAGACAACATATATATAATGCCAATGGTCGTCATTTTCCTATGTTGGGGGCTGGCAATGTTGAACTTTCCCCATTTTTATCATTATCTCATACTTTGCTAGTGCCGTCTTTATCTAACCGACTGCTCTCTGTTGGACAAATCACTGCTGAATTGAATTACAGCGTAATTATGTATCCCTCCTTTTGTTTATTTCAGGATATCCTCACAAAGGAGATTATTGGATGTGGTACTAAGAGGGAGGGATTGTACTTTGTTGATGACTTCACTGAAAGCCGAGCATATTACACCCGCAGTCAGTCTATTGCTAAGGAGAAAGAAGTTTGGCTATGGCACCGTCGCTTAGGATACCCTTCTTTTGGGTATTTAAAGAAATTATTTCCATATTTGTTCAGTAGTTTATCAGATTTTGAATTTCATTGTGAGACCTGCATCTTGGTGAAGAGCCATCGTGCTTCTTTTCCATTGAGTTTTAATAAGAGCCCAACTCTTTTTTCATTAATACATTCGGATGTGTGGGGTACTTCACCAATTGTTACTATGTCTGGCATTCGTTTCGCCACCGTTGTCGCTGCGAAGGATACTGATTTGAGCTCCAAATTGAGTCATGACCATGCGGTGAAATACACGAAAGATTGTCCCTACTTCATCTTTATGTTTCGTTAAATATAACCAGGTCATCCTTGTATAGTCATCCACAAAAGTTACAAACCAACGAATGCCAGACATAGTAACAATTGGTGAAGCACCCCACACATCCGAACGTATTAATGAAAAGGAGTTGGGCTCTTATTAAAACTCAATGGAAAAGAAGCACGATGGCTCTTCGCCAAGATGCAGGTCTCACAATGAAATTCAGAATCTGATAAACTACTGAACAAATCTGAAAATAATTTCTTTAAATACCCACCAGAAGGGATATCGATGCTACAATCCGGACACAAAGAAAACTCATGTGACCATGGACGTTACATTTGTTGAATCTGAACTCTTCTTTCCTGCCACCAATTGTACCTTTCAAGGGGAGATCATGGTGAAAGGGTAAATTGGTGGGAAGGTGGCTTGATGGCAGGGGTTAGCGATGCATCTGACTCACGGCAGCAACTTCTTAATGAAGATGACCAGCAGACTATTTTGTTACAAGAGGCACAAGAACAACATCAAGAGCAGTCCTCTCTTCCTCAAAATATCCCCTCTTTAGTACCCGACCATTCTCCTGACGATACTCCTGAGGTAAGCTCTCCTATCACACATAATTCTCTTGTTGATACTGATAAGGTTGTTGGTTATAAATTGCCCAATAGACACAATCGAGGCAAGGCTCCTAATAGGTACTCACCAGATGTAGAGGAACGAAGGTCAAAGTACCCGACTACCAATTATGTTTCGACAAGGAGATTGTCGGAACACTTGAAGGCGTTTGTGGCCAATGTCTTCACAATTCAAGTTCCTAGTGGAGTACAAGAAGCCTTGAGGGATCCCAAGTGGGTTCAAGCAATGAAAGAGGAGATGGAAGCCTTGCAGAAAAATAAGACCTGGAGATTGGTAAAGTTGCCGAAGGGAAAGAAGGCAGTGGGGTGCAAGTGGGTCTTCACTGTCAAATACAAAGCAGATGGGTTAGTTGAGAGGTACAAGGCACGGCTGCTAACAAAGGGATATACCCAAACCTATGGTGTGGACTACCAAGAAACATTCTCTCCAGTTGCGAAGCTGAATACCGTACGGGTTTTGATGTCACTTGCTGCGAACCTGGACTGGTCTTTGCACCAATTTGATGTGAAGAACGCGTTTCTTCACGGAGATCTAGAGGAAGAAATCTACATGGAAGTCCCACCTAGGTATGCATGTGCTGATAAATCAAATGTGGTGTGCAAACTTCAGCGATCATTATATGGGTTAAAACAATCACCCCGCACGTGGTTTGGTCGGTTTAGCTCAACGATGAAGAGGTATGGATACACTCAAAGTAATTCTGATTGTACGTTATTCTTAAAACGTAGACAGGACAAAGTGACAGCATTGATCATATACGTGGATGATATGATCATCACAGGGGATGATCTTGAAGAAATTGCAGACCTTCAAGGGTGGCTAGCCAATGAGTTTGAGATGAAAAATTTGGGAGGCTTGAAATATTTTTTGGGAATTGAAGTAGCCAGGTCGGAGGAAGGTATTTTCTTGTCTCAGCGAAAGTATGTGTTAGATTTATTAGCTGAGGTTGGAATGTTGGAGTGTAAGCCTGCCGACACTCCTATAGTTCAAAATCATAAACTCGGAGAGTTTCCTAATCAGGTGCCTACCAGTAAGGACAGATACCAAAGGTTAGTAGGGAGACTAATTTATTTGTCACACACTCGTCCTAATATTGCATATGTTGTAGGGGTTGTGAGCCAATTTATGCATACTCCGAGTGAAGAACATATGAATGCTGTGGTTCGGATTTTGCGCTACTTGAAGTCAGCTCCAGGAAAAGGGTTGTTCTTTGCAAAGAATGGTCACCTTGAGGTAGAAGGATTTACGGATGCAAATTGGGTAGGTAGTATCTCTGATAGGAGGTCTACGTCAGGCTATTTCACATTTGTGGGAGGAAACTTGATAACATGGAGGAGCAAGAAGCAGAAGGTTGTAGCCTTGTCAAGTGCTGAAGCAGAATTCCGAGGGGTAGCTAAAGGTCTATGCGAGCTACTATGGCTAAAAATGTTGATGACAAAACTTAGTTTCCCACCTGAGTTTGAGATGAGACTATTTTGCGATAATAAAGCTGCGATTGAAATTTCTCACAATCCAGTTCAACATGACCGTACTAAGCATGTTGAGGTGGATAGGCATTTTGTCAAGCAGAACTTGGATGCTAAGGTGATAAAGTTTCCATTCGTCAGATCTGAAGATCAGTTGGCGGATGTTCTTACGAAGGCCTTGTCGAGTCGAGCTTTTCACAGCTCACTTGTCAAGCTGGGTATCAAAGACATCTTCTCACCTGCTTGAGGGAGAGTGTTAGCGTGAGCTGTCTTCTAGAGCCAAAATAAGAAAGCAAAAATAGGAAAGTTCTTATTGTTTTATACTCTTTCTATGTATATTTCCTATTTCTATGTATATCCCCTGATTTGTAGGTCAATTAGGGTTGATTCTTTTCTTTGTATATATATATATATATATATATATATATATATATATATATATATATGTACTTATAGCCTTGTAAACGGAGGCCGGAATAAAGAAATCACAGAAACAATTTTAGAATTCTTTATTTTTCTACATTAATTTGACCTTTTTAAGAGTCCGAGTGATCTGGGGGGTCCCTTAGACGTTATTGCTTCATTTCCTAGTCAAATTTGCGTGTTCGTGTCACACCGTTAACTAATTTTCACTATTGTTGTCGACTTATATTCCATTGGCACATTTTTTATCATATTATCATAAATACAAATGAAAAGGACCAAAAAAATGACAAGTGATTAAAAAAATTCGATGTGAATGTAGCGGTAGATTACATTTTGGATTAGTTAATCATGTTTAGTCGTATTTTACCTTTGTTGGATTTTGCGTGATAATCAATTAGCATTACGAAACGTGGGTTATTTTTTGGTGGATTTTAAAACCCCAATTCTATTAGTCGTAGTTTGCTCACCAAAATAAGTATGAACTTTGAATAAAACCACAAAAAATATCCAGGAAATTAAAGTCAATTAAAAGCTCTAAAACCACTTCTGACCCAAGTCAACCAATCACACCGCATGGAGACCTCGTTTGCGACTATCCTTTTGAAACACCATCAATGGACATATGAACCGTTCTAGACATCATTAGATCCCATTATTGCTGTCCTTAAATTTTGCTAACCCAAGCAAACCAAGATAAGTCGAAGGTTAGCAGCCTAAGTTGTGCGAATGAGTCTGCAATAGGACACAGACCCCATGTCACCGATTCCAGCAGGATCAACTTCCTCTTCCCCAAATTATCCATCTAAATGCTCCATCCTAATCCAGACATTCTCCTCCTTAGTTAGCCCAAAAAAAACCACTCGATCATCGATAAAATAATGAGCGAGAGAGCCATGTGACCATGCCAAATGCCAATCTGAAACCCTGTTAACAACGCTTTCTCAGCACTCAAGTAGATCGTCTTACTTATGTTCTTTTACTTATAAGTAAAACTACCATTGCCATGCGATATTAACATCCCAGTCTGTTAATAAGCCCTACTTCAACAAACATGAGCCCAAAATTCTCTCTCTAGAGAAGAAGAAAATCTTATGACACTGATGCTCAATGGAGCGCACATTCCACAAAAGACAATTACTCAAATTGTCTCACACAGTGACCTGGTGGAATTTAGTTTGGGTTCCATATTCACGTCTATGGAAAATGGAACACATCCTTAGGACGGAACACCAGACAACCGGCCAACATGAAAATCAGAGAGGATTGGAGTTAAAAATTAAAGGAACCACATGATTTAGGATATGGTTATCTTGCTAAAATAAATCATAAAATTGCTTGATGTTTCTGTCAAGAAAAAAAGAATTCGGTCCTTCCTGCAAGTATTCATACCATTTAAGAAAGAATCGTGACAAACAAAGTTCTCCTGATGTCAAAATTATTTAGAGAGAGAGAGAGAGAGAGAGAGACGCAATTTTCATCTGGCAAAGTGATGTTGGTTTGGTAAAGGAGACCTTGCAGCGGAAAAATTTCATCATCAAACGTCAACAAGAAATAATCACTCCAAATAATAGGGAATCATTCTGTAATAAAATTAGTTACCAAAGAGTCGTGGAATCACTGCACAGAAGTTTGTCAATTTCTATATTTCTTTTCAAAATCTAAATATGATAATGTCCCCCTCTCTAAATGAAACTTCATTTTCTTTACCTCCCAATCATCAAAATCAATAATCATCCAAAATCAGAGAAATCATTCCATTTGTTCTTCCATTTTTCTAGCCAAAACAAGTCTGCAATTCAAAAACAGCCACAATATCTTTAAATAATGACTACTTTGCCGTTGCATAAAGCTCTCTGAACCATAAAGAATCCTAATACTCCTTTCACTTCCTTCCAAACTTCATACCAGTTATGGTGAAGAACTTAATACCTATCTCCTGTATAGATTTTAGAGATCCATCAGTATCGCAGAGCTTTCTCAATCCTAAAATACAGTTTCAATCGATAGGCATCCAAAAACTATAAAGCATCATTCCAACATTATTCTGCTCTATAATTCTTTCTAGAATCGGGACACTAGAATCCATTTACCTCTATTGCATCATCCTTAAAATTTGCCAAACGTAAATCTCAAATAAGAGCTGAAGTTATCAAAATCCTTCCAAGGTTAAATTTCCTTCTGACTTCAAGATCAAATATTCACTCAAAATTATAAAAATATTTCCACAACCTTCAAATGTCAAAGAAATCAAAGTCGTTATATTCTAAATTTCTCTCTAACAACAATATATCACATCTGCCCCCATAAATGAACTTTTCCACTGATTTGCAAAACATCATCCTAAAAATTTATTAGGGAACCTGTGACAGTCTATATCAAAAATTCAGAAAACAGGACGCAACAAATTTAATCTCTCTATATTTCTCTTTAAAAATCAGGGCACTAACATCCACTAATTTCACATGAATGTCATCCTTGAAATTTGTCAAACATCAATGTCAAATAGTCAACCCAAAATAATCAAAATCATTCTGACGTCAAGCTCAAATAATCACCTAAAATTACATAATCATTACTCATAAACTCACCTTCAAAAGTCATAGAAATCAATCCTCCAACAATCATTTTGCCCCTTAAGTAAAATTGTCCCCTAAGTTGCAAAACATCAACCACGAAGTTCTTGAGGGAACTGACTCGATATCAAAACTTAAGAAAACAGGACACTAGCAGCAACCTCAAAATTATTCTGCTCTATATTTCTTCATAGTTTCATGACACTAGCATATATTCACCCCAATTAATTTCATCTATGAAATTTGCGAAACATCAATCCCAAATAATCGCCCAAAATATAATAATCATTACAAAATCAAGATCAAATTATCACCCAAAATTATAGACATCACTCCACAGTCCACTCACCTTCAAAAGTTACAGAAATGAAAACTCCAACAATCATTCTACTGTAATATCAACATATCATTCATTGGCCTCACCAACTATTATCGACGGTGCGTCCGAGGATATTCGAGCATCATCGTGCCACTCACGGATATGTTGAAGAAGGAGAAATTGTGGAAGTGGACAGCCCGATGCCAAAAAAGACATTTGATTGCTTGAAGCAAGCCATGACCGAGGAGCCGGTGCTCGTGTTGCCCGATCATGCCAAACTTGACAAGGTAGAGACCGATGCTTCTGATTATGCTATTGGTATTATCCTTATGTAGGATGGGCATTCGGTGGCGTTTGAATCAAGGAAGCTAAATGATACCGAACAACAGTATACGGTTCAAGAGAAGGAAATGACTGCAGTGGTGCATTGCCTTCGTATTTGGAGGCATTATCTCTTGGGATCCCAGTTTGTCGTGAGGACAGACAATGTGGCCATAAGCTATTTCCAGACTCAGAAGAAGTTGAGTTCGAAGCAAGTTCGATGGTAAGACTTTTTGGCGGAGTTTGATTATATGCTTGAGTACAATCCTGGGAAGGCGAACTCCGTGGCCAACACACTTAGTCGGAAGATGGAGCTGGCGTCCATCAGTCGTCTCGAGAATCCATGGACCGAGTGGATAAGGAGGGGGTTGCAACATGATCCAATTGCCAAGGCGCTCATTGAGTATGCACGGGAGGGAAAAACTCGGCAATTTTGGTGTGAAGATGACTTGCTTTACACCAAGGGGCGGCGATTGTACGTGCCATTGCATGGAAAGCTAAGGATGGAAGTCCTACACGAGTACCATGATTCTAAGTGGACGGGTCACTTGAGGATTCACCGCATCATGGTACTTGTGGAGGATCGGTACTATTAACCACACTTGCGTGACGATGTCAAGGCCTATGTTCGGACATGTCTTGTATGCCAACAAGACAAACTAGAGCAACGGTTGTCAACGGGACTTTAGAGCCACTTCCTATCCCAAAGCGTCCATGGGAGAGTGTCTCCATGGACTTCATTGTGAATTTGCCTAAGTTTGAAGGGTGTCGGACTCTCCTGATCGTGGTGGATCGGTTTTCCAAGTATACGACTTTCGTGCCCGCATCAAAAGATTGTCCGGCTGAAGAGGCGGTCAAGCTATTCTTGAAGCATGTCATCAAATACTGGGGAGTGCCGCCAACGATCGTGAGTGATCATGATTCTTGATTCACGGGTAAGTTCCGGACCGAGCTCTTTAAATTACTAGGGTCGGACCTCAATTTCTCCACGAGTGTGCATCCCCAAACCGACGATCAGACATAGCGGGTTAATGCACTCTTGGAGTTGTACCTCTGGCACTACGTGAGTACGACACAGGTGAATTGGGCGAAATTGATCGACATAGCCTAGTTTTCTTACAATCTTCAATGGAGCGAGTCCACGAACCAAAGTCCGTTCAAGATCGTGACAGGGCAGCAACCACTCACCCCGAGTACGGTTATGATGAGCTATAAGGGGAGTAGGCCCTCCACTTTCAAGTTTGCAAAGGAGTGGCATGAGCAGGCAGACTTGGCACGAACGTGTCTATACAAGGCCTTGAAGCGCACGAAGAAGTGGGCCGATAAGAAACGACAGCACGTGAAGTTCCAAGTCTGGGACTTGGTGTTGGCCAAGCTACACCTAGTTTTTTGATACAAGGATGTACACAAAGGGCATATCCGTCGCTATGAAGAGCCATTTCGAGTGCTGCAATGAGTCGGGAATGTCACATATAAGCTGGAACTTCCACCAAAACTTAAGGTACATTCAGTATTCCGTGTGAGTATGCTTAGACCTTTCCATGTAAACGAAAAAGACCTGGATCGAGAGGAGTCGCAATAGGTGCCGCTTGGGGTAAAAACCTCCTATGATTGAGACGCTGACTTCATCATGGCGGATCGAGTCATATGGAAGCCATATCATGCGCCAAAGCGAGAGTATTTGATTTAATGGAAGGGTCTTCCGGAGAGTGAAGCAAGTTGAGCTTTGGCAGTTCAAGAAACATATCGATGTATTCTATGTCGAAGACATGACGAGGGTATAGCCCGAATAGGTGGGGGAGAATGTCACGACCGAGAGAATTGGATCGTTCACGAGGGTTCTGAACGAAGGACCATGATTAATCCATGAACGAACGGGCAGACCTCAAGGATACTAAGTCCTAGAGTTTTCTTGATATGTTCTAGAATACTTTTGGGGGCGGACATTATTGTAATTTTACCTTTTTCTTGTAAATCTATTGGCCAATGGAGAGGTGGCATTTGATTAGGGATAGAGAGGTGCGATCTCCACCATTAAATCGACGAGAGATCTACGGATACGATCAGTCATGTACTTGTATATAAAGGGGTCTCCTCTCCTCACTTGCAAATCTCATTCTCAAGTGAAATATAATCCAGAGCTTTTCTCTAGAGTTTCTCTCTTTAAAGATTCTCGTGAGTGAGTTTGGGAAGGCTGACTTGGAAAGAAATTCCTAAGGTTACACAGGTAAGGGAACTCTAGATCGATCGACCCGTGATACATATCAATCTCTTTATATATTTCGTCAATATGTTCGTGTTACAAAAGATCAACAAACAGGTTAAAAAACCACAAAACTCTGCCAAACAAATCAAGTTATTCTCAAAGAAAGTAGATTGAAGCAAGAGATTAATAACCAACGTACAAAAAAAAATTCTTAACTTTTTTTCTGGAGAAAAATAGAGATTTGTCCTAAAAATTACTGCTCATAAAAAGCCATCAACAAATAGGTTTAACAAATTTGTGGGATAATCAATCATAATATGCATGTTTTTTTAAAAGCAAATTCAAAACCCCAAAATTATTTGAAAAATAATAGGTCTTGCACACATAAGAGAAAGGAGTACAAATTCCGTCGGTGGCGAGTTTGAAAACTAAATTTTATGGAAACTTCAAATAGGGTTACTCTTTGATAGAAAACTTAAAATCAAGACGTTAATATGGAGAAAGGAAAAAACAAAAGTCTTCTATAAAATAGAGAGAAAGTACTGCTCATTACCACATTAACAGATAGGTTGGTGAAAATTGTGGGATATACACTACCACATGAATTCCCAAAAAAGTCTCAAAAATAGCAAGTCTCGTTCAAATTAATGTAAGGAAAAACTAATATTCACAAGTATGTACATATCAAGTAGAACGAAGATTTTAAGTTCTTACAAAGAGATTTACACAAACCACAGCATCATCGTCATGCCACAACACCCATTCACACAGGCTAGAAAAGGGAAAAAGTTCGAGAAATTTACTAATCCACCTCAACCGGTGATCAACCCGGCGCTTGCCCCTCGCCGCCGCCACGGGCGACCCAGTCGCCGAGTCTCGACCAAAGCCCCACTCCTCTGTGTCTCTCTGTGCCCCAACACTAAGGCATCCGTTCGTCGATCATCGGCTGTAGGCGGAGCCTGCAATGGTTCTGCCCTCTCCAATCAAGCCGAATCTAGCTCCGTCGAGAGAGGAAAAGGAAATACGCAAATGAAGAAGAAGAAATGATGTGATGGTGCGTGACCGTTTGTGTATTTTTATTTTGGCCGCAGAGAGAGGAGGGGTTCTAACGGGTATTTAGTCTCCCTTTCCCCGTTGTTCCAAATTTGTCTTAACAATAAACAATATTGCGGATTTGTTTTATTTGATTTGATTTGATTTGATTTGTGGCAGTTACTCACTAAAGAAACTGTAATGCAGTACCAAGCACTGATTTAGCACAGAAAATGTAATTCAACTTTGACGTAGATTACTACGTTAAATTGAGTGACTGCCAATCCTTGGTGAACTTAATTAATATTATACTCATTATTAGTAAATTGCTAACATAGTCTCATCGGAGTAATATACCTTACTGTATCATAAAAGCAAAACGATGTTCATAAGTAGTATTTTGTGTTAAAATTAGTTTCACCGCCGTTAAATTACATTTATGTTCATACATATTTATAAATGCAAAAGCTATCTTAGAGTTCATAAATGACTCTTTACATTCGTTAAAAACAAGGAGAAAGTCCAAAACATGAAGAATTTTTGACAAAATATTCACCTACAAATTAGCATGTAATATTCAGCCAAAAAAAATAGCCTATAGTTTCTCTGGTCTGGAGGAAAATTCCCTCGACCAGTAATGCCCCTTGTTCTAATTTGCTCGTTCGATGGTTGAAATACATGTAATGTCATTATTAATTCCATTATTATAGTATTATCAACAATAATTTATTTGAGCAAAGCTCAATTTCTATTCTGTCGATACATTGATAAGTTTGCAGTAGAGCTCTCCAATCTTAAGGCGTTTCTAAGTCATATCTATCTCTTACTTTCAGTTCCTGAATATTTCTTTTCAAGTTTAGAGCTTGAGATCAGACATTGATCTAACTTAGGTAGATATTAGCCTTCAAATTGACTGTGAATCTTTCCATCAATTTCCTAAAAAATTGAAAATGAATTTGATAAAATTCGAAGTGATTCATTTTGCTTTGGCTTTGACCAGACAGAACGCAACCTGAAAATCAATTAGCTCTTCTAACGTGGAGACGGGTCTCTAAGCTATGATCGTCCCAATTTGGGCTTGGCCCAATTTGTATTTGGGCCAATCAAAGGGCCCAGGATCGGCCCATCAGCCCAATTATCAGTTTCATTCTCCCGGTATGAACCGTCATCGTCGAGAGTCAGATATTTTTATCGTCGCAGCGCGTCTTTCTTCGCCACCGACGAGAGCCATTCCCGCCGCCCCCACGCGCCACCGCCTCAACTCCGATCGCACCCGCCACCACCGCGCTCAGCTCACATGTGACCGCCTGGAAACACCACCACCACCTAATTCCCCGAAACCGCGCCATGTCCTCGCACGAGCAAGCCATAGTCTCTCTCCTCTCTAACTTCGCCCTCTCGTTCGACGGCGCCGTCCTCGGCCTGACCCTCGCTTACGCCGCCGTCCGCACGATCGTCAAGTTCACCTCCAGCTCCTCCGCTCTCCGCAAGCTCCGGGACGCCCCGTCGGCCCGAGTCTCCGACCTCCGGTCCGTGCTCTCCGTCGAAGGCGGTTCCGATTCGGAGTCCGATTCGTCGAGCCGGTCGGGAACGGAGGAGCTCGTGATCGTGCGCGGACTCGTGGAGGCGAAATCGGCTGTCGAAGGAGGGACGTGGAAGAGCTTGAGGCAGAATGTCTTGGTCTCGCAGGACTCCGGCGATAGGGCGGTGATCGTACAGAGGACTCAAACTGTAAGTGTGATTACACGCAGTGTTGTCGAATATTTTACTCGAGTATGTAACGTAATTGAAAGTGGTCTTTGTCTGACAATTCGTGGTAGCATTAAAGCATGAAGATGTGTACAAGGGGTAAATGTATGCCTCATGTTCGGATGTTCTATCCGTATGTTTTGCATGAGTGTAAGCAAGTCATTGCCAATTTCAGTGAGTTGATGTTTCGTCTTGTCTTTCAATGCCACAAGACTGCAAAAGGGAAGCAAATTGATTGTTGAGGTATCGAGGAGTCCTTATGAATTTGGTGTGATTAGTTTTGGAAATGTCATAGTCGCTGCTGCTTCTTTTTCGAGTGGGGTCTCAATATAAGTGCATGTTGAGACAATGGAGGATTTCATGAATTGTAGGGAGGCTGAAGCAATGACTTAGCTACATCATCTGGTATGAGTGCATTTGCTGGTAAAGTTGTGTCACTGCATTTCTTCATTTGTGATGTGAAGTAAAGCTGACAATTTGAAAGTCGAGAGTTTTCAAGCTTATAGCAAATAGTCTTGGCTTAGCACGTGAATTCCTTCTTCTGTAAGTGCGATGCAATTTATGATAAAGTGGACTCTCATGTAATTTTGGTCATGATGAAAGGAGGAAAAGATGAGGACTTTAACATTGTTGGAGTAGGATACATGCACCACTTTCATTTCTCTTTTTGAGATATATATATATATATATTTGGGTAATTACAAATTTACAATGGGCTGGGGATGAATGCATTGGTGTCTCTGGGCCTTAGGAAGGATATGCCAGTCCGGTTTGGGAAGACACCACCAGAAAGTTGATTTGGCGTGCATACCTAGAGAAAAAGCTAGAAGCAAAGGGAAGATCAATATTTAGGAAGTATAGAGGAAAATCTAGGATTCAGGGTCTCCCTGCTGTTCGGTGTCCTCTCATATTTGACGGGCTTTTACATGCACCAGGTGCCTATACCCTTCTCTCCCCTAATTGTGAGTTCCAGTTGAGTGGGAACACATATCCTGTCATCTGCTCCAGGGATCTTGCTCGAACTACGCAATAATTTCTCTTTTATTTTTTTCTTTCTTTGTAGAACTATAATATCAATGAAAGGACAGGTCTTAGTTTTGTGAAATCCGCATAATTGAGCAATTATAACTGCAGTTCATGCATTAAAATGTCGTAATTGCTCGTGCCGATAGTGGTTTTACGGAAACGTATTTGTTATTGTTTACCTCAGTCTTCCATGATCATTTGATAACCTTGATCTTCTATTTTCCATCATGAAGTGCATATACAATGAGTGGAAGGGATTTTTTGGATGGACTTCGGATCTACGCGCTATCTTGTCAAGATCCTTGCGAGAAAGAAAATCCTCATCACTAAGAACGGTAAGTAGAATTGTTCCAGAGGTTGGTTCTTATATTTAAGCTATATTTTTGCTAGGAAAACTGCTGTTAAAGCTTACATTACTTGTTCTTTGAGTGGGTTTACTTTACATAATGTTTGTCTTCAGCTAGGAACGATGGACCTCCTTCTGGTTTAAGGGTAAATATCACATTTTATTTTCTCCCTTGACACTGGAAATGTCTGGCAGACTATACATACAACCGTGATTGTAGACATGTCAAAATTGGTGTTGCCATGGGACATCACATGGTGTTCATGTCCTGAATAACGGGATGTTGCGCTATAGAGTCTGTACTTTATCCCAAATTAAAAGGCAGGGAGAGTTACTGCTTTCGTTAAATACATGTGCAGTTGGTGAAGCTAAAGATATTGAGAGATATAAGACAACTTTACAAGGCTTAGCTTTTCAGTCTCAAGCATTTAGTTATTATGCTTCTGTTCTCGCATTGTGCACGGGAGATTTGGGATCTCAGTAGTCAGAGGTTTCTCTTTTTTTGGCCGACAAAACTGAAGATTCCTCAAGAAAAGTTTGCGTACAATCATCTTATTGAGATTGTCTTTATAAAATAATTTCTGTAATACTTTTTCCTGTTCTTGATGGTCTTAACTATGTGCGATGAGAAACTTGGGTTTGATGATATAGAACAGAGCAGTCAAATATTGGCTTACTGCTTTAGTTGCCGGACTTGCTTATATCTGTTAGTATGACTGCAGGTTCCTTTTGTACTCGTTGATGGTAGTCAGTGGCCGGCAGCGGATTATGTTGTTGTGAACATGGATGGTTCAAAGCATCATCTACCTCTTACCACAGTATATCACCAACTGCAGCCGATTAATGCTTCTCCTTACACATTCCTTCAGGCACTTTTTGGTCATGAATACCCTGTAAGTTTTCAACATATAATGACATATACTTCTTGATGCAGATGGGTAACTATGATGTTTCTTGCACCTTGAAGATCTTTATGATAATCTAGACCTTGCCGTTCCTTCAATTTTGTTCTTTTGATGTTTTTACTTTGACACAAGTATCTGACCCAATGCTCTTCTTTCTCTGTTTTATGAAGGTTGGACTGCTTGATGAGGAGAAAATTCTTCCAATAGGAAAGGACATCAGTGCTGTTGGCCTTGGCTTTTTGAAAAATGGAATTCCGGAGATCAAGTCATGCAATGATCTTCCATATTTTCTGTGAGTGTTCCTCTCATGGTGATGGATGGAAATTGGATTAGTCTTGATGCTTGCTTGTAGATTCTTTTCCCATCTGTGGACTAATTACCCATGTGCACTATTTTCTTTGATAATAAATCGACCCATGTGTACAAATTTATTCACTCTAATTTTGGTCAAGTTTTCTAGAAGGATGTGAATATGTAGTGAATGTCCTGTTTGGAAGTTTGTATGGTTGCATTTTGCATAACATGGAGAGTTCAACAGTCGTGTAATTTCATGAATTTTCGGGTGATCTGCACAACCACCTATTATTCTAGTATTTCTCCCCTTACCTGTCAAAGGAAATTGTGATGCCTCTCCCTTTGATGCTTGTCATTTGTTTGAGTATGGAATGTTGTGTAAACGAACAGTCTGCTTCACGTAACTCAAGTTGTTAAGAATCGACCATCTCATATTTCCTTCTAGGGTTGTTGACATAATTATGCTTTAGGATATATTACTTAGATCTTGCACCGGCAGCCCTTCCTTGACAGTGTCAATTACTATTGAATTGACTGTTATTTGACATTTTTCAGTACCGAGATGACAAAAGATCAGATGGTGATTGATCTTGCCTTCCGGACAAAGATACTCTTCTGGAGTAGTATTCTTCTTGGATCGGCTTCAGTTGGTATCCTTGGATTTGCTTTTGTAAGGTTGGTAGCTATCGACCAAGTAATTTGTAATCCGTATTCTATATCCCGTCGACTTCAAGACTCGATAATCTTTGACTTTATTGGACTTAGACTGAATATTCTTTCCTCAGAAATTGGAACAGATGGAAAGAGTGGAGGCAGCGTAGACGGGATGAGCAACAGCAGCAGAGCCATGCTGCAGTCGATGAGCCCAACACTCACATAGCAGAGGATGAATTGGGAGATGTACCAGATGGACAGTTATGTGTAATTTGTCTCATGAGGAGGAGGAGATCCGCTTTTGTTCCATGCGGTCATCTTGTGTGTTGTCAGCGATGTGCATTATCCGTGGAACGGGAGGTTTCACCAAAATGCCCTGTTTGTCGGCAGTCGATCTCCAATTCAGTCCGGATCTATGATTCTTGAGTATAATATTGATTCTGTTTCTGTTATTTAAGGGGTGGGAAGACGAAAATGTTAGCTTTTCTTCCTATAGATATTCTCAGTAAAAGAGCATGCCCATCCTTTAATGGAGAAACCACAGTGAACTGGTGATTATTTCTTGTGTAAACAAGTAACGATGCTTAGTAGGTCTCTCCTACCGTGATTACGGTATCGTTCTGTAAATTGAGCCTTGTTAATTCTTTGGACATTTACCAGAAGGCAAATCAGGAGGATGTAATTCGTGCTATTGATTGGACATGACTACTGATGGCAAGCATGCGTGAGGTTGATCTCATCCTCATCGCTTGGAGAATGTCGCACTTAGCGCCTTCTTTCTTCTTGTTTCCCAGCGCCTTCATTTTCTTTTTCAAGGGGTAAAAACATTAGACAGACGAATTGCCTTCTCTTTCTCTGCCTGTGAAGACTGAAGAGCTAAATCCATGAAGCAACTTGCAGAGCAATTTCTTTCAATTTTAGTTATCTCGTCCTTTGCCTCAACGGACTGGTTTAGTTCTTAACATTGCTAAAAGAATCAATTGATAAGTTCAAACAAGCAATGTAAGGAAAGAACATTTGTCGCTTCAACTCAGACTCTAGTTGTCAAGTATGAAGAAATGGCTGAAAATGTCAGACTCTCGCTGTCAAAAATGAGCTTTTACCATTCTGATCACAGGTAATGTTCACGATGAATATTCAATCCAAATCAAGATGATGTACAACAGTACCATAATCTGGCAGAAGAATCTTGATTTGTCTCCCTCATTCATTTTCAGTTACCAAATCAAGCGAAGCACCATCAAGATCTTCTTGAAGAGCGCTGGAGGAGAGCTGCGCATGATGGTTCTCCTCAGCCTTTTTCAACAAATTATCCTTATACAATTTGGCTCTCACCGCGAGCACATGGTAGGAGCCTGGCTCAGCTTTCTCCTCTGGCCAACTTACGTGCTAGCCGACTCTCGAGGCAACAAGGAGAAAGCACAAGAAATCCCGGTGATCATCCGATGAGCCATCTCCACGCATTTTGGGCCCTCTTCCTTCTCTTCTACCTCAGTGGTACTGACAATGTCATGGCTTACTACTTGGAAGACAATGACCTATGGCTGAGCTTACCAGGTTGGGATCGCTGGTTACGTGCTGTGTCCTAAAAGGCCAATGCTCTTGCGTCTGTTCAATTCTAGTGTTTATAGCAGGACTTGTTAAGTATGGGGAAAGGACTTGGGTTCTCAAGTCCTCTAACTCAAGAAAATTTATGAGGGCCTCACTCTTGCTCTTTGATCCATCCCGCCATTACAATGAATTCATCCAAAAAAGGGACCCCAGGACAAATTAAACGAGATGCTTATTTCAGTTCTGAGGCAAGCAACATCCGAGAAGCTTATTACTCGTTCATGTTCACATACTTTTCAGCTGATGTGATCGTGAACTTCTTGGAAATGCAAGATGGTTTCTCAATCATATGCAAAAAGTCAGGGGGCGGCCGCCTTTAAGCCAGTTGAAACCAAGCTATGCTTCTCGTACGACGTCTACTAAACAAAAGCAACTTCAATTCACTAGAGTAAAGGTCTCCGCTTCATTAGTTTCTTGTTCTCTGTTTCTGCTTCAGTTTCCTTGACAACCCTTGCCGACAAGTGCAGCTATTCGAGGGTTGATAGAGGCATAACTCTCTCACTTCTAGTTGGGGCTATTGTTTTGGAGATCTATGGCACAGTATTACTTACGTTTTCTGATTGGACATTGTCTCAGTTGGCTGATCAATACCATTCACAACCTAATATGATTACTCCAGCCTTTTTTTTTTTCGATCTTAGACCAGCATTTCTCACTGGTACTATACTAAGAGATGGTCAGGGTCATTGTCACAGCTAGATCTAGTAAGTCTCTGTCTCAAGGCAGATGCAGGCTAGTCTCGAGGAATTGATCTCTTTGGCCTAGCTGCATTGTTGAGAGGGAAGTGGTCAATGACTCTTGCGGAGGTGAACAATAGAGTGAAAGAACTAATCATCGTCCAGCTCTTGGACAAACACGCGAGACCCGTCTCGAGTGGAATACGACATGTTTAGGCAAATTAGGGATGGCCATGGAGATCACGTTATGGCTTAGAGAAAAAGAGATAATGAATAGGGCGGAAGCATTCTCAGTGGCACATGGCAACAGAATTATGCTATCACAACGATCTTGACCACAACAACAATCAAGAAGCTGGAAACCCGAGATCGCATTGCCAAAATTAGCAAATGCCTCTCTGGTTAGATGCTCCACCTTCTTATCATGTACCCAACTATGCTCCCAAACGGTAGTGCGGTGAAGAGGTATCTAGTAACCATGTGACAAATTTCCCGTACCTTGAAGGATAATCTAGCTTGCTGGGAATTGCTTCAACTTTCAAGCTCCTCATGGAAGGCTCGTGCCATCATTAGTCTCCGATGCATCTAAGCTTGTCAAGTCATTACAATTACACGTATCAGAGGGGAAGAAAAATGGGAGTCCATACATTGTGTTTGGGTGTAGATGTTGAGCTACGTTGCAATCTGGAATAAGTGGAAGCAGCATGCACAGCAGCTTGCACAAGAACTAGGAGGTGAGTTGACAGCTTACATTTCGTTCCTTATGATGCATCTTAATTTGTATGAGCAATTTGAGATTCTGCGTAAATACCCAGGAGAGCCTAAGAAGTCCTTTCTCATTAAGATATGCCCTACTCTGTCTGCATGCCTAAGTAGAGACCTGGTCACCATGGAAGTGAAAATGGTCTGTGCACCCGAGGCTAGCAGATCTCTACCATTTTACGCAATATTTTTTCTCTTTTTTTATGCCATATGCTGCAATGACTCTTTTCTCTGTTCAGCTACCAGAAATATAGGAGCTCAACAGAATGACTGCTTGAACTGCTAGTTTGCTTGGTGGAATCACCATAGGATCAGAATATTTTGAAACAACTAAAATGGATCAAAACCTCAGCTGAATTGAGCTACTAGTTGAGCTGGTTCAGTTCCTTTGTGCATACAATTGACAAGGTACAGCATCGACAAACATTTTTCCAGGGAAAACAAAGCTAGAACAATGTTTCAATTGCATTATTAAACATGAAGAAATGGCTTCCACATTAGCAACAACAAGAAAACACATCCACAACAACAAATATCATCACACTAGAAAACAATCTGTAGCTGAGCTTGGCTTTGTTTAGCCGGTTCCACCGAGCACAGCCTTGAGCTTCTTCACTTGAGCATCATCCAGGAAAGTGGTCTTCTCCACCAACGGAGATGGCAAGTTGTTGGCAAACAATGCAAAATCGAGGATTTGGAGGCCAGGATTTGCACTGCTGAAGCTGACCACAGCGATGGACGTGGACCCACCTGCATTCACTTGGAAATGAAGCAACCCCTGTGGGAAAACCATAATGTCACCTCTCTTCAGGGTCTTCAAATAAACAGCATTGGCTGAAGAAATGAACCCTGCCAATATTTTCCCCCGAATCACAAACAGGAGCTCCGATGCGCCCGGGTGGGTGTGCAATGGGATGACGCCGGCCGGCGCCAGGTCCAATCGGGCTGCTGAGAGGCCGAGCCCATTGAGGCCCGGTAACTGGCTAACGAATGCAGGGGTCACGGCTGCTTTGATGATGTTGGTGGTGTTACCAGCTATTCCTAGTGCTGATAAAACAAAGTCATCGACAGTGACCTTTTTAGGGCTCTTGCAAGTGAAGCCCGCCGGGGTGTCTGGCCCTTTGAGGTTCGCAACACAGAAGTCCTGGACAGAGGCATGAGAAGAGGAGAAGAGAAGGGAGAAGAAGAAGAGAATGTGAAGCATTTTGGTTTGTGCTTTTTCTTTGCCTTCAGGTCCCAAGATATGGTATGTAGTAACTAAGTCACATAAGGTTTATATAGGAGTCGTGCACGAATAGGATACAAGTTGAACTGAGAAGACTTGATCACGCAGGATATAGTGATTATTCTGCACTGCAAGAGAGCCACAAGTTTTATGGGCTGTGAAGAGCCGGGGTATCTTCATTGAACCCAAACAAAAAAAAAAAGAGAGAAATCGAAATGCTGAAGCCTATACCACGTTGGAGAGATTGGTGGTCCATTGTAGCTGCAGGACAAAAACAGGAAGGCTCTTTTGGTAGTTAGGGATTTCAGTGCATGGAAGAGCCAATTGATTCTCGAAAGTCCCCTCTCATGTCAAACCAGGAAAAGGCACGAAACTAAAGGATAATCATTTTGGTGGGTCTCATTGGATATCTCTGCTGAAATGGCACTCCATTTAGGACCTTATGCCTTCCCTCATCTGATGTTGATCATAGCATGAATGAAAATAAATGAGACGTATACATGGAAAGAAGAGAACCACTGTGGCTAGAGATTAACAAAAGAAAGAGGGCATGTGTCTACGTTGGCGTTCATTTGCTAATATCTCCGATCAATGAGTCGGAAACGTCTGATTGCTCAACACTTTTGAGTTGGGCATATCGAGTTCTGCAAGTGTTTGAACCTGTCTCACATTTTTTGTGTTTCTTTGTTAGTTAGGAGTAGAAAAGGATCGGAATATATCGTAGTCAATCAATTGCTAACTATCTGGGTTAAAGCACAGAATAAGTTGGACCTTTCATTGCTAATATTTTCTGGGGAAAGAGAGATAAAATAAATCATGAGAAAAAGACATGGAATGATAGGATAACGAGTGCCGCTGAAGCACATGAACAAAGAACTGGAAGGGGGATTGCATGGGTGGTCCAGTGTAGGCACGTGAAGAGGGAACGCATGGAGCTCAAAACAAGAAGACATTTTGCCAGCTCTAATCAAGTAAACGAGAGGAGAGGAGCCCCTCTCCGCAGTGTAACTATCGTTGGAAGCATCTCTTGGTTGTCATTCCTTAACGTGAACCGTGGAATTGATGTATGGTCTAGAATCAACCCATTCATTCCCAATTGCCCTCCCAAGCCATATCCAAAAAACCAGATTTTACAGGATACTCTCTCTCTCTCTCTCTCCCCACGCCCGAACCCAATAGACGGTCATGGGCTTATGCCGGCCCTATATATCTCGGTCCGCATTTCCTCTTGCCCAACCTAAGAAATGTGTTGGACGTAGATGCCTAATGCGATTCTTTACGCTGATCCGCATTGTCGGACAAAATAAGAAGTTTGATTTAGGTGTGCTAGTGTATACTTGAATAGATCATGAAAATTTCATATGTGACTATAGGTGGTCGAAATAATCGGTGGAGCATTGTTCTATTCAAAAGGGCGTCAGGCTTTTATTAATTAGGGGGAAAAGTGCTGAATAAGTCCTAAACCTTTTAGGGTGGTGCCTATTTAGTTCTAAACCTATTTTTTGTGCCAATTAAGTCCTAAACCTTTTGATATAGTGCCAATTTAGTCCTTTTGATCGGATTTTGCTGACGTGGACGTCGGCCGGTCACCGGCGCTCACGTGGATAAAATTTAATAATATTTTAATATTTTTTTCTTTTTTTTCTTTTTTTTTTCTTCTCCCTCTTCCAAATTCTGGCCTCTCGCCGGAGCGGCGACCGGGCCGGAGGCCGAGGCCGGCGCGGCAGGCCATCTACCTCGCTCGTATCCGGCGAGGCCCGGCCTCGCCGGATCTCGGGCGAGGTCGACCCGCCCGCCATGGCGAGGGACCGCCCGATGGCGAGCCTCACCTCACCAGCCAGATGAGGCTCGCCCTCGCCGGCGACGGCGAAGGCGAGCCTCGCCATGGCTGAGCGAGGCTCGACCTCGCCGGATCTGGCGAGGCTGGCCCGAGGCCAGCGAGGTCGACCTCGCCGCTTCGGCGACCGGCTGAAGGAAGAGGGAGAAGAAAAAAAAAAAAAAAAAAATTCAAAAAATATTAAAATATTATTAAATTTTGTCCACGCTCACGGTAACTGGGCCGTTGGCCGGCCGACGTCCACGTCAGCAAAATCCGGTCAAAAGGACTGAATTGACACTATATCAAAAGGTTTAGGACTAAAATGGCACCACCTCAAAAGGTTTAGGACTTATTCAGCACTTTTCCCATTAATTAGGACTACTACCACTAGGTACATTTGATCGAGCACACTATTAAGCCTTCAGCTTAGCTAAGTATTGTTCATTTTCGGCTTGTTAGAGGATTGGTGATTGATGATAAAAGGGAAACTAATACAAATGGTCTTTAACTTTGTCCAATATGTAATGTTTTTTTTTTTTGGTGTAATCCAATATGTAATGTTGTCCTTAAACTTTTAGTTTATTTAACGTGGTCCATGAGCTTTAGTTCAATTTGCAATATCATCTCTAAACTTTTAATTTGTTCAATGTGGTCCTTGAACTTTTGGAACATATTCAATTAATTCCATAAACTGTGTGAGTGTTGTCCTTCCATTAATTCAAGCTCAGAAACAACATTGAACATTTTCATATAGTTTAAGGATTAGAATGAACATGTACAAAAAGTTTAGAGACCGCGTTGAACATATTAAAAGTTCAGGGACGACATTAAACATTGGACTAAAGTTCAACGACTGCATTGAACAAATTAAAAGTTTATGGACGACATTGCACATTGGGCCAAAGTTCAAGAATCATTTGTGTAATTATCCTACTAAAAAATTTAATGAATAAGGGGCTTATTAGACTGCAGAAATTCTTCGCAAAACAAAGCCGGCAATGTCATTTCAGATGGACATCAGACAATTAGGTGGGCCGTTGGCGTTGGCCCGCCCAAAATTAGCCTGGTAACATGGGCTATCACATGTCCATGCGGGCTTTAAAGGGTTCGCCGAAGGGTGTGAAACTCGAACTCATAGAACCAAAATTCTTAGGAAAAAATTTGAATTATGCAACACGGGGAAGAAAAATGATTTCTTATCTGGACTTAGTTTATGCAACGTAGAAGCATGAAGTGAGGAGAAAGCATTAGTTACTTTTTTTATTATCCAGAGCCACGAACGCAGAGACCCGACTATCTAACGGCTCGAAGAACACCGTACGAGTCTTGTCAACCGATTAAGTTTATACCTTTTACATGTAACTAGTGGCCCCGATCCAAAGCAATTTGCACACAATTTGTGACATTCGATCTGATGACCTCCGGTTTCTGAGCTAGAAATCTCTCGATGCTCCAGCCAATTGCACTAACCCTGGGTTAAGCATTTTTCTAAACGAAATCTTTGCCCATTTTAGTTGCATATAAAGCCTTTAAACTCACATAACTTTTCTAAATCAAATTGCTGATTTCTGAGCTAGGAAATTCGAGTGCTTGTTCATGTTGTGAAATCTCGTTAAATTAATGGTCTTCGTCTTCGAGATTCTTTGTCTCACGCACCCAAACATGCACCTTTTGCAAAACTGAATTCATTGGTTTTACTATCCATGTCTCACAGAACTAACCATAATGTAAGTTATATAGAGTCATTGTTATATTCCGGATGATTACAAGCAGAGTTCATATTACTTTTTAAAGAGTAATCGATTTGATTCAATGGGAGGTGTACTTAAATGATTTTGTGAATTGCATGCCAGTATAAAATGTGGTATTACTCTCTTTCCTTCTTCACACACATGAGCTCTTAATTGATGCTTAATTATATGATGAGTTTTAGAAAGGAAAAATTATTTGAAAAGTCCTAAACCTATTGCAGTTTGGTCAATTCAGTCCTAAACGATATTTTTTACATATTAAAGTGGCCATTCTACCATTTCTAGTCATAACAAAGAAAAACAAATTGACTAAGTTGTTATCTCATATTTCACCTCTTTTGGCACCTTCTACTTTCAAGAAAAAGTGCTTTCACTTGCAAACAAACAGAAAAGTAAACATTTCTATATATCTTTTACTTGAACTCTCCTAGCATCTCATTTCCAAAAATGTATAATTTTGACGGAGCTAATTCCAAAAAAAAGTATCGACTTTACCATGGGTGACAATTCTAGACTGAATTTTTTTTTTGTTTCAATAAAAAGCATCAAATTTTACTCTAATTCCAAGTCTGGCCCTCATAATATGAAATTTTCAAATTGCTTAGACCAGATTTGGGATTTAAGTGAAAGTTTGTGATTTTTTATGAGATTAAAAAAATTTCAGGCCAGAATTGTCATTCAAGGTAAAGTTGATACTTTTTCTTTTAAATTAGGCCAATTTTGCCATGCTCAAATTAATGCGGAAAGCATTAATTTTCAAGGTGTTTACGTTTTCTTATTGTAAGTGTAATTAATTCATCCTCGACTAAGCATACTTAACAAGTACTCTTAACACGTTCCATAATATTAGCAGCTCATCGTCAAAAAAATATAGATGAATATATTGGATACACTGGATAAGTAATATTATTACATGAAACGCCAACAAGGAAACACGTTAAGATATACATTCCAGCCACCATTGGCGAAAGTATAGATCTAAATGAGGAGCTGTCGCGACCTAAAATTTCTCTCAGGCTAATGGATTGTTAAGACTAAGCCTAACTCGGGCCCTCCCAAGCCCTACCAATTCGCAACTTAGGGTTTAAGTTTTTAACATGCAAAAGTTTTTATGCTTGGAGTCGACACTAATCTATTTATGGTAGGTTGATTAGAAACCCAAATAAAACATAGGAGATATGTTTTATTCCTACGAACCAGATTCTAAGCCCGGGACTTGATTACGCTAGATCCGGTCTAACGCCCTTTCGGTACCTTTTCTTTCAAAAAAATGTTTTGCGTGCATTTGGATTCATTTTAACTTAGTCACTAGCATGTGAGGTGATCATGCGAGTGCGCAAACCACCAATTTAACACCCGAAAGTATTAAATAAATTGCAAGTTTGGAAGAATTACTTACCTGGAAGCAACGTAAGCATCGCATTGTTAGCTAGAAAATCACATTGACACCCTAATATGATTTCTAATTAACAAGCAATTCACTCAATTTCTTTTTTGGATTTTCACTTATTTAAATGAAATCTAGCCTATATGCAATGACATGCGGAAATGACATGCGATTAATGCAACCTAGCATGCAAACTATATGTCGTGCGACGACGTGACCTATTTCTAATGACAGACGAATGATTATTTTTGGTATTTTCTCAATTTAAATTCGGAATAATAAAAATGCCTAAATTAACATGCAAACTATGATGACTTAATCTACCCTAGCATGATTTCTTTTTAGGATTTTTGTTAAAATTCGAAATAATGAATAACCCGAATAATCTATTAAGATTAGAATATTACTTAATTTAAACTAGGAAATAGATCATCTCAAGTCCTAATTTAAATTACATAACTACTCTATCTTCTAGATACATTTAGGATTCCTAGACATGCAAAAACTCTAATTCAAATCTAATTAATATTTTTGAATTTTCTGTTTATTTGAAAAAGGAAAGCAATTAAATAAATAAGGATAGCAACCACATTCAAAACGTCCACGTGATCCGCCATATTTGTTTCAAACTCGGATTAGGCACAAAAATCAAACTATCGGTCATATCTATAGGGTTATAGATATCGACTGAAAGCCGATTATTCAAATTTGGAAAGCGGATAAAAATCATTATCGTACCCAAGTGGTTATGGATAGGATAATAATTTTCCGTATCGCCGCGTATCGAACCTAGGGATAAGGCCGGATAGTCGCCCGTATACGTTGCTAAATTAGAAAGTTTTCCTAATTTTGAATATTTAAAAATATTGGATATATCGAACATTATCCTAAGATTTCTAAATATCCACATGATATTCACGAAATATTCAAACACTCATATTAGGAAATTAAATATTCTGAAAATATCGGATAATGCCAATTACCTAATTTGCAGATAACTTCCAAATTCGAATTGTGGATCGGGATCGGACTCGGACGACGGGCGACGCGGCGTAGGCGCGGCAGCTCTACGGTGGCGTCCGGGCGTCGAAGACGGCGGGGGCGATGACCGGCTGAACAGCAACTTGGCGGGGGCGCTGTTTGCGGTGGTGCTTGTGATGGTTCACGGTTCTCGACCATGGATGAATTCGTGGGGGTTGACTGAACACGGCTAAGGGTCTGCAAAGCTTCTCTGAGATGCACAAGGCAAAGCAATCGGCAATTTTTTACTCCCTGTTCTCGGTTCTCCCCATCGTGCGTTGAATGTTGGTCAAGCTTGGGGAATCAATTCTTGCCTTTCTCCGTTCACAGCTACTTCTCGACGACGCTTGATGAACTTTGCTGGACTCCTTGATGATTGCCGTGGGAGTGGTAGCTTTGTCTTCTTCCTCATCCAGTCGTGAGTGCAAGCATTGGAGATCTGCAGGTGGGCGCACTCACCCCTGCGTGTGCTGCTCTCTTTTCTATCTAATGCTGGCCGATGCTCTCTGTATTGTCGTCGGGTGTGTTATGAATTGTGTGTTTCTCGTGCTCTAAAAAATCGTGTTCTGAAAATTGTGAGAGCCCCCTAAAATCCTGATCTAATGATGTATATATAACACTAATCTAGGTCAATTAGATGGGCTCTCTAGTCCTAATGGGCTTAGGCTTGGGCTTAGATTTTAATTTAATTTAAATGGGCTGAATTAATTAAGGATAATGGGCTGAATTAAGCTCAAATTAAAACAACCGAGCCCGTTTGACTTGTAATTCCCGCCCTGCATTCCAAGCGAGCCGAGTCTTGTTCGATGAAATTTTAAGCTCGTTCGTCACCGCCGGTCCGATGCAAAATGCAATTAATTTAAAATGAATTTAAACTATATGTTATGCAACCTAAATATTTTTGTTTAGGGGTTAAAAATTTAATCCCTAATTTTCTATACAAATTACGACTAAATGATACGCCAAAATTTAGGTGTCAACAGGAACTAACTGTTTAGTATGTATTAACACCAAAAAATGCCCAAATTTTTTCCTATCGACTTGGGCTGAAAAAGACCGAGTGAAATGCAATAAATATAAAACTTTCCTAGTGTTGAAGGCTTTCGGTTGGTAAGTATAGTTAGTGGACAAAGTAATTGGCCTTAGCAGACAGAAGATGCGACAAGGAATAACTATGTCTTGGAGCGTAGGCATCGATAAATGAAGGTCAGTTTAATCAACAAAGGGTCACGACTAACACAACTCACGATGAGCTAGATGCAAAGTAGCTATCTAAGTGATGGAGCCGATAATCTCGGACACAATTTGGTTAGGCTCATCGACATAGCTATGAAGTGAAATTGACACAACCGTCAAGTAGTGGATGCCTTATATCTCAGAAGCCACTAATGATAGCGGCTGAGAAATGTGGATTATGGCAACTATCAAGTAAAGGAGAATAAGGGATTCAAAATAACCGATGATATTGCATGTGAAGAGCGGAGAGAGAACAACCGTTGAAGTAGTAGGTGTTGAGCAGTTGTAGGTAGATACAAGTTCGTGAATTGATGCGGTCGTTTTCCTTGCCATTGATTATAGGCAGTAGTAACAAATATTAGACTCGTTATTCGTGCAAGGTACCGCTAATCAATTAATGTACATCAACTGTTCATTTTTACTTCCAGTCGAATACGATTTTATCTAGATTTCATAATTTTAATTTTCTTGTCAGTTATATTTCTTGTTCAAGAATCAGTAAAGGACCATTTACATTCTTCGTCAATTTTCATATCAATTTATGTTTCAAAAGGTTTTTGGTCAATATTTTTCGGCGAAACAGGATGTCAGATTATCGAATATACTACCATTCTATTCCGTGAAACTTTCTTTGATCACAAAGAGAAATATTTCTCTATCTAATCATAAATACGACCCACATCCCAATAATTAAATGGACCTAGCTAGCTACTAAGGAAGAGAGAGAGAGTTTAAAACTAAAGAATAACCTTGGGTGGCAATAAGTTGTTTGGATTCACATTAATTTTTTTGGGTAAGAAATTTTTTTTCTCAATTTAAACCCTAACAGAAAAAAAAATGTCATCATCCACGAGGGGCCAGGCACCCACTTCAAGGACCATGATGTGGAAACAGTACAGGAGAAATACACACTTAGCCCTCCTCTCGACCTCTAATTTCTTTTGCCCCTTTCTCGTGTCCTCGCTAGCAAGCACTGGTTCATATGTCCTGTAAAATTAATATATCAGAGAGCCAAAAAATAGCAGTGACAGAGGAGGCAAAGAAATGGCAGAAGTAGCAGAAAATAACAGGACCCACCAAGAATTCAGAGGTTGAGAGAGAGAGAGAGAGAGAGAGAGAGAGAACACAGCATATAACACATATCATGAGTCTCTCTTTCCATGATCCATGCATAAGTTTGTACAAACAATACTGACCAGCAATGACTGATTAGCATTTAGTCAGTACTCCTATCGAAGTGGTCAATCCCAAGAAGGGGATAAGAAAAAAAAAAGAGTCCTCTCTGTTTGTGCGTTGCTGAGGATTTTTGGTCGGCTGAGCCCTGAGAGGATGAGCGGGAGCGGAAGAATGATGAGCAGGTATTATCCATTCACAGAGGCACAGTGGCAAGAGCTAGAGACACAAGCCCTTGTCTACAAATACATGGTGTCAGGACTCCAAGTCCCACCTGAGCTCATCTTCAGTGTTAGAAGGAGCTTGGACTCCAACTCCTCCTCACTCTCCTTTGGCCCATTCCCTCCTCATCAAAGTAAGCTCTATCCATGTCCAAAAGCAAAACAAATGTATTATTCTATATGTTCTTGATGAAGAAAAGAAAAAAAGTGAGATCCTTTTTTTCATTTTTTTGGGTTAGTGGGTGGATGGGGTGAGTTCCAGGTGGGTTATGGCAGGAAAGCAGACCCTGAGCCAGGGAGGTGCAGAAGAACAGATGGTAAGAAATGGAGGTGCTCCAAGGAGGCCTACCCTGACTCCAAGTACTGTGAGAAGCACATGCACCGAGGCAAGCACCGTTCAAGAAAGCATGTGGAACCACAGCAACCGCCGCCAGCCTTGTCGATCGGCGCCACCGCTTGTCCACCAACTTCTTCATGCGTTGTCTCAGCTAGCGGTGAACATGAACACCACCACCCAACACTCCATCCCTTCCTGACTACTTCTTCTTCTTCCTCCTCCTCCACTAGGCCTCCTCCAGATGCTGTTCCATTCCCTCATCCATATGAAGCAAGCAGCCACCACCTTCAGCACAACTATGTGCTGAATCCTGGGTCATACTCTCAGAGTCATAAAGATGGCAGGTAGGCCTTGTCGGTTCGTGCTCAATTGTCAAAACTCAAAAGTCGTGAGTTCCTGTCAGTTCGAATCTCTGCAAAATATATGAAGTTTGATTGAGCGTTCTAAAGATATTGAATTATCATAAATTCATGTCATTTTCGAATGCTTTTGCAAAACTGTCAGACTCCCGTTGAAAACCGAATGGTTCGTGGAAAAAAGATCAATTTTTTTTTTCTTTTGACATCATTTCTCTAACTGCTGTTCGATGAATATTACCCGTCTTGCAAATAGGTATTATATGCATGGGAAGCTCAGTGAAGTGGACTATGAGAGATCTTTCTTCCCAGAGGCTTCAGGTGCAGAAACAAATTACTCTCAAGCTCATGATCCGTATCAGGGGCCGATCCAATTCTCTTCACAGCCACAGGACCACAGAGAAAGTCACTCCTTTGTTCTGGGTCCTGATTACAAATCAGCTGAGCCAATCAAGCCAGAGAAGGAAGACCAACCCCACAAGCCATTACACCACTTCTTTGGGAAATGAATGATCTTCTGTGCAAGTTGCTCTAGTCTCACTGACGGGGGTGACATGGAACGGAGGAACGCAACAGTAGGTGATGAATTCAATTCCTGCTGAAAAGAGGTAGGGTCCCATAGCAGAAGGAGGATTTGAAGTTTTGTTCTCACTTTTATATTTATTTTGCTTTCATTGCACTTTCTCTTTCCCCTGTGAGCAAACATGTCTCAGATTTGCAAGGCTTGTTTCTTGACTGGAAGCAACATTTGAATATGCTCCATGAGGGACTTGTCCACTTTCTGTAATCAAAGCACCACCTACTTTTTGCTCCTGCTGGTTCTCTTTTGGACATCATACATGGGCCCAACAAAACCCAGAACGCAGAGCATTATTTGCACCATGTATGATCGAACATGATGCACAATAGTCATCTGGTACTGGTAGTCCCAGCGATTGCTTGTACTACATGGGTCCGACTGAGGCCCATCGTGCTTTGTCTTTATCATCTTGCCGCTAAAAGCAAATTCACACGTTCAGTTTAACTCGGTTGGGTTAAAAATAAGTTACACGATCTACTTTCTTTTGCCACAAAGTTACGTGATCATACACAATCCCTCATTTTCTAAGTGGTGTTTCGGTCATCCTATAAATGACATGTCATCGGTAATGTGGACCTCGTCTTGATCAAACCTTACCGATTGTACTTCACAGACATACGTGGCAATTTTTGCATCGCGAATGGCATATTCATGTACAAAAAGTAGAAGATGCAAATAGTGTATACAAAATTACAGACGTGCAGTCGGCCTATATTGGGTACTTACCGTTTCTATTTTTGTCAAAGATTTCTCTTGAATACTTGTAACATGACTCATTTGTTTAAATACCTACTTACATGTTTGTCGCCATTATAAGGTAGATTAAATTGTTCTTTGCAACCCTAGCCATTGGCATTAGTTTCTATATATTATGGTTGGGCCTTAAGATCATCGCAATTAATACTCGAACTCTTCTTAACTTTACTTCCTGAAATATGGTTTGGTCAAGTTTCTTGTACTTCACATTAAAACGTAGATATATGTCGAGAATAAAATACAGATGAACGGGAATTAGAAAAAAGGACTTTGAAATTAAACTACTTGAACCAGTAAAAAGGAAGAGATCATTCAAATTTAAGGTATACTGGCTTGAAAATGAAGATTGTTGCAAACTTGTAAGTTCGGTGTGGAGCACTCCCAGAATGGTAAATGAGCATTTGTTGAAGAAATTACAGAAGTTAACAGAGGCCCTAAAGAAGTGGAGCAAGGAAAAGCTCTCCAATGCCCAGAGCCAAACCAATTCCCTGAAAAGGGAGCTCTAGAAGATCATAAATGAGCAGACTTTGCATCGTAACAGGGATAGAGTACAGCAACTGAACAATCAAATCGAAGATATGCAGAAACAAGAAGAAATGTACTGGGGTATGCGCTCTAGAATAAACTGGCGGAAATGGTGTGATAAAAATATTGTTTTTCCATGCAACCACAATTCAAAGGCTCCAGTGAAACAAGATCTCTATGTTGAAATCTATCGCAGAGAAGTGGATTCAAGACCCTACACGATTGAAGCAGATCACGGGGGACTTCTTGATGTCATTATACAGCTCAGTGGGTTCCAAGGACTTTCGGCCAGTATTAGATCAATGCCCCAGCTTGATCTTGCACCGTATGAATCAAAGCATGGTAGAAAATGTGAAAATGTAGGAGGTACAGGATGCAACTTTCCAATTGGGAGCCCTAAAAGCGCTAGGACTGGATGGTCTTAGTGGACAATTCTATCATGATCATTGGGAAATCATTCAGCATGACGTCTTCAATATGGTGAGATCTTTCCTTAACACTGGCATTCTTGACCCTTAATTTAACCGTATTACCCTTATCCCAAAAATCCCTAATCTAGAGAAGTTAGACCAGTTTCAACCCATTAACCTGTGCAACTTTAGTTACAAAATTATTTCCTAGGTATCGTTCAACAGGTACTCACCAACTCAAAGTCTAGAAGAGAAAGAAGAAATTTCAGGCTATTCTAAAATTGGATATAGAAAAGTTCTATGATAGAGTGGAATGGGATTTTCTAAAAGCATGTATGTTAAAAATGGGACTCGGTGAGATATGGGTTTCATGGGCCATACAGCGTGTTACCTCAATCTCTCTTAATATTAAGTTCAACAAGGAACCTCTTTCCTACTTCAAACCTTTTAAGAGGAGTTCGTCAAGAGGATCCATTATCCCCATACTTGTTCATAATTGTGGCCAATGTACTGTCCTTCCTTATGCATAAAGCAGTTGTAAATGGTAGTTTTGAAGGTATCAAATTAAACAGTCTTTGCCCTACATTAACACTTATAGAGTTTGCAGTGACTCTCTTGTTCTTGACGGGAAGATTAGGGACCGTTAGAATTTACCAGCTTTCCAACATCAATATTGTTTCGCCACAAGTCAGGTGGTCAATTTGAATAAGTCAGGATTCTACCGCGGTACCAGATGTCCACAACCTTTGAGAAAGAACATGGCTCAGGAAACGAGAGTGCCATAAATTGATAAAATAGGGAAGTACTTGGGGATTCCATCAGACGGGCCATTATAAAAAGAAAATGTTCATTTGGATCATGGCGTCGATGAACATGAAGCTTGAAGGCCGGAAAGAAAAGTTTATTTCCAAGGCGGTAAAGGAAATTCTAATCAAAGCTGTGTTGCAGGGGTGCAGGCTTTACTATTATGTGTGATGTCAATTTTCAAAATTCAAATGTCCATTTGTAGAGCCATTAAGCAAAAGATAGCATCTGTTTGGTGGAAAACAAATGCATCCAAAGCTGGCTTTCATTGTAAAAAAATGGGAGTTATTGAAACAAAGGAAAGACAAGGAGGCATGGGGTTTAAGGATCTCCTAGCTTTCAACAGAGTTATCCTGGATAAACAAGCTTGGGAGACTCAAAGCCCCAAATGTTCTATGGAGTAGAGTGCTGAAAGGGATATTTTCTTCCATAGTGATTTCTAACGTGTTGGAAAGGGCCCTCACCCATTATGGGTAGGAGCAATCGGTTCCAAGGTGGGCCGGTTCCACAAACTGGGTGTAGGATACCTAAAACTTCGACTAAGCACAAGCCATCTTTGAGTCTAATAACTAAGGGCCTATTTGGTTCAGCTTTTGGGAAATGTATTTGGCAAAATGCAAAGACCTTTGAACTAAAAGGGTTTTCCGAAATGCAAGTAATGTTTGGTGATGTGTATTTTAAAATCACATTTGAAAATAACTTTACCCTAAATACGGTTTGGTAAAAATTATTTGTAAAAAGGCTTTTGCTGATATTTAAATAAAAAAAAAAGTTGGCGACCGACCACCACCGGCCAGATCTAGTCGCCGGCCAGCCTCGCCTAACCTCAGGCGAGGCGGCCTGAGGTCACGCGACCTCCGGCGGCGGTCGGCTGGGGGTCTCGCGACCCCGGTGACCGTCGCCTGAGTCGCGCAACCCAGGCGATGCCTAAGGTCCGGCGACCCCAGGCAGCGTTGCTGGGGTCGTGCAACCTCAAGCGGCGATCGCCTGGGGGTTGTGCAACCCCGGCGACCGCCGCCTGGGGTCATGCGACCTCGGGCGTCGCGCGACCCCGGTGACCGCCGCCTGGGGTCACCGGGCCTGAGGCGGTCGCCTGGGTCGCGCGACCCAGACCAAGCGTTGCCGGGGTCGCGCGACCCTCAGGCGACCACGGTGACCACCGCCTGGGGTCGCCGGGCCTCGGGCGGTCTCCTGGGTTGCGCGACCCAGGCGGTGGTCGCCTGGGTTGCGCGACCCAGGCGGTGGTCGCCGGGGTCGAGATAGCCGTTAGGCGGCAGTCGCAGGCCGCCGGACCTCGGTTTGGGGAAGATGAACAGTGTCGATGAACAGTGCAAGTTGCATTCAAAATATGCAACTTCCCAAAGCACCTCCGGTGGAGCATTGGCCAAAGGTCCCTTGGGGAGCATTTCAAATGCAATTGCATCTCCCCAAAGTAAGTAAAAAAAATTACCAAACACCATTTGCATTTGGCCAAGGGACTTTAAAGTCCAAATAAACATTCCAAATGCTGAACCAAACGGGGCCTAAAACTCCTCTATCCATTCTATGCTCATGATTTGGTGGGTGTAGCAACAGATTCTATTAGAACCTTGTATTACTATGGATTTACAGAATCTCCCCCATAGCTGGCTCTTTGGTTGGTATTCCTATTTAATGTGATCAAGAATAGGAGTAAAATAATGGGACGGTAATGTATGGAATTTAATTCCACATGACGTACCCAAGTAATCACTTAGGAAGTAAGCGTTCCTATTCCTTGCACCTCCGATAGTAATTAATGCACATCTCCCCAAAGACAAGCAATTCATAATTTCGACAAATACATTGTTGCATGTCACATCACCATCGCCCTGAAACTCATCATCCATTCCCAAAAAGATGCACACGAGTCGAGCTATTCATGAGATGCTGGAACTGGAGTCAATGAATACTTGAGCACATATTCAAGAGATGCTGGAACTGGAGTCAATGAATACTTGAGCTGTGCTCAATTCTTCTCAGAGTTAGAGGCAAATTCAGGTAGCTCGAAAACCGAGTCAAGTCGATCTCAAATAGAGCTCTATCGAGTTCAAGTCAAGTTAAGCTCGAGTGAGAAAGGAAGTGTCATCATTAGAAAAGACCGATAGACTTAACGATAACGAATTCAATTTATTTATTCTATCCCCTGTTTCTCCTTGCAGTTTTTTGTACTAAGGTCTAACAAATTTACCAGTTGTTTTCTATAAGGAAACTTGATACTGCCCCCAGATAATCAAGCCGGCAATGCCGCTTCACGCGTAAGTATTTAGTTTGACTTGGTAAACAAGTTCTCAAGACGTGTTCATCCATTTAGGAATTGTTTTGGAGACCAAATAGAAAACGCCAAGAGAGTTAGGTCCTGGACACGGAAGACAGCCATAAGATAAATCCGTCCCCATAAGAACAGTCTGTGGCTTGATTTAATATCTATTTGTTATTATTTCTTTTCTTGAAGCCAGCGTCCAAGCCAAGATGTGATGGAAAAAGTTAACACCTTTACAACGCAAACATGACCTAAAAGGCTGCAACTTCTCAGGTCAACCCAGCGACATACTTCATTAAACAATCGACCAATTCAATGATAGAATACGAACAGCAACTGCATATCCTGGTCACACCCTCACTGAAGATTGAACTTGAAGCATTCACAGTCGAGTCCAGAACAAACCCAGTATTTTTTTTTTTTTTTGAAAGTCCCTTTCGATGCTAACCATAATCAAACTCATCACTTCCCGATTCAGCAAACACACAGCTGGTAACCAAAGTCAGCAACATGTGCATTCATGTCACACCAACCATATTCGACCGCTTACTAAGAACACAAAATCTAATGGATGACTACGCTTCGCTTCCCGACCAAAAAGAAAAACGCAGTTAACCACGTGACTGGCTGGGAGACTGAAACAAATCCATTGACATCTTCAAAACATATTGATAGCCACAAAACAGGGCGGTGCTTAAACACTGTTTCTGTTGGGAGTCTACACAGAAAGTGTCTCAACTCAGCAACACATCTGAAGCACAATGACGGGTGAAGGGGAAATAGATAGGACAGAAAAGAATGCTGCTGATACAGTCGATACAGTAATCTTGCCACACAACAAATTCCTCGCATAAGCACACACGCACACCCCGCCCAGCACACACGCGCACACAAATAGAGAGATCTTTAAGCAGTCAATTATAAGATATTCCACCAAGAATGGAGTGCTGTAGGAAATTACCCAGAAATGACAATGAAGCAGTTTGGAATGGCTCAGAAGAGTGCATTTAAATTCAATGACGAAGGATTTCCTCTAACGGCTTATAATAAACCGAAGTTGTGCTCAGAAATATGGACAAATCCTGTATAGTTGACAGCTAATAATGAAAAGAAACTGCATCATTTGAATTTCAGAAACAAATCTCACGATTGAACTTCTGCAAAAGTGCAAAGGCTGTATTTCTACCACAGTCCTACTACGGCGGACCTATCGCTTCTAAGTTTCATTCTATTCAACAGTTTTCTAGATGAGGCTAGCTAAGTGACAATACCTAGCATAAGTTTCATGAGCAACTAGGATGGTAACTCAGAAGGCAATATTATTCGAATTAAGGATGGAGATTCATATCAGCAATGACATCCAGCGCAAAATAATCTTGCTGACCAGCTAATTTCTCTTGTTAAATTGTCGACCACAACTCCACAATTGAATCTCAGACGATGAGTAAATGAGAAGAAACAGCTCCATTAGGGTCAATAGATAGCAATAACATCATTGGGAATGGGAATGTAATGTTATTTCTCTTACCTCTGTAGCCCAACAAAATTCTCATCCTATCCATAAATTTCCTAGCTTGCCCATGCAAATGATACCAGCTCTGATGGTATTCAGAGTTACGAAAACAAGCACTGACTATCAGGGCCAGCAACAAATCTTCAACTCTCTGTCAATACATAATGCACGCAAGGAGAAAATGGTAGAAGATCATATGTGAAGAATGAAGATATTGAGACAAAGGATAAGAAAGCGGCAATCACCAATTACAGATACATAAAAAATAAAAATCAAGGTCTCTGATGATCGATGTATGCTACAGTCAATTTGCAATTGCTATCTATCAACAACCTCTCGTCTCAATGGTTCCTCTGGCCATTCACAAATGAACTCCTCCTGTTAGTCCTCCAACAAAACAATCTCATCAATGAACCACATCTCCACCCTTGTACTTCAATTGAACCAATGTCGAACTCTCATGGACATGTTTCATATCTAACCTTAATTTTCATCAGCTGCTTTCTCTTAAATATCAAAAACCCCGCGACGAAAATCTGCAAAACCGAAGCTATGCCAATAAATAACAACCCCAGCTTCTTGCCTGTATTGATCTTGTCTTCACCCCGTGGCGGGGGCCTCCTGCTTCTGTTATTATTTGCACCATGCCACCGATTATCTGACGGATGCGACGATCTCTTTGTGCTGTTGTTATTTCCTAAAAAGTGGGGCGACGGCAGAGTGTCTGGTGGCGAAGTCGACGGAGGGGGGGGAGTTAATGGAGACGGCGGCGGCGGCGGTGGTGTCGACGGTGGCGGTGGGGATGGAGACGGCGGAGGAGGCGGTGGGGGCGGAGGAGGAGGAGGAGGCGGCGGGGGCGGCAGCGGAGGAGGAGGTGGGGGAGGGATCAAAGGTGGAGGTGACAGTTGAGCGTCGGGTGCATTCTGGGATTGAGACTCAACTACAATGGCCCAGATTGCAAATACAGACACCAGAATCACAACAAAATGAGCTGATAACAACGACTCCATGAAACAACACCAGCACAAACAACTACAACAAGAACTTCGGGGAGATTCTCAATGCAAATGAAATCTTCTGTTCGCCTGTCTTGAGCTGAGAATGACCCCACTTCATCGATCTTTTCCCCTGCTCACCTCTTGAAGCCAGAAACACAAAAATCTCACCTTTCCGTCGAACAAGATGAGATTCGGGGACGATCAAGCGGAATCGATCGACCCTTTTGCCCCGAACGCCGAAATTCCTCCTTCCCGGTCTCTAATTTGGATAAAAATAGAAAATAAAAAAAAAAGAACTCCCTCGATTCGGAGATTGGAAACCGGAGGACTAGGGTTTGTGACGACGGGGGCGATTCAAGAACGTCGTCCTCGGGAAGCATCAAAGAGAATGGCGTGATGGGTCGAGCTGGGAAGGTGTTTTCTGCTCGTAAGTTGGGACAGATGGCCGAAGAAATCACACAAGGTGAAGGAAGAGCTGATTCAACAAAAAAAAAACAAAAACAGGGCTTTCGTTTTCAGATCGATCGATCGACTGCTAAACAGGGCAGTTGTGTGGAAGGATCTTTGAAAAATGGGGGGGGGGTGGGGCTGCTTGGTTCTTCGACCGATCTTCCAACCTCAATAATGGGGGTTTCACCGAAAAACCGAAAGACAAAAGAAGAGAAAAAAACAAGAAATTATGTTGCTGTCTAATTTTGGGGGGGGGGTAAAAAGCCTAGGAAAGGAATCTAAAACCCTGTTTTGGGAGCAGAATCCAGAAGGGACGGTAACAGAATCAGAGAGCTACCCAAGAGAGGAAGGAGTCTCCGGCGGGATCAATGTCAAAACTCTCAAATCTTGGGAACGTGATCTTGACCATCATCAGATCAAAGGTGACACACAGGCTTCTTGGATTCGATGGTTTCTACACTAGAAGTAGACTGTATCCTTTGTACAGATAATCAATAGCGGATAAATAGGGTGTTTGGAAATTGCGAAAGATAATCTCGGACCGGGATTGTTTTGGTTACAATAAATCCACCGCTTTGATGGATCTTTCACTCTTACCGGATGAGCTTATTCGTTGGCCCCGATAAACCAAACGCTCGTTTTTCGGATTATGGCATCATGATTTTTTCTTGCACCGGTCATTGCAGAGAATGAGAAAGAGAGTTACGATTATACATGTACGTGGGGTTGGATAAAAACTTTGATTGACTTGTGGATATTAAAAGGGTCTCGACATGAGCGGTTTGAAGCTTGAGACGCCATTTATTTCGCGAAAAGTATTTTCCTTTTTTTTTCGGCATTTGAATCACTAAGGAAAATGAGTAAACGAAAAATCAATTTTTAAATTCAGAAAAATGATTTCCTCAATAAAAAAATCAAAAATCATTTTTTAAAATATGACTAAATATCAGTGCTTGGATCAGAAATCTTGCATTTAGGCGCAGGAACCCTAATGCTTGCTTTCAGACCCTTGGCAACGAACTCGAGTCTAAAGGCCAAGGTCGGATCCACTGAGTCCATCAAGGCTAAGGGCGAGCCAAAGAGGCCAGGCTTAGAACCTTGGTGCTCGGGCCTAGGTCCACAGAAGTTGAGCTCGAGTCCACAGAGGCCATCATTTGTGGATTTGGGTACAGCCGCCAAGAAGCCGAACACACGCATCATGGTCCAGGGCATGGCTGGCAAGGACTCTAGCATAGGCATTGGGGTCTCAAGCCCGACCTCTATGGACCAAGCCTTAAGCAACAATGATGGGTACAGGAACTAGGTACCCGGGCATGTGCACCAAAGTCCCCAGCCCAATCTCCATTTATCTAAGCCTGGCCTTAATTGACACAGGTTTGAGCAATAGTGACTTGGGCGTGGAGCCATACATAAGGCATGGCCGTCAGGGACTTGGGAACCTGAGCGCCGGTGACTTGAGCATGGGAGTAGGTAGTTGCGCATGGCTAGAGACCTAAGCACACGCACTGGGGTTCTAAGTTGAACCTCTTTGGACTTGGGTTCGGCCTTAATGGGTTCAGACTTGGCATATGTAGACTCAGTCCTAAATGTCAGTGACTTGGGTGCGAGTGTTGGGTTCTCGGGCATGGCAGCCAAGGACCCAACCCCCCAGCACCGAGGTATTGGGCCTGGCCTTCATGGACTCAAGCCTAGTTTCAAAAGACCCCAAACTCGAGGTCTCGTGACATAGGGGTAAGAGCCGAGTACTCCGGCACAGAAAATGGGGTCTTGGGCCCAACCTCAAGGGACCTAGGCCCCTCTTTTGTGGACCCAAGCCCGACCGTCAAGGAATCGGTCCCGACCTTGATGGACTCGGGATCGGGAGCTGGAGACTAGGGTATGGCCGCTAGGGACCTGGGTACGAGTACTAGGGTTTCGGACATGGCCGCATTGGGGGACTTGGGCATGAGCACTAGGTTTCGAGCCTAGCCGCGGAGGAAATTATCTTGGCCTTAATGGACTCGGGATCTAGAACCGAGTATCAGGGCATGGTTTTTGGAACTTGGGCATGAGCCTCAAGGTCTCGGCATGGCTGCTGGGACATAGGCACGGACACCGGGGGTTTCGGGCACGAGTGTCGAGGTTCCCGTGCCCAAGCGCCGAGGCCTCTAATCAAAACATCGTTGTCTAGTCATATGATGGAAAAACAAAAGCTTTCATTAAGATTTTCTCGTTATATCGAGATTTGTATTAATTATCATTAGAAGAGTAAGTGGAAGGAGAAGAGCTTACAATTTTTTGAATTGAAGCGTAGGTTTTTCTGTTGACTATTAGAAAGATTTTTTGTAGACTCATTTTCCTAATCAATTCAAACGTCGGAAATGAGGAAAAAGTTTTCCAATTGAAAAATTTCCTTTAAATAAACGGAGTCGGAATGAGTTGAAATCTAATCAAAATAATAATGCTTTCAAATCCAGTTGAAAAGCTTATTTCGAATTTCTTTTCATTCCAGAGAAATCTCTTACTTATTATTATATAAATAAAGATTAGAGCGATATAAATATTTTACCAGCTACCTCATCGTGGTTAAATTCCAACTTCCTCCTCTCATCTTCATTCTTTCCAATTCGATTGAAACACTATTCAAAATACATTCAAAGCGAAATTACAAGCACCTGCTTCTCACGAATTGGCGATTTTTTAAGGTATTATTCTTATTTTCTATCAAAGCCCTAACAATTAAAAAAATTTCATTTGATAAAGAAAGACCACATCTGCTGATTACGACAAATCGTACTGAAACACCAAATATTGCTGTAGATATGCTCGATTTGTCTTCTTTTTTTTTTCAATCAAAAAGGTGCTTATCGACTTTTCCCAAAGAAGTATTGCAAAAATAATCTATATAAAGTAACGGAAAAATTGTTTACTAATCAATTCAGGATGAACTTCAAAGTTCATGTGTAAAATCTTCAAGAAATTCATAGTCTTCCGAACACTTGTTAAGCATATTTGATTATGAATCTTTTAATTTTTAAGACAACGATTACACATAACGGGAGAATAGCCATAAAAAACTCTAAACATACTTTAATTATTCGATCCTTTTGCTATGCATCCTCAAATGAAAAAATTAAAATCGAAGACTCTCTTCTATCTTTTATTTTTTCCTTTTCATCAACAAATAAAATGCTCTTCACACGTTAGTGCCAGCTACCCTCCGATCACATCGCCGACTTCGAACTCCAAATTAATTTATTTATTTTTGCAATTAGTGATGTCGGCAATTCTCATGCTTATCAAATGATAAATCTAATCAGCAAAGGAACAAAAGGGGCTTCGACCTATTTTAGTGGATCTCACTTCCTTCCCTGCAAAGATTCACATGTATTCCTCAATTTAAAATTAATCACACAACACCATTTTCCCTTTATTGTTCATCGAAGTCACATATGTTCTGCGCGTCGGTCCATTCTTTATTTGATTAGCATATAGTATTTTTCTTCCATTTATATACGGCTTATAGTATTTTTTGCATGCGCGTTTACAACTCTCCCTCGACAGCTCATTCCTACGAACCCACAATTATATGTGCCAGAAGCTGCTTCAGGTCCAGCCGATATGAAGAGATCATGCCATCAAATATAGAAGTTGAAAAAGAACATAAAATAAGCAAAATCCAACCGCGTGTTGTACCATATAATTGTTCCATTAAATGCTATAATCCATCTTGCAAATTATCAAATATAGCTTTTCTATAGCAATGTCTAAGAGTTTGGAGAAAACATTCTACCTCGCTCCCAACATAAACTTGGTAAGCCCGAAACCGTGGCGACTCTATGGCTCCGCTTGTGTCGCAGGAAAATGAATGATTTGAAAAACATTTTCTTGAAAATGATCCCTCATATGGCTCGAAATAATTAACCAATGAAAAAAAACTATCGGCATCGATAACAATTTATGTTTGAAATAATGATGAAAATATTTTTCGTTTATTAATTTTTACTAGCGATATAAGCTATCACTTGTAGGAAAATTCTTGCCAAATTATTCATTTCCAGTGAAGCAAGCAGAGTTTACGTAACAAAAGATTTTCGATCTTGTTATTTTCCAAGCCGACTGTTCTAATCATCGCCTAAACGTGAAACTTAAGAGAGTATAAGAACGATTTTACCGGGCTGTGAGTTGCGGGCCTTCTTCGTCGGCCCAAGTTTTGACTTTGGTTTGCTTTGGAACGTTTCATGGCCCAAAAATTCAGAATGCCATGATTGAGCACCATAAGTATCTCTCCTTAATGTTGATGAGCATTCTTCCTCCCTTGACGTGTAAATAACTGTATCAACAGGCAAATGATGACAGGATTTCATATTGATTCCACATTAATTAACGTCAAGTTCGTAACTAGATTACTTAGTAGAGATAGCACCGAGTACAAGAGACGTTAGTAATTTAAAACTTAATAAGCTATATCACGAGACGCTAGGACTTAATAAATTTAGGTTAATTGATTGATTCGGTAACTATCCATTACATATCGAAAGGGTTGTACAAATGTGTTCATATTAGCTTTCCTTGCTATTGTTTGCACCAATGATGCTATAGTCAAATTCGGGCTCATACCCTATGTATTGAACTAAAAGGTTGGAGCTTTAGGATTAACATGTTAGACCGTATAACTTCACGACCCAACGATAATAGGCCTTTCATTTGAGTTTCTAGCTTCTACTGAATAATGTTAGGCCGCCATTTGGTTCTGCAATCGAACACAATATCAGATTCGTACCCTCTCAAGAAGAACATAGAAGATCCATGCATTTACATGATTAAGTTTGAACTCGGCGACATGGAGTAACAGACGCAAAGATGAAAAGAGAAGGAGAAAGAAAGCAAAAACGGAAGAGCGAGCATGGGACATCTTTTCCTGGTTTCACATTCCTCTTCATCATCTATTCACATCTAAAGGATCTTTATCTTGTCTATCCACACAGAGAGAGAGAGAGAGAGAGAGAGAGAGAGAGAGAGAGAGAGAGAGAGAGACCTTTCTTCTTTGTCTTGTCACGTCATTATCGGAGAGAGACTCCATGTGTTGAAAATAAAAGAGACTGTGAAAAGGATGCTAGTGGCAACATCGTGATTCTCCCCCCCGGTCCTTTTCTGCTGGCATCTAAATTCGTGACTCGTGAGAGAGAGAGAGAGAGAGAGAGGGAGGGGTGTTGGAATTGCAGAGACAGAGGATGGGAATGAAGGAAGGGGATGGGCCATAAAGAGAGAGAGAGTGTTTTTCCACAATATTGTTATTAAGATCATGCTGCTTTTTTCCATGTGGGGGTATTTTGCCTTGGAAATTGATCGTCCCCTTTGCTCTGTTTTTGCCTTCTTTGAGCCTGAAATTCAGATATCTCTCAACCAGCACGCCACTACCTCTTGAAGGAAACCAAAAAGTTTGTCCCACAATTCAAAATAATTCCTCTGGTCTTGATGTTCGAATAAGAATAGAATAGTAGAGATCTATGGTCATTTTCAAGGGTTTCACAACTAACACTTCTAGCTCTGCACTCAAGCGAGAAAATGGAAGGGGAAGAGAAAGGAGAGTTCACACTAGAGCTGATTATAAGAAAGAGTTAGCTATTTGTTTGTAATTGTGATAGTGCTCTTTCCTATTTTTATAGTCTAATCTGCATGTGTTCTTTCGAACCCGTGAAACTTGCGAAACGTGGCATAATCTGCATGATTGTATACATTTTAAGTGCTGTTCCGATACGTAAAGTTCATTTGAGTTTCAAGTTTCAAAACTTGTGACAGAGAGTAGATTTAAGATGCAGAAACATACCCCTAATTCAACTCATGCATTGGTGAAGAGTACAATATCATATACATTGAACACTCAAAAAAGAAAAAAAATGAAAGTGTCTAAATCTTTGGCTACTTCACATTATGTTCTGAAGTTCAGCTAATTTTGCTTTGCCAGTGCAAGCACAAGACCGAGGCGATAAAGGCGTTTGGATAATGCGGGTGTCTTTGGGTTTCTAACAATGAAAACAAGTCCACTAACACCATGTAAAAAGGTTGACTACATGTGGAATCATTATCACTATAAAAGTGGGGTTGACAAAGCAGAAATTGCGAGTTACAAGCTAATTATTGCAAAGTGGTTTTGGAAATGGAGAAAATATTTTCGGTCCACCGATGCTACAATTCGTAATTACTCCTCAATTATTTGGAGAGTACACACAAACATCCTCATCTTTACCCTCCATCTCTCTCTCTCTCTCTGAGTGCCTGTCAAGGAAACAAGCCAAATTAAGCGAGAGGGCACGCCACGTGCATGCAAATTGTAGCAACAGCGCACGACTTTGTCCTCCATCGAAAGCAAGTCAAGAGCACATTCCAAGTAATTCCCAGCAGCTGTTCATCAAGAGGGGTCCTCGGATGGAACAAGACCAACAGAGAGTGGATCCAGAAACCCTAACCCTAAACCCTAGATAGATCCGAACCCCAACACTGTAGCTCAAGAAAGATCTGCTCCAGAAAAGGTTTCTTGCGTGATGGAGAAATGTCTCTGCGCTGCATGGAGCATCTTGTCCTTTCAAGAAATTTAACTCGTCTTGTACTGGGGTGATTTATTATTATCTTTTGACAGATCTCTCTGTACCAGGTTACAATTGCTTTTCTGATTTGGATTTATAATTGGACCCTCCTCGTTCTGTTCTGCCCTAAATCTATATCTAAGGCCCGTTTGGTAACGCGCCAAATAAATGAAAATTTCCTTTTGTTCCGAAATAGTTTGGGACGTAAATGCGTTTGGTAAACTTTTTGTTCCTCGGCACATTTTTGCAAAAATTTGTGCCGAGAAACAAGAAGTAAAAAGTTGTTTTGTTTCTGACAATTTTGAGAATCAGTTTTTTTCTTCTTTTTCTTTTTTTCTTTTCTTATTTTGTGGTGTTGTTCTTGGTCGAGCCGGCCGCCGGCGCCACACCCTGGCAGGCCGAGAGCGTCACGGCCCTCGCCGGCCGCCGGCGGAGGCGAGGGCGAGGGTCGGACTCTCGCCGCCCGGGAGAGGCGGCCTCGCCCAGATCGAGCGGAGGCCGAGCCTCGCCGTCGGCCGCGACGGCGAGGTCGGCCTCGCCCAGAGACTGCGGGCTCGGCTCGCCAGGATCTGGCGAGGCCGAGCCTCGCCGTCGCGACCCACGGCGAGGCTCGGCCCGCCGTGGGTCGCGACGGCGAGGCTCGGCCTCGCCGTCTCGGGCGAGGCCGCCTCGCCCGGGCGGCGGGTCCGCCCTCGCCTCGCCAAGAGGCGACCTCGCCTCCGCCGGCGGCCGGCGAGGTCCGTGACGCCCTCGCCGGCCACGAGCTGTGGCCGGTCGCCGGCGACCGGCACCGGCCATGGCCAAAGAAGAAAGTAAAAAGAAAAAAAAATTTAAACAATTCAAAATATTATTAAAATATTATTTGGGAACAGAAATTTTGTATAGTTACCAAATATATTTCTGTTCTTTTCTACTCTAGGAATATAAATTTTGGACATTTATCAAACGCCTTCAAATACTCAGAAATTGTTTCCGGGCACAGAATCAAAAAAAATCATTTCTGTTCAGAAATAGCGCCCGGGCACAGAATGGTATTCATGCGCACCCTAAATGTCCTTCATGCAACAATTTCAGATTTTTGTACGCCATCACTTAGTCTTATATATACTTGCGGAGCATATATGAAAAATTCCACTGATTTGAGTCTTTATAAATGTAATTTTCAAAGATTAAGTATATCTATCCTTTATACTTAGTAATATTCTTAGATGTACTGTCGGATAAAAGAACTTTCCACACATTCACAGTTGGATAGACAACGTGTGGAACTTAACGATGATTGTTATAATGATCTTTTAAATTATTCATTACATTATATTTTAATAAAAAAAAGATTCATTTAACTTTAAATATTGACATGAATGTATTTTGTTAGATCCTACATATTAGGTAAAACTTATATCCTGATGCTGGAAGTGAAAAAGAAATCATGGATAAAAAACTATTCAAAACTATAAGCGCACGTTTTAACTTTGATGTTAATCATAATACGATGCGACGTTTAGTTTAGCTAACGATAAAATATATGTTTTGTAAAGTAGTTGATGAGGAATTTTATTTTTTCGATAGTGGAAATAAATTTCTTTACACGATTTCATATTTGAGAAAAAAGAGCCGTCAATATAGAACCTAAATTAGCAAGACCCTACAAGCAGCGATAATACGCTTAAGCTTCTGTTTGAACATCAACTTTCCTTTAACTTTCATCAATCTCTATTATTTCAAAATTGTGATAACGACACAAATGATTTCTGAACTTTGATCCAATATGTAATATGATCAGCGAACTTTAAATTTGTTCAACATGAACATTAGTCTGATGTGCAACATCGTCCCTCAACTTTATTGTGGTCTCTGAACTTTTGGTACATGTTCAATTTAGTCTTCGGACTGTATGAAAATATTCAATATTGTCCTTCCATTAATTTAAGTTTAGAGACAACATTGAAAATTTTCATACAGTATAGGAACTAAATTGAACATGTATCAGAAGTCCATGAACCACATTGAACAAAATAAAAGTGTATGGACGACATTACGCATTGGACTAAAGTTCAAGAACCACATTGAACAAATTTAAAATTCATGAAACATTTGTGTCATTTACGCTTAAAATTTCGCCAAACTCTTACCTGGAGCTGCGGTACTCTTTTATTAGTACCATTTCTAAAAATCAATAAATGATATATATACTTTATCTTTTTCACAATGAAGTACCCGAGAGTTCTAAACCAGTCAATTGATCTTAGTCGGTGTGCATTTTCGTGCCCCAAACACAAATAGGTCCAAATCTGAAGAATGTTATAAGTGAAAATACGGGGAGTAGGAGGACTCGAGCAAGTTTATTGAGTTAGCAAACCTAGGGACATTGGCATTTTGGACCCTCCATAAAGACTTCGAGTCAGCAACTTTCTATTTTGGGATAGCCCTTTGCAGGCAGATCTAGGCCAACAGTCCCACTTCTGTGTTACCTGTTTTCCCCCTTGAAATTTCATAAATCTGTAGGAGAAAATTTGATATTAAGGACCTATCGAAAGAGATGTTGATAAAAATCGACGTGTGCCTCGAGGATCCGAAGTTCACGTGACTATAAATGATCGTTTGTATTGCTTGATATAATAAGTCGATGAAAAATATTTTCATTATCGTGAATGATTTATGACTAAACATTTCCGTGGACGATGAAAATGTTTTTCTTTCGTTCATTTTTGTAAGCAATACGGGCGATTATTTTTAAGAAAATATTTTTCAACTCAATCATTTCCCGCGAAACAAACGCACCCTAAGAGTAACTTGACAGGTAAACTTGAAACTTAAACTCAATAAATCACTTACCAAATTACTCTTGCTATGTTAAAATAATTAAGCTTGCTTATATAATTTTTGTGAACACCTAAAGAGTTACCTGGCGGTAAGTTTGATATCTCATTTTAGGATTGTCAGATTTTAGATATTTACGATTATTGATCTTCATTTGTTTTTTCAATCTTATGATTTTCATTCCATAGTTTTTCTAATTGGAGATTTAGAATGCACAAGTTTTGAATAATTGGTTCTACTATGCAAATTTGATATTTTTTATCATGTGTTTATTGTGAGATATTTGTTTACTGAAATAGCGACATAATTTAATGAGATGGGTTTGAGATCTTACGTCAAAACTCGTAAGATGGGTTTGGGACGAGGTTAGTTGGTTCCCCTTCTTCCATCCCTTCTATAACGAATCATGAAAAGTGATGAAAAAGTTATTTTCCATGAAAGGCCTTTCGAAAAGTGGAAAGCTGAAAAAATTATTCGACTTTAGCTAGAACCAATAGCAAAGATAATTTTATGATCATCTTACAAAATTCGGTACACTTTCTTGTAGGAGTGATCGATTTCAAGATGAGTGGTTTCCACCACCTACTAAGAACCAATTCCACTAATCTTGAAATCGGAAACCGCTTATCAGTTCCTAAACCCACCTCAGAATCAAACGTCAGTTTAGTACAGTTCCCGGGTGAGTTCATGAAATCGATCATCTTCAATGCCCTAGGAGGCTGGGAAACGAAGTGTGCAAACGATGGTGAGACTTACAATGCGAGAGGATGTGAAAATGGAGGCTGTCGTTGCATAACTCTCTAGAGTTTAGGGGTGAGCGGTTCCCGGTCCGGTCCAACCCAAGAACCGGGAGGACCGGTTCCCAGTTTTTAGGACAAGGGACCGACCGGCTAATCTTGGAACCGTGGACCGGACTGGACCGATGGTCCAGTCCGATTCCAATGGGACCAACTAGTAAAGGCAAGAGGGAACCGGGAAGCATTTTCAGGACCAATATATGAAAGCATTTTTGGGTTGGTCCCATTAGAATCGAATAAAAATGAACTATCAAATGCTTCTTTTGTTATTTAAATATATATTTAAAAAGTAAATAAATATATATATGAAAAAATTAGAAAAATATATATATTTATTGGTCCGGTCTGGTCGGTCCGGTCCAGTCCGGTTCCCACCTTAGAACCGAGAACCGGACCGCCCGAAAACCGGTTCCATTTTTAGGAACCGGGAATCGAACCAATATTCTCGAGAACCGGACCAAACCAGTCGGTCCGGTCCGGTCCCAGTTTGGGCAGTCCATCTTGCTCACCCCTACTAGAGTTGCCAGTGAGAAGTAACACATTGCTCTCCGTGTTTCCAAGAATTGAGAGAAAATTGTAAAAACTCCCTCTAGTCCCGGAAAATGGCGATATAAGGGAAATGTTTCATTGAGGAGTGAGGAGCGTGAATTAGGGGCGTGTGAATTAGTGTCTCTAATTAATAATTTGGGTTCTGAAACATAAAAATTAAATATATACATTCTAATCCAGTCTGGGTGAGTGGTTCCATACCTGGAATCGAGAAACGAGTCGGTATTCACTGGTTTCAATTTATTTGGATTGGGAACCAAACCGACGATCGTGGGAATCACTCATAACCGATCAATCAGGTTCGGTTCTTTTGCACATCCCCACTTTCTTGTATTCACGATGATAATTTTGATGTGCATCGAATTATGGATGAGTAGTTTCAGGTTCCTTACAGATTACACTTGAAACCTACACTCAAGTACAGGTTCCTTATTTTTTGAAAACCGTAACCTACTCGTCAAAACTTGAAATTTGGAACCTACCCTATCACAGGTTCCAGGTAGGTTACCCTATCACAGGTTCCATATAGGTTCCCGGATCTAACAGATTCTTTTTTTTATATTTTTTTTTAGTTAAACAAAACGAAAATGAACGCAACAATACTAAACAAATTTGTTAATCACCAAAGAGAATACAAAAAAACTAGTTTTCCTGACGTTACGGTTCAAATAAATACAATTAAAATGAAAAGTTATTGCATGAATCGATACTAGGAGTGAGCAGTTCCATGTTCCATACAGATTCTACCTGGAACCTACGCATGAGAATAGGTTCCTCATTTTTTGGAATCCAAAACTTACTCTATCATAGGTTCCAAGGTCAATTCCAGAGTCTTCCCAGGTTCCACCTGTATTATTATTTGAACAATTGTAATGAATCATCACCTTTAATGACTACCACTTGCTGTTATGATCCACTGACCACAACTTATATTTAAACGCACGAAGAATATGAAATATTAACAAGTCATAAAATGAAAGTTCAGACTAGTTATTTCAGATTATACACTCATCGTCTAACACCATAAAGCACCGTAGGATCACACAAAAACATAGACAAAAAAAGACACAAAAAAACTTATTTAGGTTTCGGGTTTCGGGTTCCAGGTTCTAGGTTCTATTTACCTAGAACCTAAAACCTATCCGTCGAAATAGGTTCTCTAATATTTAAAATCTGAAACCTATCATGCATACCTCGGAACCTGTAACCTTTATGTTTCCATCGACCAGGTTATCAGGTTCTAGGGTAGAACCTGGAATCGTGCTCACCCCTACATCGAATTCCATTTGTTTTTTAGTCTTCACTTTACTTATAAAAAAATGATATTTAAAAAACCGATAAGGACAAAACTCTTCTTGTGTCGTTGTGTTTTTGTCTTTTTGGTAGAAGGAGCGTTTGAGAGAAATGACTCCAAGCAGCAAACATCAAGATGCTACGGCTACGAGGGCACGCAATTTAAGGCAACATCTTCAGCAACAGCAGTACACGCTGACTATTAATACTCCCCTCGATCTCGAACTCTTCCAACATCATGACAGGCGCCTCATGTTTGTATGTGACGAAACTGTTTGTGAAAAAGATTTTCCTCTAACTCGGCCAAGCATGCCCTATTTTATTTAATATTTTCGATACTATTTTGTCCGAGAAAAACATCACTCAGTCACATGATTAATCCTTGTTACTTGTTGAATTCGTAGCGACCTGATAGTCTAGTCACTCAGCACGCAGGAGCAGGATCAAGCTCCAATTCAAATGCTTATATCTGGTCAACGCCCACAGCTCTTTCTGCACTTTGGGTACAAGCCAATAAATACAGTAGTTGTGCATGCACGAGTAGTAAAAACGTCATTTGATCTTGTGATGGCAATAAGTGCATGTACGTTGTTCCGAGGAAATCCATTTAAAGATCGTGAGGACAAACACGAGAATCCACCATAGATGATGCATACATATACGAATCATGTGCATAATCATATGCCCATTTCGATGTATAAACTATTATTTTGCCGAGTCAAGGTATACTGTTGGCCAACTTCGATACGACATGTGAATGCAGCTTTGTTGTAGATAGCATGAAATTCTTGACCATTTAAAGTCCAAACTACTAGTAGAAACAAATCCTTTCTGGACATTCTCTACCTTCCAGCTTCCACCAAGTCCTTTGATTTGAACAAGTTTCTGCGTACTGAAATCATTAATGAGCCCCCACTTTACTCATTCCACAATGCAAACATAGGAACTTGATGAACCAAGCTCAAATTTCCCAACCTATTGGTCCCGTTATGATCGCTTTCATTGCTTCCATCTTCATATTTCTGATCCTGCATTGAGAAATACGCATGAGAGTAATCTTCGCCGCCGCCAAAATCACCGGCACTTGGCGATTCTTGATGATTGCTCGAGCCCATTATCAAGGCATCGCCGTTGGTAGTGTTTGCGATCGTTGGAGGATCTTGACTTTCGGGCATGTTGGAACTCCACACCATGTTGGTAAAATCCTCAGATGTCTCGCCATTGGTTATCGCAAGAAGTGCTCGCGGAGACGATGAGGAGGCACACGAGTTGTAGTCGTGATCGAGAAGGGCCGGTGTAGCCTCTTTCGGGGAGCGTTTAGCGAGATCGCTTGCTATTAGAGTGGAGCTTGAGCAAATTCTCTTTACGTCGTAACGGTTAATATCGAAGTTTGTGACCGCATTCGTTCCCCTAAATTTGATGGCTGCGATGTCATAGGCTTCTGCGGCTTCCTCTTGGGTACCTAAATTAAACAAAGAAAAGATCTCCATGTAAATAATTGAGGATGATTGTACTAGGTATGATACAAAATTTTCAATCAACAGGACAGGTATGCATAATTTCGACATGTCAGATCCTCATCGTGCATTGAACATATTCGGCACACAAGGTCAAACAATGGAGTAAACGGATTGAAATGTACATGATATAAAATCCAATAGTAACTAACACATTGATTATCTGATACGATTAAAACTTGAGACAAATAGAGCCAGATAACACTTCGTAAATTCTTGAGTGGATAAAAGCTCTTGTTAACGGTCGTAACATGAATACTAGTTACACGAATTTCATAAAAGGGCAACCTCCGTCTCATTTTCGGGCCAAACATCGAAAGCGATTAGAGTGCGATAAATTCATTCCTTATTAGAAAAGGACAAGAGCATCGACCACGAGTTGGCAGAAAGGAAAACCTAAACATTGAAAAGAATGTACTAGTAATTTCGATGCTTTTTTTCAACAAGAATCCCACATTGATATAAGAAAATCAAGGAACGAAGGTAGGAACTAAACTGAATGTGCCGAGGTACAAGTCCTTGTTACCAGCAACTCTTCCGATTCTAGCTTGCCACCGTCCATGCTGATGGTGTCTGACAACCAAGAAAGACAACTTTTGACAGATAAGAGGAAAGCAAAAAAGAGAGAGATTATTTGAAAGATTGATGAGACCCTCTTCAATAATGGCACCAATTGATTTATGTCATATGGCAAATTGCACCCTTTATGTTTTGCCTATTATTGCAAAAGATAATTTATAAAAAAGAAAAGAAGATCCCGCAAAGTGCAGTAAATAACTTGCACTTCATAAATCCTGCCACCATACCTGGTCACTCCTCTGTATACAGATGCTCCTCTTGAAAATCCACTGCTTTTCCTGTTAAAATAAATAACTACAAGTATTATATATAACCCCACACTAATCAATCATTTTTCTAATTATTTTGGCCAAAGTAAGATTTTACGTAAACCTATCATTACCTTCTTAAGTGAGCAACAAATTCTTGCCGGGTCATGTTCTTCATTTCCTCAAGTTCTTTCTCATAAATGCTCAGCTGAGCAATTCACAAAATGAGAAGAGTTAATGCACATTAGTGCCTTCCCTTCTGTAGTTTTTACAGATACAGAAGAGTACTTTCCTAGGGATTATCCAACAAAAACTGACCGGGAAGTTTATGTGGGTAGTTGGACCCCAATACTTTAGTGCAGCCAAATCATAAGCCCTCGCTGCCTTTTCTTCCTTATCATACCCACCTGATAAGCATCCATATATCCGTACGATTAATGAAATATTGATAAAGACTTAAAATGCACACCAATCATACTTACCTTAAGAGTTGAACTAGAATTGCTAAAAGTTTTACTAAAACTCTTTACAAAGGAGACGAAGCTCGGCCGATGGTTCAAGAGGTAATGGTCATGTTTTGTATGCATTATCAATGGAAATTTGTCATATCATTCTTTAGAAAAAAACATATGTAGTAATTTTCTCCAATTACACGAGACAAGCATAAAAATAAGAGCAATGGGTCAGGAGCATTTACCTAGATACACTGCCAAGTTGTGGTTCAGTGAAAGGAGAATCGCCCCAAGCAAAGCACATTCAAGAAAAATACATTGACAACACCATCATCATTAGAAAATTCTTAAAGATGCAGAAACCTTGGGAAAGAAAAGAATAATAAGAATGTGAAATGATTACTCCTATTTATTTTTCTCTTACCTTGCCTCCCTTTTCTGGTTTGGCCTTCTTTCCTGCAGCTGTTATCCCACAGATGAGCCTCATATCTCCCCGTCCACCTATGTCTGCATAAACATTTACACAAACCCAAAAACGGAAAAACAATACCCGAATCTTCGATTAATTCAATAACCGGAATGCAAAATACAGATGCATAGAACAAATAAACTAAAAGGCAGTTGTAAAAGTTATTTTTGTGGCGAAAAAAGAACAAAACTGGCATCAGCCTTACAAAAAAATGAAAAAAAGACAACTTTTAAAAAAACTGTAGATTACCTAGTGACACCTCGATACTGAGAGGTCCTTTGCCCAAACGTGTCAATAGACTTACGAGGAAGGATACACTTGTTGCTGTTGTTGCTGCTCGAAAATGATGCCCTCTTGGCGATGCTACCGTCACCAACTAGTGGTGCCTGAGAAATCGGTGCACCAACACCCACATTGCTGTTGATGTTGTTGTTGTCACTTTGAGAGCTAGGGCTCATCATGGTGAGAGAGAGGCTGCCACCACTGCTACTTGTAGTAGTCCCATTCGCTTGACGCAACCATGTCTTGAACCCAGAAACTGAACAAGTCGTTGCACTCGCACCACCATCAAACGGGACATGTTCTTGGTGGAGGTACATGCGATCATCGACATCACATCCGTGGTTGTTGCTGTCATGATTAGCAGATGGAACTATTACGGATTGCGAGTTCTCAATGTAACATTGATGGGGATGATCTGGATGGTTGACGTGGTTAAAGCAGCTCGGAGCTACGTTCACATTGATCCCCGCACAAGCTGAGCTTGTGGCTTGGTGGTTCTGATTTTGGGGCTCATCATCGCCGTGAGGAGAGCCTGAGTAGCAACATCCCAAGAAGTCTTCAAGCTTCGGGCCTCGATGATCTTCCCCATCATTGGCATTCTCATAGCTCCATTCTAAGCAAACAAACAAGCCCAAGAATAAACAAGGAAGACTGGAACAACCGCCATATAATGTCAACTACGCTAGTTATGTTAGCAGGAAAATGGATACAAGAGATTCTCGTGGAAATCGGTCAAACAGTTGGAAAGCACGACATGACATGCGTAGAGAGATTCGATTCCTATTTCTTTTTTTTTTTTGCGGGACAAATATCAGTTAGAACATTTATATTCATTTCCATCGTAAAGGGTTTTAGAGATCAGCGGAAAATGAGACATGCAAACAGATTAGATTACCTTCACTGCCATGAGGACGCCGGAAATGAGGATCAAGAACACAGAGGGAGCCATCGGAGCGCAGTGGCATGACGGTAATATCAGGAGGAAAGCCACCGTCACCGCCACCGCCGCCGCCACCGCCACCGCCACCGCCAGCCCCACCGCCACCTCCTCCTCCTGCTTGGCCTTCTCTGCAGATTTCTTCGTTGATTTTCAGGTGCGGAGTCAGAGAGAACCCCAGCCAATTGCTCATTCTTTCTCCCTTCTATCTTTTCCTCTCGGAAAATCAGGAAAAACTATTCTATCTCCAACCTCGAAACCCCACGAAGAAGAAGAAAAAGAAGAAGTTCTCTCTCTCTAAAAACCGGTGAAAAGTCTTCTCTCTTTCCAGTTTCTTGCAACTTGGGATCTTTGGAGGGATTCTAAGCTCGAATTTCGAAGTGGGGTTCGTGTTTTTTTGCTTTCTTTTCTCTTCAAAAGGAGAAATTTCAAACCTTTTGCGCAAGGGAAGGACTAAAGAGAAAAGAAAAAGGATAAGCGCATTCAAAGTCCTAAAATTTATCACGAAAATATAATTAATTTTTAAAATATTTAAAAAGTATAAATAAGTCCTAAAATTTATCTCGAGAGTGCACTTGAGTCCTAAACTTAAAAAAAGTGTAAACAATTCCTAAAACTTGTCACGAAAGTGAAAATAAGTCATAAAACTTGTCAAATTGATTCAATTAAGTCCTTCCATTATTTACACTTTTGTGACAAGTTTTAGGATTTGTTTGCATTTTCGTAATAAGTTTTAGGACTTATTTGTATTTTTTAAAAGTTTTAGGACTCAAATATATTTTTATGATAAATTTTAGAATTTTTTTGTATTTTTTAAAAATTTTAAGATTTAATTATATTTTTATGATAAATTTTAGAATTTTTCGTGCGCTTATCTCAAAGAAAAACTTTCAGCTTCGTCAAGAAACCCTGTTTTGTCTGTTCTGCGAATTGGAAAAGAAGAAAGAGAGACGGGGGAGGATTGCGGGGATTTACGAGCATCTCTCTCTCTCTCTCATCTCTCCTCGTCTTTATATTCTCAGCTCTGAGAGAGCGTCCTGCGTCGTCTGTTCTGTACAATGCCTCCTCGGTTTCTGTGCCCATCCTTCAATTTCTTTCTCAGATTTCTCTGCAGAGGTGGCCCCCAAGACCTTGCCACCAAATCATGTCGCTGCAGGAAGATTTAAAAATAAATTCTGGATGCGCTAAAGGAAAATAAAAGTACACTATGCATCTTTGTTTATACTTTATCTCTTTTAGGGTTATTATCCCAAAAAAAACTCCGAACTGTGTCACGAATTTACCTAAAAAATTATAAACTAATACGCATATAATAAATTTATCCTCCATTAATTTTCATTAAATTTTACTATGAAATTATTTAATTAAATAACACGTGACAGTTGACGAATGTACCAGTTTGGGATTTTACCTTCTGTTTGTCCCAGATGTACTAATTTGAGGATAAATTTATCACAGATATACCAGTTTTGGAATTTTGATGGTCAAAAAATTAATCTTGGGTAAATTTATCACATACATATCAGTTTTGGATTTTTTATGGTCAAAAAATTAATTTGGGGTAAATTTATCACAAATGTACCGGTTTAAAGTTTTCCATAGTATTATTCCTTTTTTTAATAGTCCACTTTGAAAAGGGAATTAAAAGTGACGGATGCATCGAAAAGTTTTGCATATTTCTCGTAAAAATTGAAGAAAAGATCGAAATTCTCTTTTTACTGACCACCGCTAGTTATAAAAGTTTAAGATGTTCAGTGAAAGCACGGTTCAATAATTAAACATTCCAATAATGGCCCAGACCTCATGGTACACGCGGACTTTCGCAAATACGAGGTCACTGAGTGCTAACAAAACTCATAGCGGCAATGCATGTATTGAATTTTGATCGATACCAAACAGGCTCTGGCACTACAATAGCACTATGATGAATTGGCTCGCTCGTTGGAGTAATGAGATGATGAGTGATGCCGAACGACGATCTCTTTGCAGTTGTTTTCGCCATTCCGGTTTATCAAAAGAAAAAAACGAAAGAGGTATTGACCCAAGCAGTGGGGGTGTCAAAAATCGAAACCAAAACTGTAATCAAAAGCGAAACCAAATTGAACTAAAAAATTTGGGTCTAATAGGTAAAGGATTTTGGGTAGTTTGCACGGTTCGGTTTAGGTTTCGATTTTTTTTTTAATCTTTAGAAAACGCAAATCAAAACCAAACTCAGTGCCATTCGTTCGAAGACCTAGAAAACCTTTAGAAAACATGAAGGGGATTGTGTCTCGACCATCATATATATATATATATATTTTTTGAATTCAAGTCATTCCGTTCATGATAATGCATTATGCTTGATTAGGGAAGAACTGCAGTCATCGGTGCTCATGGTCGCGGGCTATTCACGCTCACATTCTGCCTTATGAGCAAATTTATGCTGCGTTTTGTAATTCAACTGTACTCCTATCTGACAAAATTGTTGATACTTAAGTTATTTCCATTTCAGACATAAAAAGCTCAGTGAAGAAACCTTATGTTCATTCACAAGATATGTCTCATCTGTAGTTCGCATTTTGTTTTACTGAAAGTTAAAAAACAATGGTTTGCATTAAACCAGCAATTGCATGCTTTTGGCAGGATTTTGTACATGTCTATCTCTTGTCAAGTTGAAAAACATTGTTGATGGGAGAATTACTCTTGTGATAAATGGTAGCAGGCCACAGAAATGATGAACCCACGATTGCTTTACCAAACTTTACCTTGTGAGAAGGTTAAAAAAAAATGAAAACCCACAGCGAACCGCAAATTCGGTTCAGGTCGTAATTCAATTCGATTCAAGTACTCACCCTAACAATTCGGCTTGGTTTTGTTGATAACCTAAACCGAACCGAACCGAAATGTTCACACCTAATACTTAAAAAATAGACAGTGTTGTTTGGAGGGAATCGGTCCAAGACACGTGGGCTTAACAAGTGAACACCAGTAGGCCTAGACCACTGGTATTGATCTTTTGAGAGTATGAGGCCCAACCCCAAGCCCAACAAGAATAGTCTATTGCCATTGGTCTCTTTCTTTATTTACAAAAATTGAAAAAAAAAACGCGAACGGATTTAATTATGTAATTAGTTGTTAAATAAGGCAAAAATCTGTTTTATGCTGAGATTTATCTATTAACTGAGAAGTCAATATCCCTAATAAGAGTGAGTTTCCCAAGCTTAAGTTTACTATTCTAGTTGGTGAATTTTGGTTGCAAAGAAAATACACTCATCAATATTATACTCTCATACTTTCGGTTCCCAAGCCAGATATGTGAGACTTTGTTTTATTATAATGTTATAAGATCAAACAATCTACTTCCCGAGCAAGACATTAAAAGGCTTATTCTGAACTCTGGTACGTTAAACACGGGGGTATTCATTGGAGAGAGGAAAAAAAACTTTCTCTCCAATTGGGGAGCTGGGTATGTGGACACCGACACGTTAAAATAAAGAATACGGTCCTATCAGCCCGCCAGGTGTATGCACCTGGACAGGCGAGGCAACCCTGATCGGAAACATCGATTTTCTCTACTTTGATGAGATACTCTCGATAACCACCACCAAGGATCCAAGGTAGGTCCCTGGTTACCAAAATGAAATCTTGAAGGCCACCCATATTCTCATATTACCTTTTTACATATTTTCTACACCAATTAATCTTTCTTGAATGATCTCACGTGATTTTAGCATAAACGAGTGCAAATTTGAGTAATCTCCCGGATTCCTCCTTGGACTCTCTGGTCAACTAAGTTACGAACCAAGTCTGCCCCATCACGAATTTCTTGAAGAAGTGAAATAGCTAGATGTATTACAAAGCCCATCATAACGTAGTAGCATTTATCTTCTGCTCTCCTAATCTCGAATTCGTCGAACCAATGAGCTACAATGGAGATGAACCCGATTTACGAGTGTTGATGAGGCCCAGGTATTGCTAATGGGCCTGGTTGCATTACTTCCTGAATTATATAAGGCCACGGCCTGCAATTTGAAAGGGAAATTACATGAAATTCTTTGCCTAAAAGCTGATATGATTTTGGTTTTTGTCCCCATCATAGAGAAAGAGAAGTACCGTAAATACACAACTTTACATTATTACATTACTCAAATCATAACCCTTTTTAGGGAAAAGGATATCTAAAACAATGAACGAAAGAATTTTTTTTTTTTCGATTTAAAACAAATATCATACTTTAGTTAGGATAGATGAAATGGCATGATTCAGCCCGGGGAGATGTGAGGCAATGATATTATTATTAGGGAAAATTCTAAATAAAGGTATGAAATGCCCTCATTTTCTCAAATAATGGTATAAAGTGGCTATAACAATTTCAAATAAGGGCCTAACCTTGCTGATCGGCCAAATATTTCAATCAGTCAATGGCATTTTTGTCAAAAAATAATTTTAACATAAATTTTGGTTAAATTAGATTAAAAATTAAAAAAAGATAAAAGTTTTTTTAAAAAAGAAAAAATACAAGTGGGAGGGTAATCTATAGCCCATGGGGCGACAACAATGACAGGCGGGATCGCAGGCACCTCAACGAGGGTAGTGACCCTCTCGCAGACCTAGGTTAGGGCCGGTGACCTTTGCCTAGACTGGGGCGAGGGCCGGCGACCCTCGCCCAGATCGGGGAGAGGGTCGCTGCCCTCTCCCATTTTTGGAGCGGCCCTCGCCCCAGTCTAGGCAAGGGTCACCGACCCTCTCCTGAACTAGCAAGGGCTAGCAGGCCCTGGCTAAGGTGCCGGTGGCCCCATCGGCCACAGGCAGAGTATATGTGTTTCCTTTTCTTTTTTTTTTTAAAACTTTATCCTTTTTTTTTCTTTTTTGAGTTTTCTTTTTTATGGAAAGAAAAAAACAAAAAAGGAAAAAAAGAAAGAAAAAAATTAAAAGACGAAAATGCCCTTGACGCTAGTGAGGTCAGGCCGTTCTTTGAGATCGACATAACCACTTCGTACCTTTATTCGAAACAATGTTCACTCCAGGCCCTTATTTGAAAAAATGAGAATATTTTAGGTCCTTATTAAAAATAAAATCTACTTTAGAATCTTATTTGAGAAAATGATAACATTTCCGGCTTTTATTTGAAATTTTCTTTTATTACTATGCTGATTAGTTTTGAAATAAATGCTGAGGCGAGAGAAAAAAACAAAAAGAAGAAAAGGGGAAGAGAGAGATAAATTAATAGAAAACAGAAAGAATAAAGCTGCAGAGAGGACAAAAAATACGTCCTTTAATCCTGGGACCCTACTTAAATCTTGGGATGGGACACCTCATTTCTTGATTCGATTCAAAGTATTAGATTTGATATACGTGACAGTTGGCACGACTCCGCCAATGTTTTTAATAGCCCGAATGATTATTAGATCTAACTTTAAAAATATAATAAAATATAGGGTCGGTCCAATTTAATAAAGTCTAGTTAACATGCACTTGCCCTCACAAATAGGCTTTTGAATGCAAGTGGAGAATTTTATCTTTCTTTTCTTTTTTAAAGAGGGTTTGTTTATCTAAGCCCCGTAGGCAGAATTTGACCGGTCGAACGATCTAAAATGATCATCTTGATTTGGCTTTATGCTTAGCAAAAGACAAACAGAAGAATGCGAAGCAATGTCATGACTCGAGCCCCCATATTGATTTCACTTCCTTGGAATCAGGCTGGAGTACAATTTCTTGTTTGGACGCACATGTTAATTGCACCATAATAATTTACTTGAATTTGGCTCGAACTTGGAGCTCAAATTGTAACTTGTAAAGTTGCTCTAGTCATTTACTACCCCACTTCATATCGATTTTCCTTGTAAATTACGTAACACAGTTCTCCTGTTGACATGAACAATGTTGAAAGAAAAAAGTATCCCATTTACAGATGATGTTTCTATCGTGATATATTCCGGGTATGTATTTTAAACCTCGACAATATGTTGGTATCTTCCGAGATAAACTTCTAGGAATATAATTGGAAGATGGCATTGCAGGATATCTTCGTTAATAAAACGTGGATATGATTTCGGGATCTTTCGAAGTAGGATTTCCTTTTTAAACATCCTCGCGAAGTCCTTACAAATAAGAATGCACGTTCATAGGAGTGAGAATACACGTTTCAAAAGAGATTCTAAGAAGCATCAAAGCTCTCCACATATACTAAAGTTCTTGCCTTTCGAAAAGCAAGAACGAAAAGCTTCAAGAACATGGAGATCGTGAAACACGAAGAGCAACGAAGTCTCATCTGTTCAAGCTTCACCCCTTCGTCATTGTCGACACATATTGGAGCTTCGTCGTCGGATCAAACTTCCAAGCCTCGTTGCCTTCGTCGGCCTATGTCGAAGTTTCATTGGATCACGCTTCTAATGCGTTCTCGTCCTCGTCGCCATATACCAAAGTCTCATCGGATCACACTGCCGAACCTCGCCGTCTTCATCGACGTATATTGAAGTTTCGTCTAATTATGCTTTCATGCTCGTCTTTCAGTCCATATCTATCGAATTTCAAGCTTCAGAGCCCCGAAGAGTTTCGAATTTGTGTGAGGAGTTACTTGTAAAATAAGTAACAAACTAGAGATTGTACTGATTTTTATGATATTCAATAATTTTAGCACCGATTTTCTCATTTGAAATTTTTGACTCAATACATAGTTGGGCACATCTCCTATCCGCAACAATAGTTTCCGTCTCTTGATTGAAACTAGAAGGATTCCTGCATCATTCATACTGCTCACTTTTTATCTCACAGAATTGTCCCTTCTGCATAATAACACACATCCTCTTGATTTTTTGTGGTTAGTATACAGAACTCATATCTCTTGCTGGGTCCTCACTAGAGATCACAAAGTCACTTTCACCTTTCTTTTTACTTGGACGTGGGTCATGATCAAGAAGAGGTCCTCTTTGATCCCTTTCGAGACCTAAAAATATCTGATCCTCCAATGTAATCATGCACAACTTTTTAGCAATACAGCAATAGCGATAGCTTCGTTTATAAATCCCCCCAAATGCCATCGCTACGGTCCGTAAAGTCGATGTTCTACTATAGTTATCTAAGATCAGGTTCATGAAGTTAATGCTCATTCTTCATAAAAGAAAGGAAGAAAAGGTTCATATTTATATGATTCATACGTCTACTTCAGCACCATGGCAAGTGGGGAGAGCCCTTTGCAGAAAGCAGCGTACTATATAAAGTGTAAACATTTAATTTAAACAAATCTTTGGCTTTCTTCGTTTGTCCTTGACATCTTGTCCTTAAACTTTGTCCTCTTATCAAATTCCTTTTGTTAATTACTCCACTTAATCATTCCCTCCCCGCTTTCCCTTTGTACCCAGCCCATGCATGCATATTTGCATGTGATTCAGTGAACTGTTCTAATTGAAAAAGAGAGCGACATTTTATCAGTGAAACTAATCAAAGTTATCTTATTTAGTGCAGGGAGATCCTACACGCCGTGCCATTACAAAGTAATGAATCCATGAGGAATGAGATTGTTGAGGCCACGTTAGCGAATTCGCCTGTCAATTGTCAATGTTTTCCTGGTCTACGTTTCAGAGAATACAGCACCCTTTTCACCTAACCCTTAATAAAATCAAAGATTTGTGACCTAAGCTCCCATTGAGCTTTCACCCTCTTTTGTCCTCGCACATGATTCGTCAAGACACACATGTTTATTGGACAATAGAAAATTAATGAAAAAGGTGGGAATGATTTGTACGTTGGTCGCACAAACATGAGTCACTTGCAAATCCCGCATTGGACGATTTGATGTATATTCTAGAATGATTAGGTAGAAACCCATCATCAATGCTTTTACCTGAACAAAATTAATGTATATATACATGTGCAGATTATATCTTTCCTTCCGCAATGATTAGTCTACTTTGAAATCGTTGTTGGCATCAAGAGGGAGAGTGACTAATGGTGTAATTAATACCCAGCAGAAGTAAAACAAGATGAGCATCCGTAATTTTCTTGAATATATATAAGGTCGAAGAATTTATCGTAACTAGGGTCGTAGGGGAAAAAGAATCGACTGATTTGTAATTACGAAATGACTCGATCTTTTGAATACACTAGAATTTATCGAGTCATTTCAAAGTATCAAGTTTATTGATACTCTCGGTTAGTCAACATGGGATGAACTTAATTATATCGGTGTAGAAATACGTGACAAACTATTATTCATATGGGTTAATATCACAAAAAAATCTCAAACTGATACACATGTGATAAGTTTATGCAAAAATAACTTTTTGATCACAAAAAACCTCAGGCCCGCATTCCCGTGATAAATTTGTCATTCGTTAGTTTCTGTTAAATTTTAGTGTCAAATTGCTGAGTTAATGACACGTGACAGTTGACGGGTATATCGATTTTGGGTTTTACCCTCTGTTTATCACAGATGTACTGGTTTGGGGTTTTTCGTGATATTAATCCAATTTAATGAAAACTAATGAAGGGTAAATTTGTCATAAATATACTAGTTTAGAATTTTTTATGATTAAAAAATTAATATCAATTTCGGATTTTTCATGGTATTAAATCTATTCTTATTGCCTTAGACTCTGGCTTCACAGTTTTTGCTAGAAGAAATTAGAAAGTATATCCCGAGGTGGGCACTCAAAATTAGGCAAAATGCTTCTTTATATAGCAGCCTTTCATGACGTGCCTTCATTGCTCAATCATAGAGTCCCGTAAAAATGGCCTCTTTATAATAGAGGAATTCAATATAGCCAAAACTCACTTCATCACTGGGAGTGGGAGATTACTCAGGCTTTCGACCCTCTCTCTCTCTCTCTCTCTCTCTCTCTCTCTCTCTCTCTCTCTCTCTCTCTCAGAAATGGAGGGTAGGATCAAGAAGATTAACAAGGAAGCATGGATTGCGGAGGAAGACAGAAAACTAGCTGAGGTCGTTGCAGTAAGCGGCGCTAGAAGATGGAAGGCCATTGCAGCTAAAGCTGGTAACTCTCTCTCTCTCTCTCTCTCTCTCTCTCTCTCTCTCTCTCTCGACATGATGATGAGAAAAGCTTGCCATCTTCTTCAGGCTTGAATAGGAGTGGCAAGAGTTGCAGGCTAAGATGGATGAATTATCTGAGGCCCAACATAAAGAGAGGCAATATTTCAGACCAGGAAGAGGATTTGATACTTAGGCTTCACAAGCTCCTCGGAAATAGGTTTGGTTTTGTTTTTTCCCCATATTACAAAAAGAAAGCCTGTTGAGAACCTGTTGTTGATAACTTGAATTCTTTTTGTCTTGCGTGTATAGGTGGTCTTTGATTGCGGGGAGATTGCCGGGTCGGACAGATAACGAGATCAAGAACTACTGGAATTCTCATTTGGGCAAGAAAATTAATAACCGAAAGGAGAAGCAGATTAGTCAAGCTTCGAGCGAAAAGGACGAGACTAAACAAGTAAGAGAATTAGAAGAGAAGAAAACATCAGAGAGTAGTAAAGAGCACTTAGAAGCTATCACCAGCTTCGATGTGGATGATCTCTTCGATTTCTCCATGAGGACCCCTCTAAATCTCGACTGGCCAAACGAGTTCCTTCTATCGGAGGATGACAATGCTTCGAAAGGATCATGCTCATGAATCCACAAAACTCTTCATGAATCTAATAAACCACAACTGTTGATTTCCATATACTTTCGATAAGTTCAATCTACTGTTGTTTGAAGTCAGTGCGGATCAAAATTTTTGATCTGTAAATGTTCAATCTGGTGCTGCCTTGATCAGCAAAGGCGCCACTTTCTCATTCCTTTTCCTACTATTTTCTGCACGATTGACCTGTCTGTTGTTAGAAATCTGGCTGAGAAAGAACCGCAAAAGGAGAGACAAATTTGCAAATATTGATAAATGGCATTCTAGTAAAGGCAAAGAGAAGAGAACGAAAGATTTTCCAGGCGTGGCAATCGGGCATAGAGATAAAAAAGGAGAAAGGAAAACGAAAGATGATAATAAAAGTGCAAAAAGGACAGACTTTTGTCTGCATGATAATGTGCAGAAGACTAGAGACGCCCTCACATGATGAGGAGGCATAAGGCGATTCAAGACTTTCTTTCTTCGCAGATCGATTCAGCTCAGCCCACGAGAGACGTCGAATCTTCTTTCTCTTTTTTCCCTTTCTTGCATTCCTGATGCTGTAAGAATGCAATGCGTTGCCCAATTCTCAGAAGTTAAAACATGCAATAACAGTAGACCTCCGGAACAAGTTATCGCACGTAGGAGTACTAGGAAAAAAGCATTATTATTTGCGCAAAATTATCATTAGTATTCAGCAATCATCTTCTCTTTAATCAGTTTTTCATATAGAACTTATTTTGCCAAAGCTAAGTGGAACGACATGTGCAAGAATGCATGAAGGGGCTAGATACTCATAAATTGTCAGACTCTCATAGGTTTAGGAGGGGTTAATTCCAAAAAAAAGCACTAACTTTAGGTCGATGAACAATTCTGGCCCGAACTTTTTTTTGTTCCATAAAAAAGCACCAACTTTAGGTCGATGGACAATTCAGCCGAACTTTTTTTGTCCCATAAAAAGCACCAACTTTAGGTCGAGGACAATCCCTCCGAACTTTTTTTGTCTCGTAAAAAGTACCAACTTTAATTTAAATCCCAAATTTGGCCCCCATTGACTTTCTGCCGAGTTACCATTGTTTGAGAAAAAAGTTATGGTGGTGAGCCGACGAATCTCTTCCATGGCGTCGTCGACGGGCGGTGGTCTACAGCTTGATTACGACAAAACGACGAAGTTTGGCCATAAAGATTCAATCTGGAGATATTTTTGACTTGCTTGGTGAAGTGAAGGAGACAAACAGGTTTCACCGTTATTCTTCAAGTCGTGGTTCGAGAGAATAAGACAATGAATAATGCTTTAAATCCAGTCAGCAAGTCACGTGGATTTATTACTAAGGTGAAATAGTCAAGTTGGAAAATCAATGGTTTTAAGTCAATAAGGGCCATATTTGGGATTTAAGTGAAAGTTTGTGCTTTTTTACGAGACAAAAAAAAGTTCGGGCCAGAATTGTCCCTCGACTTAAAGTTAACCCGATTTAGGAGTGCGGGGGACAATTCATTTTTTAGTTCATTCAAATGTGTAACTTTCTTTTGGGAAAACCTTAGTGAATCGCGTACTTAAAAAAGTGTTTAGGCTTAAAAGAGCGAGCGCCACAACGGGTCCCTTGATTTGCCAATGCTGTAAAATGACGTGAATATCTTTGAGTCTCTGTAAGAGTTTCGGAGGCGTCCTAAAAGACCAATGTCGTTCCGAATCACATGAATATAATGCGAGAATAAAGTGAGTCTGTAACTTTCGACCTATTAGATTAATCATATGGTCAATTGTATCAACAACAAATTGGCCGATTCATGTTAAATAACGAACTAACAGAAACATTAAGTTTGTACTACACCTTAATGAATATAAATTATAAATCGGAAAGACTTCATTTATCAAAATTCAGAAATGTATTCGTGTCCATACTCGATCCCTTTTTGTATAATGAGGAAAGAAAGCATACTAGGCAGGCACGGGCACGATCGTCTTGAGTTTTGTCTACGTTCTGATGTCAAATAATAACGAAGTCAACGAGCAACATTGTATTTCACTTTTGCCCTTCTCATGTGCCAATCACATCACTGAATTGCAACCACAAAATTGGGGGGGTGGGAACAACACGCGCGTTATGAATAAAGTCGTGCAACTTAGCAAGTACGGAGATTAAAAATGAGACAAAATATAATCATGAGAGAGAGAGAGAGAGCAAAGTATGTTTTTTTTTTCCTAGTCCCAGCTAGATGCTTTTTTTGCTTTATTTTCATTTTTTTAAATATATATCAAATGCATGAAAAGGAGAGCTGCGGGACAATATACCTATAATTATCTTTTGTCGTGGCTAATATACAATATGGTTTTGTAAATATACAGTGGGAGCCACATGTTTGTAGCTCAAATTGGTAAATTTCAAGTGGTGGTAAAAAAATCTTCACGGGATTTATAATTAGATCGATACGCTTCAATTTCATAAGATCGATCTTCCGGGGTTTCATTTGTTTGCAATTAATACACTTTAACCAAATCTAGGCACTTTGCTAGTAAAATCACTGCCTTGGTGGGCACGTGATGCTAACATGTTATCTAACTACGCACCAAGTTAACCCTAACATAAAAGAATTTTAAAGTTTTTCAAAATTTAAATAAATGCAAACTAGTTTAAGGAAAAAAAGAAAAGAAAAAAGAGGAATGGACCCTAGGTTTTCTTTTCCTAATGTCACAATCAATTACCCTAACTTCAAGGAAACTTACCCGGTAATTTTGGTCAATCTCCACGGTCTCTTGAGGAACCGATCCACCCGTCAAGTTGTGTCTCACAAGCACTTCGAGATTTTTCAATGAAGGATTGAGATTTGTTCCTTCGTGATCCAACGGTTATCGATTTGCAGGAGTGCCCGTAATCACGAGGACTTTTCTAATCGCCTCACTTTCAGATTTAAATGCTTTCCAACTAACTAGAAGCTGAACCCATTGAAGGGTTCTATCCACAGTAATGCTTGCCCGCACGCGAAGCTACAATGCAAGTGAAGAAAGGCTCGAATTGCAGATACCAAATTGGGAGGGGTGTGCTGAAAATCAAGTTGCAGCAGAGGCAAGAATATCTTCACCTTTCTGTTGAGGTTCCCCATGCTAATACGATTTTGTTTAAGATCCCTACGCATTTCAACGTAACGTACTCATTGGAAAATCGTTGTACAGCCATTTTTATCTCAGAGATTTTTTAGAAATCCATGACATTTGATGTAAATCTCATGGAACAAATTTCTATCGTCAATTGGGTGAATTCATTATAATGTCTCTTTGCACTTTACAAGTAGGAATTGGTGGATAGTCACGGGAGCACCGACAGTTTTAGGAGCTTACACGTCAGTGGTGTCTAAAAGGAAGGAGCACATTTTGTTTTCCAGGAAATTGCCGTGTCACCAAATTCAATGTGAGAATTATTGTTTGGCATGCTTTTATTTAGTTGTGAGTAGTGTTTCACATGGGAAAAATTAGAAAAAAAAAGTATTAAACTTTATTATATTTATGCCAATTCAGTTCTAAACCTTTTAATTTGATTAATTTAGTCATAAATTTTTTGACAATTTATTAATTTAGTCATTTCGATTAATTTTGAGCGAAAATTGCTTATGTGGACGCATAGCAGACACTGATCTGGATAATTTTTGTCATTTCTTTTATGAATTATTTATTATTTCTCTTCTTTTCTTTCTTTTTTTTCTTCCTCCTCTTTTGGTCGCCGTGCCTAGGCGATCGGCCATAGTCGTCGACCGGCGAGGGTGACCCTCACCGATATCTGGCAAGGGCCAACCTCACCAGCCTCTGGGGAGGGCGACCCACGCTGGTCGCGGAGGAAGCAGGAAAAAAAAAGAAAGAAAAGAAAAAAGAGACGGCCAGTGTCAACGTCCGCGATTTCCGATCAATTTTGGCCGGAAGGATTAAATCGGCAAATTGTTAAAAGGTTTAAGACTGAATTGACATAACTATAATATTTTTATGATTTATTTTTGTAATTGCGTCGTTTTACATGTGTAAATCGCAGACTGAATGTGAATGTAATTCCAAAAAGTTGATATCAGCAAGATGAAAAAGTCCAACTTCTTATTTGCAATGAAGTGTACGTACATGTGTCAAAGGGAGCAACGGGCATTTGCCGGTTTAGAAACCTAAGGAGGCACACGATACAAGAAAGATTCACCGTCGATGTATTCTGTATAGACATAGACTTTCGTTGGAGTTCCGGTTTGTCCCACAATCACATCAAAAGACTTTGACAAAAGGGTCCATATACACGTGAGTCATGCTTCATTATTGCCTCTTAGAAAATTAATTAACATACGAAGTATATTATTCTGTGTGTACGTGGTTCTTATACCATATAAATTATTATATGCAAATTATATCTGTTCTCAATACAATATGAGCTCTTTTGACTCATAAATTTTCACAAAGAGAAATAAAAAAAAGAAAGAATAGGGACAATCATTTGTGCTTAAGAAAGTGAAGGTAGGGACTGGACTTCAGTGAACTTTGGACCTCGTATTGGTCATGCATGCTAAGCTTATACAAATGTGCATGTAATTATGCTGGTGCATCTTTATTTTATATATAACCGAACACTATCGTTGACAATTACGGATATTTTTAATTTCAATTAAACTCTTTTTGAGTACTAGGCGAGAAAAATTTAAATTCCCACAAACTGTCGTGACTACATCTCCCTGTGCGGGTTTGAATTTGAAAGTACCGATGTTGATTTACAAAATAATTTTCGAAAAACATAAAGATGTAAACCCAAAATAATGAGTGTAAACCGAAAATGCTTTTTTTAGCTCTAGCGTTGAAAATCGGGACAAGAGAGACAAATTGACCGTCACTTGAGACCATCATGTATATACACGTCCAAGTTACTTTAGGTGAAAGCGAATATCTAAAAATATAATATATTTTATGTCCCCACGCGTTGTTAACACATCCGAATTAGTATCAATTAACATCAAATCGCGACTTTCTTCGTCATTTTCGTACTCACGTGCGAGACCAATCAGTCATACAACCTTGTCCTTCTCCCTTTCTTTGCTATTTCAACACATCAATGTTAGGGACGGCCACTTTGCTTCGCCCGTTTCTCACGACTCTCTTTCGTCGTGATAAAATTCAACCCCAAAACTAAAATTTGTCCAATGATGTTTTGACTAAGTTTGCTTATCTCTCACTAGGGTTTTTTTTTTCTTAAGACCCATCTTGAGTTTCCCACTTCATAATAATAATTTCGTTTGATATGCTGCATTCGCGATTGAAAGGATTCTCTTCCTCGACAATGTCTATTAACAGACAATTGGAAGTACTTTCGCATGAAAAAATTGATTAGGTGATCCCTCCAATTCTTTAGACTAAAGCACTCCAAGGGAGATGCAATCTTGGAACAACTCCATCTGCGATTTCGTAAGTCAGTTTGTCTTTTGCTTTCCTCGATCGAAGAGTGGTACTTTCCCCGTTTTCACCTAATGCTTCATTTATTTTAGGCATGTTTTTGGCTTTTACTGCCACTTTCCTTATCAACGACTTCTACCCGCAAATTGAATCCACAAAATGAAGGACAAATTACGCTCCACAACGAACAATTCGCATAAGGGTCCATAGACCAAGGAGCCGCTGCCACTGACAGCGAGGTATAGTATAATAGAAAGCTGATAATTGCAACTTTGTCTCTCAATTTAATTAATTACAAACTGTCCATATTTCATCTAATTATTTGAATTAAATATACGAACTGTACTAATCTAGAAGAGCCTCACGTGGTCCGAGTCTACTGCTGTATAGACGTGGCACCAATGATAGAAATTCTTCATGCCTTTCACCAGGGGGAAACTATTTTTAATTGTTTGTTTTTCGGGGCTCTGAAAAGCTCTTATAATTATTCAAAGCTATTGCAGTGTTGCCAGCAAAATCTGATATATATTATTACCGTTATATATGTGCATGCCCCTTGTTATAACCCCTTTTAGCATGAGATTTCGAGCCATAAATATTGATAATAAATTGCACATGCAAAACGGCAAAAAATAAATTTTATGTTCCTCAACTTTGACCTCTATGTAAATCCCTAGACTCTCTCAAAGGCAACCCTCGAAGGTAATAACTTTTTGCCATGTGATGTCTACACTTTTGCCCTCCATTATGCCTTTGTCATTTTCTTCTTTCTTTTCGTTTCCTTTCGTGATTAACTTTTTCAATAAAGTATTTTTAGACCCGTTCTCCTTGATCAAACCATTGCGCACCAAGAATCTATGAAACTTACATCGAGTTTCACTTTAATCCACCATATCTCTTGCAGATTTCGCACTATATTGATTTTGTTCTATTGTCCATAAAATGGTCCAAAGATGTCTGATTTTCTTACAATATACAACTTTTTTTTTTCTTTTTGGCATGTAATTAAAAGCAGGTGTACCCGCACTCAGTGATTAAGAAATAATTTCTTTTCCTTTTAGCAGCCTTTGGATTAGCATGTATTTGGTTGTGGCAGTAGTAGTAGGGTTCAAACTTTATGGCACTCTCGATTGCTCAATCATAAAGTCCCATAAATATTAAAACTTTTCTTTTTTGCAGTATCTATATGATCTGTTCTATATGCGTACATATACAAGTGGTACTTGATTATTTTTCTCTTCCACCAAGAAGGGTAGGCGACACAGGGACCCAACAACACAAAACCCTCTTAGATATAGAGAGATCGTCCTCAAGTAACAATTCAGAACACCCATCCTCTCTCCAAGGCCTTTCAACTCTCTCTCTCTCTTCCATGGAGAAATCATCAGCTGCAAAGGAATATAGTAAAGGAGCATGGACACCTGAAGAAGATAGAAAACTTGCTGAGGTTATTGCAGTTCATGGTGCAAAAAGGTGGAAGACAATTGCAGCTACAGCAGGTGATCTTTTTTGATACTTTTATCCATGTTTTTTAGTTGGCTTTGAGAAGATAAAAAGAACATTTTGAAGTATATTATATTCTGTGTACATCTTAAAAAATATGGTTCTTTTGTTTTTTTCTCTCTTTTCCAGGTCTCAGTAGATGCGGGAAGAGTTGCAGGTTGAGATGGTTGAATTATCTAAGACCCAACATCAAGAGAGGCAACATCACCGACCAAGAGGATGACTTGATACTAAGGCTTCACAAACTATTAGGGAACAGGTTCGCATTTAGCATATGTTGATTGCTTTCTTGATAAGTCATTCATTTTGTTTCACAGTTTGCCTAGCATGGGTGGTCTGATTTTTTTTCCCTCTTTTTGGGTTGAAAAAATTCAGGTGGTCCTTGATTGCTGGAAGATTACCCGGTCGAACAGATAATGAGATAAAGAATTACTGGAACTCTCATTTGAGCAAGAAAATAAAGCAGAAGGAGCCGCAAAGCGAAGCGCCTGAAAGAGAAGGCAAGGAAGCTCAGAGAAGGAGGGAAACCGAAAGGGTGAGTGTGGAAGCGAGAGAGGAGAGTTCGTCCAACGGAGGCGAAGAGTCAAAGACGAGCGTCGATTTCGATGTGGACGAGTTCTTCGATTTCTCTAACGAGAGTCCGTTGAATTTAGAGTGGGTTAGCAGATTTCTTGAATCAGATAAAGGCATTTGTGATGAGAAATCATGAGAGCTCAAAGATAATAAAAATTATATGTTACGTTATGTTCTTCTCTTGTGTGCATGATTCCAGAGAAAAGGTTGTGAACTTTGCCATCTGCTAATTAAAAATTTCCATTTGTGTGTGTGGGTGAGACTTCAAGCTAGGACAGCTAAAATATATTGGTCATGATGAGCTAAAGAAATGCAAACCACTCTGCTTGGCATGCGTCACGTTCGCTCTTTCTTATTATTTTCTGGGTATTATTCAAATCGTCTAGTGCTTTACCCAATTGAATAACTTCTTTTACTATAGTAGGAGAAAGCAGGAGGGTAAATCATGGGGTATACTTTGGCAACGAAGAGGGAAATGGAAAGATGAACGATGTTGTTCAAAAGCACTGCAGTTTTGGCTTGTAGCTGTCAAAGGGTTTCTCAGATCCTCGAGAAAAGGAAAGTGCAAAGGCATATAGCAAAGAGGGATGATTTTTAAAGCAAGAAAGGACCCGTCTGCGATGCTGTGGAAAAATTGGTGGAGGACATTAATGCGATGATGCAACAGTCGATATTTGACTAAAAGGGTTTCTAATCATGCTGTGTGAAAAGAGATCTTTTGCAAAAGATGCCCCCTGTATCATCCTCATAATTATGTATGGATTCGCCTGCTATAGATTAGAGCCACATGAAGATAAAACGTACTGTGGTTAAGTAACTTTCTCGAGTTTGGGGTAACTAAACTTCGTTTAGTTTTAGTTTGTCTGTCTACTTCCAGAGGACGTAGTTGTCACTTTACATTATGTCACTCCGAGAACTGCCCGTTGAATAAAAACAACAGAGAAATGGTGTTGTATCTGTCACTTCCAAGCATGTAACTATCAGGTCGGCGGCCTCAATTCTCTTAAAAATCATCGATTTCAAGATCTAGTCTCAATTTCGACAGGAACTTTCTTTATTATTTCATGAAATAACTCTAACCGTAGGTCAGATTCCAATTTTTGCTCATATTTTATGACTCATAGAAAAGCACCAACTTAATATTTGATTTTTCGTCTCGTAAAAAGCACAAACTTTTACTTGGTATTTGGATCTAGCCTCCATCAAATTTCCATCTAATGATGTTATTAAAGATCCATCAATGGACGGAAACTTGACGGGGTTTAGATTTGGATAACGATTGACAATTGGTGCTTTTTATGATAAAAAGGTTTAGGTCAGAATTAGGATCCAACCTAAAAGTTGGTGTTTTTTTTTATGAAAAAGAGAGTTCGGGCTAAAATTGGGATCTGACTAAAGTTCGTGTTATTTTATGAGACAAAAAAAAAGCTCAGGCCAAAACCGATATCCGATTTAACATTATTGCTTCTTAAGGGAATTGAGCTCATGTTGGCGTATGCCCTCGTTAACTTGCCGCATTTAGCTTTCCGTCGCTTTTTTACTTAATGGTTGAAGGAGCGGTCTGACCGAAATCACTTTGAAAGTACGATGGTCGGATCAGAATTGTTTGACTATGCTGTATACATAAACTAGGTCGAGGGGAAAATTGCCACATGATGCTTGCGAACGTATTAGACAAAAATGACATCGTCTTTGCATCGTGTGAACTCCTACCATCCATTGCCGCACCGTCCACAGAACTGTCTCCTCTGCTGGCAGTGTCTGCTCTATGCTTTCTCTCCTATGACTTTGTTTCTATGTTCTTGCGACGAGGCCAGCACTAATCACAATCGACCCGGTGGCTCTATCGTCTTTTGTCTTTTCAACGAAGGCCAATTGAGGCTAGCCCGAAGCAAGTACCGTCAAAGAGTAAGCGAGATCTGCCTCGTCGCCGAAGAGTGGTGGAGCCAAATCTTGCTATGCTTCGACGGAGCGAGCTGCATTTGGCTTGGTCATCTTGAACACAGAGAGAGAGAGAGAGAGAGAGAGAGAGAGAGAGAGAGAGAGAGAGAGAGAGAGAGAGAGAGAGAGAGAGAGAGAGAGAGAGAGAGGAGCGGTGTCTCATGGTGGCAATCTCGATTTGCGGCGGAGGCGTGGCCGGGTCATTATTATTATCATGCAATGTTTTTACATTCCTAACATGTGAGAGATACTTACCAATTACAAAAAAAGGAAGAGAGAAAAAGCGCTTAGAGGAAGAACAATCAATGGAATACAAGTAGGTTCAATCTTTGACCAAACGCCTCTTATTATCGAGCACACTCATTCGAGGAAAAGGCAATTCAGATTCTATCAAGATAGGAATACTTCCCTGATGGACAAAAGGGTCTCTATCAAATTTTAGTACACCCCTCTAACTTCAAAAATGATAGTGAAAGCTCATGACCAAGAGGGGTGCATCAGATGAGAAATATTGCACCACCTACCCCCACGCAATCAAGCCATGAGAAATATTTCACTGCGAAATAGACTCCGATCGACTTCCAAACCATTTCATGATTTTAGGAAAGACAAGTTAAATCGATATCGATTTAATTGAATCACGCTTCCAACTTCATTTCACTGGCCCCTTTTCACATTTAACACAGTACTCAAGGCGAAACACATGCATTTGATCGTTGACGTGTGTCAGAGCGGATAAAAAGACCCTTTATCCTAGGACAACAAACATTTCGAATACACATGAAGAAAAGATATCAAGGTATTTAAGCACAATAAAACCATACTTTGTCGACTCAGTCAAGCTCATAAATGTATAAATGAGTTGGTAGTGATCTCGCGTAACGTGTCGCAAAATCATCAATCATGCATGCTTCCTAAAGGGACAATCTCCAGCCTTGACTGAAGATCGCTAATCTCTCCCTGTTCAGTTCAAAGCTTTGAAATGGATTATTCATCGCACTCTAGACCATCTCCTATTTCACGGAACAGAACCTTTTGCCTCTCCTATTTCCTTGTAATTGAAACTGGTACAGTAAAAGCTAAAAAGGTATCTCGCGGTGTCAATTCAGTGTCTGGCCTTAAAGTTCCATAAGGTGATAAAGCAAAACAAAAAGAAAAAAGTAGGAATGATGACAGTTTGCCTCCACATCAACATGAAACCAAAAGTGAGAGGCCAGCTAACATGAATACCATCAATACCAAAATCATGTGACCCAGTACGACTCCTGTCAACTCAAATCACATTCTTTGTTGCGATCCTTGGCTGAAAATATTCCCACCTAGCTCTGTTTATCAACCAAATGATGAGAAACAGATAAAAACATGTAAGAATCATGCGGGTGTGGATTCTGTACTTCGACTAATGTTCCTTGATGCGAATCCTTAATCTAACAGCAGATGGCGTCTTCCTGAGGGCAATGAAGTGTGAAATTTGAATTTCTGTGAAAAAAGACAAAATTGAGTGAGTGAAAATGAAAAACTGGCCTTGAACTAGTCCAGGTCATTATCCAAACACAAGGTTCAATGAATACGCAAGTTCAATCTCATCCTAAAAAAAGTTCAGGTGCATTGCCTAGCGGAGATGACAAATGTTTGAAGAATCAAGACTTAAATTTCCAACATGGCGGCGAATGTCCATAAGCCATCAACAAATTGACAGCTCTTGATTTGCAATTTGTTAGAATTGTAATGAGGAAACTTGACATTCTAAAAGTATCATCATTTCAATAGCCCACAGATCTGTCAACACTGAAAGCATACATTACATGACTCAAAAGTTTCGCTGTGTTGAAGATTTGCCAGGACACTGCTAAACTTCTGTGCATTATGAAACAGGCCATGCTAATTAGCTAAATCTGCACGAGCGCAAGGGAACATATAATTATCATTATGTGAAGGAGAAAAAGAACTGATGATATGCTATGAAGAAGTTAGTACATGTACAGATACATCGGCCATGTTACTGATATTTAGCGCTATGCCTTAGAACAATCATAATTAACAATGAGCTTACCATCAAAGCCATTCTGCAACACTAAGATTGCCACAAATCATGTGAGAAATACAATTAAAAGTTTTTCTCATTTAAAATGATAGTATATCTATGTAATAGTGTAAGTAGGGGAAGCCTTTGAAACAAAAGACTGATGCAGTCAGCAATAATTTAATTTTGTTGGTGTAAAGAAAGTGTTAAATATGTCTTGAATTTTATATACTCGGTCCGGTTTATCACCCGACTCGACATATTTTTTGTGCGACCCGAAAGTGGAGAAAAAATTGAGAATTGGTTCGCGATGCGGAGGGTTGGGCCGATAGGCCCAACTCGGAGCAAGTGAACAAATCTCTATGGCGGTTCGCTCGAGCTGGAGAAAGCGAATAAATGTCTCGGGGGGTTCGGGGGTGTAGCCCTGGAGAAAATTTTTGGGGAGTACTATTTATACTGCGGCTAGGGTTTTTCATTGGTGATGAGAGAATTTTGTTTTCGGAGAGTTTTGTGAGCCGTGAACTTTTGTCGTTGTTTCGACTTCTGAAAACTGTACTCTCTTTGATTATAGTGGAATCTTGTCTTGCCTCGCCCGTGGACGTAGATCACCTTGTGATCGAACCACGTAAATTTCTGTGTTTTGTATTTGTTTTTCGCGTCTATTTCCAACAGAAAGGAAAAGAGAAAAAGCACTTACGAGAAAGAACAGTCGATGGAATATGAGTAGGATTTGGGAAGGTACCTACTTTATTGATTCTCTAAAATTTGACAGTTTCTGTCAAAGATTGCCGAGAAAGTTCGATCTTGACCAAACACCTCTTAGGCTGCGCATGACAACTTGCCAAACAGTGTTTGATTCTGTTCTTTTGTTCCCAGAATCAGTTTGGGAACAGAAATGCGTTTGTTTAATTTTTTGATTCTGGGCACAATTTTGTCAAAAATTGTTCCCGAATCGATTTGAAAAATCGAGAATAAAAAAAAAGTAGCTTCTTGATTCTGGGAACAATTTTGAGAATCAATTTTTTTTCTTCTTCCTTTTCTTGGTTTTTAATTTAGCTTCTAATGTCCGGCCCGAGGACCGCCCTCGCCGGATCTGACGAGAATAAAATATTTTAATAAAAAATATTATTAATAAAAAATATTTTACTGGCCATGGCCGGCGACCAGGCCATGGCCATAAAAAAGAAAAAATATATTTTAAATAAAAATATTTTAATAAAAAATATTATTAATAAAAAAAATATTTTACCTGCCATGGCCGGTGACCATGCCATGGCAAAAAAAGAAAAAATATATATTTTTAATAAAAATATTATTAATAAAAAATATTATTAATAAAAAAAATATTTTACCAGCCATGGCCAGCGACGAGGCCATGGCCAAAAAAATAAAAATGTATATTTTTAATAAAAAAAATATTTTACAGGTCATGGCCGGCGATCAGGCCATGGCAAAAAAAAAAGAAAAAAATATATTTTTAATAAAAATATTTTACCAGCCATGGCCGGCGACCAGGCCATGGCAAAAAAAAATAAAAATATATATTTTTAATAAAAATATTTTAATAAAAAATATTATTAATAAAAAAAATATTTTACCGGCCATGGCCGGCGACCAGGCCATGGCCCAAAAAAATAAAAATGTATATTTTTAATAAAAATATTTTAATAAAAAATATTATTAATAAAAAAAATATTTTACCGGCCATGGCCGGCAAACAGGCCATGGCAAAAAAAATATATATAAATATTTTTAATAAAAAAATATTTTACCTGTCATGGCCGGCGACCAGGCCATGGCAAAAAAAAAGAAAAAATACTTTTAATAAAAATATTATTAATAAAAAAATATTTTACCGGTCATGGCCGGCGAGCAGGCTATGGCCAAGAAGGAGGAAAAGAAAAAAAGAAAGAAATATTAAAATATTTAAAAATATTATTAATAAAAAAAAATTTTGTGGCGTTACCAAACGCATTTCTGTTCTTTTTCTATTCCAGGGATGGAATTTTGGGCCGTTAACAAACGCCTTAAAATGCTCAGAATCAATTCCGGGCACAGAATCAAAAAGAATCATTTCTGAGCAGAATCTGTTTCCGGGCACAGAATCGTTGTCATGCGCAGCCTTATTGAGCACGTTCCTTCCAGAAAAAGGGCAATTCAGATTCTAATCGAAATATAAATACTTCCCTATTGCTTGGGTACATGAAAGCAAGTATAGATGGACAAAAGGTTCTATGGAAATCTAATGCACCATCTCACTTCAATAATAATAGTGAATACTCAAGACCAAGAGGGTGCATCAGCTGTTGTCGCACCACCTACCCCATGCAATCAAGCCTTGAGAATTATTTCAAGGCAAAATAGGCTCTGCTAGAACTATAAATCATACCTGGATCTTACAAAAAATGGATCTAAATACACACTTCCAACTTCACTGGTCACTTCTCACATTTAGCATGGTATGCGAGGCGAAATATATGCATTTGATCGTTGACCCGTGTAAGAGCCAATGAAAAATGGGCCTGATTTAGGCCTAGGACGTCAAACAATTTGAATACACACGACGAAGATTTCAGAGTATTCAAGGACAATAAAACCGTAGTTTCGTCGAACTAGTTGAGCTTATAAATGTATAAATGAGTTGGTAGAGATCTCAAGTAACAGATCGCTGAGCGAATCAATCATGCATGCTCGTGATGTTCTTCACTCAAACTTAACATATTCCTAAAGGAACAATCTCCAGCTTTTACTGAAGATTGCTTGTTTTCTCAATGAAGTTTTTTCAACAGAAAGCTACTCTACAATGTGTCCGTGGACGACTATAGGTGACTGGCTTGCGTGACTTACATATTTAGCAGGTGATGCAATTCGTTGTGAATCAGAGGATGAAACCAACTGAAGAACCATGTTCAACAGTTCATGCTTTCTCAAGAAGCGGAAGGACTGATCAAGAGTCTACATTCATTTACTGCCTAGTCTATTCAAAGTGACGACTCACAGCTTTACATTCATGTTTGCGTACATTTCAGTCTGAAGCATTACTTCTGCAGTAGACGGTACTCATTTCAGAACCCAATTTCTAAGGTCTTTAATCCATTCCATTTGTAGGAGAATTAGCTATCAATTGGCTAGAAATAATTATTCAACGACCTGAAGGATAGCAGTCTAACTCCTATACTCTTTATCAAATGTTAATCAGTAGTTGTCATGAAAAGAATCCGAGCAGAAGATTATCATAACTGCATTGGTCTCTCAATGAAATGACTGAAGGACCATGCAAAGATGCGGTATGGGCATGCCACCTGGCAAAATCACAGCAAATTGTGTATTGTCAAGCAAACAGAACAATCCATCTTTAAATGCCAACATGTACTTGACTGCGCTACAGTAGCAGAGCACAAAAGTTTCCAGGCAAGCACGCTTTGTAGTTTCTTCGTTTTCCCCTCGTGTATCATCCTTAACTTCAAAACTTGCAAAAAGAATTGCTTCAGACTGCACTTACATGAAAATTTGCTCTTGGCAATGTTTGGTAAACAGAAAACAGGAAGTGAAGGGGGAGAAACAATTGGAAACTTTTGATTGTTGGATTTGAGCACCGTGGTTGCTGGTTTCTAGATTTGGTTGTTGGTGTTCTTCAAAAAAAGCCTCGATTCATGGCAGGCACCTGAAGAAGAATGAAAACAAAAGGGATAATGACACAAACAGTCTCTGAACTTTGGCCCAATATGCAATTTGATCCATAAACTTTTAATTTGTTCAATGTAGTCTCTAAATTTTAGGCTTATATTCAATGTCATCCCTGAACTTTTGGTATATGTTCAATTCAGTCCTTGAACTATATGAAAATATTCAATGTAGTCCCTGAACTGGAATTAATGGAAAGGATTACATTGAACATTTTCATATAGTTCAGGGACTGAATTGAACATGTCCTAAAAGTTTAGGGATGACATTGAACAAATTAAAAGTTCAGGGACCACATTGCACATTAAATTAAAATTTAGGGACTACATTGAACAAATTAAAAATTTAGAGACTAAAATGCACATTAGGTCAAAGTTCAGGGACTGTTTATGTCATTTTCCCAAAACAAAAAGCTACAAGCATTTAATGAATAAGAGCTACTGAAGCATGAAGACAAAGAATGCCAACAAAGGCCGTTGAAGAGTCCTCCACGGATTGCTACGCTTCGCTTCAAATGCATTGTATTGACTTTGTGTGCTTTTGTTAACTTTGTGGACTTTCTTGTTTTTCCTCATTTAATATTGTTAGGCATCCGTGCTAAATTGTATGCATCCGGCCACTAGAAAAGGTTGTGAAGTTCAGATTTGTAGACACACACCGACGCAAAAGCATTTGCATTTTAATAAATTCTCCCTCCAATCTTTATTTGTACTCTTGTTCCAAATTTCCAAAGTTATTATTATTCTTTTGGTTCTGACTGAAAAGCAGCCTGCAAGATGCAAAATTCCCTGAAGATGACAGCAAACTGAAATGCAGAGTGGATCAAAATGAGTGACTTGATACCCAGAAGAAACACATATGAGGATCAAAATATGTGCATTCAATGTATAAAGAAAAAAACTGCTCAATTGTACCAATAACCACTAAAGGCACTTGAGAAAAACTAATTCTAACTGTATGCCGATGGGACATGGCCAAAAAATAAAGCACCAATGAAAACTAAGGTGTAGAGCAATACACCCGGCCTTGTTGATCCTGTCGGTTTTAACAGTTGTAGGAGAATGTAAATTACAACTTGTCCTCATACTCGGAGAGAGGGATCATCTGCTCTTTCAAGCCCTTCCTCTTGCTAATGTCAGAAACAAGCTGTGCAACCTCAGACCCAGCTTCCATTGGATTTGAAGTTCCCAGTGGTCGACCACGCACTGTGGGAAAAGCTTGTCCCGAGGTTGCAGCCCTGTGGGTGCCACAGAATCCAAACGACTCTATGACAGATAGATAAGCCTTGATGTCACGGAGAGGAGTTTCGGGCCTTTGCATCTCTTCAAACGCATGACCCCGCTTCTGGTTTTGAATACTGCAGATCCCTCCAAGATATTTTGTTCAGGAGCTTGAATCTCAACCGAGCAAACTGGCATATAGGGGCCTGTTCTGGCCCAACCCCATTTGCATCAGCCCACGACACAAAGTAGAATCCACCTCCAAAAAAGAGAGAGAGAAGAACAAGAACACCGACCCAAATCGAGATATTCTACTTCTGGGTAATCCTGTTTTGGTTCCCCATAGCACATCTACATCACTAAACTCCGCCAGATATCAATCACCCGACCCCGAATTGCATAAGCCTAGTCAATGAATAAAGAACTACTGTAATGTTCAGGCAAAACACATGATCCGAGAGTGGTCACTTTGAGTGCCAACCAGCATCATAAGTTAAAAAAGAAGGGACACAAAGATTAAGTCGTCCCAGGAAAGCTCTCAACAAAAACTTTCTTCCGAGTGATTGATGATGATGATGGTGATTTGTATTATGTCGCTTTTGTTTATTAGAAATTCTGAATTGAGTTTTGTGCTGGTCTAAAGTAGTGGGCTTTGGAAACGTCCAACAAAATGATGATGTTCGTGGATATGTAAAACAGGTGGTGAGTTTTCTTCACCGTGAAAGAGTGTCTAATGTCGTGTAATCTATTTTGTATGGTCAAACTAATCATTCTGGTAATTATAGAAAGACGTAAAAGAAGACAGAGACTGATTGACTTCTGACTTCCCCAATCCTGATCCTTAAGGATATTTTATGTTGCTTCTTCGGCTAGATAATCTTTTTGTTCTTGACTAATGAAAACTCCTTCCTTTTCCTCACTTATGAAAGCTATCACCAACCCCTTTTTCTAAGACTAAATTGTAAAGTAATTTTGCATTAATAACTAGATAACCAATGTTTTTTTTCTTTTTCTAAATCACCAACTTCTCTTAACTTTGACAAAAAAAAATTTCTCTTATCTTTTTTGCACCTTTGTTACCAATACCTTAAACTTACCAACCATTATGTGAAATTACCAATCTTATATTTCAGTGACTTACCAACTTTTTTTTAGATTAAGTAACCTAATTTTAAAAGTTGGTAAGATAAAAAAAATCAAATAAACTTTGATAACTAACTAAAATGAGAGTTGGTAATTTAAAATTAGTTGATAACTTAATAAGAGAAAAATTGATAAATCACTTTAATTCAAGTAAGTAATTTTATATAAGAGGTGGTAAATAAAAGGTGTTATTAAGAAAAATGAATAAAACAAGGGTAAAAGATAAAAAAAAAATTTGTTTATTAAAGGAAAAGAAACATGGTAATTTCTAAAAAGAATTAGTAAATTAAGCATTACGAAGAGATGCAAATAAGTTGGCGCCGTGGTGGTGGGTCCTGCGCTAGCGTCACCCCAGGTTTACCCCTCCGGCTGTCGGCCGTGCGGGGGGTTCCTGGGTTATCAAAAAAAAAGAAAAAAGAGATGCAAATAAGTTATTAAATGATTAAAAAAATTCGAAAATTAAAAAACAAGCAAATAAATGTAGATATGTAACTCAAATGAAAGTTAGTAATTCAAATGAGAGTTGTCAACCCAAAATTAGTCCACAATCTAATATGACAAAAGTTGGTAAGTCACTCTAATTTATGTTGGTAATTTTATATAAGAGTTACTAAATAATAAGAATTTATAAGTTATACAATAGTAATCGGTAAGTCACTACAGATGTTGGTAATTTGCAAACTACAAAAAAAACAATGGTAATTTCATAAAGGTGCTGGTAAGTTACCAAGAAATTATTTGAACTAATATCGCCGATCATTTTTTTACCAGCAATTTTTATTACGATTACCAATACTTACTGAAATTCACTGGTACTGAAAAAGAATGCGGGCCCTTTTTTCACGGGAAGAATAGGATTGTTCTCTTGGACTTTAACAAAGCATTAGAATTTTTTTCTTAAGAAAAAGGTGACATTTTAGCTGGCATTATTGACAATAAGATCCACCTCAAAGATCCAATACATCAATAAGTCTCCACCAGATATATCTATCATGTCTAAAGGTAAGAACAATCCACAATATAATTATTTCACTTCCGTCGTCTATTTTGTAGTTGGCGGGATCCTGGCCATATTATTAAAGCCTATTTAGGGTGCATCAGTCACTCGTATTGATGTTATATGTCTGCAGGAAAGATTGCTCGAAACGTTTCATCTCTAAAATACCCCCCTAAAGAAGTAATTGAACGAGCCAAAATCATTCTCGTGAAGTAGTGCAATGGCGTGCTCTTTAAATATTATTGACTAAAAAAATGTCACGGACATAAAGAATTCAATATGAAATTTTGTTCTGATCAGTATGAATGATGTGACATATGTTAATCCTGTCGAATATCTAAATTCGATCCTATCAACGATGCAAGAAAGTACTGGAAATTCGCACGACACAAGAATTTACGTGGTTTAGCACGGGAGATGTTCCGCCTACCTACGTTCACGGGGAGAAGAGATCCGTTTCACTAATAACGTAGAAAAGTGTACAGCCACTCTTTCTCACCCTCTGCCTCTATTCTAGAGACCCGTTTCGCCCTAAATATATATAGCGAAACCCTACCTGGCACAAATTACAAAATTGCCCACATAACCTAAAATATTTAGCTTTCCCATATAAATCATTCTATGACTGAACATAAAACGCCTCTGGCGGCTCGGGGGCGCTGCCCCCGCAACCCCCGCCGGGGCGGCCCCCCCGGACCCTCGCTCGCTCACAGGGGAGCGGGACCCCCGTGCTGTCCAGTCGTCAGGGGGCCTTTCGGAACCGCCTTATAATCTCTTAGATAACATAATACAAGACATCAACCTCAACAAATCCAATATTTAATTTGGGTGGCTAGTGAATAATGTCGCCCGTGCAAAGTATTCCTCTCGACCAAGAATATGATTCATAAGTTTGATGCTAAGAAAATATTTAAATCGTGGTATGACTTGTTACAAACTCTGCTATGCATTGTTTCAAGGACGTGTATAAACATACAGAGATATATGAATTATTTTTTTCTTAAGTTATGTTTTCTTTCGTCCCTAATCGAAAGAGAAAATTGTCTAAAAAGTCCAAAATTTATTGCATTTTTGCAAATTTAGTCTTAAACCTTTTAGTTGCGATAATTGAGTCCTAAACCTTTTCACGTTTTGCCAATTGAGTACATTTGATCAATTTTGATCATAAATCACTGACGCGGACGCCGGTCATCCGATGTGGCGCAGCTACCATCGATGAAGACAAATTTTAATAATATTTCAATACTTTTATTTCTTTTCTTTTCTTTTCTTTCTTTTTATTTTTCTTCTTCCTCCAACGGTCGCCGGACCTCGGCAATGACCGGCGGCCTGCCAAAGGTAATGTCGACCGCATGCAAGGTCACCCTCGCCGGGATCTGGGGTTCCCCAAAGCCAACAAGATTAGATCCAAGCTCAAAGGTGTTGAATCTAACGTCCCAAGCTCGAATCCAAGCTCAATGGCTTGAATTTGACTTGAGCACCCTCGACTCGATTGCCCTCTACTCGTCCGTGACTGACGACTTGGTCTTCTTATTTGACTCAACTCATTCTTCTTCCTCAACTCAACTGTTGGTTCCTCAACTCAGTCTTCTTCGGAGGAAGATGAATGGATTCGGTTCGTCAAGCACGCAGAACCTCGAGACCTCGTCGAGCTCGGCAACTCCTCCTCCACATATGCGAATTGCAATTGCAGGTGAAGCTTTATCATTTAATTGCGCCAGGAGAAGATGAAGATAATACCAAGATCTGGAAACATAGTGCTACTATTCATCTGAAGAAGATGAAGAACGCCATTTTAGTTATCATTCAAGATAATTAAACGATAACAAATCTTGCTCAAGGCCAGCGAGGTCGCCCCTTGCCAGATTCCGACGAAGGTGACCTTGCTTGAGGCCGGCGAGGGCAACCCCCGTTGATAGTTGCCTTTGGCCGATTGTTGGCCATCGCCGAGGCCCAACAACTGGCGGAGGATTAAAGGAAAAAGAAAAAGAAAGAAAAGAAAAAGGGAAATAAAAAAAATATTATTAAAATTTTTAACTTAGTATGACTGGCATCCATGTTAGCACTCAATTGGCAAAATGTGAAATGCTTTAGGAGTGAATTGAGAAAAGTGCAATAGGTTTAAAACTTTTTTGGACAATTTTCCCCTAATTGAAACAATATCTACTTTAATTAAAAATCTAAACATCACTCATATTATTTGTAGTTCAATTTACACGTAGATGATGTCTATGTTTGTAGTATACCAAAGAAACGAATGCCTTTTTTTTTTATAAATATATATATATATTTAGCACTGTTTCATAAAGCAATTATACCCAAGCCTGAGGTTATATTTTTTTATATATATTGAGAACATAGATTTTGTGTGCGAGTTAATTAACAAGTGCTGTCTTTTGATAAACATGGATCACATCAAGATGATAAAGTCATAGATGTATACACCCCATTGAAATCAAATCACTTCCTCTCTTATCTTCCGATGGCCATGACCTTTGATCATTGATAGCAACAAAAGATCATTCTAGGGTCTCTTCCTGCTTTTAATCTCCATCTTTAGGGTTTTTTCTTTTTTTCTTTTTTTTTACAGAAGGAAAATTTTCATTTTATAAAAAAGAGAGGTACATAATTTCAAGACAAAAATGCAAATCTCACAAAACAAGTAAATCTTAGAAGTGAATCAACTTGATACAGCTTGTAAAGACTCGTTTATTCCACAAAAACGGATTTGTCATAGCATCAAAGCACAACCGGTGTCCGATAACAAAATCTCACATCATCATCAGTGATGAGTGCACGCAAAAAAATCCCTACTCTTTGCCAAAAGACGGTGCGTGTCTAGATTCGATATCCACCATCATCGTAGAGAGACCACAACAACACCAAATGTTTGAAAAAGCACAAAAAACGCCTTGTAAATCCCATATCTATATCTAAATAGGTATAGAAGAGTATCTAAATCTAGGTCTAACTCTAAATTGAGAGAGAAGAGCTGGAAAAGAGATATTAGTTGATCACAACATCATTATCAGATAAGTCGATTGCTGAAGGCAGTAACAAAGGAGCCTTGGACACTTATGGAGCGCTAAACTATCTGGAGCAAGCACCTGGAATCGGAGCGAGCGAGCAGATCTTCCGAGGCACTCGCGCTTCGATCTTTAGATCTCACTTTCATGGAGGTTGTCGACCGCGTCGTCCACAAAATCAACGAACAAGTCTTGAAGATAGAAAGATAGAGAGATAGAGAGGGAGAGAGAGAAAGGGAGAAAAGGAGGGGGAGAGATCTCTCTCCCTCAAAGGAGTCGCTTCAGAGAAAAAAGATTGGGCGGTGACAAATAGAGAGGAACCCTAAGAGAGTTTCTCCCAATCAACTAAAGGTTTTTTTTTCATGAGGATGAGGAGTCAGCTTCCAATACTTGATCGAAGAGATACTTTCAAAGGTAGTTAATCCCTCAAAAACGGATTGAGAAAGTGAAATGGTATCGTAGGCAATACATATATATTGAGAAGAATCGCAATTCACCTAATTGCATAAACTTCAACTGATGCAGATGTCATTGAGTAAAAGGCGAGGTATATTTGTACTATATTCCCTGTAAGTTAAATCGAGCGATGACCTCGAAGGCTCAAGAGTCAGCTTCTTTTCATCGAAACTTTTTTGTGTGACGACATTTTGCGAAATGATAATATATGGGTACCATTCTAATCTATCATATCCAATGCTTTTGCTTTTGTTGCTTTCTAACAAACGTTATCGTAGCCATCCATGCGTTTATCAATCCAAAAGAAGTGGTCTCCATTGTTAAATATGGCATAAATCTTCTACCACTCATTTCTTTATTTACTCTTTCTTCCCTAATCTCTTGTTCACACATACTACATATTATCTACGTCAAAGGTGGATCCACCAATTATTTGAATGCGTAATGAAATCTTCTTATCTACATCTTATCACGCCAATTATTGCAGTTCAGAAGTCATTTCGGAATCATAGTTCGGAGGTCCCATTGCATGGTGTTCATAGTTGATGAATTAAGAGAAGAGTTGCTCCAGATAAGTCTATCCACACGTGCAAGTTGCAAACGTACGGCATTCTTCATTTCCCTACGACTAATCGACTAGCTAGTTTTGTGGCCCTCCCAGATTTAAGAACTTCATCACCAAGTTTTTATAATTAAGAAAATCATACATACCTAACCAAACTTGCACCAAACGCTTTGAAAGAAGTCCAGTTTTTTGTCGCACTCTGAAAGAAATTGATTAGTTTTCTATACTAATATATAAACTAATGAGGACCTCCTACTTTTTAGGGATCGTAAATATCTTTCTTTCTTCCTCTAATATCCTCAAATACTTATTTGATAAGTATTGCACTCATGGACAAATGTATAAGTTAATAATCTATCAATCTCTTGCATGCTTCAGTATTAAAGTTTGAATCTTTTTTTTTTATAACAACATTCCTAAGAAAACTCAAATCTTAACATTTTCTTGTCTTTTCATATATACAATATCTTTGGATAGTGTTGTTTTACTAGTAATTTTTGTCCACATTAATTTTTTATGCATTTCATTATAAAATGATGCGTCTAATTCTGCAAATATCAATTTTTCACACGCACTTACTGCGTGTACACCTTTGCTAGTTTGTAATAGTTAAAGTCAATTAGGGTACTGGCGGGCTTTCTGGGCCTAAGCAGAAATAAGTGAATTTGAGTAAATTGAAAACTTACATGGATCATGATTTATGAACCATATGCAATCACAATAGGCTTTTTCTAAGACACTTATTGATTTTCAAGGACCCGCATAAGTCCCCCGTGATGAAAGCTTGTGGCTGACCCCGTCACGTTAACCCAAAACCAAGGAAGTCTAGCCTGAGCAAAGAGCGTCTGCAACAGCTTGACCTAATTCACATAAGTGAACCCCTTAAAAGGAGCATCTAGGTGGTACCCATTTAGGGTGGATTTTTGCCAATACATAAGTCAAATCCCAAGACTCAACTCATTTGATATGAGCTGACTAGGAGCGTGTCGAACTTCATTCACTTAAAGCATAGACATCCTCATTAGTGTTTGACTAGCGAAAACCCAACAGAACTCCTCTTGCAAAACGTGCAATTCGGATAATTATGAGCATCATTCACGACAACATAGACCCCGCAACTTGTCCGAGCTCTATTGACCTTTCTATCGTTACCTGCCCTTATTGAATTGGAACGGACTTGGTCCATCATTGAACCCCCACATCAATTGCTGGAAATCCAGCTTTATTACCATTTGTAGCAGCTGACTTGATGTCGGGGGTCAAGCCCCCAGAAAAGAAATATTCAAGTAGTGATTGTTTAGGACGAGTCTTTAGTTATAAATCACTCGGTTAGTCATCTCAGGTGATATTCAAACCACCTAGACAAACTAGACATGTCTGCCTAGCATGTTTACTTTCCACCCAATTCTTCATGCGCAGGCTTTCAGATCAAAGTTCTTCTGTGAAGTACCTGGACATGTCTCCTTATTCTCTTGACCCCCAACAAAATATAAGAGGTACGAAGCGTAAGAAACCAATCATGTACTTGACCATGATATTAACGATAAAGACAAGATGGAACCTTGTACGTATTGGTTTTGATAACCTCCCCATTCGTGAGGGCTTCGACGGGCATTGCACTTGATTGGTTACTCGTGATTCGACGGATTTACTAGGTGACCTACCAACATATTAAATTATTCGAATACTATATCCCATGGAATCTTATGTTGCACGAACCAACACTTCTTTGACCATTGAAAACAATGGAAAAATTGTTATTATTGATATCCTACCGAAAGCTTCGGAAACATATTGTCGATAATGCGCTCTAGATGATGAATATTGTAATGTCCTGGGAATTAAAGTCAAGGAAAAAATGATCTATAATGATGTTACGTGCCCGCTAATATCAAATCAACTCTTTATCGATGAGATCAGCAATGAGTTGCATCAGATAGCTTTTAGAAATACTGTCCAGTCCCACCAATTAAAGTCTTGGTTCATGTACTGCATATTAAATTTGGGTTTTGATTCGAAAGTCTTGTCGTGCAAATCTTGTCTCGGCAATCATTTTCTACGAAAAATCATTACTTACTCATTTACGTTACTAACTCTTGAATTAATTATCAATGTTTATTTGATTTTTCCAAATTATTAACTTTTCTTGTCTCTGACAAAAAAATATATCTTATTCCTTCCATTTCTTTGACTTTCTTACCAATCTATGAAATTTACTATCTAATACATGAAATTGCCAACCTTTTTTTGACGACGAAACAGCTTTATTCCCAATTATGAAATCCAATAAAATGTTGTTAGATACGTAAAAATCAAATAAATGTCGGTAACTAACTCATATGAGAGTTGGCAATCCATAACTAATTAATAATATGATCGGAAAAAGTTGATAAATCACTTAAATTAAATGTTAATAAGTAATTTCATATAAGACCCAGAAAATTTAAGGTGTAATTAAAAGAGATAAATAAAATTTAGTAAAATATAAGAAAAGTTGGTAAGTAAATAAAAAAATACTGGTGAATAACTCAAATTAGTGTTGGTAATCTCAAAGTAGCTAGTAACTTAACAAGAGAAAAAGTTTGGAAGTCACTCTAATTAAAACCAGTAAATAGTTTTTAAAAAAATTTGGTAAGTTTAAGTCATATGATAAGAAATGCAAATAAAAAATTTGCAAGCAATAAGAATAGTTGGCAAATAAAAAAATCAAATAAATATCAGTAAGTAACTCAAATGAGAGTTTAATTTAATATTGTGAGAAAAGTTGGTGAGTCACCTTAATTTCAATTGGTAATCTCTACAAAGAGTTTGTAAACATATGTGTTGCTCCCAAGGTATACAGAAATTGGCAACTTAATAGAAAAGTTTGTAAATTAAACATAACAATAGAAACATTAATACGTAAATCAAATGAGAGTTGATAACCTAATATTAGTTGATAATCTAATCTGACAAAAGTTGGTAAGTCGCTTTACTTTAGGTTGGGGACTGAGTAAATTCAAAGTTTTGGTAAGTAATCACTATAAGAAGAGTACCCTAACATGACAAACTATTCTCAACAAAAAAAAATTGTTGCCTTAACCCCATTTTTTTTTGGATAAGTTAGTATTTGCTAATTTTTTTTTTCGGTCAATAGTATTTGCTAATTTGCAAACTATAAAAAAGGAACTAATTTCGTGAAAGTATTGGTAAGCTACTAGCTAGTTATAAAAAAAGAAATAATTGGTCATTTTCTTTATCAAAAGTCGAAAGTCACCAACATTTATTTAAATCTACCTGCAGAAAAGAACAAAATCCGTATCCTTGGGCACGAAATAATAGCATTGTGCCCACTCAAAATGTAGCAAGATGTCAAGTATAACTGAGTTTCTCGTTTCTCTCGTAGAACAGGTAAAACTTTAAGGTTGATGTGGACAAATACTCACTATAATAACCTATTATACTAAAGTCTCTTTCAACTTTATCTCTTTCTCCAAAGAGAAAAAAACGAAAAAGGACAAGGGATCAAAAATACGATACATTGAGTTGGGTCCATATAATCTTAATGAAAAATGATGTTTGGTGGCCCAGCAAAATCTAGGGTTTTTTCTTTAGTGGGACCCTCCGAAGATATGCTGTCACACTTCAAATTTTTTTTTTGGCCCTATAAAAGAAACCATCAGCAAAACCTTCAGTTCCCCCTCTTCTGCTACTTTCTTCTTCTTCTTCTTCTTCATCTGCTCCTCCTGTCTCAGTTCATACATCTTTAAGCTCACATTAGTACCATAGTTTGGTTGCTACTGTAAATATTAATTAATTGGCTTAATGTCCTAAAGAATAAGAAAAAGAGAGAGAGAAAGAGAACCATGAAAGAGAGTGGAAGAAAACAAGGAGCGCTGTCACCATGCGCGGCGTGCAAGCTGCTCAGGAGGAGATGCGCTCACGACTGCGTGTTCGCTCCTTATTTCCCAGCTGATCAGCCCCAGAAATTCGCTATTGTTCACAGGGTCTTCGGTGCCAGCAATGTCAACAAGATGTTACAGGTTTAGCTAATCATATTCCCCTCTTCTTTGACTTTTGCATGCATCACCCTCTGCTCTAATGTCCTTCCACGCTTTTATGATAAGTGAGAAAGATAGGTTATAACTATATCGAAACCCCAATCCAAAAAATTAAGCTATCTTACGTTTTTTTTTTTTTTGGTCGGAAGCTATCTTACGTTATGTGGAGGAAAAATTACATGAATATCTATGAAACTGTTATCAAAATCCTGTCCATCTGCGGGTGACTTGCAGCATGACTTCAACGCATACTTATCTAGAAATGAAAGTAATTACAGCTCAAGAGAAATTTTGATATGGGTTCTTTCGTTGATTTCCCTCTTCGCTGCATGCATGCACTCCCCTCTTTGTAAGTGGTTCTGGTTCATTTTCGTTCATTCAATTCGGGCAAAGAGCCACTTAATCAGTCGTTACGGAAGTAAGAAAATCGATTAGTAATCAATCACCATGTCCATCTCTTATGTCAGTTATTGTGGTTAGTTTCTGTTGGGCAAAAGCTAAAGCTAAAGAGACCCCACCATTAACGAGGTTTCTCGGCTTTTTTATTCAAAAGGCGACTTTTTGACCAATCCCATTTAGCATATGGGATGCCTAGGCTTTAATTGTTTTAAAACATCTTCATATCCTCATGTATAGAAGTGCCACATGCACTAAAGGTTCTTTACTGTTATCATCTTCTTTATGCCGAAGAAGCTCGAATTCGTAGATAGATTTTTGGACAAAAGATGATAAAGTAACCCTTAAACATCATGACTCGCATAAGACGGGCAAGAGTGCAGAAAAATGAAAAGGAAGGAAAAAAAAGTAGATCTCTGCAAGAAAAGGGGAAAAAAAGGAATGGATAGAATTGCCAAATTAACTTTATACTCGTTAGTGCTTAAGCCTCACTTGTGTGACCATCGTCGCTTATGGTAATTTTAAGAAAGGAAGGAATTAGGCGTGACCATCAAGGATTTGAAAGAGGAAAAGTAGAGGGGATGCCTGCTTTTTTGTGACCGTGAGGTGTGGCTCTAGCCTTTTTCTTTGGGTCATGTCTGCTTATTTTCCATCTTTAGAATGTAAAAGCGGTGTGGAGAGCCGCTCTTGTCATTTTGCTTTTGAAGTAGATGATGATTTTGCGGAGATATGGACGGGAAGCCACACGAAATTTTACCCTTGTTGGAGCATAAAGAGCAATTTGACCGTGAGGGAATCTAAGCCAAAAAAAAGTCAGTATGCCGTAATCGTGACACGACAATGACGACCTAAGTTTTCGGTTTAATAATGGAGGAGCATTTCTCAATTCGACAGGTTAACCATGTGTTTAATTATCGGCTATTTCTTAATTACTTGTACTCATGTGTTTAGAAAATTTGGATAGGTTTTGGAGCATTTCGGATTTGTTGATCTTGAATATTTCCAACACTGTTGATGTTAGATTTATATTCTCAGGAATTACCAGAGCCCCAGAGGAGCGATGCGGTGAGCTCGATGGTGTACGAAGCGAACGCGAGGGTGCGAGACCCTGTGTATGGCTGCGTTGGGGCCATATCGTCGCTTCAGCAGCAAGTCGACGTGCTTCAGAACCAGCTCGCGCTCGCGCAGGCCGAAGTCGTCCACATGCGCCTGCAAACGCATCAGTTCCCTTCGACCTCGAGCTCAGCCATCGACGCCGCCGGCAACGACAACTCGCGGGGGTGCGACTCGCATTCCAGGCGGTCATACTTTCCCCTGAACGAGGTTGATCAAACCGACGTTGAGGACTCTTTGTGGTCATGACATGATTTATTTCTGATGCTGCCTATACTTTTCTCATACATTCGTTAGCAGATCTTCGAACTTACTCACTAGCTAGCTATAAAGTCGTGGTTCTCATGCATGCAATCTCTCTCGTCCCCTCGGATTTGTACCTGACATCACGGAGCTTGACTGTTCATCAGAATGTATAGCAATAGAGAGACGTTTTCACGGGTGTTAAAACTTCTCCATGATCATGTGTTAATGTTTTATATAAAGTTTCAGAATGGCTACATTTCCCTATCTTATTTTGCCTGTGTTTGTTGTTGACGGCCTGTGATCGACTATGAGGTGAAAGGAGCTGAAAACATCTCCGATCTCTAGAGAATGCTAAAGATGCTAGAAGTCTTATGAAAACTTAGGTTTCGTTTGTTTCGAGAAAAAAATTATTTTTCAGGAAATTATTTTCCAAGAAAATGATTATATTTTCGGTATTTAGTTAAGACCTGAAAATGAAAAAGAAAATATTTTTTTCTAAAAAAAAAAATTTATTATCTGGTTGAGAGCTCATCCCCATATATAGAAGTGTACATATATGATTGAAGGATTGATTTTTTATTTTTCTGTGAACACTTTTGCGTCGAATGTAGCTCCATACCCATACTCTCTACACTCGAACGCTTTTGCGTCGAACAAGATCCAAACAACCATGACCACCATCTTCATTGACTTGAAAATTGCCCCAAATCCTCAAGCACTAAACCCTAATTTCACTTGCCCCTATCAACCACCACCACCGCGATGATGGCCAGAACTTCCCTCGCGGTGGTGCCTCACTAGGCCTCCCCCTCGTCGTCACCCCTCAACTGCATCGAAGATTGCTCCCTCGAGCAATCCTCCCTCGCCGGTGTCGCCTGCATTGAGCATGTCCTCAGTCGCCTCGCCTCCTATGACCGCACCATCAGCTCTGCCTCCGCCGTCCTCCTCCACTCCCTCGCCTTACTCCCCCGCGCCGCCTCCGCCCCTATCAGCTCATCCTCTGCCTCAACTTCGCCCTCGCTGCTGAGCTGGGGCTTTGCCTCGTCCACGTGGACATCTCTCAGGCTGAGGAGATCGCTGAAGAGAAGCATGAGGCGACAAGAAGGAGGAGAGAGATGAGCGAAGAGGCAAAGAGGAGGAAGGAGGAGACGTGCAGCTAGAGAAATGGAGCTAGGACTTTATTTCAGAAAGTGGGGAAAATGATTTCCAATTTTTTGGAAAGTGAAAGTCATTTTCCCTTATTTATCAAATGACATGACAAATTTCAATTCAACGTTGAAATAAGTGCACGCACATTAATTTGAATGATTAACTTGCTTTCTTAGCATTTAATATAAAATTGCCATGTTTGTCACTAAGTGAGAGAGTTTTAGTGAGATTTCTTAGCCATAGTACACCCAGCCTTGCTCGTCTTCTCATTGTTTTTGCCGCTCCAACACTCAAATTAGTAAGCTCAATCTCGAGATTAGGTGATAAAAGGGTCCCACTGGGCATTTCAGTGCGTGCATATGAGCTAATGATTAAGTTGCATGCATGGGCGGTTTGATGTTTGTCCAATGCCATTGTATCTCTAAGTGCCTGAGATGAACCCACGAGGCTATATATAATACGTAAAGCGAGACAGCAACACCATACCTAAACCCAATCATGATCTCCAAGCTTAGCTAATTTATTAGGAGATGTAAGGCTCGAGTTTCACCTGCTTTAGCAAACGGATCTCAATAGTGCTTTGGGAATATAAAGTTGAAAAGAGCATAACGTGGACTTACGTGGCACGGATTTATGCGATCAAAGGTATTAGGTATCATTATTGTTGTTTGAGGATGGGGTCCAGCGTCCGGCTCATTTGAACAATACAACCATTAGATCCCCGCCCCTCTCTCCCTCTCATTTCCCTCTTTTCTCCGCTGCCATTAGCAGCCTCAGTAGCCCACCGTCGCTCCTTCGCGCGATGCCTGCGCCTGCTCTTCTCCGCGCCACCAGCAGTAAAGCCCGCACCCTCACGACCGTGAGGAGGTTGATGCCACCATCAGCGGAGCTCGAGTGTGGCGGCGGCGGCTTGGCAATTAAGGTGGTGGTGCTATGTGGTGGTTTGTTCAGCAGATAACGAGGGAGGGAGGGAGGGGCGGGTTGTGGGGTCGCACAGCACTGATAGAGGTGTGGTGGCTTTGTAATCTGAAAGAGATTAGTTTGTTTTTGTTAGGGACTTTACGTGCATGGGTACCAATCACCCAGACCAGATGTGCATCCTTTTACGCGAATTCACCAATCACATGGAGGGGGGGAGGAGTTTTTCCTGAATCAGGCATGTAGGAAAACCACACTTTCTTACATTTCGTAAACCGATACGAGCATGAATGATCAGGGTCCATTATGGAATAGCCCATAAAGCCGCGAGGCCTTAATGGGTGTGTCCATTAACAAAGCCACACACAAACTCATGGTCTTCCTCCGTAACATGCTTGTATCATTGATATTGTAAATCTTATCCACTTTTATCCCACTTTCCTTATGCAATATATTTATCTGGATCATATCCCTCTTATATTCGACCTTATTTTGTCTTAGACAGGAACCAAACACGAAATATGATAAATTTTATCATGTCCAGAAATTTTTTATGACTACCAAACATAGCCACAGGGTATTTGACTTCTCCCTCTTTTAACTCGAAGCTGTCCTTTTCACATAGACACTGATTTAACTTAGGCATCCGGGGAACGGGTGGCACCTAGGCTTCCTTCCTTTGTGGGTGCGGAGGCCAATAAGCTCGAGACCCCATTATCGACGAGCCGAAGACCCGTCGGATCTCCGCACGAAACTTATGAATCTCCTCGTTCCTTCACCTATTTTTCCGTCCCCCTTCGATAGCGAGGTCAGTAAAAACTCAAGGCTCACGACATGCATACGTAATCTCATCTCTAATATAATAATAACTCAATAGAGAGAGAGAAGCTCGGGGGTGAATAATCGCTCGAAAACATAAGATTGTTATTTTTGTTTGCGGTAAGAGTGGCCCATGACCCGCCCTTTTCCTCGTTACTGGGCTCTTCATCGAGTCCGGCCCAAAGAAAGCCCATCGATCAAATTGAACAGCAAGAAGGCCGTCCGACATTCAGTCTAAAAGTCGTCGAGGGTTTTAGCATGCTCTCGCCGGGGCAAGCAGAATCAAGAATCCTGAGACCACCACCATCACCACCTCCATTTTCACGCTTTTTGCACTGACTATTGGCGTTGGCGTCGGTCTCCCCGCTGGAGGAATCTCTTCTCCTTTCCTGGTGCTTCCATCTTCTCTACCCCTTCGTTCCACGGAGCCCTTCGACATGGTACGTTCGGTTCTGTCGTCGCTCATTGCGACGGTTCTTGGACTGGTCGAATCCGCTTTGGCTTTCGGTATCGTCGTGTGTTTGTAGTGATTCTGTATCTTGATCTGATGGGCGATGGGTTTGTCTGTTTTGTCGACGAAAATGCGTTTGATGGTGCAGTCTCAGCCGGATGGGAAGCCGGAAACCGCGGAAGACCTGGAGCGAAAGAAGAAGAAGGAAGAGAAGGTCTCCTCTCTTTCCGCCTCTTGCTAATAATTCAGCTCCTCGATTGTTCCTTTTTTTCTTCCCCCCCTTTTGCTTTGTGCATCGGGCTTCGTTCGGATAGGGATTGAGCGCGGGAAAAAGAAACCGAAAGAGTTCGATCTTGTTTCGCTCGCGGCATGAGTTGCGAATTGCATCTCGCTTCGCTCTTTTGTTGCTTATCCCACCATTTTGTATGGTGCATGAAGCTTGTTGATCGGAAATGAGCGGCAGAAATCGAGCAGCAATGGACCTTGTTCGTCCGAATGTCCTTATCCATTTGGCCCTTCCAGCTTTGCCCAATTGAGAAGGCTGTTCATTTGCTTAAGTGACATTAGAAGAGATTTAACATGTTGCATTTTGATTTATCTTTGAAGGCAAGAGAGAAGGAATTGAAGAAACTCAAGGCTGCTGAAAAAGCAGAACTGGCTAAACTTAAGGTATCTATTATTGTCTAACAGAGTTCTTGCTTATCGTAATATCGATCATTCGTAGTTGCTCGCGTGTATGATCGTTCTCGCTCTGGTAGCAAGTTTTCAGTATTGGGGGTTGATCGTTTGGTTGTTATCTCATATGGGGTCTTGTTAATTCCATTTGCACTTTGTAAACTGGGGTTGATATATTTTGTCGTGTTATTCTTTGAAGGCTCAACAAGGTGCCAATGCCCCTAAAAAGACTGCAAAGAAGAACATAAAGCGAGATGCGGGTGAAGAGAATCCGGAGGATTATGTTGACCCAGAGTCTCCTCTTGGTGAGAAGAAACGGCTGTCCAGCCAAATGGCGAAGCAGTATAACCCAAGTGCCGTTGAGAAATCGTAATAATTTAATTTCTTTGTTGTTAACTCTAGATTTGACTTATTGTTGTGTCTTAGATCTATTCTCAGACCAACTTCTTGTTGATTTAGATGGTACGCATGGTGGGAGAAATCGAGCTTCTTTGTGGCAGATGCCAGCAGCCCAAAACCACCATTTGTAATTGTGAGTATGTTTTGCTTCTGGAAACTTTTTTACAGCATAATTAGGATTCTATTCTATCTTATTGTTTGCAACTTGATATGAGTGACTGATTGAGGATCTTACCGGGGTTTTCTAAGAATGAATGCAGTGAGTTTCTGTTCACTAGTTTGGCTTTTACTGCAGAGTTTATTAATGCAATCACAAATAGTAAACTTTGCTTTTCCAACGTGCATTCTGATTATTTCAAGGTTTAAGATGGGTGGTTTTTTTTTATTATTGATTCCTTATCCATTTAACACCACGGACCTTTATAAATGGCTAATTGTTGGAGCAATAGCTTTGGCATGGTGGCAATGTCACTAGTAAATGGTACTCAGGGTAGGTAGATGGTAAAACTACAATGGAAAAGGCAGATGGTGAAAATGAGAAAGAAACCACGTGTAGTTGTGTCTTGATTGTCTTTTAGGGGTGTGGATTTTATGTTCCAACTGACTTTTCTGGCTTGTTCTACTGAAAGTATCATTCTTGCTTCTTATTACTGCTGAAATATGTAGATGATCTTGAATTGAATTGAATAATTATTTGCTTGTATACTTCTTTTTTGTTGATAACGTGTCGATATTTCTATCTTCTTGTGAATGTGGCTTAATACGAACTAATTGGGTTACTACATTCAGGGATGTAAAACTGTCATCCTATCTTTATCAAAGTGCTTTTACCTGAGGAGTTGTGCTGCTATTTTTTTACACAGGGAAAATTGTTTTGTGGGTTGGAAAAGTATCAGCTTACAATCTCATTATATTAATTGTTTTCCTAAGTTTTGTTTCAAAATATGCTTCTCATCATGCAGGTCCTTCCCCCTCCAAATGTGACAGGAGCCCTACACATTGGGCATGCCCTTACCTCTGCTATACAGGTTGCGTCACTGTTTCTGCATTCTCCACTTGCTCATTCACGAAGACTAAGTACGTCCTTCATGTCCACATTATCATCATGCGCAGGACACCATTATCCGTTGGAAGAGAATGTCTGGTTATAATACCTTGTGGGTGCCTGGAATGGATCATGCTGGGATTGCAACACAGGTGATGTTGCCATTGTCTTCTAATTTTTTTAATGTTTAGATGGGATATTGGGGTTACTGTGGCAGGTTGCCTGTTTAATCCTCACCTATTGCAAGAACTTTGGTTGTCAATAGCTCAATGTAAAAAAGCCAAAGCTGTCTTCAAGACCTCATCTATTTATGTCTTTTTTCGCAGTCACAGTACATAAATTTGATAACTCTTTCTTCTTTTGCCCTAGAGTTTAGGGCTTTTACCCTGACCTTTTCCATGAGTATCTCAAGCTTGATCATCATTTGGTTGGATTGGGGTAGACATTCTAAAGCAATTGAGATCTTCAGTAATTTCAGTTGGTAGTTAAATGAAGAGACTACTAATATGGCCTCAGTCTAATCATGTGTAGTGGTTGGACTATTGTATTAGCATTGGTTGATTATATGTGCTTGTTGATAGTGGAGACACTGCACATGAGGTTGCAACCATGTTGATATTGGGAAGGATAATTGTCATGATGGGACCCTAATTAAACTGTTTATACTAATTATGTTGGTAGTTGTCATTGGGGTAGGGTCTGATCAGTTCAAAGTCTTATCCTTTTACTGCTATGCTAGCATATATTTAAACATTTCAATTGAGCGATTCATGTTTAGCCAAAGTTGAGTCAATTCTGCTAGATATCGCAAGATTTCATGAAGTGAGATCTGTGTTTTCCCCGGATGTCGTCATTTTGGCAAGTACGGGATCTGATGACATTCTCATTTTTCCTTATTGTACAGATTTTCTAGTTTCATGGATCTGGTATGTAGGAGACATATTAATTGGATTTCTTGCCATTTATCCAGTAAATTCATCATATACCCGCAATTACAGCAGTATATCGTGGCAGTATTATTGAGATGACAATGCTGCATCTTAACATGTACCACTTGAGGCAATAGAATAGGTTATCTTTGCTATCGGCACGTACCATCTTAATATATACCACCCTCAATTGCTTTTATCTAAATAAGAAACTATGTCATGTTTGGTCAGTTTTGTGGTTGTGTTTGAATCTGAAGGTTTTATTTATTTTTTATCTGAAGGTTAATCACTAAGCTGGGAAGGTTTTGATGCAATTTTTGCAGGTTGTTGTGGAGAAGAAGCTAATGCGTGAACGTCGTTTGACGAGGCATGATGTTGGTCGAGAGAAATTTGTGTCTGAGGTGAAATTCTCTTTGCTGATTGGACCTTCAGTGGTTGTATTTCACTGTCGACGTGGAAGTCATCGTGCTTCATTAATCTATTTGTTGTCTGGTTGTGACTAGGTATGGAAGTGGAAGGATGAGTATGGTGGCACTATATTAAGGCAGCAACGTCGTTTGGGTGCATCGCTTGATTGGTCCCGTGAGGTGACTTTTTCAAGCTCGTGAATTTTATGATGAAGTGTTTTGGACTGGAATAGATTGTGTGCTCGAGTTTTCAGCGGATGAAGACATTACTGTCAATATCTCAGTTTATCTCTGTGGTGATTTATTGACTAGAAACTTATAATTTCCCCTGAAACATCTCTTGTTCTTTTTTTCTAAGTGCTTTACAATGGATGAGAGAAGATCAAGGGCTGTTACTGAAGCATTTGTTCGACTGTACAAAGATGGTCTTATCTATAGGTATTTGAGAAATAACATTCTTTTTCCAGCCTCTTTTCGTGCTCTGTTGTTCTCTGCTTTTTTCCACTTATCAACACGTTGTCTGCACGTATTTGTGTTACAATTTTGTGAAAAAAGTAATAGGTTTCTTATTGGAACTAGTCAACCGAACGAACATTCTATGATTCTGATGGTTGATTGTCATCAATTGGATGTATATCTACAGTGTTGAAACATATTTACTGCGAGACGCTCGGTATGACTTTTTTTTATTTCTCAAATATTGCGGCTTACCTCTTTGATTGTTATAATGATTAACAATTAAAATATTTGGAGAGTGGATTTGCATATAAATTTTTGTATGTTTTAAAACATTTTCTTTTTCATTTCCAAATTTTGGAAAGTAGTAAAATTTGTGTAAATGCTCAAATCCTAGTTGCATGTTTTACATTTACATACTCATGTTTAATTGAAAATTTTGTCAGGGATATCCGCCTAGTGAATTGGGATTGCATCTTAAGGACCGCAATATCTGATATTGAGGCAAGTGATGCCTTATGACTGCATAGTCATTTAGTGCTTTTTTCCATTGCTTAGCTGGATGAATCTGTTTGTAGGTAGATTATGTGGATATCAAGGAAAGAACACTTCTCAAAGTTCCGGGCTATGAAACTCCAGTGGAATTTGGAGTTTTAACATCCTTTGCTTACCCACTGGAGGAAGGCCTGGGAGAGATTGTTGTTGCCACGACAAGGGTGGAGACAATGCTAGGTGACACTGCTATTGCAATTCACCCTGACGATAAAAGGTATACTCATCTGCATGGAAAATATGCAATTCATCCCTTCAATGGAAGAAGACTTCCCATTGTCTGTGATGCAATCCTTGTTGATCCAAGTTTTGGTACTGGTGCTGTTAAGGTACAAATTGACCAATTGCAATTGTAAGCCTTATTTGTCTTTTCCTATTTTAGCTTTTATACCCTGTTCCATCCTTTTCAGATCACTCCAGCACACGATCCAAATGATTTTGAGGTTGGAAAGCGTCATAGTCTTGAATTTATCAACATTTTTACTGATGATGGGAAGATAAATAGCAATGGCGGTTCCGAGTTTGTTGGGATGCCACGTTTTAAGGCCCGTCAAGCTATTACTGAGGCACTGCAGCAAAAGGTACGATTATATGCACTGCACAATAGATGTTTCCAGTTATTTTGTAGGTTCTTGTGGTCTATGTGACTTTCGATGTTGTTGTGAATCTTAGTTTATTTTGACTTCCACGATTTATTCGACTTCTTATCACTTGTTGGATGTGGTTAATTTCTCCATAATAGTTTCAGAAGAGGCAAATTTAATCGAATCTTTGAAGCCCACAAAGAGTCAGGTATCCTTGATATCAACATTTCTGGGTCTGCAACCAAATTTTTCTGAACAAACTGAATGGAATTAACAGTATTATACATTTGTCATTTGCCAAAGTTTGTAGAGGGAGGAATCCATTATGAATCTGCTTCCCTTAATACACATGCATCTGTAGCTTATATAGACTAGCCATTTGTTTTTCTATCATAAGTCCTCCAGAACTCAACTAACATTGAAAGTCACATGAGTCAAAGTCCATCACAGCTCCTCCCCCTACACAAGAATGGGGTATGTACTAGATGATGGGGCAGTTTCATCAAACCCACACAATGTATTAGAACGGACCTGTTTTTTGCATCATTTTATTGAACTCCTGGGCCCATCATCAGACAACATCCTTCCTACATTACCATGCCCTCAAATCCCACTTGGAGATGTCTTGCCCAGCTGATGTAATGAGGTAGATGCCTACCGGGCTTCATCTAGAAAACATGTATCACCTTCTTGATGCTGATTAGTTTTACCTCAGCTGTTCTTATGTAGTTGTGTTCAGAAGTTTGACTGTGGCTTAGGGCTGTACGCTGAAAGAGTGCATCCTCATAATGAAGGGATTGACAATCTCCTAACTTGACAGAAGCTTCAACAACTGACATGTTATTCGACAAGCACTACATCTCTAACCTCTTTTAGTGGATGATATGGTCGACTACATGATGTAGGACAATTAGTCCCAACAAAGAATATCTCTTTAGGCTCACACCCAAAGCTTCCTAAGCGTCACACCTAGGTACATCACATTAAGGGGAGAATTGCATCACACGATCCCAAAGCAAAGAATTACCAAATTCAAATAATCAACTCTATTCAAAAGAAAGAATTACAACCACATATGTAGACTCTCTAAAGTACTATTTTAAGTCCAAATAGGAAACCTGATATATCAAAACTAGGAATCACATATCCACTACCAACTAGGAATAGGAAACATTAAATCCTATTCCAACTAGGAGAAGGAAACTTTTTAAGATCCTAATGGACTCCAATCACGTAAGAAGATTCCTGATTAATCAAAGAGAATAAACAGCACACTTCATTTGGTGCGCCTTTTGTAAGTCTTCTAAGGCTGTTGCCATTCTCCTCCATCACTACAGTCAGCTTTCAATTTGCTTGGAGAATGCCCAGGTTATTTAGGTTGTACTCACATTCTCATTATCCTATTGATGTTGGGGTATATTTAATTCACTTTGTCATATAAGACAACTACTTCTACCAAACTCTGGATCTTTTACTTTTTCTACGCTTTATTGATGTGGATACTTAGCTTATACTCTTTTACATATCCCTTCTTATTCTCTCCAGCATGTCCAGTTGTTGAGCTATTTTATTTGCATGCCTTTAGGGACTATATAGAGGTTCTAAAAACAATGAGATGAGGCTTGGCCTTTGTTCAAGGAGCAATGATGTTGTGGAACCATTAATAAAGCCCCAGTGGTATGTCGATTGTAATGGCATGGCAAAGCAAGCTCTTGATGTGGCGATGGATGCTGAGGATAGAAAGCTTGAAATAATCCCTAAACAGTATGCTGCCGAATGGAAAAGGTGCTGTCATCTTCTCTACAAAATTGGGAACCACGTCTATGAAGTGCTTGCTGTTTATTTTTCCACCCAATATTTTACTCTGATGTGCTTGCTGTTGTGATGGGCTAATCATGAAACAATGTTTCCTCTGATAATCTTTCCCTTTGATTGGCTCCCAGCAATTTGTATAGATGCGGGCTATTTTATTGGGTAAAATCTGGTTCCTAATTTTTGGACAGTGTGGTTATCAAGTGTCTGATGTCAATGTGTTTTAATGCATTTCAATTGCGTCTGTAAGCATTTTTGTGAAGTTATAGTAAGTGTTTATGAACTAAAGAAATGTTTCAACATCCCAGATGGCTTGAGAATATACGCGATTGGTGCATTTCGAGGCAGCTATGGTGGGGTCACCGGATCCCAGCATGGTATGTCACATTGGAAGACGATGAACTGAAGGAACTTGGTGTTTATAATGATCACTGGATAGTTGCTAAAGATGAGAGTGAAGCTCGCGAGGAAGCCAGCAAGAAGTACGCAGGGAGGAAGTTTAATTTGTGCCAAGATCCTGACGTGCTTGACACCTGGTTTTCATCTGGCCTTTTTCCACTATCTGTTCTTGGATGGCCAGATGATACAGAAGATTTGAAGGCATTTTATCCTACTTCTGTCCTTGAGACTGGTCACGATATTCTCTTTTTCTGGGTTGCCCGAATGGTGATGTTGGGAATTAAACTGGGAGGAGATGTACCTTTTAGGAAGGTGAGTAAGATCGTCTTCCAGCACATATGACTAACTATGATCAAATGAAGATATGGTGCTAAATTTATGATAATTGCTCTTTATTTGGCCAATAGCGCAGCTTGCTAGCACTGACTCTGCGGGAGATTTCTTTCCAGGAAAATGCCTGGAATGTGCTCCTCTAAACCCGGTAGAAATGGGATGTGTCTATCGATTGACGTTTAGTTTGATTCTTTGGGAATATGCTTTTGAGTTCTTGGTTTAGACTTGCCTAAAACAGCATTTGTAACACAATAACTTCCCCTAAGGATCTGGAATAACTTGAACAGCGTAAGGATTGCAAGTGATATCAATATATAGTATTAATGCTTGAAAGCAACAAGCTTGTTTCTTTATTTCTATATATACTCAGAAATTTGTCTTCATATTGATATGTTGCATAGATGGATTTTTTCTGTCAAATGTCAATGTGACTCTTGCTTTTGTGACTAAATTGTTGAATGCCCATTTTCTGCATCTAAATAGTTCTAGTTGGTACAGTCAAGAGTCAACGCTCAGTCTGATTGCCATGTGATTAAAATTTTTATTAGCTGCCACAGCTTGGGAAATGAAGAGAGTTTTTGTCTGTGCTCATAGAATTCTTTTCTGCCACAAATGTGGCTTGATCCATGATTTGTCTTTGCAGGTTTATCTGCATCCTATGATTCGTGATGCACACGGACGAAAGATGTCGAAGTCTTTAGGTAATGTCATCGATCCACTCGAAGTAATTAATGGCGTAAGCCTTGAAGGTCTTCATAAGAGATTGGAGGAGGGCAATTTGGACCCCAATGAACTGGCTGTTGCAAAAGCAGGACAGGTCAAAGACTTCCCCAATGGTATTGCTGAATGTGGTGCAGATGCTCTCCGATTTGCTCTTGTCTCTTACACGGCTCAGGTTTATGCTTTTTGCCCTCCTATTTGACCATGATATAGTACTTACTGTCTACGGGACTTAGTGTCATTCTACAACTGTTAAGTTGCAATTTCAGTAAAATTTCCGTTGTATTTCTGTGTTAACAATTTTTTCTTATCTCCTTTTCTAGTCTGATAAAATAAATCTGGATATCCAAAGAGTTGTTGGCTATCGTCAATGGTGCAACAAATTATGGAATGCCGTTCGATTTGCTATGAGCAAACTTGGAGATGATTATGTTCCTCCCATGGAAGTACATCCAGAAACTATGCCATTTAGCTGCAAATGGATAATATCTGTGATGAACAAGGCTATATCGAAAACCGTATCATCACTAGATTCGTATGAATTTTCAGATGCAGCCACTGCAGTGTACTCATGGTGGCAGTATCAGTTTTGCGATGTTTTTATTGAAGCAATCAAGCCTTATTTTGTTGGTGAGGACCCAGCCTTTTCCTCTGAAAGGAATTCTTCACGAGAAGCTTTGTGGCTGTGCTTGGAAACTGGGTTACGGCTGCTTCATCCTTTCATGCCTTTTGTTACTGAAGAATTGTGGCAGCGGCTGCCTTCATCACTGGGCAATCAGAGAAAAGAATCAATAATGATATGCGATTACCCATCCTATGTGGAGGTAAATCTGGGTTGATAATCTAATGAAAGTTCGATTGTGACAGTATGACTTTTATATGCCATTATATATTACAACTGGGACTAACCACATTTGTAATTTTATCATAAATCTGTGAATCTAAGGATTTGGTTTAAAATTCAATGGGTGGACTGTGATTTACTTTTTTGTTGCAGTACTGGACAAATGAAAGGGTGGAGCTTCAGATGGATCTTGTTGAGTCCACGGTAAAATCTCTTCGGTCGCTAAGGTCAGAGGTGCTTGCAAAGCACAAAAATGAAAGGTATGGGTTCACCTTTTCATCATTTTGTTTCGCGCGTATTTGCTATTCCCTGATATTATCAAGAATTTGCTAGTGCTGATGCCATACTTGGCAATCCTAATAGTAAAGGTCCAGTAAGTTTGTTGATTTATTTGTCCAGCTTTGGATTTGGGGTTTTTGTTTTGTTTTCCTGCATCTTCTCTCCCCTGGAGAATTAAGATAACATGCTTCCTTCCTGGGTATCTTATAACTGTTAAAGGTGCTGCTTGAAGTTTGCGGTGCTTTCTTACCATGCACCGCAACATTGGGGAATCCCATCATCAAAGCTACTTTATTCCACAAACGTGTGCTTAGATGAGCATGTGGTGATGGAAATTCTAAAGTAGTCAAAAGGATCTATCAGGTGAATTGGACACATACCTAGCCGTTAACCTGGGGACTTTCCTGATCAGTATTAAGTGTTTAGATAAATTCCCAGTTAGGATCCAAAAGTGAGATTTCCCATAATTGATTATCTAATCTGTTGGGTCGTTTAGCTATCTCAATTCTCTTGTGTATTTTCTTGGGTACCTATGTTATAATAGTCCAGGTCTGTGGGGTAAAAAGATCTCAAAATCAGATCAACTGAGTTGGCACTTAATGATTCGTATGTTTTATTGTTTTCTTTGTTGATTACCTTTTTCCTCAGGTTACCTGCTTATGCATATTGCCAAAATGAGGAAGTTGCAGGCATCATTAAAAGCCATGAATTGGAGATTGTAACTCTTGCTACTTTATCATCATTAGAGGTACGCTGTGTTTGCATTGCAACTTGTGTGTGCTCATTACCTTCTAAATTTGGTTCACCATTTCATCTTAAGCTTAGTTTGTTGTCAAAAAAATAAGTTGGCAGTCTTTCTTTTTTGGGGTCCAAAGGATGACTTGCCACTTATCTTTATAGTTCTTGAATGTTTGTTTAGCTGCCCAATGGGGATAAAAATCTGGTCAATATGATGAAGATCTGTACCTTGATAATACTTTTAGTCCTTCCATACCAAACTTGCCAGGGTTTCACTGCTCAATCTTTTAGGTCAAAATGCTTCCATATTAGTCGTTAATACGTAAAATGCTTCTTGTTGGTTCAAGTGATGACTTCGCTGTTAATTTGCAGGTTTTGCTGAGTGATAGAGATGTTGCTCCAGCAAGATGTGCTTTTGAGAATGTTAATGAAAATCTCAAAGTGTATCTTAAGGTTCAAGGAAATCTCAATGCGGAGGCAGAACGTGAAAAGATCAAGAATAAGATGGAAGAGATTCAGAAGTGAGTCCACCTAAAATAGAGGCGTCCATATCTCTCTCTGTGTGCGCGTTTGAATGTGTGTAGTGTGCGCATGTGCATGCTTGAATCTAAACAGCACTTGCTTGAAAAGTTACTTTTAGCGGCTCAGAAGTATTAGCATACATCACATTGTCTACCAATAGCTTATCGGAACTAATGCGCATGTTCCTTTGTGCCTTAATGGAACCTATTAGTTAGACAAAAAGTGTATTATAGAATCTAGTTGTGTCCTATGAGAGCTGGTATATCCTGCTCCCCTGTTATTTCTGTAAGTATCATTATTAGGAGAAGTCCCATGGTGTTTCTCTTGTCCTTGACCTCGTCTATCCACCTGATGTCATTGATTGTTATGGTGATGCATGTCAATTTTTATTTTTCTTGTGAACTGGAGCAACTATTGGCAGATTCTCATTTAAGAAACATTTTATTACCCTTGGTTCTCTAGAAGTTTATTGAACCTTGAAGACATGGCTTTCATCACATGGCTTGGATCTAATAACTTGGTGTGACTTGTCTACTTATACAGGCAGCAAGAGAAACTTAAGAAGACCATGAATGTATCTGGCTATGAACAGAAGGTCCCACTTCATATCCAGGAAGACAATGCTGCAAAGCTGGCTAAGCTTATCCAGGAATTTGAATTTTTCCAGAAGGAGAACTCAAGATTAGATGCTGAATTGATGGATAACAATTAAACGGCAGGTTTTCTCATTCTTTACTGGCCCCAGACCCGCGCGATGGCAACATGAAGTTTAATGCAACAAAAAGGAGAAAAGGATTTTCTGAGGCTTCTATGACCTTGAAGCCCCAGCTAAGACTAGGAATTATTGTTCCAAATGATTTATTTGGTTGTTACGGGCGAATTTTTTGGGATGATATATACTGTGATTGGGGCTTATAGCTATATAATGATTTCTTGCTTCCATGATAATAATTGATCTCGGGTATTCAATGGGGGAAGTGCATTTGGAGGCTGCTTGATCTTTTCAAATTGGAAAGAGAATGCGCTTGCAATTGGATCCTTTCAAATGTGAATGAGATTGCACGCAAACTCAGCGCTTTACTGGAAGTTTTCCGAGGTGTATCACAACAGCCCTGCAGGCAAAAGTGCACTTGCTTTCAATCTGACTTCAGCGTGGCTACTTGGAATGATCTTCTGAGCCAGTTCTTACCTCATGGGTATCGGACTACCAAAATTCGCCAATAAATATACTCGATCACCTTCATATCAATGTAGCAATGAGCTGTAAATCATCTCATAACTTTGCTTACAACTTTACCATCTGAATAAGTTTGTCGATGCCATGAAATACTCTTGGTCGCTCGTGCACTTGATTATGGTAGCCGGCAGGCGGGGGGGGGAGGTGGGTGGCGCAGGCAATTATTGGTGTAGGAACCCCAAATCAAGTTCCATCGTGAAAAATATCAAGATTAATTGGCGAAAAAGCCGCCACGTAGAAAAGGGATTTGATTGCTTCCCACCTTGCCAACCAGAGTCGTACACCGCCTCACCTGTATACACTCATCCGATGGTGAAATTTAGCAACGGCAAGCTCTATCCTAAGATGATCTAGCTAGATTTCAAGATGGAGGTAAGAAATATTCAGGTTTTATTTTTTTTTGTGGTCGGAAAGAGAACATTCAGTTAATCAGGCATATTTGATAGCAATTCACTCACCAATAGCCAGGGCCCAAGGGACTAGCAGTCAAGCACTCCACCCTATTGCTGGCTTAAGAAACGAGCATCCATATTCATTCCTCGCAAATGATTCATGGTACAAACGTTCATGCCCATTGGCAGAGTGAATCTACTGATTATGAGTATATATGATAACTTTCCAGCTTTGATGTACCTCAATATCGTCGCTGTATTTTGTTCAGCAACTGAAATCCATAAGATGAAAATGATGTTGTAATCAATTATGTAAGAATATTGAACTCCATTATATTTAGTTTTAAAAAAAAACCCTCAAAGAAATGCTTTCCATGAATACTTCTTTTTTCAAAGTTGACTTGTCATCATATAATATAAATAAACTCATCGTTTGTCCTAGGGAGGGTAGGGGCACCTTTTGCAACGAGACTTGCAGAAAATCTCCCTCCATACATTGCAGACTCTACAAATTTACTGCCTGAGATGGCATTGCACAAGCAAACTATGATGTACACAGACAACAGCAAACTATGGAAAGCAGTGAACCAAAATTGGCCTTCCTCTAGCTTTGACTAACCACCCTTGAAATAATAGTGACTTGCAGACAGTACAGTCCAGTGAATACAAGCAACAGTTGGTGATGAGTGATCCACAGTATAACGATTGATATAAATCAGCTCCTGCAGAGAATAAATATATAGTGTAAATGGCATTCATTGAACTCCAAACACAGACGTATTAACTTTTGTTATGGGATGACAAAAAAGAATCATGAAACCGACTATCTTTCGTAAGAAAAGATAACCTTTGGGGAATTGATAATTCAATCGTTCCCATCAACAAACAAACTTCGGAAAAAGATGGATTACACACCAAAAGCAGCTTATGCTAAAATAAAATCCAACATCAAATCACTGTATGGAATGACGGAATTTTTTGCTAACAGAAAAAACACCTCACATTAGGTCAGTCAAAAACTTACTGAAAAGATGGGGCAACAGCACCCACGGGAATTAGGAAAGACAGAGGCAGCAATGCTAAGGAAGATTTTATATGCTTCGCAGAGTGCTATCGTGTATGTATTCATTAAATGTGTTGGTAACACGATATATATGACATCAATTTGGAATTCCAATTTGCATCAAATATAACTTAAAATTAAATTCCTCGAAAGTTGTGTTCATGGCTAGTCCACCACACATGTAAAAGACTAAATTTGACAGGGCTGGAGTGAACTTGGCTGCAGTTAGTTAGAGAAGCAAAAGTACCTTTTATTATGTCCAGTAGAGATTTTCTCATCACCTAGTTAACATTACGGTTAAGCAATCCCTGGAACGATAAATAGAGATCTTTGTTGTCAGTCCCAAATATTTCCTCTGCTTTCCTCAAAGTTTCCTGGAATGATGAGTATAAACCACATCAGCTCATAATAATCCAAAAGCACGCAAGCCAATTTCAACGATTAAAGAGAATGTTTTCTCTAAGAACGTTACCTCTCGAGTTTGCTTTTGAGCATTAAGCTCCTTAATGTTTGCCAAAAAAGCACTGAATTGCTCATATGATAGACGAGTCCTGCATTAACCCAATACCAAACAGAGCATAGCCTCATCAAAAATGTCCCAATACTATAGGTCTCTCACTCAAATCAAAATTGCAATGGAGGTGGTGCAAATGTACCTGGCTTGACGAAAAAATTCTTTTCCATCAATTCGAGGAGTGCGCCCTACTGTAATTTTTACAGGAAAAAAGAAAGGAAGGTGCGCTCAGTTGTCCATCAAAGGAACACGATATTCTATAGCTAGCATAATCTACACCGGTGTTGGCTTATACAAGAGACAAAACACCATCAAAGTGTTGGAAAGAGAATATGGCTCAATAAAAAAAGACAAACACAGTCAACAAGCAGATCAAAAGTTCAAATATATGAAAACAAACAGTTTTAAAATGGAATAGCAATCACTCTTCGTTACAAACCTGGCAAAGAACGTCCACGAGGAGGCGAGTTTGCAGCTGATGACTGCTGACTTGATGGGTACCACATAGAGAGTGCATACTGGGTTTTTGTAGGAGTTGTTGCACCTGAAGTTTTCTGTGGTGATCCAGCAGCAGAATATCCTCTAGGAGAGCCACTTTTAGAAATAATTTTTGGAGTCCCGGTTGGAGTAAGTTTCGGTGTGATATATGGAGTTATTGAAAATCTTTGCGTAGCATGCCAAGAAGCTGTGAAGAAATCAAAGAACTGCTTAAAAATGTTTTTTTCTACTTTAATAAAGTAGAGGTGGATAACATGGCGTGATAGCAATCTTCAGTATGCCAACCGCATTCAATTGACACTTCATTTAGAAAATTCCAGTCGGTCTCAAACAAAGTTAAGACATCTCAAAAAGAAGAAAGAACATGTAAAGCGAGAGCATGCACACCCCAATTATATGCTTCGCATGCTTTGATATCCACCACCTTAAATTTGTGCACCTAGAGTACACCACCCCACCCTCTCATTGAACTCTAAACAGTATGTAAAATAGTAGGGGAACCCACGTTGTTCTCATTGATATTTTCAAATGATTGAGGACCGATTTTGAAAGTGGCGATTAGGTTGCATTTTAGCCCCTTGGTTCTGCCTCCCAGCTCATAGTTTTCGGTTCATTTCCTAATTTTCATCACAATTCAAGCAAATTACATGCCTGCCACCTCCACCTGATGTCTTTGGCTTATACCTTCTAATGCAATTGATTGTTTGCCATCAAAAAGCCGACCGATAAAAATATATATGCAGAAACCAGAAGAAAAATAAACTGTAGCTGAGATTCAGCCTGTGCTTTTAGCTTCAATAGAGAAATATAAACATAAAAGAAGAATTACACTTTGAAGTGTTCAGAGCAGAATTATTACATGCTTTGCCTATGCCTTCGCTATTTCTAGAGTGTAAGCTACAATGAAGAGTTCCAAAAAGTTTAAATTTACATTCAACTTTAGAACTAAAATCACAAAGTAAACAGTATAAGCCACCCCAAACAAGATCCAACATATGCAGCTACAGTGCCATATTAAAATCAATGTTCATGACCAAGTATTTGAAGTACTCAGATTTAACGAACTCGTGTAACAATGCATTCTATTTGCCATAATGTTAGTCAAATTTAACAAATGGCTTATAATGCCTTGAAGTCCTTGATCATTCATTAAGACATATGCCTGCGACAAAGTTAACCACATGATATCTAGCAAAAAGAAACAAATGACTAAACTATAGAAAAACAGAAACAGCTAGAGAATGCTTAAATGAAAGTGCTTCCCTCATTATCTACTAGTACTTTAAAGCCTTGAAATAGTCAGATTGTTCTTTCACGCAATAGTCAATTAAATACCTTCATCCACGTTGTTGCCAATGTTAGCAGAGCCACTGTAGCCATTTGCGTCTACATCTACAAGTCAGGCATTGTGAGTCAATTCCAAAATAGTGGGTAAATGCAGGAAAACAAAAGAACTTGGTCATGATAATCGATGGACAAAACTTTGATTAACATGAACAGCCTTTCATTTATACAATGACAAGCTTCCTCGAAGAATGTTTCTCATACCCTTGGAAGGATAGGAGTTTATATTTGACCGATCACAGGTCCCAATATCAACGGTTTCGGCAGGCTGTAAAAAGTTAAATCTCCATCAATAAAATTGAAGTTATAAGAGAAGAAAATCACAAGCACGAAAGATTTCACACCAGAAAAAAGTGATGAAAACCACGGACAATATAAATGGAAGCTGAATATCGGAATCTTACCGATGCATTGTCTTCATTCAGGGACTGCATCAGTTGTCTTTTAAAAGTTTCTAGCTGTCAATTGGACATGTACATCAATATAAAAAAAATTTGTGATAATAGAAACACACATAACGGGCAGGTTTCGGCACTTTTGATTGTTAGCAGCAGCAATTAAGAAACAGAACGTGCCTGATGGCAAGGGGCAAACTCATCAAGAACAGCGAAGATATTTCAACTTAAGGAATATCCATGACAGACATTGAGTATAGTGTAAATGGCTGCACAGACTGACTTTACTGTGAAAATAATAATCCTACTCGATGACTGCATTTCTAGCTGGAAAAAACATATAACAGGGAAACTGGTGTGTTTGATTCTCCAAAAATTCAACGATTTGGAAAACTCATCCTAAAAAATCTTCGCTTCTATCACTTACAAAAATTAGCGAAAGGGAAAACATTTTTACTATCATCAACAATTTATGCCTAAATATTTTCGTTGACAATGATGATAGCATTTGTCAATTCATTTTCGTAAGTGATGCGCTAAACCATCGATTGTCCGCCAAACAAATGCACCCAAAACAGATTAATCTTTTCCAAGCCTTTAATTGGAAACAAGCTGAAAAGCATTAACTTTGGAGCTCACTCGGAAGTAAAAAGCGATATTACCTTTGCCAGATCACGACTGAGCTTCTTGACAGTCACAGACAAGGAATCCCGTTCTTTGGAGAGCCTCATCTTCAGCAACAGACAAGACAAACAGAAGCGTCAGCTCCAATTGCTTCAACGGGATATCAAAGAGCCGCAATTTTCACAGCAGGTGAAAGCTTTTCATACAATCTCGTGCGCACACAAACCGTATAACTCAGCGGTACCCCTAAATAGATGACTTCATAATTCTCGGACACAATTAAGTTCCCGACAATCCAATTTGTCAATTCCGACGTAAATAAACAAGCTTGAGCACGTAAACTCGACATCAACGAAACGGGGAAAAGAAGAAGAAGGAGAAGAAGCTGGAGCAACAATCGTTCTTTCCATCGGTAGAAAAAGGGGCAAATGAAACTGAAAAACCAAAAAAACAAAGAAACCACAACCTACATTCTCATCGAGGACGATCTTGAGGCGGGAGTCGGCGTCCTGGTAGGAGCGGTCGAGGTGGACGACCTTCTCCTCGAGGTCGAAGATGATGCGGTCCTTGTCGTGGAGCTTCTGCTTGGAGCGGGCGACGTCGGACTCGAGCTTGGAGACGCGGGAGGCGATGGCCATGGAGGTGATCTTGCGGGCCAGATCGAGCTGGTCGTAAGGGTCGGTGGGCATCACCGCCAGTATCTCCTCCGCGAGCTCGAAGTCGGGGCCACCATTGCCTAAGCCGCTCTGCGACATTTGCCCGATTCCGATTCCACGCCCCCCCTCTCCACAACCAACACCAAACCAAGAACGCGATTGCGATTGGCGAAGAGGAGAAGGGAAGCGAAGGGAAGGGCGTCGATGGCGTTGCTCGGTGTTGGAGGTTGCGGAGCGGATGAAGGAGACAGGGACTTACTTCGGAGAAATCGATGAGAGAGAGAGAGAGAGAGGAGGGGAGGGGGTGTTAGGGTTTGGTGAGAAATAGAATGGCGTCATGTAAAGGCGGGTGGGTTTGGATGATGTCCCCCTGTCCTGTCCTTTTCTGCGTTTTGAAAGTTGCGGATTTTTCCCTCCAAAATGGGATGTCTTTTCAGGGAAAAAGACGGGCAGGCCCCGATAATTTTGACATTTTTGTTCTTCGAAAATTTATGAATTTCTTTTTCGTTCGATCGCCGGAAAATACCGGGACTTGACTAGTAAATGGATTTGTTTAGATGTAATGATAAACGGTAAGCGGTTGTTTAAATTAGTAGACCCACTAAACACCCCGACAAAAGAAATTCATCGCATAATTTTAGTAAAACTCTTTTGGCGTGCGAATCTTGATAGTTGTAGCTTTATTCGTATTTTTAATGATTAAAGTGTTCCGCGATGTCGTGGAGAACAAAACTTACATTTCGGTAGCCTAAGACTTGAAGATGAAAGTAGCTTAAGGAAGACCTGGGTTACTTGAAACAAGCTGGGGATTTCCTGATTTTGGTCTAGTGACCAGAAAGCAAAGGAAAGGGCAGGGGTCCCTTGCATCGTTTTAGAATTGGAGTTTAATGGTATCAAAGCTGCTATTTGCGGTGTAAATAGGCTTCTATTGATGCCTCGGTTGCCTCCCTTTAATGAACGCGAGAATTGGACCGAGTTTGATTACCTCGGATTATTAGAAGAACGAAAAGAGTTGGCCTGAGAAAAGGAATGAGATGTGCTGCGGTGAAAGTGAGGATGATCGTATAAACATTTTCTTTCGATTGACAAGGGCAACATGAACAATGAAATACATGCCGTACAATTGAAACGATGCAAAATTGAAGATTCCCGGTTGCAGAGCGACACTTAAATTGCAATCACTATACAATCAATGGAATTGAGACACATTCTATTAATTAGTTCAAGTTGATCAATAGTCCTTCCTATCTTCCAATGCATCAGAATATGATCCTTATCTAGTAGTCTTTGGCCAAAGAAGAGCCTATCCAACAGTCAAAACCCCAAAAGTGAGGTTGTTCCGCTTTCTGCGTTGCCAAGAATCTGAACTAGAAAGTTGCTATACTTTGTGCATGAATATAGGCACTTAATTACATGACAAAAGAAGCACTTCAGGAGCTTTTGATCAAATGAATAAAGAAGTTCAAAGTCAACACCATGCAGCATCTCAATCACACCACAATAACCCCACCTTATTTCCTGTACAAAAGCTGTACTGCCTAGACCATTAAAACAGATCTGAGAACCCAGTGCAAAAGAATCGATCTCCATTTTGTACACCATGGGAATCATCATGTTTATTGTGCACATCACTCACAGGGACTGAAATCAGGCAAAGCTCTATTTTTGTGAACAAAGTCACCTGATCTGCACAGCTTTGACTTAATAACCTTTTTCCCACGAAAAATGTAGGGATCAGATATGTCTCGAGTAAACGGGAAATTATTTCACCGGACGGACACCGACTGTTCTTACACAGAAGCGATACCGACACTCGTCATCATCGTCGTCATCATCATCTTCACTAGAATTATCTTCAACTCTGTCCCAACGAGCATAGTCCAGCGTTGAGTGCCCCTTTGGTTTAGGGATCGCTTGCCATCCTTTAGAATCATCCTTAGTGCATTGGGCATTAGGGACATTGACTTCTGTGGTGGGAATAGTCTCGATGCGATCAGCCTTCCCATCATCTCTTTGTTCATATGATTCCTTCTCAGGCTGTACTTCACTAGAGACAGACTGAGCAAGATTTGTCATGTCAAACTCTTTATCCTGATCTGTTCCTTGAGCTGAGCCAGCTGCATTAAGTCCTACATCTTGACATATTTCTGCTTCATCTCCTTTGATATCAGATTCATTCTCTCCTTCTTCTTCATCTTCTTCTAGCTCTGCCTCAGATTCAGGTATTGGAGCCAATGACTTTCCTTAAAACAGGAGGTAGAAAACATTTTTCAGAGACAAAAGGCAGATGACATTAAACTGACAGCGACTATTAGGATAAAAGAAATGGCTCACATGATATGTATACTCAAAGTTGCAAGCAAACAGGTGGATCTTCACTGATGACAAATAGAGATAACTGTGCAAACCTAGGCTTTCGCATCCTCCACAGAGGGAAAAGAGCGTGGAATTGTGCTTACCTAATGGATTATCACCCTATCTAGACACTGTGTCAATCCCGACAACTCCAAACAAATAAAAACACTAACACTACCGAGAGCAAGAAACAGAAAGTATATGTCTACCAGTTGGGTCCTCAAACGAGATTCAAGATTCCTGTACACCTCCGATGAAGGATCCAACTCAATGAGTCTGTTCACATCAAAGAGCGCCGAGTTATACTCCTTCAGGGTAACCAGGGTCTGCGCCCGTAGCATCAGTGCTCCTGTATGTTTGTGATCAAGCTCAAGCACAGAAGTACACTCTTCAGCTGCCTAAAAATGAAACTAATGTCAAGTATTCTGAAAAGCCAAAAGACAAAAGAGAAAGCCAACAGTATCTATGTAAGTGACAGCAGGAAAGAATCGAGACAATATGAAACAACATTCTAAAATCAAAGCTTTGCAGCCATGCTGCTTGTAGTACATCGACCAGCTCGAAGAACCAAGTAAGTGTATATACACAGAACCAGGTATCGTGGTCTTGTTTCTCCTTCATTAGTTGCAGAAAAAACAAGATCACGTATACTATGGGAGAAAAATATCCTTTATCAGCACTGAGATTTTCAGCACCAGCTCCAGATAGCTATAAAAATCCAAATATCTCCAATCATATTATTAGCAATAGTAACATTGAATAAAAACCAAATATCTTGGATCACGTTGTCAAATGCGAAATTCTGAAAACCCTTGAGCTGGATGAACCAGATATGATTGTAATTTTCAAGAGGTCGTGTTAATTTTTTCAAATGCGCAAGTGACTGGTTGTTTTGTTAGTAACTATGTAAGCACTTGAGTAGACACGTATTCTCAATCTCAAAAGGGTCCAGATTGTCGATATTCGTACTGGACTAGAGCATTTCAGATGGGGAGAGAAGCACAACAAGCTCATTCGAAGAGAGCTGTTTACAATATTTGTTCGAAAGAACCAGAATTGATGATCCATCCTGATATGAAACATTCCCGGGAGTCAAAATACGTAATTGACTACTGCATCAACTGGGTATCCGTCTTCCCGGAATCACTCACGCTCTCGGAGCTCTACATCCTCAGCAGTAAATCACGAGAGAGGTCATAATCCTAAATCCTAATGCTGATCAGGAATCACCATGAGTGCACTGGACTCGTTTGGAATCAATAGTAAATACCAAGACAGTTTGGAATCACCAGCAAGCTTCCATCACTAATAAGCAAGATTGTATTCACTCGCACAATTCATGTAGCACTCAAAACACGAAATACCAGATCCCATTCGTCCCTTAGCAAGGTTCCCGGAAAAAGAAGAGGACCTCAAATATATATATCCACACAAACAACAACGGGAACAACTTTCTGTGCTGGCAGAGATGATTCGATCAGGACGGAGGGAAAACGAAGGAAGGCAGAAGGGAGAGGAGACAAGAGGACGCGGACCTTCTTGAAATCGTGCAGCTTGAGATAGCAAGCGGCTCTGTTGCTGTGCAGAGCGATCCTCTGGGGCTTCGTCTTGGCCATGGCGAGGGCCTCCGTGTAGAAGCCGAGGGCCACCTCGTACCGAACGTCGCGATACATCTGGTGGGCTCGCTCGATCAAGCTCAACGTCCCCGAAGACGCCATATGGCCCTTCCGGACTTACCTCGCCGGATCGCACAGGTCTCGAGAAATCGCGGAATCCGGAGGTGCAAACGAGAGCAGTAGTCGGAGGAAGGGATCGGATCGGATTCGTTGGAGCCGATCAGGAAATCCGCGTGAATGGAGGAGGAATCTGAGGACGTTCGTGGGAGGGAAGGGAGGGAGGGGAGAAGGAGAAGATGCGGGGAGTGTGGCTGTGATTTTTAGGTTATGCCTATGGGACTTGGAATATGAGGATGATGACACAGCGCAATTTGCGAGGTTTGGAGCCAAATCATTGGTGGGGTTGCATAAAAGAATCATTTTTTTCCAACTTATGTTGATGCCAAGTCCCCGACTTCGGACACAAATCGCATACGTTGCCAAAAAGAAACACGGAAGACATCATATTTTCGAGATTATGGACATCATGTTCGAAAAGGTCCGATTCTACTTTCAATCGTCAAGAAAGCGGGAATGTAAAGGTGTCTCGTTTTTTAGGAGAAAGTTGATGATGAAGTTATCACAAACATCGGGCTACTTTTTCTCTTTGGCCAAAGCAAGTTCGCTTCTTTGTCGGACAAAAGACCCTTTTTTTTGTTCTTCCATAAATTGAATTCATGAACATTTGCAGAGAGACAGGAGAGGCAGTGGCATAGGAATGTAACAGACCCACCCTCCCTTTTAGCATTCTCTCATGTCCCACAATGTCTTTTGCCTTGCAAAGGCTACGAGGATATCATTTAGTGCAGTCTCATGTCTGGAAACGATAAGCCAAATGCAACCACAATCATGTGATCCCATTATTATGTTCCCTTTCCAAATGCAAAGAAATCCAATAAAGAACACTCCTTTGTGCAAATGAGTTCTTGGTATCGCATAACAACACCGAGGGTCAAAACACCTAATGAAGGTATTGGCTAATCTCAAGAGTCGAGACTAAGGAATTGAATCTAACTAAGGACACAATGAGAAAATTTAATTTTCCTGAGTCCTAACATGGCTTTCTGTCATCTTTATGAACGTGTTACTGAAAGACAAGCAAGATAGCAGCGGGATGATCATTTGAATATAATTGACTTGTCTTTAGACAAAGAGAAGCACTAGAATGATTCTTCTCACCACATCATTTTCAGAGCATCGTGCTTGACTGATAAAGTCAACAATAATAGCTTTTCTAGATGGACATTCACAATTTCTGCTTTTCCTAATGACAGAACAAATAAGTCTGCGAGCTTCTTCTAGTCTGCAGTGACTGGCCCGCTAATTCGAACTGTTCTCATCAAGTGCGGGCAGAGCATTGAACAAGATCTCAACTGCCTCGTCCAACTCCTCCTCAGTTATAATCAATGGAGGTACAAGCCTCACAACGTTCCCTTTTCCAGCAGTAAGAACTAAAAGGCCTGAATTTCGACATGCGTCGACTAGTGGCGAGGCAGATACATCCAGCTCGATCCCAATGATTAGCCCAAGACCGCGCACTTCTTTCACGTGTGAGTTTCCTCCAAGTTTCTGCACTAACTTTTGCTTGAGATATTCTCCTTTCTTCCTCACACTGGCCAAGAAATCGGGTTTTGAGATTTTATCTAGGACAGCTTGTGCAGCTTTGCATACAAGAGGTGAACCTGCAAATGTGCTCCCGTGATCACCGTATTTCATGGCTGAAGCAACTTTTTCAGTAACCAGAACGGCACCAATGGGAAGCCCACCAGCAAGAGGCTTAGCAAGCGTCATTATGTCAGGACAAACACCATAGGCTTCGTAGGCCCAGAGGTAACCACTGCGACCCAAACCGCATTGAATCTGCGGATAAACAATGCACCTTTCTAGGATAAGGTAAAGGAATAAATAGCTCAAAAGTTATGCAAAGCATGAATTCTGAAAGTCTATCATCTTCAATTGAAGTAGAACGATGAAAAAAGGGGTAAACAGTGTAGAATTTCCCCCTGTGATAATGTTAATTGAGAAATCAGATTTAGTGGAGGAGTACAGATCAACAATCAAAATCACTTGCTGAAGCAAAAGCGAAATGATCATTGTGAATCCAAAGCTATCCCAGAGCAATAACTCGTATATATGTAATTAAAAATGAGTATAGAATTGAAGGGACTACATGCTTGTCCAAAAGTTGTATCAAATGGTTTCTCCAAATTATGAAAAAAAAAAAGGCACACAAAAATTAGCTATCAACAATTGTTCCAGTTAAGCACGCTTCTATAATCTTAATCTTCAGACTTCAGGATTTCATTTCATGCTCTTCCCAATCTTCTTAGCCCGAACGCACGGCCAAAGAGAGAGAGAGAGAGAGCCAATAATTATGTCGTTCTCTCAGTTTTTCTTGCGGTAACTCATGCTGCAACCAGCATAATAAATAAGACATGTCTAACTGAGAATCGTGTTTATCACAGAAAAGCAGAACAAAAGACATGAAACAAATGCCAACAGACATCTTCACAAGCATATTCTTCGGGACATTATAGATTCTGGGCTCAACATTCACTGGAAAAGGCTTTACCTCATCAAAAACCAAAAGAGCACCGGCATCGTCACAAGCACTTCGCAGATATTGTAAGAACTCCCTGGTCGCGCTGTATATGCCCCCTTCACCCTGGATTGGTTCCACAAAAACAGCTGCAGTCTTCCCACGCTTAATTTTATCTTTTGTGGCCTCTATGTTTCCATACTCCACAAAAGTGACTCCCGGCATGACAGGTTCGAAAGGTGTTCGATAGTGCTCTTTGCTTGTCAAGGCTAGAGCACCCATTGTCCTTCCATGGAAACAGTTGGTAAAGGAAATGAACTCTGTGGCTGGCTCTTTTTCATCAGGGTGTGTGTGTCTCTGAAATTTCCTCGCAAATTTTATGGCTGCTTCATTTGCTTCCGTCCCAGAATTTGAGAAAAACACACGGTCAGCAAAAGAACTGGCCACAAGACGCTTAGCAAGCTCTACCTGCAGCAATCGCAAACCTTTCTTAGCTCAAGAGTAAGGATCCCTCAAAGGACCCAGTGTATCATCAGATGATCAAGCGAAGTCTTTTTACGCTACAGACAGCCTAAATTGCCTGCACAATGCATCCGATCCCAAACTTAGCAACCATTTCACCAGTATGAGATTTTGATCAGCAACAAATTTGACTGATGTTTCTCCTTACTAACATTCTCCATCAATCCGTGAAACAAACGAAATTGCTCGCAAATTTTGCAGCACCTCTACCCGAACGCGCGCAGTGGCAAAATCAACCTTTTAAGAATGCAAATTACTATACTTATCACAATCAAGTCGAGCAAAATGATGTGATTCATCATGGAGTGCAATACCATTCTGCATGTACGCAAAGCTACATCATCAGAAGATGTTAACCTGAGGAACAGAGTAATACACGTTGCTGACGTGAGTCAGGGTGTTGGCCTGCTCCACCACGGCATTCACCCAATCGGGGTCCCCGTGCCCGAGCGCATTCACCGCGATCCCGGAGCTCAGGTCCAAGTACTCTCGCCCCTCGACGTCGTACAATTTACACCCCCTGCCGCTGGCGAGCACGACGGGAGGCCTCGCGTACGTGCCCACGAGGACCTTACCTTCCGCCTCCATCACCTCCTTGCTCTTGTCACCGAACCCTACATCCCGAGGCGCTCGAGGCTCCTTCACCTCCAGGTTCAGGCACGCCGAGACTCCGGCGCCGCGGGGGAGCTTGACGAGCGACGACGGTCTTACCCAGATGGGGTTGCCTCGCCGGCGGAGATTGGAGGACTGGAGAGTCGATTGGCTGAGGGAGACGCGGGTGGAGCTCATGGCTTCTTGGCGCTGCAATCGAGCAAAATTGGAAAGCGGGTTAAGCCTCGAATTTGCAGCGGATTGTCGCCGGAAGCTCCCGAGACGGGTTTCAGGGGAGGCAGGGCATGGAGGTCGAGAATGCAAAGACGGGCACGAATTGGTGGAACCCTGTTCGAGGTTGGAATTCGGACAGCGAACGGCGGCTGCGGCTGGCTGGGTGGCGGCTGCAAGAACGCTTTGCCCTTGCATGCGGAAGATCAGGGTAGAAGGGTCACACGTGCCTCTTGTGTAGTACGCCCAAAGTGGAAGACAGTGCTGCGTGGACCCCACGTGTGGAGCCCGAAGCAATCGCGACCGTCGATTCGCGTGGACTCGGTCCTGCACAAGAATCCACCGTACGGTTGAACAGCCGTCGCCCTACCCCCACCCCCCCCCCCAGTATTTTCTTTTGAGAAATTAGGAGAGAAAATTTTAAAATTCCCCTCTCGTCTCTTGTCAACGATTTTCTTGTTATTTTTCGAACCGATCATCAGTCCCTCTCGAATAGAGCATTACAGCCTTAACACAATTGACGATGTACCGTACATGTTAAAACTCGTAGCACGCTCTTTATTTTCATGTTGAATAATTATAGAATTATACGCATTTTCAACTTTTTGGACATGCCAAAAAAAATCGGAGATATGGAACTGAATTTATCATCTTTCAATTTTTACAATGAAGTACTCGAATTGTACGTAACATTAATCTAGTCGACAAATTACGATTTCTATGCTTTACGGAATTGTCATACGCAATTTCTTTTCTTTTTATTTGGTGTAAGCAAAACGGTTTCTAATTATTAACCCCAAACATCCATACAATCAAGTGATGGATGGGAGACCATCTAATTTTAGATGGGAAAACCCATTGAATAATAATAGATACATGAAATTAAGTCGGATATGTCGATATTGTTGGCTTATTACATTTCGCAAAATAAATAGGATTTTGTGAAAATGGTTTTCCTTAGGCGTTAATCTCGCTGGAAAATCACAGGATGCCAGAAGGCTCGCGTGTTGAAATCGCCAGCCGGCACGGGCCAAAACGGCGACGTTTCGTCCCTTCCTCCGCTCCCCATTAAAATAAGGAATTCGACCGTTGCGCAGATTTAAAAAGCCCCACTCGACCGTTTCGCTCAATTCGCTCCTACTCTCTCTCTCTCTCTCTCTCTCTCTCTGTGCCTGTATACTAGTGCAGAATCCATGGGGGATCAAGCATCGAACCAATCGATAATGGAGTCGAAGCCGCTGCACCCGCTCTGCCAGATCGCACAGACCCCGACCCACAAGCTCCTCCTCAAGCAGTGGCTCAAGGAGGAGGAGCTCATACTCTCCCGCATCTCCCTCAAGGAGACCCAGATCGACTCCGTCCGCAGCGACATCACCCACCTCCACATCTCCTTCTTCCTCTTCCACTCCCTCTCCCTCCTCCTCCTCTTCTCCATCCCCCGGGGCGAGGGGGACGCCGCGTGCCGCCGGTCCTGGATGCCCTCGCTGTGCTCGCTCGCCCTCTCGCTCGGCATCGCCTGGGCCGTCAGGTACAAGACCGACGTGGAGGCCCACCTGGAGAAGTTGCTGGCGAGGGAGAAGGAGGACGCCAAGCTGCTGGGGAAGTGCGTGGAGGAGCTGAAGAAGAAGGGCGTCGAGTTCGATCTGTTGAAGGAGGTCGACGCGCTGCGGAGGGCCAAGAGCCTGCGCGTGGAGGCTAAGCCGGTGAGGAAGTGGTCGGCGAGGGACTTCGTGACTCTGTTCTTCTTCGCCGTGTCGTGCCTTGTGCTGGGGTTGATGAGGGTCATACTTTGCGATTAGGAAATTTCTGCAGTGTCTTAGTAAGGTGTCCTTTAGTTTTTTTTTTTGGACGGGTCACACTTTGCCAAATTTCGTTGGAATTGGATGTTGGGCATATGCAGAATATGCTATTCTGCTTTTGTAATATGCATTCATATGAGAAGTTGAATAAGCATTTACCCAGATCCTTTCTTTTTGTTTTTCTTTTTTGGGCGATTTGATATGGATCAGAGGATTCTCAAGCAAAAATTCACAATCTGTACAGCTTTGTTCCACAAATTTTTACATAATGGCAAAAATGATTGACAGGGAGAGTCATCTTTTAAGTTGAGAATAACAAGGAAAAGTGAATTGGAGAATTAGGCTTTATTGGAAAACTATTTAAGGTTATAAGATAGATATAATACCAAATATAATCAATCAAGCATATGCACTACCAAAGGAGATAGATGCATAATTCTGAGAGATATACAGAATGAAGTAAATATCGTTTTATAGGAAATTCATCTGTATTTATTAGTAATTAACTACAATACAAAATGTGAGCGTAATCAAGCAATGAAGCCTGACATGGATGTAGCAGAGCTCCGTCCAAGTAAGGCATATTCATCACCTACCTCTCCCATTATCTCATCACGCATGGGTGTTGTAGCAATTTCCTGTGAAAGATTTGCACCTTCAACAGCGCTTGCAGTGAACGGTGAGCTGTAAATGCTCTCGTCTGTGCTCTTAGTAGCAGTCTCAGCCGAGAAGCTAGTGGTATCATTGAATCTCCAATCAGGCAAGTAGCCTGGCCTCGTGGACACGGTCGGCACTTCAATATCTCCAGAGAGCATTGCCACCACACGGGACATTGGTGGTCTCGGTGCTGGCGATGCTTGAGTGCACAAGAGCGCTATTGCAACCATGCGTTTTGCCTCTTCTTCATTGAACTCTGATAATCTAGAGTCAACCAGCTCAACAACACGGTTGGTTTCGTGCAGGTTCCAAGCCTGAGAAGCGTGAAAAAAAAAGTGACAAAGATGTATTCAGGCAACCTCAGATAGAATTACAAGGAGAATAAAACAACTGCAGTAGTGGGACAATGTTCAAGCGCATACCCATTCAAGGAGATATGTTTTTTCTTCTTCCAAGCTAGGGTCTGAATTTGGCCTTCCGCTGACAACCTCGAGAGCCACTACACCAAATGCAAACACATCTGCCTTCTCTGTAAGGTGGCCACGCATTGCATACTCAGGAGCAAGATATCCACTACAACAGCAATGGGAAAGCAGAATTAGATTCTCAGCAACGGTATGCGTCAACGTACTAATGCATATGGTTCTGTGTGCATGTGAGAGAACATAGAGCTTACAAGGTTCCCGCCACACGGGTGCTTATATGGGTCATCTTATCATCATAAAGTTTAGCCAAACCAAAGTCTGATATTTTAGGTGTGAGATCAGAGTCCAGCAGAATGTTACTGGCCTTCACATCCCTATGCACGATTCTCAGCCTTGACTCCTCATGAAGATAAGCTAGACCCCTTGCAATACCCAGACAGATATCATACCGTGTTGCCCAATCAAGACTCGAGCTTCTTTGTCCTGCACCGTGGAAGCACTATATCATAAGTCCAAACGTCACTACTAACCAAAATATATGGCAATTTGAAAAAGTTTTTAACATTGCATTGTTCTTAACTTTAGTTTGCAAATTATGAACCTGCCCACTTGTTTGTAACTTTTTCATGGTTCGTGCGTTAAATATGTATTTACATGACAAAAGACACTATTGAGGTGAAGATTCTGTTACATACCAAACATTGCCTGATCAAGACTTTTGTTTTCTAGATACTCATAAACAAGAAGCCGCTTATCTGCACCGATGCAGCATCCATAGAGTTTAACAAGGTTGCGGTGTTGCACTGCAGATATAGTGGCAATCTCTGTCACGAATTGATGCTTTCCCCAGTGGGATGATACAGATAGTTGCTTTACAGCAATCACTCTCCCATCGTCGAGTGTTCCCTATTGTCAGTAATATGGTCAGTAATTCAACATAAAAAAACGCTTAAGCCATTTTCAGACCAACAATGCGATCAGCATGATAATGTATCCTGATTTTCCTAGACTATCCAGGAGCTCCACTTAAGTCTGACTATCAAGAAATGTCAAAGAATCCATCTTTTAGAACTACACTGTATTAGCATATGGATGACAAAAGAAGGACGGTCAACCTAATTTATGTTACTCCATCTGGAACAAGCAAACATAACCAAGAAAATTTTCCATTCATTAGTTACTCGGAACCTCATGTTATCAACATTTAGTTTATATTATCCTCGGATATTTGGATGGTGTTCATTGGATTTCTTTCTTTCCTGGACTTCATTTAGGATCTATTACAGTCATCCTCCAAAGCCAAAGGATGATTGCCTAAAGATTGAAAAAGAAATAAGTGAAGAAAATATTGGAAGTTAGGTCAACCAGCACACGAAAACCATAGTCTTTTTCTTTTTGGCCAGACGTGCAGAAATCATAATTGCGGTTCCTTTAGTAATGAGTTTCTCTTCTATTTTTCCATTCTTTCTCCAAAAAACACTTTCAGAAAGATAAACCATCGACGTTGTTTCCATGACTAGCTAAGATCACATCAGCTATGGTTGATGAAGCATTAGTGTAAGATCAACTTTTGCAAGGAGCCAAGCACCTACCTCAATTCTGCCGACATTTTAATTGTGACATCATTGCATCTACATCTACTCTTTTGTGAATTCCAACGAATTACAACAAACCTTAAAAACAGGGCCGAATCCTCCTTCCCCAAGTTTGTTATTGGGATTGAAGTCATCCGTAGCAGCCTTTAGTTCCGCGTAGCTGAAAGTGTAAGGTCTAGCATCCATGCCGAGGAACTCTGTCAGACAGAATAATGCAGATAAGATTCCGCTCTTGGAAGATTTCGCAAAACCCTTGTCACTTAGTTGACTTTTCAGAAATACATTAGCCGCTTAAATTAGTCACCCAGCAAAATCAAAATGCATTCGTGAAATTTAGCTTCAACCAGAAAACATGGAAATTCCACTTCCTACCACCAGTCAGCAATGAGCTAAAAAGCTCTTAAGAACAGTGGCATTTTGATATGGAGATTTCTCTTTCTTTTTACCTCCGCAAAGTTCATCTTTTATGCAAAAACATAATTAGCACACATGATTACAGATAGGAAATTATCGTGACGAAGCTATTTGAAGCATATGATTGTGTGGTTTACCTTGATCTTCAATCATGCGTGCCATTTTCCTTCTCCAATCAACATAGAGCGCCAGGACAACGGCAACCAAGCTGACCACTCCAACTCCAGTAGCAACTCCAACAATCACGCCAATATTAAACGCCCTTAATTGGGGGCTTCCTAGTGCCACTGGGGGGGACGGGGGCCGCGCGGGGCCGGGGGCCCAGCATTGCTGGGGGGGCCTGCAGAATTGCTGGGGCCTGCAGGATTGGTAGCACCAGGTTATATGCTGACGGGTTTTTTTTTTCTTATTTTTTCTCTCCTATGTGGCGATGATGTGGCTAAAAACGACGTCGTTTTGATCCAAATCTGATTTTTAATACAAATTTATTTAAATTAACTTTAAAAATAAGCTAAATTAAAGAAAAGAGAGAGAGAGAAAATGGTTGAGAATCAAGCATCGCCACCCCACCATCGGCAGCAAGGGGCGGCGACGGCGAGGCAACCATATTTTAAATTTAAATTTATCTTATTTTTAAATTTAATTTAAATAAAGTTTGTATTAAAAATTAGATTTGGACCAGGACTTTGTTTTAGCTTTATGTTTAATGTTTAGTCATGTCATTGCCATGTAGGAGAGAGAAAATAATTTTAAAAAGCCTCGTCAGCATTTTTCGTTAGCCAAGTTGTATAGAGTTATCGGAAGGACTCGATAGCACCAGTTTGACAAGTTTATGATTTGATTGCACTTTTTGCAAGTTTTAGAGATTCAATTGTATTTTTGTAATAAGTTTTAGAACTTCCAGTGATTATATCTCTTAATTATATCTATATCTATATCTATATCTATATCTATATATATGAATTAAATTAAATATTCAAATTTAGCTAATCACCGGTGTGAAAAAATTATTACTATGTAAATATACATATCTGAATGAAATTAAATACCCAAATATAGCTAATTGTCGGTATAAAAAAATTACTACTTATTAGAAGGATCTATTAAATTTCAAAAATAGGAAAAAACCACCCCAATGTTGTATTTCAAGATTAATTGACATATCATCGTTCATTTAAATGGTTCTTGATTCTTTGTATTCAAAGTTTAGTTGTGCTAGGAGTTGAGGACCTTAATTCAAGGTCTTGGTGAAATCAACAATGCATAACAACAATGGCAAAAATACAATATACAAAACATTATATGAAATAGCAAAATGATCGAAACATGAATAGTGTATTATTGCTAGATGAGATTATTGCCTAATGAATCCAATATTGCAGGAAAAAGATGCATTAGAACCTAATCGAATTGCAGAAATTATAGAAAAATTTGTGAAAGAGCATATGCATATAACTACATAGTACCTGATCCTATGGCATTTTACGTGATTAAGAAGTCAATGTATGATTAAGTATTTTTCTTAATAATAAAATGATAATCACTACTAGTTATTACGGAAAACCCAATAAAAGAGAGTTTGTAGATGCATAAGTTAATGAATTACATTCAGTATCTTTTTCCTTCTTTTTTGGGGCCATGTCCACCATTTAAAAGGGCATCTCATGAATATCTTTTTGCTTAATAATATCATGTTGAGGATGTGTAAATAAAAGAATTTCAGTTCAATGTTTCGTTGCTTGCTCAGGAAAACACAACTCTTTTGCTCTTCCAATGACTCATCTCTTACAATTTGATATGTGTCACCGAATCAATACCGTCATAAAATTGAAATATCGGTGCAGTTACACCAGTGTGACTATTGTTATGCCATCGCAATGAAGAACATTAGAGTCGTGGTTTCTTCAAGTGTGTTTTTTCCTATTTTTTGAAATTTAATAGATTTTTTAATAAGCTTTATTTAGTAATAACTTTTCGTACCAGTCATTAGCTATATTTAGGTATTTAATCTCATTAAGATGTATTTCTTTCTTTATTTTTTTTAGGGTTAATACCACAAAAAATCTCAAACTATGCCACTTGTGAAACATTTATCCAAAAATTATTTTGTGAAGCCAAAAATTCAAAATTGTATACTTTATGATATATTTACCTCAAACTTCTTTTTTCCGTCCAAAATCACTGTTCATCGCACTGGTCACCTCTTCTCCAAGAAAAAATTACACTGTTCATCATCACGAGTTACTGTTCATCGTCTTCTTGCTCGGCCGGAGCTCGTCCGTCGAACGTGTTCGCCAGGTTCATCGCTGGCCCAGTGTAGCTCGACCCGACCACCACCAGCCCCACCGTCGCCATCGCCAGCAGCCACACCTTCACCAGCAGGCTCCTCGGCCCCTCCACGAAGATCACCAGGACGGCACCCTGGCTTTATGTTTCTTCGTCGAAGCGTAGCAATGGCCGCCTCCCTCGTCTCTCCCTCGCTCTACACTTCCGCTTCCAGGATCTCACCGGACTTCGGACACCCACAGATGCCGAACCCCGTCAATCTCCGTCCCAAGACGCTGCCTCTCCGGCCGCTGAAGAGTCCCGGGCTACGGCCCTTCTGTGCCTACGCCATCCCGAACGCCGACAACCCCAGAATCTACCACCGCCGTGGTCGCGTAGGAGAGGGCGCGGGCCCTCGCTCCACCATCAAGGACAGGACCGAAAACCCACCTCGCAAACAGGGCCGCGAAGCTCCTTCGAAGGATGCTCGTAATTTGGCGGAGAATCGTGCGGGTGGCAAGCCGAGGGAGCAGAGTTTGGGGTCGGCAGGAGGGGGTTTGGAGGGAGCTGATCTGATGGGTTTGTTGCAGGAGGGTAAGGTGGAAGAAGCTGTTGGGTATATGGATCAGGGGGTTTGTGCGGATTATGCTGTTTTCGACGCATTATTGGAATCGTGCGGGAGTTCAAAGTCTCTCGATCTGGGCAAGAGAGTTCATGATGTGTTGAGGAGGTCTCGCTTTCCGTCCTGGTGATCTACGTGGAGGGGCCAAGGAGCCCGCTGGCGAAGGTGTGGCTGTTGGCAATGGCGACGGTGGGGCTGGTGGTGGTCGGGTCGAGCTACACCGGGCCGTAGGGGTGTCAATGGGTCGGGTCAAGTCGGGCTTTCTCTGATACCCAACCTGACCCAGAAACATACAGGGTCGCGCTTGAACCGCCCCGCCCCTACCCAAGACCCTATTTAGCATTTACTTCAAGAGATGGGCCAGGTAGGGTCGGGTCAGTGCCGGTGCCGCAACGCCAAAATCTCACCAGAGGTGGATAAATCGTCCTCCTGCTCAGTCTTTCTCAAGCAAGAGACAGGAGCGCAGTGGCCATGGAGGGTGCAATTCTCCGCAGAACCAAGAAAAAGAAAAATCACATCCAATTCAGACCAGTCAAAGAAATCTAACGCGGGGGCGGGTAGCGACGAAGGAGAGACTTGCGATCTGGAATGCGAGTGCAGGTGGACCGAAACGAGAGCCTAAGCGACGGCGACGGCAGTGGCCGTGAAGCCCCGCGCAGCGATGGATAGAAGAGACAAGGGCTTCGCGCACAGCTCTAAATGGCAGAAGCGAGTCCCATGGCATTCGAACGGGGCCATCGTCGGAGCTCCAATGGGGAGAAGGTGAAGAAGACTGGGAGTCCATTCTTATCCATAGAATTTGGCAGAGAAGAGCGACGGGAGGTGTTAAAATATCTTTGTTGATGTGGGTATTGGGTAAGTGGGTACTGGTGTCAAAAAAGCCCAATCCGGCCCGATCCTAACAATACCCACACTTAAAAACCCTACCCTAAAGAAGACTAAGGCCCAATCCCAAAATATTCGAAATTTTAGGGTAGGGTCGGGCTGGGCCGGGTTGGGTTGGCGCGGGCTTTTTTGACACTCCTACTGGGCCGGCGATGAACCCGGCGAACTCGTTCGACGGACGAGCTCCGCCGAATGAGAAGACGATGAACAATAACTTCGAAGATGATGACCAGTAACTCGCTTTTGGACGGAAAAAATGTTTAGGGTAAATGTGTCACAAAGTCGCATAATTTGAGATTTTTGGTGTCACATGAGCATACTTTGGGATTTTTGATGTCTCAAAAAAAAGTTTTGAGTAAATGTGTCAAGTGATATAGTTTGGGGTTTTTGATAATATTAACCCTGTTTTTTTAATACGTAGAGAACCCAACTTTGAGGGATTTGCTTCCTGTCAGCAAATCCCACCGAGGACTAAGCAAGAATTTTCAAGCAAACGTGGTAAACTGGTTACCTAGTTGCCATGGTTAAATGGAAAGATGACAGTGCCGTCACCTAATCACTGTTTGTCACGATCTTAATCATACTTTAGGAAGGAGATGATTCTATAATCTATCAGGAAGGATGCTGACGATCATCCGCACTCTTGAGAATAACAAACTCATTAAATACACACGAACTTGCAGTGAGAGGAAGAGGGTTTGTTCGTACCTTCAGAAGGGTCAGTCGTAGCTTGAGTCTGGTTCTGAGCACGAGCGACATCTGCAAGTAGTATGCACGCTGCTACATGCAAGGCAAAGGTCACCCTTGAATTTGCCATAGTTCAACCGCAGAGAGAGAGAGTGAGAGAGAGATCCTTAGAGCTGAAGAGCCATCATGTCAAGTCTGACCAACCGCACTCTCAGAAATGTGTATATATGTGTAGATATAGTTTGCCTGAGGACGGTGGCATCTGAGATAAAGATAAAAAATGGTCCCTCCTCTTTGCCTTACTTTTAATAAATTAGGATAAGAATGGCTGGAGCACCACAACTTTCATATGGCAATTTTTTTTTTGCACACTTAAATGTCACATCGAAGTAAAATCGATTATTTAAGTTTCATTTCCGATAATACGTGAATTTTTTACTTAATTTTCCATTCTGACGTGAATTTTTTTTTTCTGAATATATTTTTCTTTGCTTTTCTCTATGCCGGAAACTCTCACCGGCTGCGGGCGACAGCTTCGTTGCCCCACCGATTGTGGGCGAGGTGGACCTTGCCCAGTTTGGTGAGTGCCTTTAAGCCCTCACCCGTGGCCAGCAAGGCTCCGAAGGCCTTTGCCAGCAGCCGGCGAGGCCGCAATTACCTTTCCTACCACCTTTGCGGCTAGCCAAGAGTTGCCATTCATTTTAATTATTTTTTAAAATATTTTCCATCAATAGAAAAAAAACACTTTCAAAAGTGGGGAAAATGATTTCTTCTTTCTTTCACCATTCATTTTAATTATTTTTTTTATTTTTTTAAATTGTAATTATTAATTATTTTTTAATTATATTTTTTTTATTTTTTTTACCTTCTTCTCAGGCCGATCGCCAGCCACGACTGGCCACAGGCGAGCTTGCCAAATTGGCAACACTCTGGAATAATTACACGACCTAATCTTAACCTAATCTTCGTTTCACGAAAATCCCAAAGCGATATCCCTAATCCAAAATCTACCCACTTTGTTATTTATAATTACACGACCATCATTGAGCTGAGGATACAAAACTCAGAAAGCGAAAAAGGAATTGTCCCTCTCTTTTCATGTGATGTTGCCGAGTAATGCCCAAGCATGGTGGCCACCCCCCCTTTGAAAAGTCCATTGGAAAACAAAAGATCATTAACCTCACATAATTCAAAAGGCAAAATAAATAAGTAAATGAATAAATAGAAGATTAAGCAAAGTGGGTGGTGGAGACGTCCCTCTAAAACCCAAGAATGCTTTTGAGGCTGGCGGTGGTGGTGGTGGTGTGGTGGTGGCTGATGAAAACCCAATTGCATGGGACTCTCCCGTAGTCCTGCGTGCCCTCCGAAGCTAGTACTGATCCTCCCCTTGAAGGCTCCATAGCAGGAACAGCGAAAGGAAAGACCGAAAGGCTCCGCCCCGACTGCTGCACTCTCCAGTGGAGAACAAGAACCACCATGCAGTTCTCTTCGCCGGTGGCGGGAGGAGAGAGCTCGATCACTGTCGGGTGATCGGTGACGGCAGTGGGGGCCCGAAGGGTCGTCGGGGGATCGAGCGGGGGTCGGGGAGACGACCGGGCCTTGACTCCTCGCAGCCTCTCTCTCTCTCACTCTCTCTCAGTCTCAACCAGGTATGATGAGTTCGCTTCCGATTACGATATGTTGATTACTTGTTTGATTATAATTTGTGTGTGTATTGTATGAGAGAGAGAGAGAGAGCAAGGGGGGGGGGGGGGGGTGTGGGGTGGTGGTCCGGTGCGATGGTTCAGTCGCGATCGAGTCCGGACCACGGTGGAGAGTGCATGGTGGTTCTTGTCATGTAACTCGCAATTGATTGGAGATGTTCCACCTCGTGTCGCTTTCAATAGGGATAATTTTTAAAAGATCAAGTCGCGCTTGCCAGACCAATAGCTGATCAAAGAAGGGTATTTCCCTAAGAAAAGCCAAATTATCAAATACTATAGTATCTTCATAAACTAAAGATTACGATAATCCGGATTTCAGAAAGGTGCGAATAAGAATAGATTAAAGGGCACTGACGGAGTTTTGCTCGAATTAATTATTATATCGAATCACGTTCGCTATAGATCAAATCCGCTTTCGCGCATGCATGTGCCCATTCTTTATTTGATGCGAATCTCCGTCCACCGATTCCCTCTTGAGTAGTCTAGACAAACAACATACTCTTCACTCCAATGCCGATGACGACTCCTTGTCGTCCCCATCGGATCGGCCATTGCCTTATTATTTTCATCACGGGTTTCAATTTTTTTTTCGCGAACAGCTCATAAATTAACCGGATTTATTCGCAAATACCTCGAGAGCACACGCGTTGTGATTTGTACAATTCTTCCTAGGGCAGGAGAAAAGGCCCAATTGAACCCGGGATCATACTCAATTAAAGGGAAAAGTGCCAAAAAAGTCATAAACCTTTTGCATTAGTGCCAATTTAGTCCTAAACCTTTTGCATTGGTGCCAATTTAGTCCTAAACCTTTTTTTGGTGTCAATTAAGTCCTAAACCTTTTAAATTGGTGCCAATTCAGTCCTAAACTTTTTATTTTTGTGCCAATTTAGTCCTTCCGGTCAATTTTGACCGAAATTTGCCGACGTGGATGCCTGCCGGCCGGCGGCCGGTCTCCGGCGTCGACGTGGACAACTTTAATAATATTTCAATATTTATTTTGAATTTTTATTTTTTTCTTTTTTTTCCATTTTTTTTTTGTCCGCCCTCCTTCCTCTGGCCGGTCGCTGGTCCGGTGACCGGCCAAAGGCCAGAGGCCGGCGAGCTCAAACTCGCCGGCCACTGGCTCGGGCGAGGCTTGACCTCGCCAAATCCGGCGAAGTCAGGCCTCGCCGCGGCCTCCGGCAAGGGCTCGAGCCTCGCCATGGTCGGGCGAGGCCCAACCTCGCCGGATCTAGCGAGGTCGAGCCTCGCCCAGCGACCTCGCCGCGGCCTCCGGCGAGGGCTCGAGCCTTGCCTTGGTCGGGCGAGGCTCGACCTCGCCAGATCCGACGAGGTCGGGCCTCGCCCGCCCGAGGCTCATGGCGAGGCTCGCCTCGCCATGGCGCCGCGGCCTCCGCGGAAGGGCTCGAGCCTCGCCATGGTCCCTGGGCGAGGCCGCCACCCTCGCTAGTGGCCAGCGAGTTCGAGCTCGCCGGCCTTTGGCCTCTGGCCGATCGCCGGACTGGTGACCAGCCAAAGGAAGGAGGGCGGACCAAAAAAATAAAAGTGGAAAAAAAATAAAAATTCAAAAAAATATTAAAATATTATTAAAGTTGTCCACGTCAGCGCCACGTCGGCGCCGGTGACCGTCCGCCGGCCGACAGGCGTTCACATCAGCAAATTCCGATTAAAATTGACCGGAAGGACTAAATTAGCATAAAAACAAAAGGTTTATGATTGAATTAGCACCAATTTAAAAGGTTTAGAACTTAATTGACACCAAAAAAAGGCTTAGAATTAAATTGACACCAATGTAAAAAATTTAGGACTAAATTAACAAAAAAAAAATTTAGGACTAAATTGATACTAATACAAAAAATTTAGGACTTTTTTGACACTTTCCCTCTCAATTAAACGTTGGAAAGGCTAAATGATTGACGTTAACATTAGATAATTTGTAAGCCACGGCAATAATGACGGCCTTCCAAAGGATAAGATCAAGTACAATAATGACGTTAACATTATATCCTCGGCGAAGGACCACTGGCGAGCTGCCTCTATTGTTTTTCTTTTTGCCTTTTAAGGCCATGGACGACAAACGCCCATGGCCATGGACAGCAGCGTCATCGGCCATGGACGAGCCAGTCTAGCAAGCGACGCCGACGCTCGTCCATGGGTGTCGTTCGGCTAGATCTGGAGCAGCGCGCAGATATAGATTTGGAAATCTAGGCGCTCGCGGCCAAGCTTCCGTCGTTGGCGTACGTCATCTAGATCTGAAATCTTGGGCATGAACCAAGGTTGGTTTACTCTCCACAGATCTGGAAATCGCCGACGCTCGTCTATTGACGCCAACAACGGAGCCTTGGCCGTGAGCGAAGGCTGCCTTACTCTTCACGGATGAAGGCTGCTTCATGCAGTGGGAAGCTTTACTGCAACCACTGCCCTTACCACGAAAGGTAAACCGCTTCAAATCCATGAGCCCACAAGAGGTTACAACAAATTGAAGACCAGCAAAACAGTATCATGCTTTTCAACGAGGACGACGACGAGTTCGAGCGCCTTAGATGGATTCGGCGGTGGGTGACTGAGCACACCATTGTGGATGGAGGGGAGCTCTCCGTGAATGGAGGAGGAGAGGAAGAGAAAGAAAAAAAATCTAGACAAAATTTTATTTTTTTTACATTTGTCCACGTCACTGCCACGTGCCAATTTATGATTGGGTTTCGCCAAAAAAAATGAATGTCACTCCAGCTTATGACGTGGCACTTAGCAACCACCGAATACTTTCTCCATTGATCCCGAACCCAACATGGATGGGTTGACTAATTCGTCGTCTATTCAGGTGGCGTCCGAGTTTTTGAGCAAGCTGTGCACCAAATTCATCATGATCAAACAGCATGACTCAGTCATAGTAAATAGGTTTCGATCCACAGTTTGCAGTAACAAGTTTATTGATCATGGGTTATTTTGTTATGCGAGGAGGAGGAAGTCCTCTCTCTGTTTTTCTTTTATTTCCATTGAGTTAATGAAACGCAGATGTGTTTTTCCAGAGCTATGCCATGACCAAACAATGAGCACTGCCTATAATAAAAATTCAGCAGGAACAGGTAATAATCTTTTCTTAGAAGAAGTAAACAGATTATATAGTATGTCTCATGGGTAGTGGCGTTTGTTTTAGGTTCTAATTGTTTCTGAAGTTCGTACGTCTCAGTTTTTAGCGCAACTATGCGTGACGATATTGAGAGTTACAACGAAATGAGAATGGCAATGAAAGAAAGCAAAGCTTAATTGCTCCGTGGTCAGAGACTCAACCGTAACAGTCCAGCTATCAACTTGTTTGCATCATCAACCGAATCTCTAATTGCATCTACCTAGTTAATTTAATTTAATGTAATTGTAGTTTTGTGCCTGTGAGGCTCATACTCTAAACCATAACTAATCAAACTAAGCGACTCACTAATTATGACCTAAACATGTTGAAAGAGCATCTATCCATTTAGACAGATGATTAGTTACACTGATCGAGTTTCTGAGCTTCCTCTCTTGGTGATAGGAATAATCATGCAGGTTTACAGAAATAGTGTAGAATGTCTAGCATGGCCAAACATAAACAAAACCAACCCACGAGTCGGAACTGATGCCCTCAAATATCTTCTGCTTGACCAACTATTGTAATCTACCTACTAGAAACCAGGTTTTGAAGGTCTTAAACATTCCCAGCTATGTCCTGTAAGACTTGGTCTAATTGAAGCTAATTTGCATAAAGAGAGTAAATTAGTAAGTTTTTGGCAGATAAAGAACAATTATCAGTGAGTTTTCCCAGACCCAGACTCCATAGATCATTAGAGAAAGTCGTTAAGCAAAGAGTTATTTGGGTTTTCCCACCATAAAACAGCCCGCAGTTGCATCAATCCTAGAGTAACTCTCTTGCCAATAATATTTGCAAACGGCCCATTCTATTTAAATGTGTTGCTGTGGTACTTACTCGGACCCGGCCTGAATCTGCAATTCAAGCTCTTTGGTTTCTCTCTTCTAGTACAGTTAAGTTACTTTTCGACGAAAAAGTGAAACCCCATGAGAAGTTTAATTCACTTCAAGAGGCCAACTGCTGCACTGGTAGGCTTGTAGCTCAGACAGGAGAGAACGATACTCGCTTGATAAAAACCCATATTACAAATTATTCATTTATTTCCTTTCTTAAGGTGGTTTTGGCACACTAGATATAAATTTAAAACAGGAATAGTGACTGATTACTACTAACATGAGCAGGCTAAAGGTTAAGAGCCTTATTGTACATGTGTTCTATGCTTGGAAGGTTTTCCAGAAAAGAGACATTCCTACGGGAAAAATATAGCTCATAAATTTTACAATTCTCAACCGGCAGGCGTCAGACAGATAGCACTTTACACTTTCACTGCGATAAAAGGCACCTGCTCTATTCACGAACTCTCGCAGATTTTGTGTAGCAGCAGCTAATGTATCATCACTTTTACAGAAAGCAAACCTGATATATCTGTTACGATAGAAATTATCGTCACCAACCACTACAAAAAAAAATAAGATTTTGGCGACGAATTTTGAGACGAAAAATTTGGCAAAATTCGTCTCTAAACGAATTTGCGACGGAAAAAAATCCGTCGCTAATTCGGCGTCGCAAAATTTAACGACGGAAAATAACAATTTTCGTCGCTAATTTGGGATGAAAAACGAACTATATTCGTCGCAAAATTCGTCGCTAATTGTCCATCGCAAAATTCGTCGCAAATTAGCCACGAACTGTATTCGTCACTAATGTGCCACGAAATTTTTTTTTGGTCTCTAAATTGAGACGAAATGTTTTTCTTTTTGTCTAAAAATTGTGACGAAATGTATTCGTAACAAAATTCGTCGCTAATTTTCAATGAATTTTTTTTTGGTCATTAATTTGCGATCAACTGATCCGTGGTGAAATTCGTCACTAATTTGCCATTCCAAATTTTGACTTTTGCCACGGACGTTGGTCCGGAACGGATTTAATGGTGATTTTTTATTAATTCTTTAGCGACAAAATGTGCGACGAATATTGTTTACGGAAGATTTAGATTTTAAATCTAATGAAAAGCAAAATTAATTTCTAGAATTTATATTTAACATTGATTAAATAATGGAGTAATTGCAGCTCCAACGGGCTCGGCGCGGCGGTCGGCACAACGGTTGGCCAATGAGCGAGGCCTCGGCATGGTCGTCGGTACGGCCCTCGGCCACGGGCTAGGTGCTCGGCCACGGTAAGGCAAGTGGCCGGGCGAGCGGGGCGCGGCGACGGGCGACAGCCTGGGTGGCTAGGCGACAAGCGGGCAAGCGGCACGGTCGGGAAGCGGCCAGGTGAGCGGCGAGTGGCCAAGGCAGTGGCTAGGACGGTGGTAGGCTCGGCCAGGCGAGCGGTTGGGTTGGCCGGGCGAGCGCGACGACGGCGAGCTGGGCGAACGCGACGACGGGGACGGAGAGCTGGGCTAGCGACGACGGCGACGAGCGGCTGCTGGGCGGTGACGGCGACGGCGTCAGGCGGTGAGAAGGCGAGCGACGGCGACGACCTCTGGCGGGCGACGGGCTGGTGGTCTGGCGACGACAGGCTGGCCAGGACGGAGGGCACGGCTAGAACAGGGGGGTCAGCGTTGATGGCAACGGCGTGCGGTGACTGGACGGCGGTTGGGGGCTGCACGACGGCGTTACAGGCGGCCGGACAACGCCGAGCGAGCGGCTAGACGCGACGCGAGCGAAGGGAAGAGGAAGACAGCCGGCCAGGGGGGGAAAAGCACGGCGGTGGACGGCGACAGCGATGGCGACGGGTGGTCGGACGAGAGCCGGCGCAAGGCTGACGGCGCGCGGCGACGAGCGGCGGCTGCTGGTCTGGGCGGAAGGTCGCACTCGCGGTTGGCTCGGGGCGAGGCGCGGTCGAGGGGCGACGGCGGTGGCGCGGCGGCCGGGTGGAGCCTGACGGCCGGACGGCGACCAGACGAGCGGCGGCGGCGCGCGGCGGTAGGGTCCCGTTGGTGAGTCGTAGGCGGAGCAGCGGACGTGCGCGCGAGGAGGAAGAAGAGAAGAAGAAGAAGAAGAGGAAGAAGACAAGAAAAAGAAAAAGGAAGAGAGAGAAGGGGGGGAAGGACGGTTGGGCGGGAAGTTTTCTTTTTTTTTGGTCAAATGGGCGGGAATTTTTCTTTTGGTCAAATCAGTCGCAAATTTGCGACGGATTTATTTTTCCGTCGCAAATTATCCGTCGCAAATTTGCGACGGATTTATTTTCCGTCACTAATTTGCGACGGAATTTGCTACGGAAGTGATCTTCGCGGCACATTTTCAAATCCGTCGCTAATTCCATCGCTAATTTGCAATGTAATTAGCGACGGAAATGTTTATACCGATCAATTTTTCGAATCCGTCGCTAATTCCGTCGGAACCTTGAGTAGATATGCTTCTACACTTTTACATACAATGACACATTACTCATATTTGATGAATTAATAAATGTCATGATCTAATTCGTCTAAGGGCGGCAAGTCTGGTGATGTTTTTTTTTTTTTTCATTAGAGCAGCGAAGGAATGTCAAACAACTACGGGAGGTTGCGAAATGGGCCGATGTGACTAGCTTTACGAACACTGTGGAGAAACATGACTGATGTGGATGTCGTTGTTACAAACAGACTCGATTGACGCTTTCTCAAATAACAATAGGGCTCTGATACCAAGTCAAGAATGTGATAAAAAAAATTAAAAGCAATATATATATCATTGTCAAATGAAGAGTACACGAACCTATTTATCGGTTTTATAGGATGACTATCTAAAAGGGAAAATATTAATTACAATCAATTAAAGGAAATATAGGGAATCTTCTAAATATTTCTCTAATAGAATGCATGCTCTCTATTCACTCATCATTCGGATATAACCCTTTAGAAATAATTCATCTAATTGGTTAGATCAAATTGGTTAGGTCTAAATAAGAATATCTCTTTTATATGATCTCCTATAGATATCCTCATATAGATACATTGATTTTACATTTCATACATCCACTCGATTCCGATCTATTTGAAAATTGCTATAATTTATTTACCCATATATTTACGCATACATAAGAGCTACGTGCGGAGGAAACCGCCATATTCAACTAAATAGATATCTGTGTTATCTATATTTAAGTCTTGAAAAAAAATAAGATAAGATTTGCACCTATCGAATCTAAAAAAGCTTATTTGAGACGAGAACATTTTAAGAGATTATCTAATATCTTGAGTTTATAATAGATATTCTTATCTAATTTGAATTTGTAATATCTAATCTGTCTTAGAATTGGATGTGTAGCAAATCGTCCAATCTCTTTTGAATTTGAACTTGTGACAATCATCCAATTTAGTTTGAATTTCAATTAATAATTGTTAGTTTGCATTAGATTGATTTCATTAGGCAATATTTAGTTTGTTTTGTGATGGAGTATATTCCTTATGTAGTCCTCGTCTTTATCACCAGAGATTGAGACATGGTAATCATCGTGATTAGATTTAGAAGAACTTAGGTTTAGTTTTAGAACACTACAAAAAAACAAGGTTTTAGCGACGAATTTTGCGACGAAAAATTTGGCAAAATTGGTCACTAAACGAATTTGCAACGAAAAATTTGGCAAAATTCGTCGCTAAACCAATTTGCGACGAATCCGTCGCAAATTCCATCGCTAATTAGCGATGGAAAATAAATCCGTCTCAAATTAGCGATGGAATTTGCGACTGATTTATTTTCCGTCGCTAATTCCGTCGCTCATTTGCGATGGATAATAAATCCGTCGCAAATTTGAAACGGAATTTTCGACGGATTTATTTTCCGTCGCAAATTCCGTCGCTATTTTTGCGACGGATTTATTTTCCGTCGCTAATTTGCGACGAATTTTTATTTCGTGGCAAATTCCATCGCAAATTAGCGACGAAAACTTTCCGTCGCTAATTTGTGACGGATTTATTTTCCGTCGCAAATTTCATCGTAAATTAGCGATGAAAAATTTTCCGTCGCTAAATTCCGTGGCAAAATCCTTATTTTTTTGTAGTGAACCTCATCCAGCGTGTTTGAGTGGAAGAATCCACTACCTGGTACAGCAACCACCCTTGCCTCTTCTATTAGCTTTTTAACACAATCAGCCTGAAATTGCAATTGCACTCTTACCATTTGACAATGACATAAATCAGATTTCAGACAGCTTTTTAGCAATAAATATAGTGACAAAAAGCAGTGTACATCGAAGGCACTGCTCAAGAATCTCCGCAAATATAAAGAATGAATCCCGAGCCTTAAACCGAATGCGCAAACCAATTTCACCCAGAATTTTAGCTAGGAAATCTCTTCGTACTTCATAATCCTAAACATCAATGGGAATAAGAGTTAGTTATTGCTTAGTGCAAATCCTCATACACACATTAAACGGATTTCAGCCTCAGAGTATACTACTTGTCTCAGTGATTCAAAATATTGTGGTTGACTTTCAAGAGCGGTCAAGGCAGCCTCCTGGAAAGGTACTGGCATGTATGTTCTTTATGGCCGATGCGATGGCAGCAGGGGCAATTGCCCATCCAATCCTCCAGCCTGTCCATCAAAATACCATTTTCAAACTTCGAGACAGCTAAAGAGTTTGAGAAAGTACGTCCACTTTCTATCAGAGGAAGTCATTTGAGGAGAAGATATCTGGAAAAAGAAAAGGATATTAACAAAATGATTTAAAAGATTTTAGGAGTTCTTGGTGGAAGGTTTGTCCCACAATTTCTGGAAAAAGAAAAGGATATTAACAAAATGATTTAAAAGATTTTAGGAGTTCTTGGTGGAAGGTTTGTCCCACAATTGATGTTTGCATCACAACAAGGGCAATGATACTGCATCTCAGAACTGGGAGATCACCTGGACACTGGATGTTTTCGAGAAGTAATTATTGTCCTCTCCTGCATTCCTTGAAGAGAGGGGAGAGATATATGTTTTGTCTTTTCATATGTGAAAGTGTTCATACCCCTGAGAACATTTGGTATTTTATACTCATTCAGCCCTCGGATGTCGAACTCCTCCGTGTAAAAGCACTTCTGGGGACCACGATTCGACTGAAAAGGAATCTCAAGACAATAAAAAATGGAACAAACTAAAATCAACTAAGGGGGAGGGGCAGCAACAGCTCGACGGATGCATCTTATGAAGCAACGCTGATTGCATCTTATCTCAATGCAATGAATTAAGCTCACTAGGCCATTGCACTATGGTGAAGTTATTTTATTCTGAGAAATATCTTATAAGTTCATGCATGCATACAAGAGATTTGAAAAGAATCGATTGTCACTGCTCCCATGTTTCTTCAGTTGCTCACGAGTCACACCAATGGAAATGCGGGGAACAGACTTAGACAATCGCTTTAAAGGAAGATCATCCTATGTTATCGTCACGTTACATTACTATCATTTCCTACAATGGTATGTGAAAAAAATATCTGAAACTTAACATTGACCACTTAGACTAGATGAAGGGTGATGGTGAAGCATGAGTATATATATCTGCTCCCCTAAATAAATTCTGTAAGTTATTGCTTTAGAGTAAAAGCATCAACCTCTTGGTTTTGCCCGCTCGATAGAGGAGTCCTCAGGGTCCGACCCGGACTGGGGTCCCTGATGCACTTAGGGGACCGGCGGACCCGTTATGCGATTGGACGAACCGGCGGGCTTGAAGTTAACGATGTTGGATTGAGCTCAAATTTGATTGGCTGAAGCGAAACGACGTGCTGATCAATACCCATAGCCTTTGGCTATGACTAACGATGGATTTTCGCGATTCGGGGTCGTTTAGATAGTTTTTTTTAATTATTTTAGTAATTTTCGAATTAAGGGCATTTTTGTATTTTTTGCGTTTTTTTTTGTCATTAGGGTTAACACCCTTTATAAACTCGTTTTTAGGGTTTTGAGAGGCAGTAGTTTTGGATGTTTTGAAAACTTATCGATTGTTAATCGATTGAGAGAACAGTTTGTTCCTCGTTATCGTTTCGATTCTTCTGTTTAGCCTAATTTCTATCGCGCTTCGGCATCAATTGGTATCGAGCACGGGTTGCTTGAATCAATGGTCGAACAGAATCGCGGTCGTGGACGCGGGCTCGTGGTGGCCGGGCGTGGAGGCATTCTTGAAGCGGACGACCAACCGCGTCTAAGAGATCTGCGAGACGTAGAAATTGAAGAACAGAGAAGACGAATCCAGGATTTGGAGCGACAACTTGCGGAGGCGAGGTTGGGCGTTCTATCCGAAGAAGAAGCAGAATCTGAAGATCCATCCGATGATGAAGAGGAGGACGTAAACCCTTTCGGGGTTCGAACCGGGGCGGAATCGAGAGTACGACACGGAAATCGCCGCTCTTTGCAAATTTTCGGGATGAAGATCGAGATTCCCGAGTTTAATGGTAAGGCTCATCCTGATGAGTTTATTGATTGGTTACATACAGTAGAGATGATCTTTGATATTAAGGATCTGACCGAAGAGCAGAAAGTTAAATTAGTGGCTATTAGGCTACGAAAACATGCCTCGATATGGTGGGAGCATGTGAAAAGGCAGCGTTCTAGAGAGGGGAAATCAAAAGTAAACCGCTGGGATAAGATGAAGAAATTATTGCAAAAGAAATTTTTACCTACTCATTATAGGCAGGAGGCATTTATTGAGTATCACAATATTAAGTAGCGAGATTTAACGGTCGAGCAGTATACCGAGGAGTTTGATCGTTTGCGGATGCGTTGTGATGTGGCTGAGAAAGACGAGCAAACAATTGCTCGATATTTGGCAGGCTTACGGTATGAAATTTCTGATGTTGTCCAATTCCAGCAATATTGGACCTATGAGGATGTGTGCAGGTTGGCCTTGAAGGTGGAAGGTCAGTGTAAAAGGAAGAACGTGAATTCCAAATTTCAGAATCGTTGGTCAGGCAAAGAATCCCGAGAAAAAGTGGGAACATCTGCATGACAAATTCGACACCGATCGCGAGTTAAGAATACGAGTTCTAAACACGCATCCAAGGAGGGGCGAGTAGTCTTTGGAACTAGCAAGGGAGGAACTGCAGCCAAGCGGTGTTTCAAGTGTCAGGGATTCGGGCATTTTGTTGCTGATTGTCCAAACCGACAGATTGTGACGCTTGTTGATAATCCAGTCTTTGATGAAGGTGAAGAATATTAAATGTTGCTGTAGCGGATGATGAATCGTGGCTTAGACATAATATTTTTCATACTAAGTGCACTAGTAGAGGAAAAGTATGCAGCATGATAATAGATGGTGGGAGTTGCGAGAATGTGGTATCCACGACTATGGTGGAAAAGTTGGGGTTAAAAACAGAAGATCATCCTCAACCATACAAGCTGTCGTGGCTTAGAAAGGGGAACGAGGTGAAGGTGAGCAAAAGGTGTCTTGTGCAATTTTCGATTGGGAAAAATTACATCGATGAGGTGTGGTGTGATGTAGTCCCAATGGATGCTTGCCATATTTTGTTGGGGAGGCCGTGGCAGTTTGACAGAAAGACACAGCATGATAGTTTCAGAAATACTTATACCTTCAAGAAGGATGGCCGAACCATTACCCTAGGTCCTTCAGATTTGAGAAAAGAAGGGAAACGTAATCTGCTTTCCAAATCAAAATTTCAAGAAGAGGCAGTGAATGCGCCTGAGCTTTTTGCCATTGTGGTGATGGAACGGAATTCTGACAGTCTCGAAATTCCTACCCAAGTTCCGCCCTTGCTTGAGGAGTTTGCGATGTCGTGGAAGAGTTGCCACCGGGGTTGCGGGTGAGCACAATGTTTCGAAACTTTTAATGTAGCGATTTGTCACCTTACTACACTGAAGATGAAGAAGACCCGAAGAGATTGATGACAATGAAGACGAAGCGGATTCGAGGACGAATCTTTCTCTAGCAGGGGAGGATGATGCACTTAGGGGACCGGCGGACCCGTTATGCGATTGGAAGAACCGGCGGGCTTGAAGTCAACGATGTTGGATTGAGCTCAAATTTGGTCGGCTGAAGCGAAACGGCGTGCTGATCAATACCCATAGCCTTTGGCTATGACTAACGATGGATTTTCGCGATTCGGGGTCGTTTAAATAGTTTTTTTTTAATTATTTTAGTAATTTTCGAATTAAGGGTATTTTTGTATTTTTTGCGTTTTTTTTTGTCATTAGGGTTAACACCCTTTATAAACTCGTTTTTAGGGTTTTGAGAGGCAGTAGTGTTTGGATGTTTTGAAAACTTATCGATTGTTAATCGATTGAGAGAACAGTTTGTTCCTCGTTATCGTTTCAATTCTTCTGTTTAGCCTAATTTCTATCGCGCTTCGGCATCAGTCCCTAGGTTGGCAATACTCCTAAGTAAAACGGGTTACACCTTTTTGACTGAAGCTCGTCTTAGTCCCGTCCAGTACCCTTAGCCACTGACCCTTTTGACCTAGAGGCTGCTATTATGAGTGTTGACTGCCGTTGATGTATAAACGAATATTATAAAAAGGCTTTCTATAGTAATATAAAGTGTACATAGTTTTAGCAGCGATTGATTGTTGTCGTGCTATCCATTGTTTCGTATTATTATTGTCAGGGTTTGTTTATTTCTTCCGCTTGTGCTTGTTCTCTGTTGGGCGTTGGGTCGGCGACGTTTCCTGGGACGTCGCACTATAATCGACCGGAGGTGGGATGCTCGCGCTTCGTGGGGTACGGGGCGTGACAGCATTTGTGTAAATTAAGTCCATTTGGCAAATTTTAGCTAGAAATAACTAACCTAGATGCTAGCCGTCCTACGTGGCACGACTAATACTGAGGTAGACAAATTTTATAATTTTTAAATATTTTTTCTGATTATTTTTATTAGATTTCTTTTCTTTTTTCTCTTTATTTTCTTGTTTTTCATTGTGGCCAGCTAGGGTCGTTGTGGCAACCCTTGCCGGCCACAATGAAAAAAAAAAGAAAAATATTAAAAAATCAGAAAAAATTTAAAAAAATTGTGAAGTTTGTCCACGTCAGCGTCGGTCATGCCACATAGGACGCCTAGCGTCTACGTCAATAATTTCCTACCAAAATTGGCCGGATGGAAACAATTGGTACAATTTTAAGATTAAGATGGTCCAATCGAAACGTTTAGGATTGAATTGGTACAAATGCAATGGGTTTAGAATTTTTTACGTATTTTCTCCCAACTTTTTACATAATAGCAAAATCATTCATAGGGAGAATCATCTTTTATAGGAAATTCATATGTATGTTCTAGTAAATAACTACAATACAAAATCTAAGCGTAATCAACTGATGAAGCCTGACATGGATGTAGCGGAGATCCGTCCAGGTAAACCATGTTCATCTGCCTTCTCCGATTGTCTCATCAAGCATGGGTGTTGTAGCAATTTCCGGTGACAGATTTGCAGCTCCAACAGTGCTTGCGGTGAACGGGGAGTTGAAAGGGCTCTTGTCTGTGCTCTTATCAGCAGTCTCAGTCAAGGAGCTAGTGGTATCACTATATCTCCAATCAGCCAAGTAGCCTGGCCTCGTGGAGACGGTCGGCACTTCCATATCTCCAGAGAGCATTGCCACCACACGGGACATTGGTGGTCTCAGCGATGGCGATGTTTGAGTGCACAAGAGTGCTATTGCAACCATGCGTTTTGCCTCTTCTTCATTGAACTCTGATAATCTAGAATCAACCAGCTCAACAATACGGTTGGTTTCATGCAGGTTCCAAGCCTGAGAAGCAGGAAATAAGTGACAAAGATGTATTCAGGCAACCTCATAGAAAGAATTAAAAGGGAAGATATGATGTTTCCTTCTTAAGTGGCCATAAAACAACTGAACAAGTGGCACAATATTCAAGCGCGTACCCATTCAAGGAGATATATTTTTTCTTCTTCCAAGCTAGGGTCTGAATTTGACCTTCCGCTGACAACCTCTAGAGCCACTACACCAAACGCAAACACATCTGCCTTCTCCGTAAGGTGGCCACGCATTGCATACTCGGGAGCAAGATATCCACTACAACAGCAATGGGAAAGCAGAATTAGATTCTCAGCAACTGTATGCGTCAACGTACTTAATGCATATGGTTCTGCGTGCATGTGACAGAAGAACATGGAGCTTACATGGTTCCCGCCACACGGGTGCTTATATGGGTCTTCTTATCATCATAAAGTTTAGCCAAACCAAAGTCTGATATTTTAGGTGTGAGATCAGAGTCAAGCAGAATGTTGCTGGCCTTCACATCCCTGTGCACGATTCTCAGCCTCGACTCCTCATGAAGATAAGCTAGACCCCTTGCAGTACCCAGACAGATATCATACCGTGTTGCCCAATCAAGACTCAAGCTTCTTTGTCCTGCACAGTGGAAGCACTATATCATAAGTCCAAGCCTCACTTTTTACATGACAAAATACATAAATGAGGTGAAAATTCTGTCACCTACCAAATATTGCCTGATCAAGACTCTTGTTTTCTAGATACTCATAAACAAGAAGCCGATTCTCTGCATCGATGCAGCATCCATACAGTTTAACAAGGTTGCGGTGTTGCACTGCAGATATAGTGGCAATCTCTGTCACGAATTGATTCTTTCCTTGGTGGGATGATACAGATAGTTGCTTTACAGCAATCACTCTCCCATCATCGAGTGTTCCCTGTTGTCACTGATATGGTTAGTACTTCAATAGAAAGAAACGCGGAAGTCATTTTGAGATCAATAATGCGATCGGCATGATAATGTAGACTCCGGTTCCTAGACTATCCAGGAGCTCCACTTAAGTCTGACTATCAAGAAATGCCAAAAAAATCCATCTTCTAGAACTACACTGTATTAGCATATAGATGATAAATGAAGGACGGTCAACCTAATTTATGTTACTCCATCTGGACCTGGCAAAGATAACCAAGAAAATGTCCATTCATTAGTTACTTGAAATCTTACGTTATCAACATTTAGTTATATTATCCATGGATATTTGGATGGTGTTCATTGGATTTCTTTCTTTCCCGGAAGTAATTTAGGATCTATTACAGTCATCCTCCAAAGCCAAAGGATGATTGCCTAAAGATTGAAAAAGAAATAAGCGAAGAAGGGTTTTTCTTTTCAAGGCAGAGAAAAAATCGGAAGTCAGGTCAACCAGCAAACGAAAACCATTGTCTCTTTCTTTTTTGGCTCAAGGTACGGAAACCATAATCGTGGTTCCTTTAGTAATGAGTTTCTCTTCTCTTTTTCCGTTCTTTCTCCTAGAAACACTTTCAGAAAGATCAACCATCGACTTAGTTCTTGTGACAAGCTAAGATCAGGTCAGCTATAGTTGAAGAAGCAATAGTGATAAGATCAGCTTTTGCAAGGAGTCGAGCACCTCAATTCTGCCAACATTTAATTGTGACATCACGGCATCTTTATCTACTCTTGTGTTATCCAACGAATTACAACAAACCTTAAAAACAGGGCCGAATCCTCCCTCCCCAAGTTTGTTATTGGGATTGAAGTCATCCGTAGCAGCCTTTAGTTCCGCGTAGCTGAAAGTGTAAGGTCTAGCATCCAAGCCAAGGAACTCTGTAAGACACAACAATGCAGAAAGGATTCCCGCTCTTAGAATATTTCGCAAATCCTTCATGATATAGTTTTTGACTTTTCAGAAATATATTAGCCACTTAAATTAGTCAGCCAGCAAAATCAAAATGCATTCTTGAAATTTAGCTGCAACTAGAAAACCTTGAAATTACACTTCCTACCACCAGTGGACAATGAGCTCAAAATCTCTTCAGAACAGTGGTATTTCGATATGGAGATTTTTCATTCCGTTTACCTCCGCAGAACATGGTGATCATTTTTTATGCAAAAATATAATTAGCACGCATGATTACAGATAGGAAATTATCATGAGGAAGCTATTGGAAGCATCTGATTGTGTGGTTTACCTTGATCTTCAATCATGCGTGCCATTTTCCTTCTCCGAACAACATAGAACACCAGGAGAACAGCCACCATGCCGACCACTCCAACTCCAGTGGCAACTCCAACTATCAGGCCGGTACGATCCTTTTTACGGGTTGGGGGATTGTTACTGACAGAGGGTATGAAGTCTGCACAAAGTCTGCCAATTAAGTAATTTTTTAAATAGTGGTGCTGGGAATAAGAGCAAGTTTTTATCACAGTACCTGGGACAGCACTAATGGCTGAAATCAAAGGTCCATATGTGGCTTGATTTGGTACACAGCAAGTCCCTTTTCCAGCCCAAAAGAAGTGTATCTCGAGATAGTTTGCTGTTACCTGAGCCTGATACATTTTTGGGACAGCTGAAAAAGAGGCACCACCTGCCTCTTCCCGTATGTTGAAATCCTTTGCAACAAGGTTTCCCTGAAAGAAGCATAAACGGCCTAGGTAATTGATCGTGAACTTTCTTAGTAAAACAAGAAGCCTGGTAAAACAAGGCCCTACCTGTATGTATATATTAAAAAGACGCCTCCCAAGACGTTTCCATTCAGTATTCTCGATTTGTATTTCAGCGAACTGGAGGGTGACACTGTAGTTTCCATTCTCCAGACCTAATCCATAGTATCGTAGAGATGAAGCAGAGAGCCGTGCAGTCTGGAACAGCTCTGTGTCTAAATTGCCGGAGAACTGGGAAAGCGTGGAAGCTTTATAGGCGGGGTTGCTGCTTCCCGTGAAATAACCAACGTTGCTCACTGCCCACCTCTCTGTGTCGGTCACATAGTAGGTAGCAGGACCAAGAGTGTTATTATCTTGCTCATACACGATATTACTGGACGAAGAAATCTGAGGGCCACCGCATTTTACTGAAAAATTGTAGTCTGCATGGCAAACATAAAAGAGCAGATCATGATGAGTTTATGAAAGGTATTTCCGTTACATAATGGACAAGAATTATCTGCCACAGCACATGCACTTTGTAAATTCTATACTGTTAAAGTCAGCCCGATTTAGCTTAGAATATATGAATGGCACATGCTTATCTTCAAAACTTACCTCCAACAGTCTGTCGCATGGCATCTTAGTATGCAGTTGTAAATGTAATAATAAATTAGTTCTCTCACACTCTAGTGAAGAGACCCACAAAGTCCTGATGAAAATAAAGTAATGTCCTTTCTAGGGAAATCAATATCACAGATAAAGGGGGAACTTAGAGAGGCAAGTATTGAACATTAGGACGGCCTGCCACAAATCTGCCTTCTATACCCTGGACCAGAGACTGAATTACATAGGCCCTTCGTAAATGGTGAGATTAAAATTCTAAATGGCATGTTTTTAATGGATTAAACAACCTTGCATGTTCAGCGTCATATGGGGGTTTTTGCAAAACCGGCAGGCTATTGGATCAAATGACAAAGCAATTGTTGAGAAAAAGATGGCTTTTCCCAGATGAAATGAAAATCGGATTCATTATTTAGCCACATGGATCGATGGATCCACATCTCAATTGAAAAGAATCAATAGAAAACGAAAGAATTGGAATCTATCATTATACTTCTCGAGACAGACAAAAAAGAAACAAAAGATGAAACATAAGTCATAGATCAACTAAGCCCGCTAGGGGGCTTGCAAGAACCGAATCTGGGACTTTAAAACTACATCGCTGTCCCCTTTTCTAAGAAAAACTTGAACCTTTATTTTTCCTCTCTTCCACTGGACTACCCCTAATCTAACTTACAGGATGTAAATAGCTTGACCATTCTGTCTTCTACTACATTAAAGTTACGATTCACTTCACGTATCAGGATGCAAGCAAGCAGAATATGAAAGGTAACTGTAAACACGATCTCCTGTCCTCCTCTTGTTGCGGCATTCAACTAAAGGAAAGCGTATTAAGGGGCAAAGGTTACATGGACTTACAGATTCCTTTCCCCGTATTGCAAGGAAAATTCCGTTGAAGACAGTTTAATCTTGAAGGAAGAAGGCTAAGATAAAAGGAGAAAATTTTACTCAGTTAACCAGTACGGCAGTATGAACTTATGTGTAAATCAAAAGCAGATACTTCTATAGCAATTACGGCAGTATGAACTTATGTGTAAATCAAAAGCAGATACTTCTATAGCAAGGAAAATTCCTTTTTTATTTATGACTTTCACTGAAACATTCAAAATTCCTTCATGGATGATGCAATCGCTAATTAAATGCAAAAAGTTCTTTAATCATTGAAGCGGTGATAGCATCTCCAAGTCATAGCTCTAACTGAATGCCTTTTTTAGTGAATACAAATACTGGGTTTTGCAGAATTGCTGATTATCCACGGCATCAATTACGAGGATTAAAAGATGGTGAAACAGTAGTATCATTATTTATTCAAATTACTGACATCCACAATGGCATATGAATCAAGACAATCATATAAAAGTTTTACCTATGACAGTTCTTTTGTAGGGAAAATTTTATTTTGGTACCCAAAGTGGGCCTTTTTCTCAATTTGGTACCCAAAGTGGACATAGATGAAATTTTCCCTTCTTTTGTAGGCAGTGTTTAAGGGATTTATATTCGTTCCAAGCAGTAGATTTAGCAACCAAATGTGAAAGTGAGTTTTAACGTAAATTCAGCGTGCATCTATGATATCAATTACTGGAATTAATATGACAAAAGACAAATATGATATAGAAACATCCAGAATGCCCAGCGGGGTGGTGGGATCGGTGATTATCCTTGTAAAGTGAGGTAGGCATTCAAGCCAAATCTGAGGACACATCAGCTAACCATTTTCGATTGAATTGATTGTCTATGATCACTCAAGCATTATAAGCAAAAATCGCCAGGGCAATTACCTACTGTTAGAGTTGTCCAATGTAAAGTTGTTGCCAACCAGATTACTGCAAAATGCATCATGAAAAAAGATGTGATCGTAAGTCTCCCCACAAGATTGGAACGCCTACAGCTCATTCTGTAGCTAGAAAATGACTTCAAGTACTGTATAGCATCCCTCAAGAGCAATAAATGATTGATAAAGTGCAAAAGAAGAGTCCCCACTTAAGATATCTAACTAAAAGTATGAATATCATTTTTCGAATGAGAGAAATACATACAGTTGTAAATCATTGCTGACCCACGAAGGAAAGCTTCCCATCAAGTTATTGTATGACACATCTCTGCAAAAATGGCACAGGGGAGATGTCATTTAGTTAACCAACAGGGTGGTGTCTGTCAGTATTGAATAGCATGCTGTGATATGTCAAACAACAAAAGGTTGACTCCATGTTCCCAGGCACAAAATAGATGTCTTTGAAATAAACTATATTTAGTACCGAGTTCGCTATAAAGGGGAAAAGGAGAAAAATCTATTCAAGTAGCTATATCCTCGTTTTGACCTTCAACCTATGACAGAACATGGAATATTTTGACTATACATCCTCGTTGCATTCAAACTCCACAAGTGCCCCTAAAAACTTGTACATAATTTCATGTTCTTCTCAATTGATCAGTGGCAGTTGTGAGCATCATTATAGTTATCATGGATCTTTCAGGTGTTCTTACATGTTAAGAAGGGATGCACTTTTCTGTCCAGGAAGTGTGCCATTCAAACTATTATTTCCGAGAAACCTGAGAAATGAAGCAAAGAGATTTACGAAGCATTAACAAAGAGAACATATCGGAAGGAACACACATGATTATCCAGAAGAGGTACATTACAGGTAAGTGAGTGAGCTCAAATTGAAAAGAGAGTCTGGAATCTGTCCTGTTAACTTGTTGAAGCTTAAGTCCCTGGTCCAATTTAGATGCAACAAAGTTACTATATGAATAAATTGAGTAAATAACATATACATGTTTGAATAAAAAATAATGCCTTCGGGAAGATCGAGCTGGTCACATGTGAAAAACATCACAATACCCATGGAATATAACATCTTGTCAAATGAAGTCTAGAGAAGAATCGTCGAGGCAAATGCTCCTTTGAAGTAGTGTACAATAAATTAGAGAACAAGATGGTCTTTAACCAAAATACGACCAACCAGATAATATCAAGTAAGTACAATTCATTTAGTAACTACTATTATAAACCATTAATGAAGGGTCATATATTCATCCCCTTCAAATTTTGCTTCTGAGTCACTGAAACACTTCGGAATAGTTTCAATCAATTACTAACCAAGAACAACGACTTACAGCTGAGATAAGCTGTGGTATCCCGAAAAATCTGATGGGAGCGAATCCGAGATATTGTTATTCCTCAGTACCCTGAAAACAATTGGATAAGCCCATTTCGCATAAGGGCCAAAAGAGAAAAAGAAAGGAAAAGAAAGTCTGCTACATGCTCCAGAATCACAATGTCTTACAAAATAGACAGATTCTTCATATTCCTGATGAATTCCAGTGAAGAGCTCACATTAGATACATCACTTATTCTCCTGCATTATGTACTCAACTCGTTGTCAGTTTGTTCAAGGCTGTGTTAGTTTTTACAAGCATTAAGACAGAAAGTACATGGCTCCACTCACAAGTCTGTCAGTGCGGATAAATTGGAAAATGTTGAAGGAATCGAACCTTCGAAAGAATTTCCTTGAAGTAACCTATAAACAAATAAATTAAGAAAAAATTGGACAAATTGATCACTTCAATGATAACATAATACAGAATGAATGCTACATAATTTGTCGAATTTCAATTTCCAGAGCCGACAAATTGTTGTGAAAGGTAGACGGTCATAGTCATAGGCATTGTTAGATGAAAACAAACATATATGTCGCCTTACAGCTGGGTAAGCTGCGACCAATCTCCTATGAATTCTGGTATACTACCAATGAGGTTGTTATCCGATGCCCACCTGCAACAGGAAAAAGTATTTCTTCTGAGAAATTATGTCATAAATTTTTTCCTGCTAATAGTTTTTTTTCAGAGGATCAAAGGAGGAACGAAGCTCTTACACTGTGTGAAGATTTTTAAGCTTGGAAAATGTTGACGGAATCTCACCACTGACTCCGGAACTATCAATGTAACTGCATGATTAAGTAATTTTTGTCAGCCCAAAGGCATTTTATTAATTTAACGCAACTCAAACAACTCAATAGTTTGTCCTTTTGAATAGTTGAAGCAGAGCGACCAAAAAAAAAATAAGAATAGTTGAAAGCAGAAGTAATGCCAAGAGGGTGTCACGGAACATTTACGCAACATCCAGAATGTACACAGCCAAACATTGCGGGAGTCTCTAGTAGTTGAAATGTCAACAAGAGGATGACAGTGAATGTGAAATATGAGAGGGTTAGGCTATGTGATGATGGGCAGAATGATAGTAACAACAAAATGCTACCGCAAGTCATAAAGGTTAAAAGAAACTAATCAATTTGAAAGGATGCATGAAAACAGTTACTTAGTCCGTTTGCCACCTATTTCAACAAAACTGGCCTCTGCCAAACTCCAATACCTGCAAATATTTTAAAAGGAAAATCCATGTCTAGGAATGATAAGCAGGTAGGACTTACAGTTGCTGCAATTTGGAAAGATTTCCAAGCTCAGATGGCAGAGAGCCACTGAAGTTATTGGTGCTAAAGGACCTACAACATTAAACTAGTTGTCAGATCCACTCTTTCTTTTATATCTTTTTGCAAGCCAATTTTCGTTGAAAATTAGTCTGAATATCCAGTGGACCTAATTCAGTTGAATCCTTCTGCTTGACATTATAAATCCTGTTCTGGAACTTTTACTTACAATGACAATAGCTCTGTAAGTAACCCAAGTTGCGGTGGAAGCTCTCCTGACAATGCGTTGATGCCCACACTCCTGAAGTAAATCAGCAGAGTAAGCATCCGGAAAGAAAGAAAAATGCTAAAAAAGGAGCAGAGAACTCGTATTAATTTTGAGACTAGAATTGAGTTGTGCTCACAGATACTGCATGCCAGTTAGGTTGCCGATGGATGGAGATAAGGAACCAGTCAAGAGATTTTGGCCCAAGTTCCTGGATAAAGTACATGATACTATCAGAACAACGGAAAACACCGTAAGATCTCGAAACCTTGGTGTATAAAATCAATATGGGGCTTCAGCAAATGAGAGCATGTGAGTGTTTCGTAGACAGGCTCGAACTGAGTGTTGCTTAATTTTAAGGCATGACACGTGGCACACCATGAAAACTCCAGGGAAATGAGAAGCTACTGGAAAAGTGGAATGGGACCAATACATACAGATTGGAGAGGTAAGTCAAGTTCCATAACTCATCAGGGATAGGACCATCGACGCTCAGTGCATAAACCTTGCTGCCACCAAAAGAAAAACCACCCGGACATGAGATGAGACACACACATGGTGAGCGTGATACTGTCGATACGTACAGCTGGGTAATGTGGCAAGTGGCGGAATTGTTGAAGGAGCAGTCGCATTTGATGAAAGGGTTGTAACTCGTATCGTCGATGACAACAGAGTCGTCAATCGCGGCTCCGCGGCATGGCTCTCCACTTATGTTCCACGTCTGAGAAGTGAGTCCCCATGTTGACCATATCGAGTTCAGAATCGCCACTGCATTCACATAACCATCATCGACTCACGCTTGTTTAGCTTCATGCTCAAATTAAATGCATCAGTGCACTGTTCTTACCTTAAGTAAATGGAGAGTGATTTAGACAATTGAGTGCAATTAATAATACAGGTATTCACATGCTGTCCATCCAGTTGAACTGTGTAAACGAGGACAGCCGCTCATGTGGAGTAGTGTCTTTACATTTTCCAGACATATGGTTTTTAGGGAATAAGTTTTGCTTTTTTGATAGTCAATATTTTATGAAGAAAGATTATACAACTAGAATCAAATAAAAGTGAGTTCCCTATGGACTGAAACAACATAAGGAGGTGAAAGAGGAACCACTGACGTCCTTGCAGTCCCATAACATAAGTTGGCGAAAGGCTAGGAAAAAAGATCATTAGGATGTTTTAAAGAGGAATTTCTGTCTGGACATGGAAGAAGTTTTTTTTTTTTTTTTGGGGTGGGGGATGGGGGAGACACCCGTGGTGCAAAGCAAAATGTGTTTTTACTTGAAAATTCTGACCGGTGGGATTTGCGGGCAAAAAGCAAATCGTCAAAGTGGAGTTATCCAATTATTAAGGGCAAGTATAACCCAACATTTTTTTTGTCTGGAAAAGCTCAAATTTATACATATATGACATACGTACTTTCTATTACGGCTTCATCTAGGGTATATTTATCACATCGGTACAAGTTCGGAGTTTTTTTAATAAAAAAATATTGGGGTATTTATGTGGTATAGTTTGTGATATTTTGTGACATTAACCTATATTAATGAATGTGTCTGTATATATATTTATTAAATACCCAAATATGGTTAATCATCGGTATGAAAAAACTATTACTTGATAAAATTTATTAATGTTATTAAAAGGATCTATTAAATTAAAAAAGAAAAAAAAACACCTCAATGTTGTATTTCAAGATTAATTGACATCATCGTGCATGTAAATGGTTCCTGGTTCTTAATTCAAGCAATTGGCGAAATCAACAATGCATAACAGCAATGGCAAAACTACAATATACATAACATTATATGAAATAGCGAAATGATCAAAACATGAAAAGTGTAATATTGTGGGAAAATTACCAAAAAAGTCATAATCTTATTGCACTCATGCCAATTCAAAACTAAACATTTTGATGATTTGCTAATATAGTCCGTCTAGCCAATTTTGGTAAGAAATTGATGATGTGGATGCCGGTCATTCTATGTGGCGCGGCCGGCGTTGATGTAAACAACTTTTTAATTTTTTCGTTCTTTTTTTTATTTAAGGCCAGCGGCCACTGGGTGAGGGTTCATGGTCCTCATCGACCGCGTGCAAGGGCAGCGAGCCTTCGCTAGACACTGGGCAAGGGTCGCGACTCTTGTTGCGGTTGGCGAGGACTCACAGCCCTTGCCCAGTGGTCAGTGAGCGCTCGCAGGCCCTTGCCCATTGGTCGGCGGGGGTCGCCGATCCTTGGTCGGTGGTCGGTGGCCCCCTGTCGGCCCTTAACAATTAAAGAAAAAGAAAAGGAAAGATATAAAAAATTAAAATTTTCAAAATTTTCAAAAAATTTTCACATCGGCATCAGCCATGTCATGTAGGACAGTCGATGTGCATGTAATTAATTTCCGATCAAAATTTGCCAAATGGACTACATTAGTAAATCGTCAAAATGTTTATGATTAAATTAATCAAATTAAAAAATTAAGACTGAATTGGCTTAAGTGTAATAGTTTTAGGATTTTTTTGGTAATTTTCCCGTAATATTGCTAGATGTAATTATTACCAACCGAAACGAATCTTGTAGAAGAAGATGCACACGGACCTAATCGAATTGCATAAAATAAAGAAAATTTGTGAATGAGCATACGCATAAACTACATAATACGTGACCCCATACCATTCCATATGATTAAGAAGTCAATGGATGATTAAGTATTTTTCTCGAAAATAAAATGATAATTAATACTAGTTATTACGTAAAACAGAATAAAAGAGAGTTTGTAGATGCACAAGTTAATGAATATCACTTGGTATCTTTTCCCTTCTTTTTTTAGGGCCATGTCCCACCATTTAAAAATGATATCTCATGAATATCTTATTGCTTAATAGTATCATGTTGTGGATTTGTAAATAAACAAAAAAATTCAGTTCAATGTCTCGTAGCTTGCTCAAGCAACCGCAACTCTTTTGCTCTTTCGATGGTCCATCTTTTGCAATTTGAAATGCGTCGCCTAATCAGTATCATAATAAAATTGAAATAACATTGTAGTTACACAAGCGTGACTATTGTTATGCCAGCACAATGAAGAACATGAGAATCGGGGTTTCTTGAGCTTTTTTTTTTTCCTATTTTTGAAATTTAATAGATCCTTCTAATAATTTTAAAAAGTTTTATGTATCAATAATTATTCTTACCGTTCATTAGCTATATTTAAGTATTTAATCTCATTTTTTCAAGTAAACGTGGTAAACGTGGTAAACTGGTTACCCAGTCGACCGTCCTTCACGGAAGGATAACAGTGCCCTCACCTAATCATTGTTTGTCACGATCTTAAGCATACTTTAAGGATGCGTTTATTTCGGAAAAAACCCAATGATAAGGAAAGTGATTTTTGAGAAAGTATTTTTCAGGAATACGGTTAGTTTTTCTACGTTTGGTGATATACAATCGAAAACGTTTTCTGGTGTTTGCATATCATTTGGAAAATGATTTCAATATCGTGATTTTATCTCAGACAAAAAAAAAATTCAAGTATTTTAATATTTTTTTAAAAAAATTCGATTTTTTAATTATTTCTTTTCTTTTTTAAAAAACTAGAATATTTAATTATTTTTATTTTTTCTCTTTTCTTTTTCTTTTGTTTCCTTTTCTTTTTCCTCTTACCTCTGCTGTGACCAAGCGGCGACGGCCACAGGTGAGCCCGATGCTCGCCCGGCGACAGCCTCAGGCAAGCTCAAGCTCACCGGGATCGGCCGAGCAGCCGAGCTCGAGCTCACCGGCCTCGAGCGAGCCCTCGCTTGCCGGGATCTGACGAGCCTTGAGCTCGCGCAAGGCTAGCAAGGCCTCGTAAGGATCTGGCGAGCCTTGAGCTCGCACAAGGCCAGCAAGGCCTCACCGCAAAGTCGAGGCTCGTCAGAACGAGGTCGGCGAGCTTTAACTCGCTAGATCCCGGCCAGTCTTGACCTTGTGCTGGCGAGGCTAGCTAGTAGAGGCTCGCCGGCGCGAGGTCGGGGCTCGTATAGGGTTGGTGAGTTGTCGGCCCTACCCGTGGCCTGTCACCGGCCATCGCCAAGGCCGGCGACCAGCGGAGGGAGAAAGAAGGAAAAAGGAAGAGAAAAGAAAAAAAAAAGAAGAAGAAAAGACAAGACAAGACAAGAAAAAATAAAATATTAACAAAATCAAGATAAGTAATTTCGAAAAATGTTTTCATCTTCTTAGATTAGGGAATTCACTTTCCTAATTTTATACATGAAAATTTTCCTTGATCCAAAAGTGTTTTTGGTTGACTAATAATTTTCCGCGAATTAAAAGGGTGAAAGTCCATAAAACGGATTCCGAAAATATATTTCCCTCAAACAAACACACCCTAAGAAGAAGATGATTTTCATGATCAGGAAGGATGCTGACGATCATCAGCACTCTTAAGAACAAGAAACTCATTAAACACACACGAACACGCAGAGAGAGGAAGAGGGTTTGTTCGTTCGTACCTTCAGAAGGGTCAGTCGTAGCTTGAGTCTGGTTCTGAGCACAAGCGACATCTGCAAGTAGTAGTATGCACGCTGCTACGTGCAAGGCAAAGATCACCCTCGAATTTGCCATAGTTCAACCAGAGAGAGAGAGAGAGAGATCCTTGTAGCTGGAGAGCCACCATGTCAAGTCTGACCAACCACTCTCGAAGATATGCGTACATATATATGTGTAGATATAGTTGATGAGAAAGCCAATGACAGTGGCGTCTGAGATAAAGATCAGAAATGACCACCCCCCCCCCCCCCCCCCACCTTCTTTGCTATACTTTCAATTAATTCTCGAGCTGTGTACAATTTTTGAAATCAGCCTTTGAAAATTCTCGTTGATGACCGTGGATGAGAAATTGGCTAAACGCTATCTGGTTAAATGTCTCATGCTTACACTTTTGAGACACTTCATTGAGTGAAATTTTTGTTACCACCAAAGAAACGAATAGTAGTTCTTTTTTGCCGGTCAAAATTTCTTCATTGAATAGCTGCATATCTTTCTAATCAAGAGCACCCAAATTAGAACTTCTTCTCGACGCACGAAAGGTTGTGGAATTACACAGTACATCCTCATTAAATATTTCAGGACCACCATTTGGAAACGCTGATAAAGTCAATTTAGTTGCTGATTGTACATTCGAATTTGGAAGCTAATATCATGTGTGGTGTTCAAATTCTCCTCCTTTAAGATGATAGCAAACTGTTTCGTTTTGTCAAAACGCATTGTACGACATTCAATGCATAATAATCAGACTTGTTGACCTTGCATGGTTTGATAGTGGCATTTGCTGATATTTGGCTGGGGGGGTGGGTGGGGTGGTGTTTGGTGGTGGTGTGGCGGGGAAGGCAAAGGGAAAGATAAGGGGTCTTTCCAATTCCATTTTCTAAGGTCAACATGGACGTCTCGAATTGACGGATTCATCCACCCAAGTGGTGGCATATCAACATCTACTTCATTTGCTATTAGATGTGAAAGGAGAGAAGATATTGTTGAATCTAGAATGGGAAATTTTAGGGAGAAAATAAGGGCCGATGCGTATGAAAATGTCAAGGTATAACCACGAACACGAGAAAAGACTTAACAACTGAAACTGTCATAGGGAGATTTGTAAATGTCATGACATAATCAAAGTAGATAAGAATCCCTTGAATATTCTCTCATTGATACAGTATTGCTTCTTTCGCCTTGATTTTTTTTTTTATTGTCTTGACCATTAATCGTATAGCAGATATATATTTTTCACAATTTGTTAGTTTCCATCCAAAATGAGATGAAAACTTCTTTTTATTCATATGCACGAACAATATTTTAATTGAGGTTGACTCCGCTCGATGTGAAAAAAACAAAAGAAGACTTATTAGATTCATGATTGGAATAGCGGATGAAGGAGAAAATATCAACCTGTACGGACCACTACCTGCACTTCAACATGAACTTTCTTGAATTTTCCGATATATATGACCCGGTATGAACCCAGTGGGCAAGTGGAATCATAGAAAGCAGCGACCTTCACGTCAACGTGTTCACTCTTGGAAACAGATGGCTCTCTCTCTCTCTCTCTCTCTCTCTCTCTCTCTCTCCATATTCAATCTCGAATCCAGAGAATCCTTTCTCTTTTCTTTTGTGGTAACCGGTGATTCGAACGTCGTTTTCTCTTTCAGCTCCGTTTGTTTTGCAAAAAATGATCAATTTGAAAAATATCCTCTTAAAATGATCGCTTGTATTGCTCACAAAAGTGAATGAACGAAAAATATTTTCATCATCCACGAAAATGTTCGGACATAAATTGTTGTTGATAATAAAAATATTATTCATTAATTAATTATTTCAAGCAATTAATTTTTGGGAAATTTTTTTTTAAAATTATTCATTTTCCGTGAAAAAAATAGAGTTTTAAATTGACCGAGTGGAGAAAAAATGACCCTGACATAATAAGAAACATCTCAGTTTTTCACCTGTTTTGTTTCTCATATTGTGTTTCCAAGATTATGTAATGGGGTCAAGAAGCCAGACAATTTCATACCCAACTGAATGTGGATGGATTGATTGATTCCCCGTTATTTAGGTGACATCAGAGTTTTTGAACAAGCTGCGAACCAAATTCATTCATGATCAAGCAGTATGCCTCAGTCATAGTAGGTTTCGATCCACAGTTTGCAGTAACGAGTTCATTGATGGTGGGTTATTTTGTTATGCGTTTTGTGCCTGCGAGGCTCATCCTCTAAACCATAACTAAATCAAATTAAGCGATTGGCTAATTATGACCTCAACATGTTGAAAGAGCATCTATCCATTTAGACAGATTGATCAAGACAGATGATTAGTTACACTGCCCGAGATTCTGAGCTTCCTCTCTCAGTGACAGGAATAGTCATGCAGGTTTAAAGAAATAGTGTAGAATGTCTAGCATGGCCAAACACAGATAAAGCCAACCCACGACTCAGAGCTGATGCCCTCAAGTATCTTCTGCTTGACCAGCTGTTGTAATCTACCTACTAGAAACCAGGTTTAGGAGGTCTTAAACATTCCCTGCTATTACCTGTAAGACTAGTCTAATTGAAGCTAGTTTGCAATAAAGAGAGTAAATTAGTAAGTTTTTTGGCAGATAAAGAACAATTATCAGTGTTTTCCGATACCCAGACTACGTACATCATTAGAGAAAGTCCTTAAGCAAAGTTAATTGGGTTTTCCCACCATAATACACCCCGCAGTTGCATCAGTCCTAGAGTAACTCTGTTGCCAATAATATCCGTAAACGGGCCATTCCATTTAATTGTGTTGCTGCTGTCTGCACTTGTACCCGGCCTGAATCTGCAATTCAAGCTATTTGGTTTCTCTCTTCTAGTACAGTTGAGTTACTTTCCAACGAAAAAGTGAGAGAAGTTTAATTTAGTTCAAGAGTTCAACTGCTGCACTTTTTAATTCAGTTTAAGATGCCAACTGGTGCACCTGTAGGCTTGTAGCTCAGACATGAAAGAACGATACTGGCTAGACAAAAACCCATATCACAAAATATTCATTTATTTCCTTTCTTAAGGTGATTTCTGGCATACTAGATATAAATTTAAAACAGGATTAGTGACTGATTACTACTAAGTTACTAACTTGAGCAGGCTGAAGGTCAAGAGCTCTATTGTAATGTGTCCCATGCTTGGAAGATTTCCAGAAGAGACATTAATAAATTTTACAATTCTCAACTGACAGGCTTCAGACAACTTAGCACTTTACACTTGCTATCAAAGGCACCTGCTCTATTTACGAACTCTCGCAGATTTTGTGCAGCAGCAGCTAATGTATCATCACTTTTACAGAAAGCAAACCTGATAAATTTGTTATGATAGAAATTATCAGCGCCAACCTCATCTAGCGTGTTTGAGTGGAAGGATCCACAACCTGGTACAGCAACCACCTCTGCTTCTTCTATTAGTTTTTTAACCCAATCAACCTGAAATTGCGATTGCACTGTTGCCATTTGACAATGACATATATCGGATTTCAGACAGCTTTTTAGCAATAAATATAGTGACAAAAAGTAGCATACAATCTCTGCAAATATAAAGAATGAACCCTGCCTTAAACCGAATGCACAAACCAATTTCAGCCAGAATTTTACCTAGGAAATCTCCTCACTTCATAATCCTGAACATGAATGAGAATAAGAGTCAGTTATTGCTTAGTGCGAATACTCACACACACTTTAAACAGATTTCAGCCTCAGAGTATACAACTTGCCTCAGTGATTCTAATTATTGTGGCTGACTTTCGAGAGCGGTCAAGGCAGCCTCCTTAGAACTGGGACATCACCTGTACACTGAATGTTTTTGACAACAAAGGTGCTGGGGCCGAATCTGTGATTCTGACATGTATGTTCTTTATGGCCGATGAGATGGCAGCAGGGGCAATTGCCCAATCCAATCCACCAGCCTTTCCATCAAAATACTTTCAAACTTTGAGACAGCTAAAAAGTTTGAGAAATTAAGTCCACTTTCTATCAGAGGAAGTCATTTTAGTAGAAGATATCTGGGAAAAGAAAAGGACAAAGATTTTATGAGTTCTTGGTGGAAGCTTTGTCCCACAATTGATGTTTATATCACAACAAGGACAATGATACTGCATCTCAGAACTGGGAGATCACCTGTACACTGAATGTTTTCGACAACAAAGAAGTAACTATTGTCCTCTCCTGCATTCCTTGAAGATAGGCGAGGGACTTATGTCTTGTCTTGTTAGATGTGAAAGTGTTCATACCCCTGAAAACATTTGGTTCTTTATACTCATTCAGCCTTTGGATTTCGAACTCCTACGTGTAAAAGCACATCTGGGGACCATGATTCGACTGAAAAGGAATCTCAAGACACTAAAAAATGGAACAAACTAAAATATCCTTGGGGGGGGGGGGGGGTGGGGGTGTGGGGTTGTGGGAGAGGGGGGGAAGCAACGCTGATTGCATCTTATCTCAATGCAATTGCACTATGTTGATGAAATTTTATGCTGAGAAATAACTTACACTTTCATGCATCAGACTTCAAAAGAATCGATTGTCACTGCTCCCATGTTTCTTCAGCTGCTCACGAGTCACACCAATGGAAATGCGGAGAACAGACTAAGACAATCGCATTAAAGGAAGATCATCCTATGTTATCGTCTCATGAGGCAAACAGGAGTAATTTATTGTAGTCGTTATCACGTTACATTACTATCATTTCCTACAATGGTATGTGACAAAAAATCTGAAACTAACATCGACCACTCAGACTAGATGAAGGGTGATGATGAAGCACGAGTTTATAATCTGCTCCCCTAAATAAATTCCGGAAGTTAATGCTTTAGAGGAAAAGCATCGACCACTTGTTTTTTGCCCCCTCTGGGGTATACAGTGGCTGATAATTGAGGCACTGTGCAAACAAGCGGGATGACAGTCGTCCTTGGATATTTAAGTAGCGAATGATAACCATTCATTCGGAATGAGTTCCGAACCAGAAATAGATTTTTATTTCTGGTTCGCGGATGAGTTCGAGAAAAAACCCGTTTGATAATGACAAAAATTTCTATTTCTAGAAAACCCGTTTGATAACAAGACAAAATTTATATTTCCGAAATAAAAACCCGTTTGATAAACAAGAAAATTCTATTTCCAGGAACAAAATTCCAGTTTTTAGAAATGGAATAAAAATAATAAAAAATCCGAAAAATTCATAAAAATCTTTAAAAAAATTCAGAAAATCCCAAAAATTTGAAAAATTCCAGAAAAAATCATCAAAATGTCGAGAAAATAAAAAAATTTAGATTTCGGGAAAATAGGAAATTTGTTGAATTTTTCAAAAAAATCAAGAAATCAAAAATTTCAAAACTTCACAGAATTGCTTAGAATACCAGTGGCCACCCACTTTTAGTGAAATTTAAATTTTTAGGTGCCCAAAAAATCAAAAATCAAAAATTTCAAAACTTCAAAGAATAGTTTAGAATACATGTGTGCCACCCACTTTGAGTGAAATTTAAATTTTTAAGGTGCCCAAAAAAATTCAAAAACTCAAAAATTTCAAAACTTTACATAATGGCTTAGAATACTGTGCCACCCACTTTGAGTGAAATTTTAATTTTGGAGGTGAAAAAAAAAAAAAAATCAAAAATTTCAAAACTTCATGAATGACTTAGAATACATGTGGCCATCCACTTTGAGTGAAATTTAAATTTTTAGGTGAAAAAAACATAAAAAATCAAAAATTTCAAAACTTCACGGAATGACTTACAATACCTCTAGCCACCCACTTTGAGTAAAATTTAATTTTTTTAGATGCCCAAATGGTATTTTTATTTTTTTTGATTTTTTTGTTCCTAAAGAAAATTAAATTTCACTCAAAGTGGATGGCCACATGTATTCTAAGCCACTCTGTGAAGTTTTGAAAATTTTTCTTTTTGCTTATTTTTATTTTTTTTTGACACCTAAAAAATTAAATTTCACTCAAAATGGGTGGCCGGTATTCTAAGCATTATGTGAAGTTTTTATTTTTTATTTTTTATTTTTTTTAGACCTAAAAAATTTAAATTTCGCTTAAAGTGGATGGCCGGGTATTCTAAGCCATTTTGTGAAGTTTTGAAATTTTTTTTTTTTTATTTTTTTATTTTTTTTCGGCACCTAAAAAATAAAATTTCGTTCAAAGTGGGTGGCGGGGTATTTTAAGCGATTACGTAAGTTTTGAAATTTTTACTTTTTGCTTATTTTTATTTTTTTGGCATATAAAAAAATTTAAATTTCACTCAAAGTGGATGGCCACGGTATTTTAAGCTATTCCATGAAGTTTTGAAATTTTTCTTTTTTTCTTTTTTTATTTTTTGGCACCTAAAAAATAAAATTTCGCTTTAAAGTGGGTGGCCAAGTATTTTAAGCCATTCGTAAAGTTTTGAAATTTTTACTTTTTTGCTTATTTTTATTTTTTTGGCATATAAAAAATTTAAATTTCCCTCAAAATGGATGGCCACATTATTTTAAGCTATTCTGTGAAGTTTTGACATTTTTATTTTTATATTTTTTTCGGCACCTAAAAAATTTAAATTTCACTTAAAGTGGATGGCCACAAGTATTGTAAGCCATTCTGCGAAGTTTTGAAATTTTTAATTTTTGCTTTTTTTTATTTTTTCGGCATCTAAAAAATAAAATTTCGCTCAAATTGAGTGACCACGGGTATTCTAAGATATTCTTGAAGTTTTTAAATTTTAGAATTTTTATTTTTTTGGCAACTAAAAAATTAAATTTTGCTCAAAGTGGGTGGTCATAGGTTTTCTAAGCCATTTTGTGAAATTTTGAAATTTTTAGTTTTATTTATTTTTTCGGTACCTAAAAATTTAAATTTCATTGAAAGTGGGTAGCCAGGTCTAAATCATTCTGTTAAGTTTTGAAATTTTTGATTTTTTGCTTTTTTTCTCACCTCAAAGATCGTGACTTCCATATGAATATGTATGTTGAAGAAAATGAATTCCTCGGAAATGGTTCTCACTTTTGTTCCGAAATGAAAAACCAACTTTTTTTGTTCTCATTTCTGGTTTCGAATCGTTTTGGAAGCAAACTTGTCCCGAAATAGAAAAATAAAATTGCGTTACCAAACAGGTTTAATCAAAACGATTCTCGACAAAAACCAGTTAGACAGAACCAGAATGGTTTTCATGCAGCAACTTAAGCTTTGCATGTGGTTTGGAGATTGGAGAGAGAGCACCAAAGTTGCCCGAAGAACTCGCGGAGTCACCCTTGATTGGTGTATTGTAATTGTGATGCCCAATGTATAAACTTGACCCACAAACGGGGCAAAAGCAAACGACGCAGAAACCGAGTACAGTGTGATTAGCAAACTTATATTGATAGTAGTATCATTTGAGAATTGTCAGAAAATGCAGTCTATGCTCCTCGGAAAATTCAAGCTTGTTTAAGCATTTACCCGAATCTTTCTTCTTCTTTTTTCGGTAAGGAATAAATGAGTTCTATTTGGATCGGAGGATTCTCAGCTGGTAGAAAGATGTGATTAATGATGCGCTTTTTCTTGCAAGTTTCGAAACGAAATCATAGAAGTCATTCGCAATTCAACTAGACACTTGCGGAGGTGAACCGGTTAATGTTCTCTTGGGTTGTGAATTGGTACTTTGCAAATTTACCAGCAAAATTGACAATTTGTACAGCTTTATTCCACAACTTTTTCATAATAGCAAAATCATTGACAGGGAGAGTCATCTTATTATAGGAAATTCATATGCATGTTCTAGTAATTAACTACAATACAAAATGTGAGCGTAATCAACGGATGAAGCCTGACATGGATGTAGCGGATTTCCGTCCAGGTAAACCATATTCACCTACCTTCTCCGATGATCTCATCAAGCATGGGTGTAACAGCAATTACCGGTGAAAGATTTGTACCGTCTACAGTAATTGCTGTGGACGCTGGGTTGTGAGGGCTCTTGTCTGTGCTCATATCTGTATTCTCAGTCAAAAAGCTAGTGGTATCATCAAATCTCCAATCAGTCAAGTAGCCTGGCCTCGTCGACACGGCTGGCACTTCAATATCTCCAGAGAGCATTGCCACCACACGGGACATTGGTGGTCTCAGCGCTGGCGATGTTTGAGTGCACAAGAGCGCTATTGCAACCATGCGTTTTGCTTCTTCTCCATGGAACTCTGATAATCTAGAATCAACTATCTCAACAACGCGGTTGATTTCGTGCAAGTTCCAAGCCTGAGAAGCAGGAAAAAAAGTGACAGAGATGTATTCAGGCAACCTCATAGACAGAATTTAAAGGGGAGAACAGAAGGAAGAAAGAGAACGATGTTTCCTTCTTAAATGGCCATAAACAAATGAACAAGTGGGACAATGTTCAAGCGTGTACCCATTCAAGAAGATATTTTTTTGCTTCTTCCAAGCTAGGGTCTGAATTTGGCCTTCCACTGACAACCTCTAGAGCCACTACTCCAAACGCAAACACATCAGCCTTCTCTGTAAGGTGGCCACGCATTGCATACTCGGGAGCAAGATATCCACTACAAAAGCAATGGGAAAGCAGAATTAGTGTTTTAGCAACTGTATGCGTCAGTGAACTAATAAATGTCGCTCTGTGTGCATGTGACAGAAGAACATGGAGCTTACATGGTTCCCGCCACACGAGTGCTTATATGGGTCTTCTTATCATCATAAAGTTTAGCCAAACCAAAGTCTGATATTTTAGGTGTGAGATCAGAGTCCAGCAGAATATTACTTGCCTTCACATCCCTATGCACGATTCTCAGCCTTGACTCCTCATGAAGATATGCTAGACCCCTCGCAATACCCAGACAGATATCATACCGTGTTGCCCAATCAAGACTCAAGCTTCTTTGTCCTGCACCGTGGAAGCACTATATCATAAGTCCAAGCGTCACTGCTAATCAAAATATATGGCAATTTGAAAGAGTTTTTAACATGGCATTGTTCTTAACTTTAGTTTGCAAATTATGAACCTGCCCACTTGTTTTGTAACTTTTCCATGGTTCGTGCGTTAAATATGTATTTACATGACAAAAGACACTATTGAGGTGAAGATTCTGTCACGTACCAAACATTGCCTGGTCAAGACTCTTGTTCTCCAGATACTCATAAACAAGAAGCCGATTATCTGCATCAATGCAGCATCCATACAGTTTAACAAGGTTGCGGTGTTGCACTGCAGATATAGTGGCAATCTCTGCCACGAATTGATTTTTTCCCTGGTGGGATGATACAGATAGTTGCTTAACAGCAATCACTCTCCCATCATTGAGTGTTCCCTGTTGTCATTGATACAGTCAGTTCTTCAATGTAAAAAATCATTAGCCATTTTAAGACCAAAAATGTGATTAGCATGGCAATGTATACTCCAGTTACTAGACTATCCGGGAGCTCCACATAAGTCGGATTATCAAAAAATGCCAAAGAACTCATCTTCTAGAAGTACAATGTATTAATATATAGATAACAAATGAAGGACGGATCAACCTATATCATGTTTATACAGTCTGGACCCTAGCAAACATAACCAAGAAAATTGTCCATTCATTAGTTACTTAAAACCGCACGTTTCAACATTTAGTTATATTATCCACGGATGGGTTGATGCTATTCATTGGATTACTTTCTTTCCTGGACGTAATTTAGGATCTATTACAGCCATCCTCCAAAGCCAAAGGATGATTGCCTAAAAAAGGAAAATGACATAAGTGAGGAGGGTGTTTCTTTCCGGGACGGAGAAAATACTGGAATTTAGGTCAAGCAGCACACGGAAACCATAAACCTTCCTCTTTTTGGTCCTAGGTATGGAAACCATAATTTCGGTAACCTTTAGCAATGAGTTTCTCCTCTTTTTCCGTTCTTTCTCGAAGAAACACTTTCAGAAAGATAAAGCATCGACTTAGTTCTTATGACAAGCTAAGATTAGATCAGCTATTGTTGAGGAAGCTATAGTGATAAGATCAGCATTTGCAAGCAGCCAAGCACTTCAATTCTGCCATTACATTCACTTGTGACATCGCTGCATCTACATTTACTTTTTTGCGTTATCCAACGAATTACAACGAACCTTGAAAACAGGGCCAAATCCACCCTCCCCAAGCTTGTTATTGGGATTGAAGTCATCTGTAGCAGCCTTTAGTTCTGCATAGCTGAAAGTGTAAGGTCTAGTGTCGATGCCAAAGAACTCTGTAAGACACAATAATGCAGATTAGTTTCAGAAACATATTAGCCGCTTAAATTAGGCAGCCAGAAAAATCAAAATGCGTTCATGAAATTTAACTTCAACTAGAAAACAAGAAAATTCAACATCCTACCACCAGTGGGCATTGAACTCAAAAGCTTTTAAGAACAGTGGCATTACGATGTAGAAATTTCTCATTCTTTTTACCTCCGCAGAACACAGTGTTCATCTTCTAATGCAAAAACATAATTAGCATAGAAAATTACAGACAGGAAAGTTATCATGAGGAATCTATTGTAAATATCTGAGTGGGGTTTACCTTGGTCTTCAATCATGCGAGCCATTTTCCTTCTCCGAACAAGATAGAAGACAAGGAGAGCAGCCACCAAGCCGACCACTCCAACTCCAGTAGTAACTCCAACAATCAAACCAGTACGATCCTTTTTGCTGGTTGGGGGATTGTTACTGACAGTGGGTATGAAGTCTGTACAAATTCTGCCAATTAAGTAAACTTACAAATATGGGGCTAGGAATACAAGCAAGTTTTTATCATAGTACCTGGAATAGCACTAATGGCTGAAACCAAAGGACCATATGTGGCTTGATTTGGTACACAGCAAGTCCCTTTTCCAGCCCAAAAAAAGTGTATTTCAAGGTAGTTTGCTGTTACCTGAGCCTGATACACTTTTTGAACAGCTGTAAGAGAGGCACCACCTGCCTCTTTTCGTATGTCGAAATCCTTTGCAACAAGGTTTCCCTGAAACAAGCATAAGTGGCATGGGTAGTTGATTGTGAACTTTCTAGGTTTAAAAAAAAATGCTTGTCAAAATACGGCCCTACCTGTATGTATACATCAAAAAGACGCCTCCCAAGACTTTGCCATCCAGTATTCAGGATTTGTATTTCAGCAAACTGGAGAGTGACATTGTAGTTTCCATTCTCCAGTCCTAATCCATAGTATCGTAAAGAGGAAGCAGAGAGCCGTGCAGTCTGGAACAGCTCCGAGTCTAAAGTGTTTGTGAACTGGGAAAGCGTGGAAGCTTTATAAGCGGGATTGTTGTTTCCCGTGAAATAACCAACATTGGTCACTGCCCATCTCTCTGTATCGGTCACAAAGTAGGTAGCAGGACCAAGAGTGTTATTATCCCTCTCATATACAATATTACTGGACGAAATAATCTGAGGGCCACCGCATTTAACTGCAAAATTATAGTCTGCATGACAAACATAAAAGAGCAGATCATGATAAGTTTAGGAAAGGTACTTCCGTCTACATAATGGACAGAATTATCTGCCACAGCACATGCATTTTGTACATTCTATAATTCCATAATTTAGCCCGATTCAACTTAAATATCTAAATGGCACATGCTTATATTCAAAACTTACTTCCAACACTCTGTCTCATAGCATCTTAATACACAGTTGTAAATATGATAATAAATTAGTTCTTTCACAATCTAGTGAAGAGACCCACAAAGTCATGATGGAAATGAAGTAAGCTCCTTTCTAGGGAAATCAAAAAACCAGATAAAGGGGAACCTAGAGAGGCAAGTATTGAATATAAAGGCAGCCTGCCAAATCTGCCTATTATACCCTGGACCAGAGACTGAATTACTTAGGCCCTTCGCAGATGGAGAGAGTAAAATTCTAAATAGATGTATTTAATGGATCAAACAACCTTGCATGTTCAGCATCATGTGAGGGTTTTTGAAAAACTGGAAGGTTATTGGATCAAATAACAAAGACATTGTTGAGAAAAAGATGGCATTTCCCTGATGAAACGATAATGGATTCATTACTTAGCCACACTGATCGATGGATCCATATATCTCGATCGGAAAGAATCAACAGAAAAAGAAAGAATCAGAATCATTCTATATACTTCTCACAACAAACAGAAAAGAAACGAGCGATGAAACATAAATCATGGATCCCCTTTTCTAAAGAAAAACCTAGCATACCAACTTGAACCTCAATTTTTCCTTCTCGTTGCCACTGAACTACCCCTAATCTAACTTATTGGAAGAAACTAGTTTGACCATTCTGTGTTCTACAACATTAGAGTTACCATGCACTTCATGTATCGGGATGCAAGCAAGCATAACACTTAAGTAACTGTATATATGATTTCCTGTCCGCCTCTTGTTGAAGCATTCAATAATAAAAAGCATATAAAGGGAAAAGATTACATGCACTTACAGATTCCAGTCCCGCGATTGCAAGGAAAATTCTGTTGAAGACAGTTTAATCCTGAAGGAAGTATGCTAAGACAAAAGTAGAAATGTTTACTCAGTTGACCAGTATGGCAGTTATGTACTTATAGGTTAATCAAAAGCAGATACTTCTATAGCAAGTCGCTGGTTGTATGACCGAAGGGTATAAAAGGATTCTTCTAGTCGTATAGACGCATCTATTTTTTGGAATTAAACTCAAAGGATCAACTTTTAGTCATCACGAACCTTTACATCCTATCCCATGCAATTATCAATTGTTATTTTCCCACTTAATGAGGGTGTACCGCTTCACATTTTGGAAATGCATTTTCCATTTGAATGACATTTTATGACTTTCACCAAACATTCAAGTCCTTCATGGATGATGCAATTGCTTATTAAATGCTAAAAAATTTTCAATCATTGACACAGTGATAGCATCTCCAAGTCATAGTTCGAACTGTACGCCTTTTCTAGTGAATACTAATACTGAGTTTCGCAGAATTGCTGATTAATGAAATAGATGGCAAAACTGTTGCTTCAGTATTTATACAAACTACTGACATCCACAATGGAATATGAATAAGAACAATCATATGAAATTGCTAGTTATTATAGTTCTGTTGATGACAGTCGTTTAAGCGATTTATATTCGTTCCTGGCAGTAGATTTAGCAACCAAATGAGAGAGTGAGTATAAGCACAAACTTACATGCATCTATAATCTCAATTAATGAAATTTGTATGACAAAGGACAAATTTCATATTTAAACATCCAGATTTCCTAGCAGGGTGGGATCAGTGATTATCCTTGTAAAGCGAGGTAGGCATTCAAGCCAAATCCGAGGACACATTAGCCAACGGTTCTCTATTGAATTATTACTGTCTATGATCACTCAAGCTTTATAAGCAAAAAGTCACCAGGGAAATTACCTACTGTTAGAGTTGTCCAATGTGAAGTTGTTGCCAACCAGATTACTGCAAAATGCATCAGGAGAAACAATGTGATCGTGAGTCTCCCCATAAGATTGGAACACCTATAGCTCATCCTGAAGCTAGAAAATGACTTCAAGTACAATATAGCATCCCTCAAGGGTAATGAAATTATTAATAATGGGCAAAAGAAGATTCCTTGCGATAAGATATACAACTAAAAAGTATCAATTATCATTCTTCGAATAACAGAAATCACATACAGTTGTAAATCATTGCTGACCCAAGAAGGAAAGCTTCCCATCAAGTTATTGTACGACACATCTCTGTAAAAATGACACGATGAAGATGTTATCAAGTTAGTTAACCAATATGGTAGGAGTCTTTGAGTATCAAATAGCATCCTGTGATATGTCAAACAACAAAAGGTTGACTATGTTCTCAATGTTCCCAGGCATCAAATAGAAGCTGACTTTGCCAGAACTATTTATAGTACCGAGTTAGCTGTGAAGGGGAAAAGGAGAAAAATATATTCAAGTAGCTATATCCTCATTCTGACCTTCAACCAAAGACAGAAAATAGAATACTTTGAGTACACATTCCCGTTGCATTCAAACTCCACGAATGCCCCTAAAAACTTGTACATAATCCACCATGTTCTTTTCAATTGATCAGTGACAGTTTTGAGCATCATTATGGCTATCAGGCAAAGGAGATCTTTCAGGTGTTCTTACATGTTAAGAAGAGATGTAGTTTTCTGTTCAGGAAGTGTGCCATTCAAACTATTATTTCCAAGAAACCTGAGAAATGAAGCAAAGAGATTTGCAAAGCATTAACAAAGAAAACTTATTGAAAGGAACATATACGATTATCCGGAAGAGGTACATTACAAGTAAGTGAGCGAGCTCAAATTGAAAAGGGAGTTCGGAATCTGTCCAGTTAACTTGTTGAAGCTTAAGTCCCTGGTGCAATACAGATGCAACAAAGTTACTATAAATCGAGTAAATAACATATACATGTTTAAATAAAACATAATGCCTTTGGGAAAATCGAGCTGATCACATGTAAAAAACATCTTGATACCCAATGAATATAATATTTGTCAAATGAAGTTTATAGAAGAGTCATGGAGGCAAATGCTCCTTTGCAGTACTGGACTATTAATTAGGGCTCAAGATGGTCTTTAACCTAAGTATGACCAACCAGATAATATCAAGTAAGTACTATTCATTTAGTAACTACTATTGTATACCATTAGTGAAGTTCACAAATTCATCCCTCCAAATATTGCTTCTAAGTCGTGCAAATGGCAACAACCTATATCCAGGTTGAAGATAAGTAAAGTGGACGCATTAAGAAACGCTTCGGCACATATTCAATCAATCTCTAGCCAAGAACAACAACTTACAGCTGAGATAAACTCTGGTATCCTGCAAAATCTGATGGGAGAGAATCCGAGATGTTGTTATTCCTCAGTATCCTGAAAACAATTCGGTAAGCCCATTTCGCATGAGAGAAAAAGAAAGGAAAAGAAATTCAGTCTTACAGAATAGACAGATTCTTCATATTCCTGATGAATTCCAGTGAAGAGCTCCCATTAGATACATCACTTATTCTCCTGCATTATGGAGTCGACTCATTGTCAGTTTGTTCAAGGCTGTGGTAAGTTGGTTTTTACAACCATAGAGACAGAAAGTACATGACTCCACTCACAAGTCTTTTAGAGCAGTTAAATTGGAAAATGTTGAAGGAATTGGACCTTCGAAAGAATTTCCTTGAAGAATCCTATAAACGAAATAAATTAAGGAAAAATTGGAAAAATTCATCAGATATTGCACAATGATAACATAATACAGAGTTAATGCTATTTAATTGGTCGAATTTCAATTTTCAGAGCCTACAAACTGTTGTGAAAGGTAGACAGTCATAGTCTGAATAACAAACATATAAATTGCCTTACAACTGTGTAAGCTGTGACCAATTTCCTATGAATTCTGGTATATTGCCAGTGAGGTTGTTATCCGATGCCCACCTGCAACCGGAAAAAGTATTTCTCCTGAGAAATTCTATAACAAAGCTTTTACTGTTAGCAGTTTTTTTCTCAGAGTATCAAAGGAGGAATGAAGCACTTACACTGTGTTAAGATTTTTAAGCTTGGAAAATGTTGACGGAATCTCACCACTGACTCCGGAACTATCAATGTAACTGCACGATAAGTAATTTTTATCAGCCCAAGGGAATTTTATTAATTTAACGCAACTCAAATAACTCAATAGTTTGTCCTTTTGAATAGTTTGAAATCAGAAGTGATGCCAAGAGGAGAGGGTGACCCAGTGTCGCGGAACATTACACAACATCCATGAGATTTGAGAGGGTCTACACCCAGAAAGTACACAGCCAAACATTGCGGGAGTCTCTAGTAGTTGAAATGTCAACAAGAGGATGACAGTGAAAATGAAATAGAGGCATAAGGGTTAGGCTATGTGAAGATGGGCAGAATGATAGTAACAACAACATGCTACTGCAAGTCAGAAAGGTTAAAAGAAGCTAATCAATTTGAAAGGATGCAAGAAAACATTTACTAAGTCCGTTTGCCACCTATTTCGACAAAACTGGCCTCTGCCAAACTCCAATACCTGCAAATATTTTAAAAAGAAAAATCCATGTTTAAGAATGTTAAGCAGGTAGGACTTACATTTGCTGCAATTTGGACAGATTTCCAAGCTCAGTTGGCAGAGAGCCATTGAAGTTATTGGTGCTAAAGGACCTACAACATCAAACTAGTCGTCAGATTCACTCTTTCCATTATATCTTTTTGCAAGCCAATTTTCATTGAAAATTAGTCTGAGCATCCAGTGGACCTAATGCAGTTGAATCCTTCTGCTTGACATTACGGATCCTGTTCTGCAACTGTTACTTACAATGATAATAGCTCTGTAAGCAACCCAAGTTGCGGTGGAAGCTCCCCTGATAATGCATTGATGCCCACACTCCTGAAGTAAATCAGCAGAGTAAGCATCAGGAAAGAAAGAAAAATGCTTAAATAAGGAGCAGAGAACTCGTATAAATTTTTAGACTAGAATTGAGTTGTGCTCACAGGTACTGCATGCGAGTTAGGTTGCCAATGGATGGAGGTAAGGAACCAGTTAAGAGATTTTGGCCCAAGTTCCTGTGTAAAGTGCATAATACTATTAGAACAACTGAAAACTCCATAAGGTCTTAAACCTTGGTGTGTAAAAATCAATGCGGAGCTTCAGCAATTGAGGGCATATAGTGTTGCGTAGACAGGCATGAACTGAACGTAGCTACATTACAAGGCATGACACATGGCACACCTTAAAAACTCCAGGGAAATGAGAAACTACGAAGAAAGAGAGAAAGGGAACAAGAACAATACATACAGATTGAAAAGGTAAGTCAATTTCCACAATTCATCTGGGATAGGACCAGCAACGCTCATTGCGTAAACCTTGCTGCGACCAAAGAAAAACCACCCGGACATGAGATGAGACACACACATGGTGGGCGTGATACTCTTGATACGTACAGCTGGGTAATGTGGCAAGTGGTGGAATTATTGAAGGAGCAGTCGCATTTGATGAAAGGGTTGTAAGTGTCGAAGGTGGTCGAGTCGATGGCGGCTCCGCTGCATGGCTCTCCACTTATGTTCCACGTTGGCGACTGAGAAGTGAGTCCCCATTTTGACCATATCGAGTTCAGAATCGCCACTGCATTCACATCACCATCATCGACTCACTTGTTTAGCTTCACGCTTAAACTAAACGCATCGGTGCTCGATTCTTATCAAACATAAATGGAGAGTGATTTAGAAGATTAAGTGCAAGTGATGCTACTGGTATTCCCATGCTGTCCATCCAGTTAAATTGTATAAACGAGGACAGCCGCTCATACGGAGTACTATTTTTACATTTCCCGGACAATATGGTTTTAAGTTAATCAATTTTGCTTTCTTGATACTCAATATCTTAAGATTAAAGATTATTTTACAAGTCATCAAACAAAAGTGAGTTCCACATGGATCGAATCGACATAACAAGGTGAAAGAGGAACCATCCACGTCTTTGCAGTCCCATAAGAAAATGATGTCTAGATTATAAAAAGAGGTAATCATAAGTTGGCGAAAGGCTATGAAAAAAGATCATCATGATGTTTTAAAAAGAACTCTGTGTCGGTATATGAAAGAAGATATATTCGAGAATTGAGGGTCATTTTTGAATATGAGACGTGAGGTTGATATGGGGGGTGGGCCACTAAGAGGACACCTCCCAAAGGAAAGGTGTTTGAAGTGCTTATATAGCTTCGATTTTAATCATAATTCAAGAAGGAGATGATTTTCATTATTAGGAAGGATACTGATGATCATCGGCACTCTCAAGAATAACAAACTAAAAAATGAAAAACACACAAGCACGCACAGAGAGGAAGAGGGTTTGTTCGTACCTTCAGAAGGGTCAGTCGTAGCTTGCGTTTGGTTCTGAGCACGAGCGACATCTGCAAGTAGTACGCACGCTGCTACATGCAAGGCCAAGATCACCCTCGAATTTGCCATAGTTCAACCAGAGAGAGAGAGAGAGAGAGATCCTCAGAGCTTGAGAGCCATCATGTCAAGTCTGACCAACTTCTCCAAGATAAGCCGTGGACAGTGGCGTCTGGAAGATCATATGTTATGGTGACTATTTTTCTATTCTACACGATGATGAAGAACCATTTTGGAATATATATATATATAAAATCTGAAAGGGCCCTTCCTCTTTTACTTACCTTCAACAAATTCTCGAGCTGTACAATTTTTATAATCAGCCTTTGAGAATTCTCGTTGATGACTGCGGATGAGAAATTGGCTTAAGCTATTCCCTGCTCAAATGTTTCATGGTCGTTTTACACTTCGAGACGCTTTCTTATTAGAAGAGTAAAATTTTTGTTACCACCGAAGAGAAAAGAAGAGTCGCATTTGTGTTGCCTCAGGTACGAGATTTTTGTGTTCGGCAACTCCTCTTGTAAATTGCGTGTTGAAAAGTTAATATACTACTTACCTTACCAAAAAAAAAAAAAAAAAAGAGTCTCATTTTCTGTGATTTGTTCCGCCGGTTATATTTCTTTATTGGGAGTTTCTAATCTTTAATTCAGAAAAGTTGAGTAATCCTATTGAAAACGTCTTCTCGATGCACGAAATTGTGGAATTACGTAGTACACCCTCATTATATATTTTGGAACCGCCATTTTAAGATACTGATAAAGTCACCATTACTTCGTTTACTCTTTTCTAGGCATCTTGTAATTTGAATTGTTCTCTACTCTTTTCTAGGCATCATGCTTAAAAAAGGAGAATATTAAAAAAAACAGAAAAAAAGGACAAAAAGTATTGCGACTTGCGGAGGCTAACATCATCTGTAGCGTTCGAAGTCTCGACCTTGTGATGACGGCGAATTGTTTCATTTTGTCCAAATGCATTGTATGATATTTTAATGCGTGATGATTAGACTTCGTGACCTTCCATGGTTTGGTGGAGGCATCTGTTGATGTGGGGGAGGGCGGCGAAATCAAAAAAGAAAGATAAGGGGGGTCTTTTCGATTTCATTTTGTAAGGTCAGCATGGATGCCTAGAATTGACCGATTCATCCTAGCGGCTGCAAGTCAATATTTACTTTGTTCCGAACTAGATGTACAAGGAATGAAGATTTTTGAATCTGGAATCGGAAATTTTAGAGATATAACGAGGGTCCATGCTAATGAAAATGTGAAGGGACAACCACAAACATGAGGAAAGACTGACGACAGAGAACTATAGGGGGACGTTTGCAAATGCTATCAATATAGTATTGCATCTCTCGTTTGGGTTTTTCTTTTTAAGGTTGTCTTGACAATTAACCGTTATGCCGATACATAGTCGATAGTTCCCACGATTGCTAGTTGCCATACAAAATGAGATGAAACCTTCTTTTCATTTATATATGCACATAAGATCTTAATTGAGACTGACTTGACTCCGCTTGATATTAAAAAAAGAAGACGTGATTCATGATTGGAATAGCGTATGAAAGCATATCTTAGATGTTTATCTTAATTTCATATGACAAGTTCCCACTTCCACTTGCCATGTTGCCCCTCTCCCTGTAAATTTGCGGATACATATTGACCACTATGAACTCAGTTGGCAAGTGGAATACGAAAATAGCCACACCCACCTTAACGCATTTTCTCTTGGGGAAAAAACTGAATTTTGTTTGGCTAGTGGTTTTATTTAAAGCCTAGCGTTGGTCATTCTCTCGCACCAACTCGATGCCTCCCGCGCAGCCTCCTCTCTCCATGTTCAATCTCGACACACGACGTGCTTTGATTTTCATTCCTCATGATATGATGCTTTCAAAGCCTAATGGCTGCTTGCAGATCAAGAATCCAAAGAACCCTCTCTCTTTTCTTCATGGTAATCTGGTTGTCTATTTCTCTTTAACTAGATCAGGTGAAAAAAAAAATGGTCTCTACAAAATAAGAAACACAGCAGCTTTTCACCATGATTGTGTTTTGGGATCAAGATCAAGAAGCCGGACAATTTGATCCCGAACTCAACATGTATGGGTTGACTGGTTTGCTGTCTATGTAGGTGGCGTCCGAGATTTTGAGCAAGCTGCGAACCAAATTCACTCATGATCAAACAAGCATGACTTGGTCATTAGTATAGGTTTCGATCCACAATTTGCGGTAACAAGTTTATTGATCATTGGTTATTTTGTTATGCAAGGAGGAGGAAGTCTTCTCTCTGTGTTTGGCGAAACGCAGATGTGTTGCTCCAGAGCTATGCCATGACTCAACAATGAGCACTGTCTAATATAAAAACTGAGCAGCAACATGTCATAATCTTTTCTTAAAAGAAATAAACTAATGAAATAGAACAGGTCGTGGCGTTAGGTTCCAATTATTTTGAAAGCTCCCATCTTTTAGTTTTCAGCGCAACTATGTGTGACGACATTGGGAGGTTTAAGAAAATCTGAATGACAATTGAAGAAAGCAAAGCTTAATTGCTCCGATGTGGACAGAGACTCAACTGCAACAGCCCAGCTATAAACTTGTTTGCCACCAAACCCAGTTAAATTATACGTAATTGCAGTTTTGTCTCTCAACCAAGACTAAATCAAACTAAACAATTTGCTAATTATTACCTAAACTTATGGAAAGACCATATATCCATTTAAAAATATTGATCGAGACAGGTGATTAATTAAACTGGCCAAGTTTTTTAGCTACCTCTCTCGGTGACAGGAAAAATCTTGCAGGTTTAAAGAAATAGTCAGAACGTCTAGCATGGCCAAACACAAATCAGAACTTATGCCATCGAATATCTTCTGCTTGACCCACTGTTTTAATCTACCTACCGGAAACAAGGTTTTGAAGGTCTTGAACATTCCCCGCTAAGTCCTGTAAGAACCAGTTTAATTAATTGTCTAATTGAAGCTAATTTACATAAAGAGAGTAATTAGTAAGTCCTTTGTTGATCAAAAACAGTAATCAGTGAGTTTTCCGAGACCAAAACTCCATAGATCATTAGAGAAATTCCTTAAGCAAAGAGTTATTTGGGTTTGCCCCCCATAAAACAGCCACAGTTGTATCAGTCCATGAGTAACACTGTTGCCAAAAATATCTGTAAACGGGCCATTCTGTTTTAATGTATTGCGTGTTGTACCCACTAAGACCCGGCCTGAATTTGCAATTCAAGCTCTTTGGGTTTCTCTCTTCTAGTACATTACTTTCTGATAAAAAAGTGAAACCCCATGAGAAGTTATATTCAGTTCAAGAGGAACTGCTACACTTTTAATTCAGTTTAAAATGCCACCTGCTGCACTTGTAGGCTTGTAGCTCAGACAGGAGAGAACAATACTGGCTTGACAAAAACCCATATTACAAAATACTCATTTATTTCCTTTCTTAAGGTGATTTTTGGCATACTAGATATAAATTTAAAACAGGAATAGCGACTGATTACTACTAAGATGAGTAAGAGCTCCACCGTACATGTGTTTAATGGTTGGTAGATCTTCAGAAAAGAGACATTCCTACTGGAAAAATATAGCTCTATTTTACTATTCTCAACTGGCAGGCTTCAGACATATTAGCACTCTACACTTTCGCTGCGATCAAAGGCACCTGCTCTATTAACGAACTCTCGCAGATTTTGTGCAGCAGCAGCCAATGTATCATCACTTTTACAGAAAGCAAACCTGATATATCTCTTATGATAGAAAATATCGGCACCAACCTCCACTAGTTTGTTTGAGTGGAAGAATCCACAACCTGGTACACCAACCACCCCTGCCTCTTCTATCAGCTTTTTAACACAATCAACCTGAAATTGCAATTGCACTGTTACCATTTGAAGACGACTAATATCGGATTTCAAACAGCCTTTTAGCAAAAAATATAGTGACAAAAAGCAGCATACGTCAGACAGAAGGCACTCCTCAGGAATCTCCGCAAATATAAAGAATGAACCCTGGGCCTTAAACCGAATGCGCAAACCAACTTCAGCCAGAATCTTAGCAAGGAAATCTCTTCGTAGTTCATAATCCTGAACACCAATGGGAATAAGAGTCAGATATTGCTTAGTACAAATCCTCATACGCGCTTTAAACTGATTACAGTCTCAGACTATACTAAAAGCAAGAGAGAAGCATTTCTAACTACTTGTCTCAGTGATTCAAAATATTGTGGCTGACTTTCAAGAGCGGTCAACGCAGCCTCCTGGAAAGGTGCTGGAGCCGAATCTGTGATTCTGACATGTATGTTCTTTATGGCCGATGCGATGGCAGTAGGGGCAATTGCCCATCCAATCCTCCAGCCTGTCCATCAAAATACCCATTTCAAACTTTCAAACAGCTAAAGAGTTTGAGAAAGTACGTCCACCTTCAACCGGAGGAAGTCATTGAATAGAAGATAGCCGGAAAATGAAAAGGATATTTACAAGATGATTTAAAAGAATTTAGGAGTTCTTGGTGGAAGCTTTGTCCCACAATTGTTGTTTGCATAACAACAAGGACAATATTACTGCATCTCAGAACTGGGAGATCACCTGTAACACTGAATGTTTTTGACAGCGAAGAAGTAATTATTGTCCTCTCCTGCATTCCTTGAAGAGAGGCGAGGGATATATGTTTTGCCTTGTCATATGTTATGTGTTCATACACCTGAAAACATTTGGCATTTTATACACATTCAGCCTTTGGATAGTGAACTCCTCCATGTAAAAGCACTTCTGGGGACCATGATTCGACTGAAAAGGAATCTCAAGACAATAAAAAGTGGAATAAACTAAAACAACTAGGTGGGGAGGGGGAGCAACAGCCTGATGGATGCATCTTAGCTCAATGCAATGAGTTTGATAAGCTCAATAGGCAATTGCACCATGTTGATGAAATTATATGCTGAGAAATATCTTATATGTTGATGCACGTATGCAAGATACTTGAAAAGGATCAATTGTCACTGCTCCTATGTTTCTTCAGCCGGTCATGAGTCACACCAATCAAAATGCGGGTAACAGACTAAGACAATCACTTTAAAGGAAGATCATCCTATGTTATTGTCTCTTCAGTAAAACAAGAGTAATTTACTGTAGTCGCTGCCATGTTACATTACTATCATTTCCTACAATGGTATGTGAAATAAATGTCTAAAATTAAGTGAATCTTCATTCAGAACTACATTGACGACTTAGAGCCAAAATAAAGGGTGACAGTGAAACATGAGTTTATATCTACTCCCTTAAATAGATTGCACAAGTTAATGCTTGTGGTATAGTAAAAGCATCCTCATACTTCATCTGTGATAACCAGGCAATCATTCGTGCAGCAAGCTGTAGCAATTACTTCGAGCTCATCCTTGTTGAAGACTTTTCCAGTCGGATTATGGGGACTGTTCCACCAATATCACACATATTGGTACATTTCCAACTCACAGTAGATGATATAATCCAAAGTAACATAATAGACAGTTCTACATTACTCTCAAATATGGAAAAAGAGTGACAAAAGAAGAGGGTGTACTATGTGCAATTGTAGAGCTAGCTAATAGAATATCAGTATCCTCTGTCAAAAAACTTATTGCTCAAGACAGGACACAAGCGTCGCCAACATGAAGAATACACCAGAAAGACTATAGAACATGGTCAACTATTTAATCACCATTTCTGAATTCAAAGTCCAATGCTATATGGAATATCCAATCATTAACGCTGAGACTTCAGAATACTAGGCACAGATGAAAATATTGGTTCAGTATTTGTGCCAACCTGTTTAATACCACAGCTTTAGATCTGCTTGTGAAGGACTTCAGGAATTTTTCACTGTCCAAAGTCCAATGAGGTGGGTCGAGGGCCACATAAACCTGCCGTGAATTCCCACATTTTCTTGAGGTTACACAGAATTATTGAAACCTATGCTTCGATCAAGCCCATGAGGAACGGATAATTCTAAAGACACTTACCGGCACTCCGCCAGCCATGGAGATGCAAGCATCGTACGTCTCATAGGAAGGATCAAACAGTATGACTTCATCACCTGGGTCTATTACTGCCCCAAGCAAAAACAGTACTTAGTGTGGCGGCCAATACAAGAGGGGATTAGTTTACAGGGACAACCCAATAAGGATGTTGATATAGCTACGGGACAGACCAAACAAGAATGAAAGGAAAAAAGAAAGAAACGTACTGGAAAAGATAGCAGCAGCAAAAGCCTCGGTTTGACCGCAGCAAATGGCGATATCAGTGAGCGGGTCGACCTCAAGACCGTGCGTGTCCTTCACTATCTTGGCCAGGCGGTCGCAAATCCCTTGCACATGCCTGCTGACTCACAGCGGCAATCCATCAAACAGGTGGCCGACGTTATTACGTAACGAAAAAATGGACAGCGGCCGACGTCACCTGTACTGGTTGAAGTCGGAGTTGATGGCGGAGACGGCCGCGCTCTTGAGGAGGGGAGGCGCCGGGAAATCCGGGAAGCCCTCGGCGAGGTTGACGGCGTTGCAGCGTTGAGCAAGGTGAGACAGTTGTCGAATCGGCGACGGCGAGAATGTCTTGGCGACCGCCGATAGCATCTCCTTCATATTCACCTTCGCACTCCACCTTATCCTCGCGTCACGGTCACTCCCAGGCACCGACGATTTTCTTTTGCTGTTTATAACCATGTGCATAGCCTCGAACATACACGAGCGTTTTGGATCACTACTTTTTTTTTTCCATATCTGGTTGTTGCCTTATAAATTATGGACATTCCTCAAATGCACATTGAATCACAATGAATATGGACGTTTATTCGTGTTTATAATCCACTAATCATAAATTCGACATAAGGCTAAAAATTTCCTCCAACTATATATGGAGGGAAATATGGCCTTATTAAGTGAGGCGGAGCTTCTGACCAAAAAAAAAAAACAAGCGAGGCGGAGCTCAAGCCCGCCCATAACATTAGATTTTACATGATAATGTATAGGCACGGCCGGATGAAGTTGGACAAATCGACCTTTCTCGTATAAGCACGTACAGACTTGCTCAAATGCCTTTTGGACCTCTCGAGCCTAGATGGTCAAGCGGACAATTCGTTGATTGGCACCCTTTCTTGAAGTATTATCTTTTGAGCATTTTATCTGGGTATGTTGGAGACATTTAGGATATTTATGAGATTTTGGATATTTTCTTATTGATTGTAATTCATATTGTAATGTTTCGTTAGTCATCTTATAAGCTTATAAGTAGGCTCGTATACTCTTTATTATGTACATCGAAATATACATAAATTTTATATTTCTCTTTTACGCATATTTCTTATCTTGGTAGAGAGCCGTTTTTCTAATGAAGCGGCCATTGAGACTTTAACAAGGTGGTGGTGACAATAATGTTCCGATGTTTCCTGTTGCTTGTTTCGAAAAACCAGCACCACTCCCCAAATCCCTTTACCAGCACGGCCACACTCCTGTTGGCGGACACAATTCATTGATTGGCACCATTTCTTGAAGTATTATGTTTTGAACATTTTATATTTAGATATGTTAGAGACATTTAGGATATTTATGAGATTTTGGATATTTTTTTATTGATCGTAATTGATATTGTAGTGTTTCTGTAGTTATCCTGTAAGCTTATAAATAGGCTCGTGTACTTATCATTATGTACATTGAAATCTACAAAAATTTCAAATTTTCTTTTTGGTGCATGATTCTTATCTTGGTATAGAGCCTTTTTCTAATGAAGCGGCCATTAAGACTTTAACGAGGTGGTAGTGACAATAATGTTCCGATGTTTGCCACTTGTTTCGAAAAACCAATACCACCATCGAACTTATCGCTCTCAAACAAGCCAGATCCTGAAATCTCACAACGACGAATGGGATTCACGCGCCTACGCCAAGCCAAATCCTTTGAGCTTTTGGTGGCTTGTTTTGGAAAATAAACACCATATCAACCTCGTAGAATCTCGTCACCATCCTAAATATCTCTAATATACACATATTCTAATCTTAACCTATTGTCCAGAATAGTTTTGGAGAAATGCTTTTCACACTGTTGTATACACTAACAATCGTACTCCATCACCTACTATAGTTAACATCTCTCCTAATGGGCACTTGTATGGCATTGTTTCTAACTACAATCTTTTTCGAGTCTTTGGCAATGTTTGTTTTTTCCATTCTCTTCCAAATGAACACATGAAGTTAGAATTCATATTTGTCCATGTTCTTTCCTTGAGTACGGCATTAAGCATAAAAAATGTGTTTGGTCGTCTAGTTTTCTAGTCAAGAAAGAGCTGGATGGGATAAAATACGAAATCCAGAGATTTTGCTACATCTTATCCACTATTTGGTAAATCACAGTAATAAAACCGGATACCTTCATACAATTAATCTTAAACAGCAAAGGAGCTCATTGCAGCATTCCAAAGTCACAAGGTTCAACTATGACAAGAAATTTAAAAAGGTTAAAGCAACATCGATAAGGTAGATCAGTTAACGAATGTCAAATTTAGCAAGAGAGAAAACTTGATCATTTGCCTTCATGATTTTGAAATATAGTTAGCACCGTGAACTTGGTGAATATAGAGTTGCCATCTCAAATCATGTCGATGATTCATCTTCCACCTCAACTCGGCGTCATGACATTCAAGGATGTATGTTTCTTTTTTAATCATAACATGGATTCTTACTCGGTCAGCTTCAATCCAGTTAATTTACGATCTGATCGGATTCATTGTTCCACATATTCGATTTGTGCACTCTTGTGATTGAAAGAAGGTTCGCTCCATCGCGTTGGTATAAGACGGCGGAGCTCGCATTGGTCTGAGACGATAGAGCTCGAATGTCATGAGCTCGGGCTCGATATATCCGGACATTTCCTAATTTTATGTTACCCCAAACACCAAATAGGATATAAATTATATTATCTGAAGTTAGATCTAGTTCACAACGTCGCCAAAGGGTATAGATGTTAGGATCTGTCTCTTATCGTCTTCACGCATCTTGTTATGCTACTTTTGGGAATATAAGATATTCTCATCGCTTTGTCCTTTCAAATCATCTCCTACTCTTTGCTTCATTATCAATCCTTGGCTGGATCTATTTCCAGAAAATGACACATTTGTATCTTTCTCTTCAAAGTTATCTTCTCCTAATTTTGATGCAGGTACCTCTGCTAATCCCACTTCGGCAGCTCCTAACATTAAGGGTGAGCATTTTTGGAACCTAAGAACCTAAACGATGGGAACATGTAGGTTCTGGATTCTAAGGTATGCAGAGTAGATTCCATATTTCAAAAATTGGGAAACCTGTTTCCACAGGTAGGTTCCAGGTTCCAGGTAGATGGAACCTGGAACCTGAAACTTGAAACCTAAACAAGTTTTTTATATTTTTTCTTGGTCAATGTCTTTGCATGATCCTGCAGTGTTTAATGACGTTGATGATGAATGTATAATCTGGAACCACTAGTCTGATATTTCATTTATGACTTGTTAATATTTCATATTTTTCGTGTGTCTAAATATATTTTGTGGTCGATGGATCATAGCAGCAAGTGATAGTCATTAAAGTTGATGATTTACTGCAATTGTTCAATTAATAATACAAGTAAAACCTAAGTAAACCTCATAACCGACCATGGAACCTGTGATAAGTAGGTCCATGGTAGGTTTTAAGTTCCAAAAAATGGGAAACATATTCTTCTGGGTAGGTTCCAAGTAGAATCTGTACATAACATGAAACCGTTCACCCCTAATATCGATTCACGCAATGACTTCTCATTTTAATTGTATTTATTTGAACCGTAATGCTAGAAAAACTAATATTTTGTATTATCTTTGGTGAATGACAAGTTTGTCCAGTATTGTTGCGTTTATTTTTGTTTTGTTTACCTAAAAATGAAAAAAAAAAAAAAAGAACCTGTTAGACCCTAGAACCTACTCTAGAACCTGTGACATGATAGATTCTACGTTATAGGTTTCAATTGGTAGGTTTCAAGTTCAAAAAAATAAGAAACATGTACCCGATGATAGGTTTCAGATTCCAGATGGAACCTGTAAGGAACCTAGAACCGCTTACCCCTACCTAACATGTCCTTTCTACGGATTTTCCACCCTTGGTCATTTCCTCTTCTCCTATTCGTCATTTTACCGTGTAAGTCAACCTTTTGTTCGGCTTCGTGATATTCATTGTTATTTTATTATTGCTTTATTTCATGAGCCCTGAACATATAGAGGAGCTCGTACTAATCATTTTGATTTTTGTAGCAAGTAATGGCAAATGAGTTACAAGCGTAAGACAAATCTCATGCTTAGGATTTGGTTGATTTACCTCCTAGAAAGTCTCTTATGGGTTGTAAATAGTTGTGTAAGATCAAATTAAAGGTAGATGGAATGATAAAACACTACAAAGCTCGTGTGGTAGCAAAAGGCTTTACTTAAGAGTATGACATTGACTATGATAAGACATTTGCTCTAGTTGAACGTTCTACTTTTGTTCGAAGTCTTTTTGTTGTTCCCACTATTAAGTGATGGCCTCTATCCACATAAGTGTTAAAAATGGCTTCCTTAATATAGAAGCTCCTCCTAGTTACACTCCTACTTCCAACATAGTAGAGGTGGCCACGGTTCGGAACCGACCGGTTCCGGTTCGGAACCGGCGGTTCCGGTTCGTGGCCAAGTGTGAACCGGAACCGGCCAGTTCCGGGCCGGTTCCTATTTTTTTCTGTTTTTTTTCTTTTCCTTTTCCTTTTCTTTTTTTTTTTCTTCCTCCGCGGCCGGCCATAGCTGGGGCCGGCGCCGACCTCCGTGCCGGCCCCGGCCATGGCCGGCCGCGGAGGAAGAAAAAAAAATTAAAATATAAATTATAATTTTAAAAAACAGAAACAAGCAAAAAAGACAAAAGAGAAAAAAGAAAAACAGAAAAGGAAAAGGAAAAGAAAAAGAAGAAAAACAGAAATGAAAAAAAAATTAAAAAAATACTATTCTTGTGATAGAACATTATTCAATATAAATTGTGATTAAAATGTAAATTGTACTCAAATTTATGGACAAAAAGACAAGAGAGAAAGAGAGGGCTTCAACTTAATAAATTATCATTAAGCACATTACAATTCGTTACAACGATCTTAAAAAAAAAGGAGTACAATATATATATCCTAAAATTATCCCAAAACCTAAGCATTCCGTGCGCAGGGGACCAGAGGTCACATATCGTCGGATTATATTTCGATTTTCCTAAGCTCACGTGGGCGTACCCGGTATGAGAAACAAGAGTTCCCGAAATATTTGCCAACTCCAATAGTTCTTTTACCCTCAATCGTCACTACCCGTTCCAAGACCGATAGTGGTAGCGGTAGTATCTCCGTCGTTAAAGAATTCGGATTCATTATTCCGATCTATCTCTTGTTGCCAGTATTGAGCCTTCGCCCAATCGCAACACAAGCTTGCATCTCCACTGATTCTGGATCTAATCTTGAACGATGTTCGTTCAAAATATTACCTCCGGCACTGAATGCTTGTTCGACCGCAACTGTGGAACAAGGGGTTGAAAAAATCTGTTTTGCAATAAGAGAAAGGATTGGGTATTGGCTTGTGTGCCTCTTCCACCAATCCAAAATAAAAAATCTGTACCACCTTCGCGCTTCGAAACTCAAATAAAATGGTTAGATAACTCTCTAATTCAGAAATATTTCCTATTACTCCCTTTTGTTTTTTTTGTCTATGTAATAAAAGTTGGTACCCTCTACTAATTTTACCTGTACTATCATTTTGTATCTCCGTAGATTGAGAAGATCTAATATCACCTAAATTATATTTAGTATAAAATTCATTATATAATTCTATTACTACGTTTTTAACCTCACGTACTATGGTTGTAACATTTGTCACATCATAATGTAAACATTGATAATACGCACGCAAAAAATCATTTAAGCCATCCAATTTGCAACGCGGATCAAAAACACAAGCAACTAAATAAATCATGGGAATTTCACTATAATAATGAAGCCATTTCATTTTCATTGCAACTATAGTATGTTGTAATTCAACATCATTTTCATATTCATCAAAAGTTCCGACAATATTAGTACACTCTACTAAAAATAAATGTGTAGTAGGATAATAAACACCAGACAAAGTATAAGTTGCATCATTAAAAACCTTTAAAAGATCTAAATTTTTTTGGCAAATATGCCACTCTTGTGGGTATAAATTAATCTCAGGTATATTATTAGAAATGAATGCACATAATAAATCTTTATATGCTAAAGATTCACTAAGCAAGTGGAAAGTAGATTTCCAACGAGTTAGAACATCTCTTGGAAATCTTTTTGGCTTTTTGTCATTATCTCTACAAAATCTACCCCATTCTTTCATTTTTTTGGGATGTTTCCATAAAAATTGAATCGCCGTTTTTATTGGTTGAAGAAAAATATCAGGAGTTTTCAAACCATCTTGTACACATAAATTTAAAACATGACAAGCACATCTAATGTGAAAAAATTTTCCGCCAAAAGCGGGTTTACAAATATTTTCTAACTCGGCAATTGAAGCGGTATTTGCTGCGGCATTATCAAAACCAATTGAAAAAATTTTGTTAAGCAAATAATATTCTTCTAAAACTTGCCTAATTATTCTATAAATATTATTTGCCGTATGATGATCATCGAAAACTCTAAATGCAATAACTCTTTTTTGAATAGTCCACTCGTCATCTATCCAATGACATGTTATGCCCATGTAAGAATGATTTTGCCAATGATCACTCCAAATATCACTACCTATATGCACGCATCCATTAAATTGCATAAAAAAGTTTTGTAAATCATTTTTTCCATTTTTGTAAAGATCTTTAATTACTCGTTTAATTGAATTTCTAGGAACACGTTTTGCTTGTGGAGCACATGCTTTTTGTACAAATTCATTAAAACCAAATCTTTCTCCAAAATTAAATGCTAAATGCTCAACGGAAATAAATTTGCCTAATTCTTCCTTATAAGTTTTTTCATTAAAACGAAATAAAGGGGAAGTGTTAGGATTGACGTACCCGGAAATTTGTTGTTGCCCGATATCGATTCCCGTTTCGGTTGGATGTTTGCTCGTAAGATGTCGTTTAAATGTTCCATATCCTTGTCCACCTGTATATTTATATATTTTTCCACAATATTTACAAATTATATCATACCTTTTTTGACCGATATCAAACCTTTCCATTTTCGTGAAGTGATTCCAAATGTCGATGTAAATTCCCGTTCCGCTTCCTTTGTTGTAGATATTTCAGCAGGAGGATGAAAACTTTCTTGCGTCGGGGCGCGCTCCACATTGTGAAAAATTTTGATTTCATCATCTTGAAAATCTGCATATTCACGAGGATCAAAGAATGATGGGATTCCGTCGCGATATTCTTACCTTTGCCGCTTGGCACTCGACTTCCACTTGCCATTTTTCGAATGGATTGAGAGCATTGAGCGGATTAATTGGGAGAATTAATAAAGAATTGCGTGGATTGAGAAAATTGAGAGAATTTTAGAGAATTTGAGAGAATTTCGAGTATTGAGAAAATTTGAGACTTGAGAGAAGAGAATTGGAGAGAATTTGAGAGAATTGTGTGTGTATTGTGAGAATTTGAGAGAATTTATAGGAAAAAATTGGAGGAAATTTAGAATTAAAAAAAAACACATAACCGTTGCAAATTGCAACGGTTATGTGTTTTTTTTTTATTAAAAACGCCCGTTGGGGCGTAGCCGTTGCCCCAACGGGCCGCAAGCGCAAGCCCGCAGCACGGGGCTCGCACGTCTGCCGAGCCCCGCTGCGGATAATTTTTTTTTTTTTTTTTTTGGCGTTTGGCGTTGGCCCGTTGCTGCCATGGCAACGTCGCGCTGCTGCTTTGCGCTTTTTTTTCGAGAACCGGCCGAACCGGTGGTTCCGGCCGGTTCAAATTTTCGGGCCGGAATCGGACCGTATGCCACGGGCGGTTCCGGTTCAACTGGCCCGTCAACGGGCCGGGCCGGGTTTGACCGGGCCGGTTCCGATCCGTTCTGGCCAAAACCGCCCGTGGCCACCTCTACAACATAGTGTGTTGATTACATCGAACATTATATGAACCGAATTAGACTCCTCGTGCATGGTACTCCAAGTTCAATTCCATCATGGAACATCTTGGCTTTATATCTAATCCATATGACAATGCTCTCTTTGTGTAGTGAACATCTCGTGGATATATTCTACTATTGTTATATGTAGACGGCATGGTTATTACTAGCGATAATCATATCGGCATTACAAAACTCAAAAATTATCTCATTCAGCCGTTTGAAATGAAATATCTTGGGCAACTCAATTATTTCTAGGTTTGGAGGTTGTTTCAAATTCCTCTGGCTATTATCTTTCAAGCTAAATACGTCACCGATCTTCTTTCTCGAGCAGAATTCAGTGATAAAAAGATTGCTACAACTCTCGTGGAGACAAATACAAAATATGACAACAAAGATGGGACTGCTTTTCCGAATCCCATACTCTATTGATAATTAGTTGGCAATCTTGATATTTTTTTGTTACTCGTTTTGATATCGCTTATGTTGTTCACACTGCCAGTCAGTTCACAACGACACCTTGTACAACTCACTTTACTATTGTTCTTCACATTCTTCACTATGTCAAGGGTACCTTATTTCACGGTCTTTGTTTTTTCTCACTCTATTTTAAAGTTGACGGCTTACTCCGATGTTGACTTCGCTAGTGATCCTTTTGATCATCCGATGTTGACTACGCTAGTGACCCTTTTGATCATCACTCCACTACAGGCTACTACATCTTTATAAGTTCACTCATCTCACGGCATATCAACAAACAGATAGTTATCGCTTGATCTAGCACCAAAGCTAAATATCGTGTTTTTGTTGATATGACATCAAAATTACTATTGTTGCACTAGTTATTAGAAAAAATGGGAGTCCGTCATAATTGTGAAATGGTCATTTATTGTGAGAACCGGAATGCTATTCCAATAGGCCAAAATGATGTTTTCCATGAGCACACCAAATATATTGAAATAGACCGTCATTTCATATGATATCACATACTTCACGGCATTGTATGACTCGTTTTTACTTCATCTGTTAATCAAACTGCCGATATCTTCACAAAGGCACTTTCACGTCCACTCGAATGAGTTCTTTTCTCCTAGCTCTAGTGGATTTCTTTCTAGTTACCTTGAGTTTGAAGGGAATGTTAGAGATATTTATGAGATTCTGGATATCTTCCTAATTAATTATAATTGATATTGTAATATTTTTTATTACTTTGAACTATCATCCCGTAAAACATATAAGTAGTCTCATGTACTCTTCATTATGAACATGAAAATTTGTAGAAATTTCACATTTCTCTTTTGCGCATAGTTCTTATCTAGATAACTTAATTTCGAGTAATTTTAGCTTTTTATAATAAGGGTCTTATTAACCATCTTCATCAATCATACCTAATAAAGAAATATTTACATTTTCAATAAACCGAATGTGCATAACACGAGAAAAACAATGCTTTAGAAATGACAACCTCTTGCGATTCAGATGTTTAACAAGTGCTCGAGAACAATGGTCAACAAAATCCATATCGCTTTTAAACTCTACGACCCCCAGCAGACAGACTCCCCAGAACAATTGAATGGAGGGAGAGAAATCAATCGACTGCGTAGGCATTGATAAAGGGAATTGAATGTGGGAGAGAGATAGGAAGGAACACATGGCTTGCACCTCAAGAAGACATCAGAGAGCATGAAGGGGCTCAAATGGTTAGGTGCATGGTAACGTTCAACCTCCTGCCTCCATAAAGAGGATCATTAAAACCCAAACCCAGCCCTCTTCGAAAGTCCACGTTGATTCAATGCTCTGGTCTTTGATGGCCTAACATAAATCGAAAAACAGGAAAAGGCTTTCGGCTCCAGCTTCCTCTTCGTGCCTATAAATTTGATAAAATAGATCTCGTTATATAATCGAAATTGTTACTGATTAAAATTGGGAAACTCTGTATATTTAATACAGCATCCTTAGCACACTTGTCGACATAACTGAACTGTTATTAAATCAAATGAAGAACCTATTAATAAGAGCGCACGTTAAGATTTACTATAAATGAGAAAAAGAAACATGTACTTACTGTTAGTACATTCGAAATAAGTTAAAAAGTATAGTAATTCCATGCGCCATAAGACATAAATTTGGCGAATGTGCATTGATCATACTTTTGAAGGAATGAGTTTAACCTTTTTGTAGCGCATGCAGTTTCTCTAACTTGCGTGTGAAATAAAACTTATGATTTGTTTGGTTTATATGATCGAGCCATTCGAGCTCCTATGGGGATCTTGTTTCAACAAAGTGCAATAGATAATTTTTAACCTTTTGCCGAAAGGACACTTTAACTTGCAAGATTTTCTTCATAAAATAGAGAGGAAATTGTAAAAGAAGTCATATGTAAAAGAACTCATATTAAAATATTTTTTTTTTCATTTTATAGTTTATATTTCACCATTTACAGTGCTTCTGAAGTTGCAAGAAGACGCTATTGTTAATTATTTCCTGATTTTAGTCTATGCATGACTTGACTTTGGCATAAAAAAAGGGAAAACAATTACTTTATACGGCACTTTTAATTTCCATCAATGCTTTCACTTATTCACCTCTTAATTGATATCGTGGCATCCTTTATTGCTAGACCATGGTCGGAGTTATCACGCTAGCATCTTGTACAAGATATTGTTAATGAGTGCCTTTAGGGTACTTAATCATCATGCCTGATTAAAAGAAAAAATATCTTCATATTCAATGCACTGATTGTGCACAACACAAGAACATTCGGGCCATGGGAATGACAAGATATCCTTATTCAGATGTTCAACCGATACTACAAGGCACCCCTTAACAAAACTCCTTGACATGAGGCTAAGATCCCCCTCGATGCAGGTATAGATCGACTCGAGTTCTTCCAACGGGGATCATGAAATCATCTATAAGTGAATCGGGTACCACTCATCCATATCAAACAGTGATGTACGCGTACTAAACTATACCGGGATCATACGCAACATACAATGATGTGTCCGAGGTGGAGGTAGGTCATCATCCTTAAAGGACTTTTCTCGGGATTCAAACGGGGGATTAAGTGTTATTTATTGTAGGAGGTTCGGTGCATCAATGAATTGGTGTCCATAAATAGGGGCCATCATCAATTTAGAGTCATCCTCCTCCTCCACATCGCAGCAACCCTCTTTAACGCCAGTCCAGCAGTCTCTTCGAGTGTGCGAGTGGAAGCCTTCAGGAGTGTAGGTGAAGGCTATTTTCTGGACATTAATACATCGCAACTGCATTCTGTGCAAAAAATATTAGATGGGATTGGGATTGGAACGCTACTTCATACTCTCCCTCTCCCTCTCTATTGGACTTAGAACTTAACATCAAAGCCGGTACGACCCACAAGTTTCGTCATCATTGCCTGGTCGATTTGACACGACAGGTGTGTCTAAAACTCCAATGCCCACGATTAAAAATTCCAATCTTACCAATTCGTGCCTCAGGCGTACTCGTTAAAGCTACTTAAATAGTAAACACGCATATCCACATGCTTTCAAAAAAAATAAATAAGTTTTGAATATGAACATCATGTCGCCAAAGCGTAATCGACGACCCTTAACAAGTGTTGTATGGACGCTCTTCAACAATCTCCTTAATATTCTAACTCAATGGATCACATGGAGCGGGAATCAAATCAAGACTTCATATTTCTCCTAGTAAGCAAAGTTTCAATCATTCTTACCGATTCGACGATTAACCCTCTTGATATCACTTGATAATGAGATTCATGGGATTGTTAAGGATTCTTGTAAATGGACGGATCCATAAATGCCTAAATGGCGCGATTACAAATAGGAGAGGAAAAAGGGTAATCGAAATTGCAATTTTTTCCATCTTTAGGGATTAGGTGACGAAGGAAGAGCAAGTGTTTTGAATGCTTTTGATTTAAAGAAGGGTAAGTCAATCTACCGTGAATTGAATCCGGATCAGCAAAACGCAACCAGAAACACACTTCCGATTCGAGTCCTCAAAAAAACTAATTAAGAAGGTCCACCCTTCCGTGTCGACGTTCGCGCATCGTCATCGTGAATTTAAGACGAGTCATTTTGGAAAGTTGAGAAAATTAAAGTCGGGGGTTATTCAATTCTTGCACCTTCCTCGGCCAAACAGCATTTAAAACCAGAGATGGAAGAGGGTTTTGTCCATAGAACAGTGCTAGGTTTAGACGATGTATTGGTAAGGTACATTCATGCACATTGCAAAATTATAATAACCCTTTTTTTTCCCCAACATTTTCGAAGATTAAACTAAATGGACCCTCGTATTTTATTCGGAGATTTTACTAAAGAATGCCTCAGAGTATTAATTAAACATTTCAAAATATAAATTCTTTTTTAACTCGGGAGCAATCTTTGTTTATTAAGTAGCTTACACGATCCATAATGGATCACGTTTAGCCTTTTATTAATTTAATATGACATATATCCTGATATTGCCTTTTGATATTTTGCTCTTTTTTTCTCAATTTTTCGCATAATTCATACCGTTGGGAAGATGGCATAGTTACTCTCCGTTAGACTTGCTCTACGGGTGGGCTTGCGCGTGCTCGAGTCGAACTTGCTTTGACCATACCCTACAGAGCACTTGGTCTTGGTGTTGAGGTTGATGTCTTGTATTTTGTTATCCAAGAGATTATGAGGCGGTTTCGAAAGGTCCCCTGACGACTGGACAGCACGGGGGTCCCGCTTCGGGGGGGGGGTCCGGGGGGGGCCGCCCCGGCGGGGGTCATGGGGGCAGCGCCCCCGAGCCGCCAGAGGCATTTTATGTTTGGTCATAGAAGTATTTAAATGGGAAAGCTAAATATTTTAGGCTATGTGGGTAATTTTGTAATTTGTGCCATGTAGGGTTTTGCTATATATATTTAGGACGAAACGGATCTCTAAAAAAGAGGCAGGCGTGAGAAAGAGTGGCTGTACACTTTTCTACGTTATTAGTGAAACGGATCTCTTCTCCCCGTGGACGTAGATAGGCGGAACATCTCCCCTGCTGAACCATGTAAATTTTTGTGTTGTGCGAATTTCCATTACTTTCTTGCATCGTTGATAGAATCGAATTTAGATATTCGACACTTGGGATTCGATGGCTGGACCAAAGTTCACTTATGAAGAGTGTTTTTCCAATAAATACGGAAAGATGATTTCTAAAACATTTATGAAGTTATAATCAAATGTCATTCGGAAATTAAAATGTCCATAAAAAAACAAATATCAAAAGGGCGAATGGCCCTCGATGCTACAATTACGTCCTCGGCATTCTAGTTGCTTGTCTACCGCATTACAAAACACTGCATCGGCCCAAACACCATCTAAGTCGATACGATATTTTATTTTCAGCATTAATTTATATCCTTTTTTTGGTCGGAAAAATATAGAAATGAATAGATGGAAAATATTACTCGTCAAATATTATTAACGAAGGATTTTTCATATGATTCAATTCAATGAAATAACTGGTTGGGATTGGGATTTATCTACATGGGCATTGAATACGACCATAACTCCACATAACTTCCCCTCCTTAAATTCCTCGTCCATTTTTTCTGCCTCCTTCGGCTTCCATTCCCCCCTCCTCCCCCCCATTTAATGTCGCAACCATAAATGAAACATTAACCACACCATTTAATGGATCTATTTCCCTTTCATAATTTTCCCATTATATAAATAAAAAAAAAAGAAACGAATAAAAAATTCGAATAAATCGAGAAACAAAAAATAAAAAAAGATATTTCTGCCCCGCCCTCCCTCCCTCCCCCGGCGTTATATAACGGCCCTCCACCTCCGTCTGTTCACTGATGGACTTGCGAAAGTTCAATTCCTATCGCCCTCTGCTTCCTCCTCCTTCGCTTTGAACCTCTGCCTCTGCTTCTTCTTCTTCTCCTTCTCCTTCTCCTCTGTTCGCCCCAACAATCTCGAGAAGGGAAGGGAGATGGCTGCGGATGTCAGCTCCACGGTCGGGTACATGAGCGGGTTCAGTAAGGAGGAGGGCAAGCACGTCAGGGGAGGCGGAGGTGGTGGCGGGAACGAGAAGCCGGCGGCGCTCGTCACGCGCGACTTGCTCGGCGGGCTGCACGAGATCGAGTCTCGCGAGCTCGACCTCGACTTGCAGGTGCCCGCGGGCTGGGAGAAGCGTCTCGATTTGAAGGTTCGTTGGAATCGGGCTCTTCTTCTTCTTCTTCTTCTTCTTCCCGAATCGCAGGTTAATTTGTAGGAACGGCTCGTGCCTAGACAACAATTGGATTACAGAACAGTCTGTGCAATTCTGGATATTTTTGCGATGTTATCAATTTTTGCGATATGTTCGCGAGGAGGCTTCCTGATCGATGCCCTGCTATGTTTGTGAAACAGAGCAGAATCATGTCTTTGCAACTCATCGTGTTGTAGGCTGTGTATTTGTATACTCGAAGGGCAAAATCGTAGTGAATTTTGGCAGTGACCGAAATTCTTGATGACTTCATGAATAGTCAGGTGGCAATGTACATGACACTAGTCAATCCGAGGGGCATTTAGAAAGATGATTCGTGAGCGAACTGTAGTAGTATTTGTGATGCCAGATAAGGAATGATCGCAGCTTTCGATCATAACATTTGTTGAGACCACTCTTCCTTGGCTTCTCAGCCGAAAATCTGCCCTGTCTCTTGACGAGGTTCTTGGTGTATCTGGTGTTTCTGTTGATGAAGCCATACATGAGGCTCCTTTTGCTTGGCGATTTCTTTCTGGGTTTAATTTGGTGATTGCTTTACCTGCTTGGTCCTGTTAAATTCTTCTTATTCATACCATACTAAGATGTCTGAACTTTCAATGTCATTGCCTGATACTCGTTTCTGTCAGCAAGGGAGGATTGTTACTTTTCAAGAGAGAACGATCTGATAAGGTTTTTTGGTCTTTAGTCCGTATTGATCCGAGATATATATAATTAGGCGTTACTTGTTCATTCTTTCAGTCAGGAAAAATCTACATTCAAAGGTGCAATTCACTGAGTTCGTTGTCTTCGTCTGATCCCAAGCGCCAAGCCGACCAAAGGCTCGCCAAGCTCCAAGACTTGAACTTCCCGCCCTCACCATCGAAACCCTTGCTGAACCTCTTTGATGATGCTTGCTTAGACTTGAAGTTGATGTCGTCGCCGTCATTGCCTTCGTCCTGCAGCTACCAGAGTGTGTGCACTCTCGACAAAGTAAAGTCGGCTCTAGAGAAAGCAGAGCGAGAACCAATCAAGAAGTGCGTGCCGCCCTATTGGAGATCATCGCCATCATCTTCGTTATCGCCTTCTAATTCGTCCTCATCGTCTTCAATCAGAGAAAAGCACCGAGAGGCGAACGACGACAATGTGTCGCCAACCACAGTGGCTGCAGGATGCCCGAGTTGCTTGCTCTATGTGTTGATCTCGACGAGCAATCCAAAGTGCCCGAGTTGCGATATGATGGTACCATTGCCGGGCTTAAAGAGACCTCGGATCGATCTCAACATGTCAATATGAGGAGGATCGTGTTCTCGAGGTTTAAAATTGTAAATGATGGACGAGATGGGTCTTCTTTAGATATATTTGTTTATGTTTAGTGGGAGGTTAGTGCAGTAGCGCCTGTAAATTTAGCCTCTGAGCATGTGCTGCTTAGCATGGGTGATAGGATTTCATAATAGAGCGAGTGTTTATTCAGACTCTTTTTCCTTTCCTTTCTTTTTTTTAATTTGGAACTCGTTATACATAATGTTGTATCAATGTATAAGTGCATAGTAAGTTGCCGCGAATTTCACAACGGTGCGGTTAATTTCTGAATGGGAGGAGACGAAAGAAAGTTGTACTTGTTCATTCTAGGGTGAGATCACTGGGATGACTTTCAAGTTCCTTTTGTGCTCCGATTGCTCGTTAGTGTCTTTCTACTTGAATTGGCTTCTAAGTTCGTGATCAAGCTTTTCCCAGTTGCTCTTAGGCGATAGAGTCATTGTTCGTCTTTTCGCAGATTCTTCTCTGATCGTCGTCGCCTCCATCCACCGTGTATACCACGCAAACGAGATCAAGAGAGAGTGAGATCGAGAGAGAGAGAGAGTCACACGTACCACGATGTAGTCGGAGATCAACTTAGCCCAATTAGGCTGAAAATGATCGGACCCAGCTGGACTGATCTTGGTGCTTGGGTGTGTTGCCGAATCTTTAGAGCTTTGTTTGGCTGGGCAGCTTTGAAGCTAACCAAAAGAAATTGGCTCCATTTGACATCGAATTGTGAGAATATCCATTTCTCGAAGACTCTGTGGCCGGGATCTCGTATCCTCGTGAATGATGAGGGAAAAGCCTTCTTCAGTAATAAGGCATTGCCAATTAACGGTGTGCGTCTAGGTTAGACTTCCTCTAAATCATCGTCGTAAGGAAACAATCAAAACAGATTGAACAAACATAAATTTAACATTTGAAAGAGCAAATCTCCATAGTTTAGTGAGATACTAGAACTCTTACGATCACCATTGAATCTAACATTCAGAAGAGATTCAGTGATATGCTAGAGCTCATGAGATCATTATTAAAGCTGGAGGCAGAAAACCTGTACATGAATAGAGCACAAGATATTGAATCCCCGAAAGTATATCATTAAACTCTGAAATCTAGATTGGGAGAGGAAGAATCTCTAGCTCCTATCTCTCTCCATGTCTTCTCCAACCTTTAGTCATGTAGGGAGGGTTTGAGCTAGTCTTACCTACATTAGGTTTTTTTTTTTTTTTTCAATTCTTGTCTCCCGATCTAGATATGATAACTCTCTTTTCCCGATTTAGATTTGGAAGTTTAATAAATATGTTTTTGGAGATTTGATGCCTCGATGCTTTGTTCGTGTATAAAACCTCTGCCTTCAAATTCAATGGTGATCGTAGGAACTCTAGCGCCTCTAAACCACAAAGATTTGCTTTCCCAAATATTAAATCCATATTCATTCAACTTGTTTTGGTTGTCATTCTCTATGATGATAGTGTAAGAGGAAGGCGAACCCAAGCGTTACAAAGATATGAGATACAGTAAGCAATAGCCAATTACTTTGCTTGACATATTCGTTTTTTGTGAAACGAAAGTGTGCTTAACCTTAGCGATGCTTCGTTGATCCTCATTGTTTTCGGGTTTGACTTTGTTTTCCAGTATTATGAGCTTTGCTTGCTTTGATTTGCCTTTGCTATTTATGTACTTTTCATGTATTATTTTGAATAATGAATATAATAATTTTTGATAAAAAAAAATAGCCGAATAACAAAGTGACTGAAATTGCGAAGCTCTAGTCAAATCTAGACGATGTGAACTTTTAATAAAAGTTGGCTTTTTTTTTTGTATGTCATATTACTAACTTTCCTCACTCTCTGATTTTTACTTTGCCTCTTGCACAGCACGGGAGTCGAACCCCATATCTGTAATATTAGCGTCCCCAATCCCTTTATCAGTAGAGCCGCATGCCTATTGGCAAAAAAAAAATTAACTTGAGCCAGTATTGAATTCACTTGAATCAGAACAAAACCAGGTCCAAATTATTTACATTGAATACAACTTGGTGCTAAACTTAATTTTGTGGGGTGACTAACCATTAACCTGGTTGCAATTATGTTTCGGGTTTACTGTGCGTTTATCTCATTGAAAACTTCATAATAAAGAAAAATATCAATAGAAATTATTTTAGTGATTTCCTTCTTGTCAGAAGAAAAAATTATTTTCCCTCAATCTAATCTTGTTGTATTCGGTTCATCGAAAACGTTGTCCGTAAAGCAATTAGCTTTCGGTAATCAAAGTACCAAAATGTTGGAAAACAATTTTTCGAAAATAGTTTTCGATCTGCAATCGAAATCTATAATTGCAGGGACCAATAAAAGAATATCTGTTATAGCGTGGAAACTAAGCAAATAATATACTACTTTAGTGGATTAGAATATTTCTTCGATTTTTCCCCTTTTTTTTATGCTAGTAAAGTATAAACATGGCATCTGACCAAAAAATAAAAAAGTACAAACATGGCACCACCAACACAAATAGGGAATAAGAAGGGGACCCAGCAATAGCAGCCATTACATTCGGCCATTTTCCTTTTTTAAATTAAAGATACAGAGACTTTCCCAATATTAAAAAAAGATATAAATATAGAGAAAAAAATTTTGATTTATTAATCACATTTATTTCCAGTATTAAAATTTTGCTTAAAGGACTAATTGCTCTTAAAACAAAGCTGTCCTTCGGCCATTATTCAAATTTCACTACACCAAAATCATTCGGATTTGTTTTTGGGTAACATTTAATCACAATTTAAAAAAAATTATGAATTTGAAAGCATATTATTTCAAAAAGCTTTTCCCAAACAAATAAGTTTTTCGAAAAATAGCGAACTGCATTTTTAAAATTTTTTTTACTTGCGCTTTTGATATCAGGGATTATGTTGATTTTTTTTCATTTACTATCGAAGGCCTGACACAAAGGTAATGTCTTGCATGAACAATTCATTCATGTTCGATTACTAAAGAACTAACTTCCACCATTAAATATCTAATAGAAGTACTGCCATTAAGTTCGATTACTGTTCTTTAGACTTTTGTGAAAGTTACTTTCTCAATAAAAGAGAATATAAGTTTCAAAAATATTTTGTGGTTCAAATCGATGCTTTTTGTTTTATTCGAAATTGAAAAATATTAATTTTTTTTATGATAAAAGAATTCAATTATAAGGCATTTGTATCTCTTCGGGTAATACAATGGCAATATAAATCAAGAAAATCTAAGGGAAAATGGCACATGTGATTTATGAACTTTAATCCAATATGCAATGTGGTCCTTGAACTTTTAATTTGTTCAATGTAATTCCTAAACTTTAATTCAATGTGCAATATAGTCTCTGAACTTTTAATTTGTTCAATGTAAGCCCTAAATTTTTGCTACATGTGTAATCTAATCCTTTGACTATATGAAAGTGTTCAATGTTGTTTTGATTTGAAATTAATGGAAAGATCGAATTAAGCATTTTCATATAGTTCAGGGACTACATTGAATATCACATTAAATAAATTAAAATTTCAGGGATCACGTTGAACATTAGGCTAAAATTTAGAGACTATATTGTATTGCATATTGAATCAAAGTTCAAGGAGTATGTGTGTCGTTATCCCAAAATCTAATAATTTCTTTCAATTTTGATACTTCGTGAGAATGATAATTTAATAATAAATACAGAGAAGCGCACAACGCATTTCCACACCCACTCCGTCGTCGGAGTCAAATCTGCACCTCAGAGCGAACCAGCTCGCGACCGAGAGGAGGAGGAGGAGGAGGAGGAGGAGAGGAAGGCAGGGGACGATGCAGATCTTCGTGAAAACCCTAACGGGGAAGACGATCACGCTCGAGGTCGAGAGCAGCGACACCATCGACAATGTCAAAGCCAAGATTCAGGTCCGTAATTCGCGCTTCTTTCCTTTCGGTTTCCCGGTCGTGTTTTCGCGGCAGCGCGCTGGTTTTCGCCTCTCGCGCGGTTTCTCGTGCCTGCTCATCTTCTGGTGAAAGATTTTTGCTTGGTCGGTTTTTCCCTTAGGATCATTCGATTAGGGTTTTTGCTGGGATGAATCTCTCTAGCAAGCAAAAGGTTTTAGATGATTGGGCTTCTGGTGTACCGGTAATGTGACGGTCTTGTCAAGTCACAGCGACGAGTAACCTCTCTAGTTCTGATGGACTGATGATATCTTGTATGTGGCCTTTGAGTTGGTTTGTAGAGGAAATGTTGCGCTGAGAGGTATGCTTGGGAATCGTCCTTTGAAAAAATCAAATTTCAATTGGGGTTTTGGATTATATGTGTAGAAACCAAGTGGAGCAAGTAAGCAATATGCTAATGGGATGGAGGTGCTTGTGCTTGGTTTGACATGAGAATTCTGCTTTCTCTATTAGGACAAGGAAGGTATTCCTCCGGACCAACAGCGATTGATCTTTGCTGGTAAGCAATTGGAAGATGGACGAACTCTTGCGGACTATAACATCCAAAAGGAGTCGACCCTTCATCTGGTGTTGAGGCTCAGGGGAGGAACTATGATCAAGGTTAAGACCCTTACTGGGAAGGAAATTGAAATAGATATTGAGCCGACCGATACCATCGACCGTATCAAGGAAAGGGTTGAAGAGAAAGAAGGAATTCCACCTGTCCAGCAAAGGTACTCTTTCTCTCTCATACTATTTGGTGCTATTATTGCATTGTTATTCTGTTCCTTTTGACTCTGTACTAATTTTCTTGAACTTTGAATTGCTCCTTATTTTGTTTCATACCTGCTTTTCTGCAAGTCTGACTGTGGTTTCCTGCAACTTCCTTAAGGTATTATATGGTACAGTTGTTCTTGCTCTGTGGGTAGATTTGGTAGATTGTGAAATTCTGTGATATCCTTGATACTTATCTGGTCGAGTTAATCCAGTTTAAGAAATACTATTTTTGGGTTCACTGACGTGAGTGCTTTGCTTAATCATTCTCCTTGGAATCAGAATGAATGATTGGGGTTTCTCTTCTGTTAGTTTATATTGCTTGGTTCCTGATTTCCTTTTTCTTCACCTTTTGTAGTGAAACTAATGACTCATTTACTGTTCTTTGGTGGTAAAAGATGAAATCTTTCTTGGCATGCGTTTACGTTTGTCTGTTGCCTAGGGATCTTATACCAAATATAGCGCATAGGTTCATGAATCTTCATGGCATCCTTAGATGGGCTGTGTTTAATTAGACTTGGGATTGGGTCTTCATATATTTTTTGGCCTTTTTCTTTTTGTGAAGTTTTTGTTTCCTGGGTGTCTGTCCTTTGGCTTTTGCTGTGGAGATAGTTGTGAAATTACTACTCCCAAAAAATAAAAGGAAAAGAGAGATATCTAAAAGCTTGCAATGTTTATGGGTGTAGATTCGTCAGTTTCTACAGCGTCAATCATGAAGTAAGCTCTACCATAACATGTTTTATGCCTTTAATTCTAAATCTCTGATCCTTTAGCTCAGAGTGAAATCCTCACTCGTTTGAAACTTTGGGTGGCTTGGACGGTTATGATAAATTCTGGGGAAACCTTGTTTTCCTGGTCTCTTCGTAGTTGTTTATTCCCGAGAGTTGTCTTCGAGCTATATATGGCATTTAGCTTGTTCAATTGATGATGGCAATATTACAGGCTTGTTCTATCACTTGCTTCACTGTAAAAGAAAATGGTAAAGCTCTCTGCGGTCAACATTTTGCTTTCTTGTTCTAGGAAAATGCAACTTTATTTGTCTTGAAACTTATGAGACTGTTCTTCATCCACTTAATTCAGTTTTTTATTTTCTTATGTGAGTTCATAGCAGTTTGGTTGAGTGAGTAATTTCATTGTAGGGATAAGAAACTACACAGAAGTGATACTCTCCCGTATTTACATGGAGGGAGGTGTTCGTGAAAATTGGACCTGATTTTATTTGATTATATCTACAGTTTTGCTTGCACTAATATATTGATATAATCCTATATCTTCCTGTCTTTATCAAAAGGTCTTGGTGAATTGGTGCTTTTACATCTCCTAAAAACTTCACCACCTTTTTATTCTTTGGTTCTTAATGATGGCTGTAGCAAAGGTCTTCTGTGTGTGAGTCCATATAGTTATGATCAATGGTCTTCTCCACTTCCATTATTTCATTTGTTTTCCCTCAGCGAAACTGATATTGACGTTGATATTTCTTTAGCATGGAACCTCTGAATCTTATCATTTTCGCTTTCAATTGGTTTACAGGCTTATATATGCCGGTAAGCAGCTTGCAGACGATAAAACAGCTCGAGACTACAACATTGAGGGTGGCTCTGTCCTCCATCTTGTGCTTGCACTGAGAGGTGGCAGATTTTAATTGAATCTTACCATACTGGGGTTGTGTTCACTGTTGGCACTTCATTGAACTAAAGAAAGCTTGCTTAATCCTTTTGCAGTGTGGATAGACTTGAGATGTTATAAGCAACTCTATGAACATGATAATTGCCTTTTTGCTCTATTCCTGTTGTTGTTTTTTCTTAAATCTGCTTTTGCATCAGAGCTTGGATCACCAATATTTGCCTTCTTAAATTATAGCGCACAAGCATGCTGATTGCCACTGGTTTTGCTCAAGCAGTGCAGCGTATTTAGAGCGTTGAGTTTGTGCATGGATTCATCTTAGGATTGTATCCCGCAAGATATATATGTTCACAACTCCGGTATGACATCTCACAAACTTTGGAGCATCTCGGAGGTTTTCGATCTTGACACGCTCTTGACAGTTTTGACATAAGATGTCAAAAGCCAATTTGGATACAGCGTAACATAATGTGTTGGAGTAAAACTGCAATTTCTCTGTTCATCAGTCCATGAACCACCCAAAGGTGACTACAGGAGATAGTACCCTGCGAGGCGTTTTCTCATGTCAAAATCAGCGATTTATCTTTCCATTTTCTTCATTTCTGCTACGTACCGACCCATACTTAACAGATTCCCCTCGAGCATGATTATGAAGGTTACATCATGTTTGCAGTCAGTTTAACGTCATGCATGATACTGTTCTTGAGCATAAGGTCAAACAATTGACGCTTCATCGACTCTTTGAACCTTTTCTCCAACAAGCCAAACCCAACGGGCTGTCAATTTGGTACGGTGATTCTTTTCTATGTTCATGGGATAATTTCTACGTCTTGCATCAGGTTTTTCTTGTGTGGCATAATCCTCTTAGGCTGCGTTTAGAATAGGATAAGGTGGAATTAGAAATCCACTAAATATCCTTTGGATTGTAGAAAATTTCATCATATATTTGATGTAATTTAAGATGGGATTGAAAATTTTTAAAATTTTTTGTTATTTCCAGTTGCTTTGACCTCCGTCACTTCCGATACTCCTCGTTGTGCTCTGAACGTGCCATCCCATCCGTTGTCCTCTCGATCGGCTTCCCCAACTTGAATGAGTGTAAGTGTTGGCACATGCGTACTTCACTTGCCTGAGGAAAAGCTGCCTCACGTCCCAGTTGCACAGCACAATCTCCCACGGAATTTGTAGATCTCGCTCCTTGAGCTCCCCCATTAGCGTTGTCAAACCCGCTTTCTTAAGCTCCCTCTAGTTCGTCTCATTCGCCGCCAGCTTCGCCAAGCCTGCAGGCCATAGTCCTTGCTCAACTTCACTAGTGTCTAGATTGGCCTCGGGCTGCCGAGGGTGTGACAGAGCGACCGGGGAGGCAACGGTGGCAGCCAATCTGGTAGATGAGGCAGCAGTGTTGATGCAAAGGTTGAAGGCTGGCAACAAGGTGGCTGACACAGTGCTTGAAGTTTGAGCTCCACTTGACGGCGAAGCCGAGAATTTGGGGGTAGTGTGGGGCGGAGAGGAGGTAGACGGTGCAAGGGCAGTGAGTAACGAAAGCAAACATGTCTCTATTGTGCACGACAACCTCAAAAGATCTGGCACACTCATGAGCGGATTCGAGTTCTCCGACGTTTAATTTCTCCTTTACACCCTCAATCATTGGAACACAATTGGTTGGCTAGCAATGACGTTTGGTGATGATCGGAGATGACAACGATTGTGCAGTGGTTGGTGAAGCAATATCCGGATGCGTCACTCCATTACTCCATTGTTGAAAAATAATGGCCTTTGTGAAGTTATTTTAAAATAAAATTATCCAACCCAGGGGGAAATTGTCTAAAAAGTCTAAAGTGTATTACATTTTTGCCAATTCAGTCATCTATCTTTCAATTTTACCAATTTAGCCATAAACTTTTTCATATTTTTCTATTCGATTTCATTTGGCTAATTTTGGCCGGAATTCGTTAACGTAAACATCGGCCGTCTTACATGGCATAGTTGATGCTGACGTGGATAATTTTTTAAATAATTTTTTAATACTTTTCGATTTTTAATTATTTTTTATGTTTTTTTTCTTTCTGCTAGTGGCTAGCCATCGGCCATGGCCGGGCTGGCTAGCCTCACCTGGACGAGACTCACCCTAGCCCGCCACAGGTGAGGCCCAACAGGGAGAGGGCTCCCCTTGCCAGACCTAGCAAGGTTGGCCCTCGCCCAAACGAAGGCAGCACCCGGCAAGGCCACCCTAGCCTAGGCAAGGGCTCCCCTCGTCGGGGCTCGCCCTCTTTGTTGGGCCTTGCTTGTGGCGAGCGAGGGTGACCCTTGCCCAGGCGAGGCTAGCCCGCCCAGCCATGGCCAATGGCCGACCATCGTCTATGGCCTATGGCCGGTTATTAGCAAAAAGAAGAAGAAATGATAGAAAAAAGAAAGAAAAAGAGAAAATAATTATTAAAATATTATTAAAAATTGTTCACATCAGCGTTGATCGTGCCACGTAGTACGGCCAGCGTCCCTATCAGTAATTTCTAGCCAAAATTGGCCAAATGTACTAAATTGGCAAAATGTGAAAAAGGATTATGATCGAATTAACTAAAGTACAATAGGTTTAGGAGTTTTTGGATAATTTTTCCCTAATCCGGGTTTAACCCATCATTGTCCCAGATTTCTTATTAACATTTTATCCAACTATATTCGGGTTTATCCGGTCCAGAGGATGTCGCCAAACACTGGATATAATAATTTGTTATCATATCCAAACTCAAATTTGGATAACCAGGCACAGGCTTGTTGCACTCTCTCTTTTTATGGATGATAGAACTATCTTTTTGAGTGAACTAGTGATAGAAGAAAAGTAAGAATGGAAAGTGAGCTGTTGGTGACGCCTAAAGAAATGTCAATTTGGAGAAGTTAGCTTAACGGATGCCCAAGCCAAAGCAATACCACTGTATGAGGTAGATCGCTATTGAATTACTAATCACTTGGAACTTGATATGTTAGATTCTCAGACCCTGTTCCCAATCATCACTAGGCAAATTCATCTCATGGTTTCTTCTCCACAAAATTTTGAAGATTGGCGGTATAAAAGTCCCCCTGACTATGATACATAGAATCTAAATCATAAGTAAAGCTCCTATCAAGCTAGTTAAGATATGGACCTCATTTTAGATTTGATTCACGCAAGGTTATCACAAGAACTAGGCAGTCAATCAACTTAAATGATCCAACTGTTTGGAATGCTTTTGATCTCATCTTTGGCAACAAACAATATGTAAGAAGCTGTTAAATCCCGCATATCTCTCTGTGCGCTTGCGTGAACATATATTACATAAGATTGGTGTCTGCTAACTTGCAATTTTCATGTATACGAAACGGTATCCAGCTTTCATTATCAAACAAAGACTAGTCTGAGACATATGAACCTTCTATTTCTTACAAATTTAGCCATCCAGAGGAGAGGCATCGGAAAAAGGAGAGGAGGGAGAAAAAAAGGGTCATCTAGAGGATGGTTACGATCTGTGGAAAAATTGAAGTTAGCAGTTACGAAGAATGACTATTCTAAAACCGAAATGACAGCGCACAAGGACATTCATGTTATTGTCTTAGACCAACACTGGTTTTAACTTTGACAAATCCAAAATACCATCCGTGCGCGCGCGTGCACGAAGAGGATTAGAAAATTCAGAAACCGTGTTTACGACTAGAAAATCGTATCTAATATGCAATACATAAGATTGGCGTCATGCAGAGGTTATCATTTCACTGTGGGATCTCATGCTATTACTGGACAATCTCTTTTTCAGTTTGGTAGTCAATTGGAAAGTCAGACCGGTTAGTGAGAGCCCTAATAACCCACCCGACCCAAACATATGTCAAGATTAGGTATCTTCTTCTCCCCTTTTTTTATACTTTTCTTTTTGGGCTAATTTCAAGATTAGGTATCGAAATGGTAAAACACACAGCTTATTATTATTATTATTATTGTTAGCTTCCCTAACAAAAGACTTTGAATCCGTGCACATTAATTAATCAAAGACTTGCAAGTTGGTAGATTGATTGGACCCGCAAGATTGCATAGGGGCAAGGTGTTTTGGCATCCCTCATGATTTATTAAAGTATCCGATTGTCGAATTCCACGTGTCGTTCATAATCCTATTTACATGTGAGAGAGGACGTTGAAGTATCCCACGTCACTAGGTTGGACATTCGAACATAGCTAATAATAGTGCAAAGTATATAGAGGAGCCGAAGTCTTGCTGATATTTTTATAAATTACCCAGTATTGGGAGGGTCACCTAAATCATTAGACTTGAAGTTTTTGTCACGAGCCTCTCCCACCGTGGGGCTTTTGATATGGACGGGTACGATCATTCAGACACGCACGCTTTGAATCTAGTATAGCTCTAAGACATTCCAACTTGTGGTTAGTTAATTTGATATTTCTATATTGTTGGTGAAAGCCATCAACGTCGAGTGATGTCGATTTGTACAATTGACACGTTTTAGACATTCCTGGAGGAGCAACTATTAAATGCCGATGAGTTTCTAATTCAAAGGGATTAGTTCACTGAACGACTTCATTCGCAGTGTATCTGCTACTCGATCGTGCCTCCAATTGATGAAGAAAATTTTCACTTTTGTGCGACTGGCGTTGATCGTTGAATTTGCGTTTCTTCAAGTTCCGTAGCCACTTTGGAGTCGGGCCCCATTGATCTAGAGACCTATGTGCATCATGAGCGGTCACATTTCTTCATATTTATATCTTATATATAGGGATACATGCACCATTTCTTTATTTTTCCGATTGTACTATTCATGGACACTCGAGCATTTACTTGTAAGAACTAAATTCCTTGCAATGGCTTGTTGCCATTGTGAAAAACGGAATCCGATCGAAGCACGCCCGTCACCCGCCCAGTGTGCTTCGTTCACGAGTATTACAAGGGGGACTCTAACGAATCCGGGTATTTGGAGACTTTACATATATACACGATGAAATAAGAGGCAATTTCATACTAATTTCCACAAAAAGGTGTGGACAAAACATGAAATGTTATTTTTCTCTACAGGGGACCCTACCATAATAGAAAAAGAGGGGAGCTCAAAGCGTCGTTCTTGGCTGAACTGCGTACCTACATTTACGTAAACAAGTAAGAGATGTGATCCAACTTTATCACCTCCCCTCCATGACTTCTTTCTCCGTTACTATGAACCTGTCAATGTAGCGACAAAAGAGTTGATTCACCAACCAGGGCGAGGATTGAAAGTGCCTTTCCAATTCTTTAATCAAACGAGGGATGTTGATATATACCTAGCTAACCCATAGCAGGATTGAATTTGGCTTAACAAAAGCAGCTTGCTAATTCTTTCATTCTTTAATTGTTATATTGATTATTGGCACAAAAGTTGGTAATTAGTATGGCGTATCTTTTGATTTCATGATTCTTATAAAATCGGAATCGGAAAGCACAGTTTGGACTCGTGTTTATGGTTGCTTCTGTTGTTAGGTAGGTGATTCTAGACGCAGAGTACGTTTTGACCATTGGGTTTTTCCTTAACTAGATGGTCAACCTATGTTAGCCTCAGTTTTACATTGGAGTGCGTGATCCAAAGGAAGCCACTTTATGTTGTTATGTATCTTTTCGACCTCTCGATTGAACTGTTGTAGCATTGTTTCGTAAGATTATTGACAATCTCATTTATAAGAATTCGGAGAAGAGAAATGTTAAGTATACTAAAATTGATTTGTAAAACTGATATGCTGAGGGGTGCGACGGATTGCTATTAAGCATTGCATACGACCTGCTTATTTAAATAGTTATTTTTCGTCTACTATATGACTTACTAAATTAGTATCCCAATCTTATGGTCAAGTTTTTATATACATGACATTGCTCGAGAAGAGAATACCCGCCTGGATTTATGTAGTGTAGGGTTATATGATCGAACGCATGCACAAAATATTAGTCAATAATAAATACATTTTTTTTAGTTGATACCATCAATGTATTGACTTGAATGACAAGAGAGTTTACTTATCTTCGTACGATCTTGAGTTCAACTGAAGTTGGAAGCACTTTAAGGAGTTAACATTTCGATGCACTAGGCCATGTGCAAGAGTGAGCCCTTAAAATCTCTTGAGAAGGTGGACTAGTCGAGTTGCACGAAAACCAGTACAGATATTGCCTTACCACTATTCCGAGTACACATAAGTTACACTTTGCTCTATTTATTTTGCGGAAAACTTTTTTATGAAAACATTTTCTGGCTTTTCCAGTATTTGGATTGCATAGAAAATTGAGTCAACGGAAAATATTTTCCTAACCAACGGAAAACCTATGCTTAAATTCAAGACAATGACTTTCTTTTTAAAAAATCGAAAATCGTCTTCTAAAATCTGACTAGACATCGGCTTGGAACAGAGGCTTTGCACTTGAGCATAGGAATCCCCACGCTTGTTCCAGCGTCTTTAGCAGCTCGAGTATAGAGGTCGAGGTCGAGACCATCGAAGTTAGGCTAGGGTACAAAGAGGCCAGGTCTAAGACCCCGACGCCCAAGCTTGATTCCCCAAAGCTTAGGCTTGGCTCAAGTCCACAGAGGCCGAGCAACCGGGCTTGGAACCCCGATGTTGGGCCCGAGTCTATAAAGGTTAGGATCAGGACACCGGCACTTATGCTTGGGACCTTGGCACCCTGACCCGAGTTCACAGAGACTAGGCTTGGGACCCCGGTACCTTTACTCGGCTTCTTGGCCCAAGTCCTTAGATGTCGGGCCCAAGGCTTTGGTGCCCATGCCTAGATCCTCGTCACCTGGGGAGGCTGGGCTTGAGTCAACAGAGGCCAAGCTAGGCCAAGGACCTCGTGCTCGGGCTCGAGTCTCCGGTGCCGTGCCGAAGTCCATCAAGGCATAACTCGAGACCCTAATGTCTGTGCCTAGGTCCATGGAGGTCGAGCCCGGGCTTAGGTATTAGGGCCCTAGGTCCATTAAGGCCAGGCTTGAGTCCAACAAGGCAAGGCCTAGGACCTCATTGCCCATGGCCGGTTCCCCGGCTGCCATGGCCAAGTCACTAGCTCCCCAATAGTGCATGTCTATTAGGAAAATGAAATTAGGTTATCCGTTTCAACGACGGAAAATAATTTCCAGTTTATTTTCAAATTTCAACCGCGGAAAATATTGCCATTTTCTTGGAAATATTTTTCATAAAAATAAACGAAGTCTTAGTAATGAAATGTTTTAACTTTTAATCCATTGATTACTAATGACACAAGAAAGAGTTTATTGAAAATAAGGATATTTCTTTTTTAGTTGTTAACAAGAAAATCCAACCAAAAACAAAAAAAAAAAAGTGACAAGACCATCCAAACGGCGTAGCTAGTTCCTTGCTCTTGCATTTACAAGTGAACACTGAATCAGATGGAACGGTGGCACTACCATAACTTCTTGCGTTAGTTGGACGCTCCAAAAAGGCCACGTAGAATTGTGGGACCACTAGGAAGCTTTTAAAAATTTTAGCAATGATCCTACAAAATTTTATCCAATACCTTTCGTTTGTCTCTCAACTTTCTAATCAATTTTCAGTTCCATTCTTAGGGAAACTCCAAACCTACAATGAGGAATATTGGTATAATGCACATTAATAAAAACCATGTATTTATTTTAATATTTAAAATTTTAAGTGAATTGGCGGTGATTCTATAAAATTAGACAACGTCAGAATGATCAATTTCATAAAAAACTGACATGATTCTTGTAAGTGATAAATTAAATTTCAAATAGATAACTTTGTCAGTAAAAGGGAGTGCGCTTACCGATCATGTTCCTTAATTAAGGACTAGCATACACGCATGCTCGATGCATGTATGAAATTTAAGAAGATAGACGCCGTAAGTAAATGGTGATGGAAGCTAGTAGTGACAGAGAGAATATAATTTATTTAATTGTAGAAAGAGATAGAGCTTTCACTGTTATTGAAAGCACAAATTGCACGATTTTTGCACGTAAATCTAATTATCTTTTATTCGAATTTTAAGGAATGAGATTTCTATGAAATTATCAACATTAACCAAAAGTTTTAGACTGAATAACTTAGAGAAATAAAACTAATGAAGACAACATGTTGTTATGTAGAAATCATCATCAGATTTTATTTATGTTAATTAATTTTTTTTACAAGTAATTGAGGTTACTTTGGAAAGATAAAATAAAATCCTATTTAAATATTATAACATGCAAGTAAAGGGAATGCTACACATTTGGGAAGTAAAGGGAATGCTACCCATTTGGGAGAGTTCTACTAGTGCCCAATAGGTGGATTAAGTGAAAGAAATTGACATAAATGACTAAAAATAAAGATTCTCCGCTCAACGGTGATGATTGCAACTTATTCATAAACTTAAGTTCTCGGCAAATATTTCCCTTTCTAAAAGTAGATTACTAATCTCCCCAAGATAAAATTTGGTTTATATGGAAATAATAAGGGAAAAGACTGCTCGGACCCCGGTCCCTCTCAGCAATTATATTAGTGTGTATTACATCCATATGCACAGTAAGACATGTTTAGACATCATCTATTGAATACATAATGTGGAGTCAAAGAGCCATAGTTAGATAATGCGTGTAAAATTACATTAGCAAATTATTTCATGAAAATGACGTGACAAATTATCCAAGTAGATATTTAAATAAATAAGGTCATGTATGTTCAAAAACCAAAAAAAAAATCCGACATATTAATCTATACATGTTGAGTCTTTTATGTCTCCAAAGATTGTTGAGTTGTGCACTAGATAACAAGAGGATAATGGAACTAATGAAAAATGGCGAGATATTTTCATTGGTTGGAGATTATTACCAAGAAAAGAGTGCCCATAAATAAATTAAATTAACCTAAAGTATCTTCCATACGAGAAATTCAAGAGAATTCTAGCTCAAATAATAAATGGCCAAGTAAGAGAAATGAGAAGATATTATCTTTCTTCCCATAAAAGACAATTCTAAAAATCTTTCATGAATTACTTGTGTAGAGAAAACACTAAGAGGGAAGACTGGGGTTCACTTGATTTATGAACAGCACCTATACAATAGGGCATTGAAACAAAAGCCAAGAATTAATTGATAATCAATAGTTGAAGACCATTTTAAGAGACAGAGATCTAACTCGTGGCGTAGTATTGCGGGATCTTGTTCCTATGTATTACCATTTCATAGGCAATCTACTTATCCCATGTAGAAGAATGATAGAAGCCGGAAGTAATATATGAAAAAAATTATAATTTATTAGAGAAAAATAAAGCTTCTATTATTATTAGAAAATGATATTAGCCTGCACATATAAATTGCACGATTTTAGCACGTAAATTTTATTATCCGTCACTCATTTATAATGAATGTGATTTTTATCAAACTATTAAAATTAATCAAGAGTTTCACATATATAAAAATTAAGGAAGTTGACAGGGAGTTATGCAGAGTTCATAATTTGGTTATGTTTATCATTAGACAATAATTAACATATATAATTTGTCCATGGATACAACAATTGAATAATAAATACTATCAATATATTTTTGAAAGAAAAAATATTGAAATTCCTTAAAGTGAGATGTCATCTTTCTTTTATAATATAATATGATGAGAAAAGTATAGGACGCATAGCATTAGCATCTATGCACAAACTTATTAAGTTTTTTAAAGGAGATAGAGCTTTTAATGTCATTGAAAAATGGCATTAGCGACTACGCACAAATTGCCGGTTTTAGCACGTAAATCTAATTACCTTTTATTCTATCATTAAGGAATGAGTACTTTTTGTCAAATTAGATCACGAGTAAAAAATTACATGACAAAATTTTTTCGTCAAAGTGATGCGACTAATCCAAATCGATATTCAAATAAATAAGGTTGTGTCATGTACGTTCAAAAACTAAATAAAAATCCGACACATCAATTTATACACGGTGAGTTTTTAATTTTTTATGTCCCCGGCATTGTCCGAGTTGTCCACTAAATAATGGTCTAAACAAAGACTGCCTTGAAGGATATTGCTTCACCGGACAAAGGTCTCCAATCAACTATTTGAGGAAATACCTTCTTTCTAATTAAAACGCCGACTAAGATCAAAGAAAGTAGCGGACGAGGTAAGATCACTCACTTTCTTCCCCAAGTCACTCCCTCAAAAGAATTCTCTCACCAAATGCTCTTCCTTTTGTGAAAAGCTTAAAAGTTTTGTCTAGGTTCAATTTCTTTGGAAAGCGATTATTCTCCTGGCCTATGAGGAAATCAAATGGATGAACTAATGAAAATGACGAGATGAATTTCATTGGTCGGAGATTATTACCGAGAAGAGAGCTAACACCCAATTATAGATCAAATTGCTCTAAAGTAGTCTTCTATTATGAGGAATCCAAGAGAAATCTAGGTCAGATAATAAATGGCCTTGCAAGAAAAATGAAAAGAATATCATCTTTCTTATCAAAAAGGACAATTCTCCAGACCTTGCATGAATTACTTGTGTAGAAAAAACACTGAGAGGGAAGACTCTGGTGCACTTGATTCATGGACAGTGTACCACACAACAGGGCATTGAAACAAAATCCAAGAATCCATTAATAGTTAACAGTTGAGGACCATTTCAAGGGATAGAGATATAACTCACGGGGCAATATTCCAGGATCTCCTTCCTACTTATTACTATTTCATAGGGCACTACTCCTCGATGATGGAAGCCACTAGTAACCTAGAAGAAATTATAATTTATCAAATTATAGGAAAAATGGGGCTTTTGCTGTATTTAAACAATAAGATTAGTGTGCACACGCAAGTTGCACAATTTTAGCACGCAAGTTGCACGACTTTAGCATGTAAGTTGCAATTTTCGGCGAAACTTAGCCGGAATGATTACATTGAAATTTCACATAAAGATTTAGCATTATATTGACAAAATTGAAAAGTTTGGGACTGAATTGACATTTGCACGCTAGATTTATGACTAATTGGAAAATTTCTCCGTCATTGATTCTATTTCGTTATATAATGGTTCAAATCTTTTGCCCTAAAATGGTGCTCTTTAATCTTTCAAATGCCCATTTCTGGCATACATGTAAATGCGTGTCCACATGTTGTCAGAGTAGATTAAATTAATCTAGCATCTCCCATTATGAGGGATTTAAAGAGCAACCTTGCTCATATATTCAATGGTGAGAAAAAAGAGAAGATATTCTCTTTCTTGCAGAAAAAGACAAGTCCCCAAATCCTGCATGAATGACTTGTGTAGAAAAAACACTGAGACGGAAGACCGTGGTGCAGATGATTTATGTACAGTGTATTGTACAGCACAACAGGTCGTTGAAACAAAACCCAAGAATTATTTATTAATTTATTAATTGATAATCAAAGACTGCTTTATAATAAGGGATAGAGATATAGCTCCTGGGCAATTCGCTGGATCTCCTTCCTATTTATTAGCACTTCATAGGAAACCTACACCTCCCATATATGAAGGCATTGACACTTGTTTGGGCATCATCACCATCCTTATCGATCCTCATCCATCCCCTCTCTCTCTCTCCATTTGTATAAAATGGCGAGAAGGTGGTGACAAGTGAAGAGAAAACTTGGAAGGTTTCTCTTGTGTAGTGTCTCTAGCTCCCACACAGAGAGTGTTTGTACATAAAAAAACTCCGTCTGCAGCTTCATCTTCATCTTCAACCTCAACCTCATTATCTCCTAGGCTGGAGAGAGTGGGAGAGATGGGAAAGGGACGAGCACCATGTTGCGACAAGAGCCAAGTGAAGAGAGGTCCATGGAGTCCAGCTGAGGACTCAAGGCTCATCTCTTTCATCCAGAAGTATGGCCATGAAAACTGGCGTGCTCTTCCTAAACAAGCAGGTTGACTCTCTCTCCCCCTCTCTCTCTCTGAAAGTAACGTAATGATTTGTCTTTGTTTTTATCTTAATGATGGATTTTTGCCGAGAATAGCTTCCCAGTTTCAAATCATTGCTCACTCACCATGATGTAATCATGTTCGAGTTTCTCGATTAATTAGATTTCCATATATTGATGATTTTTTTCCATAACAATACAAAGTCGCTATCTTGCAGTACTTTGATTATAGATAGCTAATTTCGGCATATTATCTACAAGAAATGATCATTTTGGGTGTTAATAATCTCATTTAGCCCAGCCTGAGTCCGTAGGATTTAACATTTGAAGTTTCGCATGATCAGCTTGTTACCGGAGGAATGCTGGTTTGAGACGCATCTGCCAACTTAAGGATAGTTTTTGTGGGTCCATCTTTTACTTTTTTTTTAGACTAATCAAGTTTATATAAACCATTCAACCCAAAAATAAAAAAAATAAAAAAGGGGTTATTTAGTGGGCCTGATTCCTCCCAACACAAGTCTTTGAAATTTGATACCCACAATATAGAAATTAAAAAAAAAAGGGAGAGAGAGACCTGCTTTTGAGCGTAATCTTATTCATATACAACCACAATCCTTTGGTAAATCTCATTGCTGGCCTGCACATATGAGAGGAATTCAAGACTGTACATGCAGTGGAAGCCATGCAGTTCTTTTAAGGACCCCTTTTCCCCCATGCAATTTGCACCAGTTCTTCAAGCATCTTCTTTCCATCAAGAGTTCTTCAGGTTCTTCAGAAATTTGTGTTATTAGTTCAGAATATAGCATCTTCTCTTTATCGCAATTCTTCTCTCTCTCTCTCTCTCTCTCTCTCTCTCTCTCTCTCTCTCTCTCTCTCTCTCTTTCTGGGTGGTGGGAGGTCTATTTTTGCTACACCGGGATGGAATGGCAGTCGCACACGGGAAAAATGTGATTAGCCAAGATTATTTAGGAACGGACAAACACTAATCAGCTGACAATAGATGCCTTTATTGCACTGGTCTTCCCACTTGTTCTTTGGTTTTATGGGGAAATTTAGCAAATGGTCCTTTGTTTACCTACCTAAGTAACGCAGATTCATTTAGTCAACCGGGATATCTTTATTTTCCTTAAGGAGAGTAGCAGTTATCCAAAAAATAAAATAAAAATAAAAATGGAGAAGAACAGTGTTAACTTTGAATAGCATGAACCTGCATGTACTTTGCAATTGCTATCAGTATATGACTTAATACATAAACAACAGAGGGTTCTAGAATCGCATGACGTTTTGAAAAGCATGCCCTGCGTTATTGCTATAAAGAAAGTGTACTCGTGTTTGACATGTTGGTGTGAACAAGAGTAAACGGGATGCAATATAATAAGCTTAGAAGATTTGACATCATGAAAATTAACCGGCCATTTTATCTCCCTAAGATCGCGACAAGCCATCGCAAATGTTAAATTAGTTTCCTGAGATGTATTTTATAAGTGTGGTGTCTGGAAAAATTGTAGAGATATGTTGCAGAGACAGTAAGAGAGTTCGAGACAACTTAAATTTGTCTTGTGGGATATAATTTCTCGTGTTGGATGCATCAGGACTGTTGCGATGCGGGAAAAGTTGTCGACTGAGGTGGATTAACTACCTGCGGCCAGACGTGAAGCGAGGGAATTTCACGAAAGAGGAAGAGGACACTATCGTTCAATTACACCACTTGCTGGGAAACAAGTAATCTTCAAATTATGCATTTGTAATCTCATTAATAAGTAGTTAGATTAGGTACAGCTTAATCTTTTACTGTATATTTTGTTGTGACTCCTTATGTTTGTGAATGATCGAATGGGCAGATGGTCTAAAATTGCATCACATTTGCCTGGAAGGACTGACAATGAGATCAAGAATGTGTGGAACACTCATTTGAAGAAGCGTTTGGCCGGTAAGGGCCTTGACCGGTCGAAGCACGAATCCTCCATTAGCTCCTCGTCCTCGTCTTCCTCTGCGTCTTCGCTCGTGTCCCATGCCTGCGTTGACAGGAATGCGCCGGTGGACCTCGAACACTCAATGGGTCAAGGTCCTCTGGATGTGAAATCTTGTGGTCAGGATGGCGTGGTGCCGCCGCCACTCCCCGATGACGCTCAAGAAGTCCAAGAGAAATTAGCCCAACGCATGCCCGATAACAAGGACTCCAAAGATCAGTCGTTCACCTTTTCCGGCTCCAATGAACCGGCTTGTCTGAAGGACTCTGTTCGAGTGGATAGTCCGATCGCGGAAGAGCAGATGGATTCGTTCTTCAGCTTCAACAGCCCTTACGATGCGCGAGGCGCATTGGAGCTGGAAGAAGTGAACAAACCAGATAATAACAATAACGAGTTGGGCAACTTCACAATAGACATCCCGTTCGAGTGCGATGACGAATTTTGGAACATGTTGGATAGCTTGGAACCGTGCTCGGTCCACAAAGCTGACGCCGGACAGGACGGCCCGAGGCCCGGAGAAGGGGTTTCTGCAGAGGACGAGAACCTGAGCTGGCTGCAGTACCTGGAGAACGAGCTCGGGCTCGAGGCGACAAAGGAAAGAGGAGACCAAGAAAATTCAAGAACCAGCTCCGTCACCACAAGTCCGTCAGACGTAGCGGTGCCGATGAAGGCATGTTGTCAAGGTTAGGAGTAGAATTTGGAAGCAGCCGCAAAAGCGTCGCTTTTGATGTCAAGAATTGACCCCGGTTAAATCCGCAAGCTAGGACACACGGTGTTTAGATCCGTGTCCTTTTCAAAAGTAGGTAGAGGGTGGCGAGGTCAAGAATTTGACAAAACGCTATCTACTCTGCTGTTCAATTTCAAATGTGAAAAAACTGAGTTACGTGCGCCTCTGTAGCATGTCATCGAGTCTGATTTGCTGTTCAACGAGAAGCATGTTGCTCCATCACCTAACTCATTATATGTCTCTTGTCCCGTCGGTGCTGGTTGGTGGTACTTTTCGCGTTCCCACCTTTTGAAACTTGCTTAGGCCAATAGCCAAAAAGGAATTAAGGGAAGGAGCGACGCCTGCCTCCGATAGTTTCTGCTCCAGAGTCATCGTGGCGTAGCACGAATTTTAGTCGCGACTTTTAGTGACAAATCAATGGCAATTAGTCATTGTAGACGTGGAAAATTCAGAGCTGGCTAGTCGAACACACCGGGCGCACACCATGCATGCATCCAGAAAAGATGAGGAAAAAGGTGAGAAATGGAGGGAATATGATGGGGTTGGGTCCCCATCTCACTCAATGTCAATCGCACAAAATCTAGAAAGAGTTAAAGATCATTTGAAAAAAAAATTATGACGCAGCGAATGTAACATGTATCGTTCCTCTTGGACTTGAGAAAATATTCAGTAGTTACAAAACATCACATCAATCGGTAACGTTCATATTCAATAATAATTCAACTTGTGTCAGCTGAGGCGGAAAAGCAAAACACTGATTTTCTTTCTTTCTTCCTTCCTCTATGGATATGCTTATGCTCCTTGGCGGCCGATGCTTCCTCCTCCATCACAGAGCACTACCCCATCCGGCCAACATCACCATCCCTTCCGGCGTCACTAGCTGTCAACCCAAGCTACTCCTCAGCGTTGACATTATTACTCTCTATCCTCCATCCGCCTGCATCTCCACCCCTTCCCGGTCCAACCGTGCTACCTCTTCATGGCCGCCGGCACCAAACGAACCGTTGTCACTCGTGGCCATGGCTCTAGATCGGGAAGCATCGGCCATGGACGAGTAAGGATGACGGAGGGTGCTAGGCTTGGACATAGCAGTGTCAGCTTGGATTGGAGAAAAATGTCAAAAAAGTCATAAACCTTTTGCATTTGTGCCAATTTAGTCCTAAATCTTTTTTTGGTGCCAATTCGGTCCTAAACCTTTTACATTGATGCCAATTTAGTCATAAACCTTTTCTTGGTGTCAATTCAGTCCTAAACCTTTTACATTAGTGCCAATTCAGTCCTAAACCTTTTGTATTTGTGCCAATTCAGTTCTAAACATTTTGTATTGGTGCTAATTCGGTCTTTCGACACGTGAATAGCTATTGGCCCCAACCGTCCAATTACACTTAATAACTCACACAATATTTAACCCCATAATTGCTCACGATATAATCTCTTAATCTCATAAAGAAATTCACAAATCTTGCCACTATATTTATTAGCTCCAATACTCTCAAATTACTTCAGGGTGTAATTTACAAGAAATCGCTTCTTGGATACTTGTCACTACGAAGACACTTCTTTTATATATATAAGAGTTAGATCCAAACGGAAAACTTCCTTTTAGGAAACCTAGTCAAATTAGGATAGTAATCAAACTTGGAAACCTCTTCAAATTAGAAAACCTACTTAAATTAAGGAAGTTTTCTTTTCGGATTTATGAGACATATTTTCAATAGTTATGATTTTTTATTTAAATGTTGTCGTTCAGATAAAATTGAAACATTAGAACTATTTGAAGCATAACATACCTATATATCATTTAGTTTTGCTTCTTTCTTTTGGAATCCACTTATTTTAAATATAGATCATATCCTTCAGGCCATCCTAGTCACAGAAAAATAAAAAAAAATTGAATGAAAATGATATTTAGAGATATGGGAATAAGAAAATCATCCAAAAACTCTAGGGAAAAAAGTGAAGTAAATTTGTGGAGAAGGGTAATAGCATTCAAGTCGACAAACAATCACCAATGATATACATGTAAAAGTCACTGGACTAATACATAACAAAGGTGCGACCAAACATAAAAAAAAAAAAAATACATAACAAAGGAGAATGAATATCTGTAAGTATATGCTTTATAACGTGGTTTCGTGAAGCACGGGCCATGTAACTAGGCACAACTACGTTCAGTCGATATTTCCGCATCTATTAGTAGTAAATATGATTTCGAGGGTTGAACATTTTAATCTCTGATTTTGCTAACTATACTCGCATTAGGATATAAATTAACCTTCTTGAAGTGTAGAGTAAGGAAAGAGCAGTCACTAGGTTGAATTGAGACGGCCAAATATCAAGTCTCGAGTGGGCCGATGTCCTCTTATCCATCATCGACGGAAGAAGATGGACTTCAGCTAAAGCCTAAAGAACAATACAAATTAGCCTTGCAACACACAGAATGATTCGATGAATCAAATTTTTGCTTTTGGGTAAAAAAATCTGACCTTTTTTTTTGCTTCATAGATCCATTGCAACGTCCTAGCTTTGATGACTCTGAAATTGTCTAATTGAAATTTGCTTAGAATGTTTAATATATACTTTTAGTACAAATAATAAGGTTAGCCAGTAACAGACTCGTAGAAATCTAAAATCAGGATATTTAGCTCGTGTCTCATTTTTTAGAAATTTCATTTTTCATCAAAATTAGTCGTGTTAGAAGTGAGGATGTTGAAGTATTGATTTTATCGCAAATTAGAGAAGAACTACCTAAGAGCCAAACCCACCCCAGTCCGAACACATCTGAGTGTATCTTCTAATCATTCGGAATCGATGGAAGCCCAAATTTATAGTATAAACATTGAAAAACATGTCAATCTTTTTTTTTTCTCTCGTAATTAACACGAGAATTAGTTATTTTTAGTACGAAAAAATATTCGATAGTTATCGAATCTTCCGCTCTTCCATTTTCCCCCTCCTCATCCTCGTCTTTTGACTAGGGGTGATCGGATTCCAAGCAATTTGATTTCCACTCAGGAACTAGGAATCAGACCACCTGTTCCTGAAATTGGACCAGATTTTTCGGGTGGGCTAATGAAACTAGTGGCATATTCTATCTTTTTTTTTAAGTATGTAGTCTATACTTCATTGCGAAATCTTTATGAGAATGGTGTTAAATCCATGTGAATTTGTATGGGCTAATAGAAAATGCATATTCGACAAAAAAAAAAATAATAAGAAGATGCATACCGCCCATTGTGAGGGTAATCAAATCAACATTGATCTCGATGCTTCACAATGAGCTCATAGATAAAAGAAGGGATAATGACACAAATAATCCTTGAATTTTTAATTTGTTTAATATAGTCCATGAACTTTAACCCAATGTTCAATGTGGTCCCTAAACTTTCAATTTGTTCAATGTAATCCATGAACTTTTGGTATATGTTTAATTTAGTCCCTGAACTATATGAAAATGTATAATATAGTCTCTGCACTTGCATTAATGGAAAGATTACATTGAACATCTTTATAAAGTTCAGGGACTAGATTAAACATGTACCAAAAGTTCAGAGACCATATTGAACCATGGATTAAAGTTCAAGGACTACATTGAACAAATTAAAAGTTCAGAAATCAAATTGCATATTGAGCTAAAGTTTAGGGATTATTTGTGTCATTTTCCCATAAAAGAAAGTAACATAATGCATAGAAATAGACAAGATATAGTCCCATATAAAAGCATTAATTTGGAAGAAATTAAAAAAAAAAAGAGGGTCCAGTCCGAGTAATGCGGATAGGCGATTCCACACATGAAAATTGGAAACTGGATAAAAAATCGCTAATTTCAATTTTCGGAATTCCGGATTGGTGCCCTTGAAAAACGGCCAGAACCATCCGGTCCGGTCCGGTCCGGACCGTTCCCGGTCCGAATCCTGTTGCCCACCTCTGCTTTTGCCCATTCGGTTCTTCTCTATACGTTCGCGAGTCCCTCTGCCTCCCAGACAGAGCCCCGCGTTTCTCCGTGTCTACCTGCGATCATCGGAATGGAGTGGATGGACATGGCGAGCAGCTGCTTGATGGACGAGGAAGAAGCGGAGGAGAGGAGCAGAGTGTTCGCGGAGCTGAAACCTTACTGCTTGGACCTGCTCGACCTGGTCCAGCGCCCCAAGAAGCATTCCCCTGCTCTCTCCGCCCTCCTCCGCTTCCTCCGCCGCTCGCCCCCCGACTCTCTCCATCCCTTCTTCGAGTACGTGCCCCCCCAGCTTCCCCTCTCTTCCTCCCGACCCTATCTTCGGTTTCAGCGGATGCCGCTGCGCTTTGCTCTGGTACCGCAATTTGTCCGAGGCGAATCCCGTCTCCGAGTCCCGGCCTTTACGTTCGGTCTCCGATCGTCGACTCTAGCTAGTAATGTCGTTCGGGTCTTCGAAGTTCGTGCTGGTGCTATTCGTTGAATCATAATGTCGTTCTGCTAGTTTTGTCTCTGATCGTCTCACATTGTCGTTGTTCATTTCCGTGGCGACGACGAGTAGTAAAATTGTGGAGGAATTAGGATGAATTTAGGGTGTAGCTGCTGGCTTATGAGATGATTATTAGGTGGAGAACATGTGAGCAATCGTTCTGTTCGACATTTCGATGCACACGGGAAATACTTCATCCAAAATGATGAAGGAGGAGGAAAAAATACACATAGAAAGAGTACCATTTAGCTGAAGTGTTTCATACCTGATTAAAGAGGCTGAAACTGGAACGTCTGTAGTTTCCCAACTGTTTTCGACAGTAGCTCGGATGCCTGTTGTGTCTTGCTCACGTTTCTCGCTTTTCCCCTGGCTCGGGAGATGGGTCTTTGCCTGGTCTGCAGTTCTTTTGACCTGACCGTTTTCTTGCATCCAGTTATACTTTGTTTCCGCTGCTGCTTCTGTTAGATGTGGCAGTTGACGGCCGAACCCAACGCAAGATTGATCCCGAAGAACATGAGGTTCCATCTCATAAACCCCATAGGGTGAGTGATATAGTGGCAGAAGCTGTGCTCCAGTGTTTGGAGGAACTTCTGAAGAAATGTTACTTAGGATCTGTCGATCAGGTGATTCTGCTTTTCTTTTTTACCTTTTCATATTGTCTATTCTCTGTATCTCCTTTTTGTTCCCGTGCACTTTGTGGCAATTTTTAGTGACAATCGAACTTCTATATACCGTATAACTGATGAATAAGCCTGCATGTGATGCTCTTCAAACTCTTCGTACAGTGTGCACTGCTGGTGCTAATGAGTGCTTCCAAGCCTCGCAGAATCTAAATGGTCATTGCAATGATTTGTTTATAGCTCAACTCAGTGAAACTGGTCATGCTACACTGCTGTGTAGTTGTTGTTAGGTTAGGACTATTTGTTGGTAGCAGGGAGGCACTGCTGTAGCCTTTGAAGGCGATGAGATAACATCTTTGAGATCTTTCCCTCTAAAAGTTTATATGAGTATGATTATTACTAAGATTTCTTGGTCTAAGGCATTATGAGAATATCATCATGGGAATAAGTTTGTTCCTTGGGATGCTCATTACTTCCCTTCCCTAAAATCTATGACTCATAGGTTGATTTTTCAATGGATTGGTTGTGTGTCACCTCCAAATTTGGGGCTAGGGATGATGCTGGGTGTCAGGTCGCATATCCACTTCATAGTTCATAGGCATCCTGAATGATACCTGCAAGTCAAATCATTGTTAGATGTACTACAAAAAGCCTTAATACTTGTGTGTCAGATTCCTTAACCCATTTCTATTTGTTGGAATATGATCCATTCTTCTTGCAGATGGTTGTGATACTAAAGAAATTGACTTATGGAGCTTTGATTTCTCCCTCTTTGGCTTCTGAAGAGTTCCGCGAAGGAATTATCAAGTGTTTTAGGGCGCTTCTTTTGAATTTGTCACCATGCTCTGATAGTTCTTGCTCATGTAAACAAATTACGGGGTTGCCTGCTCTTTTAGTTGGTGATGATATGCTTACTCACCCTGTTAGACGTTCAAGACAAAACTTGGGAGGGGAATGTTTACTTGCATTTCTTCAGACTCAGACTGCATCTGCTGCTATTGGACACTGGTTATCACTTCTTCATGAAGTATGTAAAGTTTTGTCAGGCACTTCCTTGTTGCACTTCAAGCAAATTCATATGGAATTAATATTGGTGTTTATGCAAAGGCTGCAGATTTTGAGGCAACGCGCGGGCATCGAGGAAGTGCAAAGCTTCGAATAGAAGCCTTTTTGACACTACGGGTTCTTGTTGCTAAGGTAATTCTACAAGGTATAGGGTTTCAGATAGAGGTGGCAATTCCTGACATGACACCAGCACATGATTCTAGAAGTAAGTAATTTAGTTAGAGAAACCAAAACTTGACACGACTTTACTCAAAATTGACATGAAATGGCACATTCTTATAGAACTGAATATAGGAATTCTACATAATCTATGACCTTAAAATCGGTTGACAGTAAAGGTGTTTCACTTTCAGAAAATTTCAACAGTATCAGAGTTGATGAGCTGAGAAGAGTATAAAAGGGCGCTGTGGTTCAAAGAATAAATTCTTGCTGCTTGAAGGTTTTTGTCAACAGTTCAATGACACGTCTATGTATATTGTAGATGTTGCAAATGCCTTCTTCCCATTGATCCTGTAATTTGTGGACAAAAGAAGTGCCTTTTCTTTTTATGATGAATCAAGTTCATCCCCCAAATTGCTCTTGTCAATTTTGTCTCTGACCGGTTCAGATCTCTCTTGTGGCAAGAAAATATTGATGAGAGTTTTTTTGATGGAATTGGTTACAGGTTGGCACTTCTGATGCATTAGCTTTCTTTTTGCCTGGTGTTGTTAGTAAATTCATTAAAGTTTTGGGTTTCGCAAGAACAATGTCAAGTGGTGCTGCTGGCAATATTGAAGCGATCGATCAATCAATTAGAGGATTGGCTGAGTTTCTGATGATTGTTCTTGAGGATGATGCTAACTCGCTTTGCTTGGAGATGTCCTTGGATAGTAAGATGAATTCAGAGATTTATAATTCGACAGATTCCTTCCTCAAGGAACTTCGCAGGTTACCTGTCAGAGATCAAGGTCATGAAGAATTATCAGATGTTAAGGTTGAAAGTAAGAAAACTGTAGATGCAATCCAGGAGCAGAAGAATGCTGGATCTAGCAAGGGGTTGCAAACTTTGACAGTGAATCGGACAAAAGAATGGGTTGAGGAAACTTCAGCCAATGTTCATAAACTGCTTAGTACTACTTTTCCACATGTATGTGCCTTCAATTTTATGTGTTATGAGATTATCCAAGGAAAATGAGAATGTACTTGGCCTTTCTTAAAGCTACTTTATAATCTCAATGATCTTATTTTGTACTTTTTGATATTTGATTGGTTGCTAAGCCTCTTACATGTTTTTTCAGATTTGTGTTCATCCAGCAAAAAGGTTGAGAAGAGGACTTCTTGCTGCTATAGAAGGAATTCTTACCAAGTGCAACAACACACTAAAAGACAGTAAATTGCTGCTTCTGGTGAGAGGTCGCCTCTTCTTTTTTCCTAGAAGAAATAATAATTTGAAGCAAATTGGTATGCTTGTATGGGTTTGCAGTTTATTTATTTTTTTGCTGTGTGAGAATTCATGGATCTCCTTCTCCATTCTGGGAGCGTGAAAAAACCCTGAGGCTCAGCCCCCTCCATTGTGCTTCATTTGCTTTATAGAAGTGAACACATTTTAAAGCCAAGTGTACCATGTCTGTGATTGGTTGACTTGTTATCTTCATGTGAGTTTTCTGGTTAATCTTATTCAGAATTAGATTCTGCAGTCTCACAGTTAAATGTGCTCGTGTTTTCCCTTTAACTGTTGACTGCACCTTCATTTTGTTGTTCAAGGATGCTCTCTTCAGGATTAAGGATTATTAGTTCCTGTTGTGATCCTCACTTTTCTTTCTTTGGTAATTTGAAGAATTTCAACCTAACATCACTTTTTATTTCATCTAAGGAATTAACTGCAAGTTTTCCTTGACATTAAGCCTGTGTCAAGTGGGTGACCTTCTTTGACATCTAAATTTTTAACATCTTGAAGGAGACCTATATCTTTCATCTCCATCATTCCATACTAGATACCTAATTTGTAGTGTCATTCATGATGTTAATAAAAGCTCCAAAGACAGTATTACAGGGGAGATTTCTGTTGATTTTTTAAAGTATTCGTGAAAAAGTTGGTATCGACAAAAAATAACAAGGCTTCTTCTCAAGTCATAATTACTTTGCTAAGAAAATAAAAGCCTGGTTGTAAAGTCACTGTCAATATGCTTCTGGGAGTCACTTATTTTCTTATAACTTATATGACTTCATAGTTCTTGACAATTAAATTCTAATCCGTATATTCATCGAGTATGCTGGTTCAGTCTGTTTTGAAAATAGTTTTCTTTTTCTCTCTTAATCATGCCAAACCACATGCTATCTACAAACTGTGAATATCATTTCTCCTTTCGAATGATTGTGCGAGTAAAATGTTAAGTCTGTTGCTTCTTTTGCCTGGCATCATAACCTTTTTGGCTTCTGTTATGCATTGAAACTTAAAATGGCTATGCCTCTGACTTGAAGTTAATGCTATTCCCCTAATGCAGGAATGTCTATGTGTCTTGGTTGTTGATGATTCTGAAGAGATTTCTGCATCTGCCCAGGAATTTCTCAGATATTTATTTTCTTTCGGCAGGATAGAGACTGTAGAACGTGATATTGCTGAAATGCTAAGCAGGTTTGAGCTTGACCATGGTTACGAGATAGGTTTTGTTTACTGCTTCTGCTTGAGAGGTTGAACTAAAACTTGTTTGGAGCAGGCTTATAGAGAAACTTCCGAAAATGGTGCTTGAAGATGAGGAGTCTTTTGCACTATCAAGTGCTCAGCAGCTGCTTGTTGTCATGTATTTTTCTGGTCCTCGCCTTGTTGTGGATCGGCTACTCCATTCTCCTGTATGTACGGCATATCATTCATTAGTTTATTGTCATTATAAGCTTACTTGGTACTCACCGGTAGATTGATGTGGAAATTAAATATGCTTAATTTTATCACCCCCATTATAATGGAAATATGATTAAAAGTTTGCTTTGCCCTCTCCCTTCAGTATTGTGTCCAATTTTTTCTCACTGGAGCAGTGACTATGTGATAAGAGTCTTAACAGCTTTGTGTGTATGTACCTTTTTGGCGATGAATTCATCTTCCTTTTCCTCCCCTTTCTGAAATTTAATTGATTTAGTTATGCTTTTAGCTCAACCATCATGTATCATTGTTTAATCATTGAAAGTCCTTTTGTACCTTCACATATCATCTATCAGTAATTTCACATTCGTTTGACAACTACTTGCATTTTCTTCATCTATATTAAGCTTTTGGATGCCAGTGATTACTTATGCTACGCTTTTAGGGGATTCTATTTCCTATACAGCTGTTTGTACCTGGCTGATGTTGGAGCTGACTTAGAATTGCCATTGCTTTCGTAGACATGTTAAGTAAGTTATCAAAAGAATCAAAGTCTAGTTGACAACTCTGTTGTGCTTTCCTCTCCATTGACATTCTTTTGATTTTGACAGGATATAAAATCCTTGGGTAATTTATACTGCAAGATTTTCATCTGTAGAGCTTCTTGATCATAGATATTAATCCTGCTTCTCCTGTGATGCATATAGGTAACAGCTGCACGGTTTTTTGATGTCCTTGCAATGTGTCTTGGTCAGCATTCAGTATTCGCTGGTTCTCTAGAAAAGCTTGTGCTGGCTAGATCATCTTCCATGGGATACATCCGCTCTGTTGCAGAGTTGAATTCCCAATCTCATTTCACCAGAGACCACCAGAGTGCCTTTACTGATGCTCAGCGTGAAGGTGCTCAGGTGAAAGAAATAGGATATCTTCAAGAAAACATTGAGAAGAGTAGCGAGCTTCCACGAATGCCCCCTTGGTTTGTGAATGTTGGTAGTCAGAAACTATACCAGACCCTTGCGCAAATTGTTAGACTCGTAGGTTTATCTTTATTGGCAGGTCATTCCTATGCTCAGATATTGTTTTCTGCAATTTCCCTCCATCATTCAGGCAATTCTATGCTTACCATTGTTACCACTCTTTATGATTGTTTGTAGATTCAAGATGTGAAGGCCATTTGTCGGCAATTGCTGATATTCCACTTGGATACTTGCGAAAATTGGTTTCTGAGATTCGGATTAGAGACTATAATAAAGAGAGCTGGCAGTCTTGGTATTATAGAACTGGTTCGGGACAGTTACTGCGGCAGGCAAGCACTGCAGTTTGTATTCTAAATGAGATGATATTTGGATTATCAGATAAGGCCTTTGAAAAGTTTGAGCAGATGTTCCATAAATCTACTTTAAGTCGAGATGAACTTCAGAAGCTCAACTCTGGTCTTGATGATCGTCATTCTCCCACATGTCCATCTACATGGAATCTCACACTTGAGAATAGCAATGAGAGTCAACTGATCGATTGCATTGGTAGAATCTTACATGAATATGTAAGTCCTGAAGTGTGGAATTTTTCACTTGGACAAGAATCCTCACATGTGGAATCTGACGGCAAAGATGAAGATTTTCCTGTGCACTTTCTCCATGATGCTGCCATGTTACGTCAGGAAAGTTCAGCTTTTCCAAATTAAATGTGCTTGTAAAAGCTAAATAATGTTTATACAGCAGAAATAATTAATATTATTTTGTTCTCTTCCTCTCGACCAGGTGATTATTGAGGGGATTGGCATTTTTAACATGTGCCTTGGCAAACATTTTGCTTTCAGCGGCTTTATGCATTCATCTCTCTATTTGTTGCTTGAGAATCTTGTTTCTCCAAACTTCCATGTCAGAGCAGCTGCTGATACCGTTTTGCATGTCATTTCTAAAACATCAGGCTATCTATCGGTGAGTGCTGATGTGAACTCTTATTTTGTTATACTAGTAAAGGGTTCATAAGGATGTTGTGGTAATTTGCAGGTTGGCCAACTAGTTTTGGAGAATGCAGATTATGTGATAGACTCCATATGTCAGCAATTACGTCATTTGGATCTCAACCCTCAAGTGCCTAGTGTGCTTGCTGCTATGCTTTCTTACATTGGTGTAGCTGAGAAGATGTTGCCATTGTTGGAAGAACCGGTATAACTATGCTTTATATTCGGTTTTACTTAGAGCAAATTAACTTTCAAAAACCTTTTCTTTGAAGCATAGCTGTTACAAAGTTTAGCGTAGTTCACCTTTGTAACATATCTTGTGACTATTCACTTTAAGGCCTCTTCATCAGTATTGTACTTGTATCATAAGTTGGTCGCCTTTCTACATTCTGTTCTTGTAGCGATTTCTTCTCTGGTAGTTGAGGATCTTGTAATGTTCTCTCTATGCTAATTCGCTGCCAATTTTGCAAATTTACAGATGCGGTCTGTTTCACTCGAACTTGAGATACTTGGGAGGTATCAACATCCAGATTTGACAATTCCCTTTCTAAAGGTATATCCAATATCAATACTAGCTGCATCTTTACCACTCAGGCCTCATTAATCAGCACCTTTTAGTATGCAATGACTTGGAACTTGCTGTGCTTCTCCATGGCTTTAAGAAACACAAAAGAAAGAGGGAGACATGTGCACTTCTGGGCAATAACTATGTCTAAGAAGATATATTGAGTTGTGAAAGACCAGAGCGAACTAGGAATTTAAAGTTACTTGGCTCCCTCATTAGTTGGCATCATCGGCTTCTTCCCTTAACTTCATCCTGCTCAATCTAGACTTGAGTCTAGATTTGTTGGTAACCTGCGCTCCGATACCAATGTTGGGCAGTCTTTGGCCTCTCTCACCCCAAAAGCTAGCTCAAAGGGCGAGGCTTTCCATCACACTTATAATTTGATCACCGGCCCCTTCCACAACCGATGTGGAATAACCCTAACAGATGGACCGATGCTGGACTTAGAATGATGTTTTAGTTGTTACAGAGCTTTACTATGCTGTTCTTTTTAGCTGAATTTTCCATGAATTCTCTTTAAAGTACAATGCTTTCAGCATGTTTTAGTCGTAGACTTGATGGCAATAAAAAACCAATATTTGTCTCTGTCGACATGGAAAGATGAATTTACACATTTTAGTTTCCCTGACCTAGAGTCAGTTTGAATGCTAGACTCTGGATAATTATCTCTTCAAATGTGAATTATAGTTATTGTGATTGCATGGTAATTGCTTAACAAACTTTTGTTCATTATGCATATCTGAAAATCATTCAATAGGAAGCTGAATGATGATCTTATTATTTATATCTAATATTCTGTGTTCTTCAGGCTGTGGCAGAGATTGCAAAATCATTGAAGCGGGAAGCATTTTTGTTGCCCAATGAAGCTGAGTCTTTCCTTCAGCATGTGAAGGTGAAAATTTCAGAAAAGGAGCAGGGATTGAGGACAGAGTCAGGTCAGTCTTCAATGTTGCATCACGAGGAAAGAGCGTCCTACTGCACTTGATCAGGCAATTCTTACGTAATAGTATGTTATTGCCTTGTTTGTAGAGTCGTAGTTTATGTCAAAACTACTATAGATCTTGGTACAATTTTGGAGGAGCACAAGGCTACTGCTTCCCATTGCACTTAGCTTTAAATGAACCTCACAGTCCACTGTACTTCCTCACAATCGTTAATTTGTTTAGAATCAAAGGTTCCTTTTCCTAGTCAATTGTTTTCAACCACCATGTTGGTATCATTTATTTCTTTCAGAATAGAGTAAACTTTTCCATTCTTTATTAGATGCAATGTTAGTTTGTTGCTGACAATATTACAAGTATCGATTTGCAGTTCTTGTATCATCATATTTTAGATGTGAAGCGAGAAGTATGCATGTAGATTAGATTGGACACGTATTTTCCCTCTCAAAAGCTGTTTCTTCTATGTAACTATTTGTCCAGATGGCTGTCAGGAGGGGCAAGAGCTGCACAATTGGCAGTTTTTGAAATCAATCCTTTTATCAAGTAGTCATTCCAATAGTGTCATGTGGTTCTTAGGGTTGTTCCTCTCAGATATTTCCAATACTCTGCCGTTGATCTTTCTTTGCATCTTTTCTACTCTTTTTGCAGCGAAGAACATTGAGATAGAGTTATTGAGCTTAATGATGCACTTAGCACCAAATGTCAACTTTCAATTGATATAGACGTTTTTGGATTTTTTTTTTTTGACATTTGGGTTGTGTTTTTTTCAATGATTTGGATGTCATCTAGAGATTTCTGTTAGGACACAGTGACAAAGTGGTAATATTGAAATAACGTCAAGAGCTGAACGATTTTCGTGAGCTCGTGATGCAAATGAGATTATGTAGTTAAAATTAAATGTACTTCCAAGTTTAATGACTAAGAAAGATACTACCCAATTTAATTGCTTATTACTACTTTGCATAGAATTCTTTGACTGTGCGCTCTATATGTATGTAAGATATGCATGATTTATGTCATCTCCACGTATATAATTTTTATTTTATTTTTGGCCAAAATATAATTTATCCTATTTCGGTGCCTAACTAATTCTGAATTTTTTTCCCTTTCGTTTGACTTGACGAAAACAGATGTAGCTGGTCGTCTTCTAGTTTGGTGCCTAACTAATTCTGAATTTTTCTCCCTCTTGTTTGACTTGACGAAAACAGATGTAGCTGGTTGTCATTTTGATGATAGTAGTGTGCACGAAGAGTTGGAGGAAATCACATTCAAATTGAACAGTTCCAAGAGGTATAGACGAACAATTGGATCAATTACCGCTTCGTGTTTAGTGACTGCAACCCCTTTGCTTGCCTCATCAAAGCAACCAATGTGCTTGGTGGCATTGGATATCCTCGAGGTACTTTGGGCTAGATGCCTGAGTCATTTTATCTTGTACATTGTGCTGTTGTCTGTCAGTAGACAAGTCAATTGTTAATGCTTTTTAGTAGTTGGAATAATGTATGAATAGGAGTTGTTATGGGTAGGAATGAAAGTAGGAGCTGGAGCAGTCTCTGAAAACAATGAGAATAGGAGCGGTCAAAATCCCATCTTGGAGGCCACACTCGTGATAGATTTTTTTCTACAAGAATACCATTTTGCAAAGAGTCCTAATGCGTGCTCATGTTTCTTTTGAAGGATGGGATATTGGCTTTGGCGAATGTCGAAGCAGCCTACAGGCATGAGACTCAAGCAAAAGAAGCAATCGAAGAATTTATCGAATTATGTTTGCTATATCAGCTTCAAGATTCATTGGATGCTGCTGACCAACAAACAGATGAGAATAGGCTACTTCCAGCAATGAATAAAATATGGCCTTTTTTCGTAGTTTGTGTTCAAAACAGTAACCCAGCGGTGTGTGTTAATTTTACAGTTTTACTTTTTCTCTCCCTACGGCATGTGATGGTTGAAGTACAATGATTTAAATAAAGAAAAGCATGCCAACTTTCAGAGCTATTTTATGGGTGACATTCGAGTTCTTTTTTTGTCAGGTTGTCAGGAGATGTTTAGCTGCAGTGAGTTCTTCGGTGCAGATCTGTGGAGGAGATTTCTTCTCCCGCCGGTTCCACACCAATGGTGGCCACTTCTGGAGACTACTGACCGCCTCTCCGTTTCACACCAAGCACGATGTCAGAAAAGAAAGGATCCCATTACAGCTTCCTTACAGGAGCGTGGTTCCATCTCCCAACGAGCCAATGGCTGAAGTTTCCACCCTCAAAGTTCAAGCAGCAGTTCTTAACATGATTTCTGAATTATCCCAAAATAAGAAGAGTGCATCGGCATTGGTAGTAGTGCTGAAGAAGGTCACTGGTCTGGTTGTGGGCATTGCCTGTAGCGGAATTGCCGGCCTTCAAGATGCTGCTCTAAATGCCTTACGAGGACTGGCATCCATAGACCCTGATCTTGTATGGCTTCTTCTGGCTGACGTTTACTACTCTGTGCAGAAGAAAGACATACCTTTGCCGCCTACTTCTGAGTTACCGGAGATCAATCAAGTGTTGCCCATGCCTTCTTCTCCAAAAGAATACCTATATGTTCAGTATGGAGGGCAGACGTACGGTTTTGAGATTAATGTTTCTGCTGTAGGAGTAATGTTCAGGAAACTAAATACTCTCGTTTTCTCCAACCAAATGTACAGCTAGATCAGAATCACTCTTTGCTGTCTTACTGATATGCATCAAGGTGGTTTTTTCTCTCTTGTGCCGGGGTGGATATTTCTAGGTGAGGTATTGCAAATTCTCCGTAAATGCCAAAGCTATTGCAGGATTCAGCAGTTCCTCCAGATATACTTTCAAGCAGACAACTAGTATGCTTCCTAGAGAAATTGTCAATTGAGCGAACTCTACCAGCCCTGTCATCTTAGCCCCGTTGCCTAATCGTCAACCTCTTACTATCACATCAACCTCAAACGACATATTTCGTCGATGAAAGGAAGGTCTTTAGCAATATCCGCAGAGAAAAAGAACGAGCCCCCAGCCAAGTGTTACATGTCTCACTCGACAACGTCTTTTCCCTTGAACCTCATTCAATACGCAAAGGGCTTGAATTAGCTTTGTCTAGGCAGCAGAGGGCGCTACCCGCTAAGTGTCGCTCATTCATTGGTTTTTGCATAATCCATTACCCGGTAAAATTATCTCCCACTCATATCTCTCCCTCTCTCTCTCCTCTTGGTCATCATCCGAGCAACTCGGACGATCACCTCTCCCACAGCCACCGTCATTGCCCATCGCTGCCTCTCACCATTGTTGCCTTGGCTCAGCTGCCAATACTCGCTACTGTCACCAGCGACTTCTCTCTCACAGCCGTGAACTACATGCCGAAACAGATCTGCACAACAGAGTTCCATCTCAACACCTTGCCATGCCGTGGCCTCCAATCCACCGTAACCCACTTGCCCAGCACAACGAAGTCACCTTCACCAACTGCCTCCACGAGTGGGTGGCATTGATGTGATCGACCCACATTGGCAGGCTATCACCACCATCAATCCCAAGAAAAGTCAGACCCCGCTGTGGCCAAGACAGGGATCAACCACAAGCGCACCTTGGAGCTCGTCCGGGTAACCAATCTTAGGCTCAAGGTTGAGCTTTATTTCTATGATGTAGCCGCCGAGCACGCAATATTCAATGTGGGGGAGAGAGAGAGAGGGAAACAATCTCGGTGATTGATTGTGTTATATTACCGCTCATTTTCTAAATATGTACTTCATTAGTAAAAAAACAACCAACTCAATATGATATCACTTTTGAGCAAAAATGTGACATCTAAATTAATGCCTTTGTACCCAGCAAACACAAACGCACGGGGAGGGGACGGGAGGGGAGGGGGTGCGGAATTTCATGGTTGCCATTGCGTCGAACATTCTACATAAAAGGCATCAGCCCTGACAATCGTCCAAATGATGGAGCATCAAGAGAGATCACTTATGACACGTTCACATTTGTCCTCCAAGATCTTCACTGCCTCGGTAAACAAAACTTCTGGAGGTAATGCTCCGGTCGATTCGATGGTAACTAAAAACAGGCAAAAGAGAATTAATTAAGACTGTACTTGTTGCAGGATTCTATCTTAGCTCTAATGATGTGTGCATGCACCTCATTGGTTATTACTTACATATAAAATGATCCTTAACTCGGCGTAAGGATACACTCTTCTCCCACTCTTCACCATCTCTGATGCATTCTCGACAAAGTGTGCAAGCTCGTGGTCTGGCAACAGTTGCTCTTTTTCTACCTGAACAACAACATAACTATCACTCAAGAAAATCCAACGAAAAGAAAACAGGAGAGATCAAACCCTGACTAAAAAACAGTATGAAATCCAAAATATAGCCAAATCATTGCGAACTACATCTAGATGGCATTTCTCGGGATGGACGACCCATTGACTGTTTCTCCCATCAAAGCAGCTGAAGAAAGGGCAACTTACCATCAGCAAGATCTTCAATCTCAAACACATTAGCAGGGCATTTTTGCTTAAGTACTTCAGCCTTCTTGCCCTTAATTTCTTCCATCAATACAACCTATACGAGCATGAACAAGATATTGAATAACATGTTTGACAAATATATGCTTATGTACAAGGCTGCTACACCGAAAGAAATTAAGTTGGGCAAGAGACATGCCTCTGGAAGCATTCTGTACCAACAAGTGGCAACAGGAGACCACTTTGCATGTGTTTTCCCAACACCCTTAACGGCATGTGCTTCCAGTTCAATTTCCTGCAGATGACACCATTCAAAATATTTACATGATTTTACAAAAAGTTGATCAATGACAAGTTTGATCACCACTCTCTTTAATTGCTTTAAATATTTCCTTGAACAAGATGCACAAGAAGCTTCTAAAAAGCAGAAAGCATCTATTTGAGAAAGTGAATCAAATTAGCTGGAAATAACCACGAAAAAAATAAAGGGCTCCCCATAACATTCTCAGATCACAAAGTGTCATGTCACCTGTCCAACTAGGAATTGCATCAACTAAATTGGACAATTCAACAATACTTCAGCTATATTTTTTAAATTACTAGTAAGCCAAGCACTGCACCATGGACAGAAAAGGTCTTCCAGTTTCATGAATCGAGGAGCCATCTTGCCATCAGAACTAAAGCAGACTATTTTTCGAAGAAACAGATAGCTCCCGGATTGACTTTGTTGAATAAACCTTTCAATTCTCACCAGAAAAGGAAAATAGAACTGATAAGAGCTCTTTCTTTGGATGGGATGACTGCCAGAAACAAGGATGCTCTTGCTGAACCACCGGAAAGTGAAAGAATCATAGGAGTTTGCTGATAATTTGCTGCTAATTCATTTCTCTAGCCATGCAATACACTGATACATAATAGTTGGGGCAACAATTTTCACCACGGCATTCCATAGCCGCAGCAATGCTTAGCCACACTAGTGCTAGGAATTTAGCATTACCCTCTGGAGTTAAGACTCCTACATGCAGTGAAAACCCCCTTATTCTTTAGGAGAGCAAATTCAAACTGATCCCCTTGCTTTCCCCTCTCAACTATAAATTTCTAACCCATAAAGCACGTTTCCGGCCACCCAAAAAAAAAAAAAAAAACCAAGCACATAATTGTTCCAAGTTAAAAACATCATTAGTACAGACTCCTATGGCTCAGAAGCAGAATGCATAGAGCAAGATGTAATGCTTTTATTAATGCTGTTGAAGAGTATCTTACTAGACTAAACAATGGTAAGAAGAGATAACTAATTATGACAAGTACATGATATATAAGACCATCACCTGGCCAAAACCAAGTTTAGCAATGATGATATCAGGATACACGCTAATTGGATTGCCTGCAAATTCTGGCTTGGAGTCCTGACTGCAAGTAAACAAAGTGTAGGTTTCTGGTTTTGAAGTCGAAGTCAAACTTTCAGATGTCTTCAAAAACTCACTCCCCTTTGGAAGCCACTTTAAATCATTTGATGTCACTGTACATACACCAAAAATCATTACAATGAGAGATGAGAGAAAACTGAGCAATTTGAAATACTTTCAAGAAATAACGAATTGATAATATTGATAGAAATAACTTACCTGTGAGACGCTGCCCACGTTCTTCACAGCGGACATGGAGCTTGAAAACTATAGTGTTCTTCTCATTTGGTGTATCATTCTCTATAGGTTATAAGTGAAAGTGGTACATCAACAATAAGAAAACTCACAAGGTGCCACCATACATTGATTCTTCAAAACGACAAAGAAGTTGAACAGGCATGCATGCAAAGCCCAACCTGATAAATAATCGAAAAGCCTTGGGTCAACCTTGATGGGAATGAGACCCAAGCGATGAGCAAGAACTTCATCTTGCACCACTGATGTATTATTTGCAATAAGAACCTTTTCAATGGCCATGGTGGGAAGCTGCATGAGCAAACATGGACACATCGGGAGATTCGATTAATTCCAATCAATCAGATAAGCCACTTGCAAAACAAACCTAAACTAAGGTTCAAAACAACAAAAGCAAACTTCGAACCAATAAAATCTTGAAAGATAAAAAAAACAGAAGAATTCTCTTTCAGTTGGACTGTCGATGGCTCTTCACAGCTAAAAGAAGTACAGACATTTGTTAATACGACAACAAAAATAACAAACTGCAAAAGAACTTTTGCCTATGTAGCAGTGAAGAGCATAAAGCGACACAACTATCACCAAAAGAAAATCCCTTAGAACGTGCTGAAGCGTCTATCCTATGGCAAGTGACGGGAGAGACAGTAGATTTAATAACTGAAATAATAGAAGTTATAGCGACACGTGAATGTACTGGTTTAGTAACTTGAAAGAGACAAAGTCACAAATCAACAGGAATGCGTTCCGAATTCGAAGCGAAACACAGATAAACGGAAGTGCATCGCCCTTGGCTTACTCCTTCCTTAGTGAAACAAAGTTTGTTCTTTTTTTTGGTCGAAAATTGCAAAACAAAGTTTTTTTTTTAGGCGGCACATATATGAACAGGTACAGCACGTATATGAACTGGACCTCTGAAGTCGTTACCGATTATCGAAACTAGAGGAGCCAAAAGCACCCGGAATCTACCAAACAGTTGTCTGAGGGAGGGAAACGAGTACACCCAAGGAGAAAGAGCAAGGACTTTTAGGAATGGGAAATTATGAAGGAAGAAAGAAATAAAGAAAGGAAAAAAGATGGGGGGGCACCTCGGCCAAGAGGATCCTCCGGAATGCATTGGCAATGGAAGGATTGATGCCGACCATATCAAACTCCATATCGTCATGGCTAATTCTGCGGACATCGACCCTGAAGTTGTTGCAGAAGTCATCCAACCTCAAGCTATTATCGACGCCGAGAGACGCGTAAGCTCCAGAGTATTGGATAGTATCTGTCTACACAGCAGCAGCAGCATCTCTAGAAAATTAATAAGCAGAAAGATGCGGAGCAAAACCAACCTCCCTCAACTTAACAATTCGATTCGATTACTGACGAGGAAAAGAGAATCAATGAACGAAGATACGGACGCAGCAAGAGAGAGAGAGAGAAGAAGATGAAGAGGAGGAGGAGTACGTTGTGAGGAGCATCGAGGTTACAGAGAACGCGAGTCTTGCGAAGCTCGAGGTGTGGGGGCAGCTTCGTGGAGGGAACGTCGGATCCCTCTGTTGTTTCCGCCATCGCCTCTCAGTCGGAAGAGGAGGAGGAGGAGGAGACGAGAGAGAGAGAGAGAGAGAGAGAGAGGGTTTAGGGTTTTAACACTTCACTCGCGCCCAAAAACCGGTTAACAACACTCATAAAAAGCCGCTTTTCCCCACGACCAAATATGTATATTTAATTTACCAAGATCGGATTTAGCGGCACGTTCAGTAAAGTTGCTTTATTTCCTTTTTATTGTGTTATTCAGCCCCCATACAAATTCATCCGAAAGGAGTTCCTGAGTAAGAGGCTAAACTGCTTCTATATGAGATTTCATGTAGATCTCAACATCCCTCGAATATAAAATATCAAAAGCGTATTTCTTACTCCCGAAAATGATAAAGATATAGGGAGAATTAGGAGATGGGCGTGTGGGTACTGATACGTTAAAATAAAGAACACAGTTCTATTAATCCGCTAAATATATACATATAGACAAGCAGGACGGCCCTGATCGGAGCTTCGGCTCCTGCTCCGTGGTGAGGATAATCCTTAGCCACCAAGGATCCACGAAGTACCCCAATTAGGATAACCATATGATGTATTGACAACATCGGATGAAATAAAACTTTTCTAGCTCGTTTTAGCCCTACATGCGACTACGAACCTATTATTTTGATTAAGCTGAAGCATTAAAATAGTTTAGCAGCACAAACGCAATTAATCTCCAAATTAAGCCTCCAAGTTGGATTAAGGAGGATAATTACTCGATTGTATCCTCGTGAAATTGAGTGAGACAATCAAAGTCTCATTTCTTTTGGAACATTTGGGGGAGCTTCGTGGAGGGAACATCCGGCATGTCTAGAGCACGCCATCATGCCGAGGAAGAGGAGGTTGCTTTTCTCTGCTCGACTAGTTTTAGGTTTCTAACACTTCGCTCGCACCTCTTCGGCTGTAAATTAATACGTAATTTCGCACAATAATGATAAAACTTTTTAGTCACTCATTTTCCTCTACAACATATTAATTGTGCAAAGATATGCTTCAATGCCACCTTCGGTGTCGATTGTGAAAACCTCCTCACATATTTGGTTTGGACTTACTCGATACAAGAGATAGAGATGCACGTCCCCTTCACGTCGTAAAAGTAAAAAAATCTAAAAGCCCGTGAGGCGGAAAAGAAAAAAATGAGAACAGAAAGGTTGCACTTCAAGCCTTAAAACCCCGAGCCGCGTACCTTACACAACCACCGGCAACATTGAGGTCACACCACATGAATCAAAGTCAAGAGTGAATGGCAACACAAATGGGGCAAACAATCTCTGCGTTACAGATTCCTTTCTTCCTCAAATTGTAGATCCGATACACTAAATAATTTGTCTGTTCTAACGAATCTCACAATAGTTTCTTCTATCCTATTTTTATCCCAAATTAGATGAGGAGAAAACAGCAGAAAGGTACTTGCTCAAGGCTATTCTGTAAGCAACTTAAAAATGAATCGGAGCAACTATGCCCGTGCGCAGACAAACAACAGGAACGGAACATCCCATTTGCATGACACCATGATTGTGAGTCATGACTATGCAGTGGGCAGGATAGCAAACTTTGAACTTTCCAAAATTGTAGTCTCTCATTGATATTGACCGGTTGACTCACACCCACCCGTTGTGGTTCTGTGCTATCATCAGGAGCTGAATTGCTCTTCAGCTGCTAGCTCCTAATGCCTCAGCTTCATGCTTCAAAATCTTGAAATCCCCAACAAGGCCGAACTAACCTCGGTTGATGGGTATCACTCGGCCACAGAACCAGGTTTTTGCGTCTTCAATCCAAACAGATTCTCGAACAATTTGGGTGCCATGGGAGGAATGTTCATGGCCTGAGGAGCCATGAAGTTGACTATCTTTTCGTGTACATGATACCTGTCAGTAAATTAAAAATGCTTACCTGTACAGAGATATTTTCCATAAGCCAAGAGGCAAGATCAATTCAAGATGAACCAAATTACCTTATCTTCCGACTCTTGGAAGCACGCCGATCGACTACCTTCCTCTTCTTAGTTTGTAGTCTCCTTAAAGCATAAAAAGCAGCCTCTGGATAACAAAATGGCAAATACTCAACGCTGTGAGACTACCATCTGATGAACAAATGGCAAAGTTTTTATCTTCCAGTATAATTAGTAAAACAGTTTACTGGGCCAATTAAACCAGAGAATGACTCGTGACGTAATATCAATTCCTCAAACCGACAGATGAACTGTAGTTCAGAAACTCCAACCACTTAAGTTGCAAGCCAAGCATTTGAAGAACAAAACCAACAAAGCATCACGAGTCACTGGCGGAGCTACGCCCTTCTTATAACCCTCGTCAGTAAAGGACACTAATGGAAAAGATGCATAAAGATGTGGAGTTACGAATCATACTATACCTGATGATGTTGGGTCAATTGTCTCAAAAAATTCCTTCAGCAAATGCTGATAAAACTCTGCGTCATCCACAAGTTCTGAGTCACCCTCTGCATTTGCCTCCTAATTACAGCAGGAATGAAATAATTCGTCATCAGCTATTAAAAGGAACGACCATTTATGGTCTCGCGTGCAAAATAAGAAAGATTGGTTAAAAGACAAATTTTCTTCATTTCCTTTTCAAGACCAATCAATGCTACAGACAGCTCCATTAATATTAAGGGTTTTAGAATTTAAGTTTGCTCCTCGTATCGTGACACTGCACGAGATCAGTGGTGTCTAATCAAGAGTGGCTCACCAATTGCTTATTTGATCGAGAGTATGAAATAAAAACTATTTTAATCTAGCACAACCATTACATTGTAAACAACTTAGTCCTAGAAAAGCTCATAATGAATCCAGCATGGCATATCAACAAGGTATGTAGTATGACTTGCTATACACATCCCAAAGAAATCATGGCATGCCCAATTCCCATAATTACAGCATGACTCAGAGCATAGCACGTCCAACCATGTTCCAAAAGCAATGTACAGGATAGGTGGTTTGAATTTAAATACCTCTTTGTTGGTGTTATCCACATGCTCAGGCACCTGGCCATCAAAATATTAGGTAAGAAACAGCAGGTGCAGATAGGTTGAACTTCGCTTGCCATGCAATCCAATCCAAGTATTGGTGAAAAAACAAGTATATTTCTATTTTTTTTAAAAATCTAATGAGGATTTTTAACTTACCGACCCAAATATGCCAACAGTTGACCACCTCTGTTGCATCTGCTTAACCATTCTGCTGGGGTCCCTCATGTAAGAAGACACTTGTTCACTAATATTCTGCTCAACAGCCAAAATCAAGTTATTCTTCATCCATTTCTCAGAAAAGTTTAATTAAATTGAGTTCCAGGGCCAAACCTGATTAAAAGCATGTAATTTGTTTTTCATAGCAGCAGCACCAGTTGTCACCTGCGTTTTTCTATGCCATTTGTCCACTGACTTGTCTCTAAAATGAGCCATTCTAAAATGCAAGAGCAATTAAAACTGAGTCAGCCCAAATCACTGAAGACATGAGCAAGCATGTGCAACAGTAAAACAAGAAGAAAATTTCACATGGAGATGAACCTATAAGTTCATCAATTGCCAGACAAGAAAATTCTCCTAAGGCCTACACAAAATAGAGTTAACTAGGCAAAAAGGTTCATATACTCACTCAAGTTGATATAGTATGTGATATGAGATGCTCTGTTCTATCACACATGCAGGTGAAAGAAAGATGATATTTACATCCACGGCTGAACCATCATCTAGATTTATATAAGAAGGTAACGAGCTGCTGTGGCCATATTTGCATGAGTACCTTCTATGCATCTGCGAAATTTGCGACCATTCGTCATCAGTATGCCCATTGTTGCTCTTATAATCCTCCAATTGCCTTTTTGATTGAGTAGAATTACCTAAAGGGCACGACAATCATAAGATGAAAAAAGATCGCAACTATGCCATTCATTTTCCCTTCATAAGACAACTGAGATTTGTACATGTCAAATTTCTGTCCTAAAGGACATGACAATCAGAACATGCAGAGTCATCTTCATCTAATTAAGCTAATCAACAAGTATGAAGAAAGATCATAACTGCCCGATCCAAATTTCCCTTCATCAGACAACATACATTTTGTACATTGTCAAAACTTGTGCGTGTATAATTTAAACTATCAAGGATTCCGTAAATTTCTCATTAAAAAGTTTAACTTCTGAATTACAGAGTAAATCGTTTGGCTGTACCTTCTGCTGTATGAGCAATGGCTGGATTATTCTCGAGCAAAGCCTGCCATCATATGTGTGATGTGAGATATATTGAGAACACCAAGCATCATGTCATAATGACTGGTCGCAGGGACACGAAATTCCGATGTATTATTTCACAAAAACAAAAAACAATCACAAAATCTCAAAAAAAACTAGAACTGAAAATGAATCAGCCATGGATCATTAAGCTAGACACTTGTATAAAAACCTTTTTCTTATTGTGCGTAAGAACTAGAACTCACAGTTCATACGTTAAGCATTTTCAAATTGGAAAATAAGAAAGCTTAATAACAGAAACAGACAGGGAGAGGCTATAATTTATTTCTTTTGTTTCTTTTGGTTTCTGTCCATGCTGATATACTTATATTTATTTTAGTTTCAAATTACCTTCACACTGAACCAAACCAAACACAGATAAACAACATCAGCTAATGGTTATTTCAAAACAGACATACCTCCTGCAGCTCCAAAATGGAACCCAATGTCTCCTTGGTGGACGCTATCACATCTACATAGGCTTTATTGACATTTTCATCTAACTCGCAAAATGAAGACCGTACAGGTTCCTGTATAAGTAAAAGGCATGTGAACCTCGTATAAAGATATGGCATGAAACAGTGAGAAACAAAAAAAGGGGAACAAGCAATCTACACCTTGGGTAACCGGTTTGAACTTGAGAATGGTTTCTGAAGTAAAAATCTCAATTCAAGAGTTTTGTCCCACAAAGCCTTCAGGTTTAAGAGAAATATCAATGAATCAACTCCATATCATACAGAAAGAAAGTAAAAACACAGAAAAGATATTAAACAAGAATAAGATTAAAAAGTATTGCTGGATCTGCAATGCCTGTTGCAAACTTGCAAGGTCGAAGACATTGAACAAACCAAGTTAGTTATAAACTTTTTGGTGGATGGTTTTCCCCGTAGTGAATTGTCATTGTAAACTTCTTGAAACAACATACCTTCTGACTCTGTACTGCTTGACCTTTTAGAAGATCTTCATCCTTGTGTTGCTTCAGATTCTTCAATATGTCTCTGCAGAATGTGAAGTGAAGCAAAAGATATAAGTTGCCATAAATGGATATACACACGCATTGTTACCACAATCTATCCTCGTTAAACGCCACCACTACCCAGTATTCACAACAATTCAGCCTTTTCCTACTATGGGGAGCTTGCTTCATGAATTCTACTAATTAACGAAACATAATCTTAGCAATAAGATCAAAACAAACACTAGACTGTACGTGTAATCTGTGCTCGAAGAGTAAATTATGAGATGTAAGCTCCAATGGTGAAAACGGACACGCTCAGGAGAACATCTTCACCGTCAATGCAACTGCTGTGAATAATAAACAAAGCTAAAAAAAGAGGAAATCTCACTGCTCCTGGTTCCGAAGATCCATATACTCCTTCTCGAGTTCTTTCATCTCGTCATCTTCTCTACCACGATTTTGCTCCTCGCCGTCCTCTTCAGATCCTTCCTCCTCGTCACCTGAACTGGCGTCTCCGTCCTCATCACTTACTTCTTCTTCCTCCTCCTCCTCGCCGCCATCATCCATTCCACTATCACCTTCTTCGACATCATGGTCAGAATATATCTCGTCAACCTAAAACGATTGACACACTCGATCAGAATCAACAGATTATGGGCACCCAACTAGATAAAACCGCCGAATTCCGACTTACCAACAGCTTCCCATCCTCTAGCTCACTGCCATCCTCCGAATCGCTTCGAGCTTTTCTCGCCCGCTTAGAAGATGATCCCATCGTAAAAAGCCCTGAGATACGAGCAATCAACCCATTCACCGAATTCAAAAAAACCAATCGGAATACAGCCTCTATCTAGTTCCGCCAACGAGTAACAAAAAGGAAACGCATCACAAGCATAGTCGCCCGACAATCTCAGGACTCGAAAGAGAAGAAGGAAGAGACAAATAACGGGGGAGAAAAAGCTCATTACTCGCGACTTTCGATTCCAGAGAGCAAGAAACTGGAAGCGAAGCTGCGGATTGCTTCGGCTCCGACCTTTCGAATAGTTGCCTCGGTTGGGTGACTCGGCTGGGTTTAACAAACAAAAACCCTTTCAGGCGTTACTCGTTCAACAGTCGACGCTCGGCCCGCAAAAGGAGTTGGGCCAAGAGAGAGTGAAAGCATGAAAGCCTTCCCTTTAGAGAACTACAAGCCCATAGTGCTTGAGCTCAACTCTCAAGCCCATTAACGAGAGGACCGAACCACGGGAGCACTTCTCGCATACTGTGGGAGTTAAAAACTATACGTGTCGCTAGGATAAGAACCATTTAGGAGAGACGAAGCGCGGGGACCTCTTCTCCAGGCGCGCGACCCTGAAAGTGAAAGACACGGGAAACTTATAGCGAAAGCTGTGAAGCGAAAACGTTCTGATGTTCTTCTGATCATCCCTTTCCTCAATCGAATTATCGTCCTTCGGCAATCGTAACATCATGGACAGCGAAAGGAGGTCCAGGGACGAGAAGAAAAGCCGGGGTAAGTCCGTCCTCCACTTCTTCGTCTTCTTCTTTCTTCTCTTTTGGTCAGAGGGAATGAAGGAGTGGGGGAGAAAGCCTCGGAATCGCAATTTCTGCTTTCTGGTTCGTCGCAGCTTAGGCCGTTTTTCTGTTGTATTCCTCTGTCGCTGTCGTCGTCGCTGGAAATGCTGCCAAAACAAAAGCCCCAGGCTAACTGTCCTTTTGCTGTTATGGATCTGAGACAAAAGGAGGAAAAACCCCATTTTAATCGTCGCTGAATTTTGTCTTATGATCCGTTTCTGTGAAGAGTCTTTCTCTGTGGATTTATACTCCGAAAGTTTATACTGGTTTTCGGAAGAAGTGTGAAGTTTGTTTCTCTTTGTCTGCAGATGAGAGGAAGAGGAAGAGGCATAGGACGGAGGAGGGCGAGGAAAATGAAAGCGTAAAGAGCGACAAGAAAGAGAAGGGAAAGGATAGGAAGTCCCACAAACGCCGTTCCGATAAAGGTGGGGAAAAATGGCTGGAATTTCATTTCTCCTAGCAAATCTTGTTGGTGTGTTGTCATAGATCCTAAGCTTTGGCATTTGGCAATTTGTACCAGCGTAACCTATAGTTACATTGTTCATGGCAGATGCAAGTTACTGATTGAATGTTCTTCTTCTGGTATTGATTTGTTGTTTGCTATCGGCATACTGCTGATACTTTGTCTCGTCACTAGCGTAGAATCCTACTTTAATTGTCCTTTTAACATTATACCTGTCAATACTGCTGCAGAAAAGAAGTCCAGGGACAACGAGGGTAAACATAAGAGAAAAGATCGACACACGGTAAATTTCTTGGTTTATAAATCGAAGGCTAGTAATATCTTTACCTTTGAGTTATATTGTCTCTATGTTCCGTCCTTCGTGTTCGGAGATGGTCTTTTTCGACTTTCTCTGCTCTCTTTGTTGTGCCAAAACGAAAAATCAAACAATTGATTGGAACTCGATGCCGTTTCTGTGTATAAAGTTTAGTTATAAGCTCGACTGATACATTGTGTATAGTAATTCAAGGCTTTATTCCTCTCTTCGTTTTACTTCCTCAAGATGATCATTTTGCAAAATTGGATGATGATATCTGCTAGGGGACTCTCCACCCTACAACATGCAAGGTGCAAAAATCTCATCATCATCATAAGATTGTTGGGCGGAACATCTTGCTACAATTTAAATGCGCTCGTTGGTAGAGATGTTGGAATTCTGAGTCAAAAGATTATTTTATTAGGAGGCAGGGTGGTTTTTGCATCTTAACACTCGTCAAGTAAGCTCCTTCTGTATATGTTCAAAGCTTAGAAATGGGTAATGACACTGCTAGGGCATGAACTTTTGGGGGTTTTGTAATCAAGTATCTAAACTTTTTTTGTTATTCATCAAGTACCTCAACTTTTCGAATTGAGCTCAATGTGGTACCTCCATCAAATTCATGGCTGGAAATGCTGGTGTGGCACTAATGTCGTTAGTTTGCCATTTGATAGGCTTGTATGGACACTTACATGAAATTATTTTGCCCAAGTTGGCAAAAAATTTCTCATTGTGGGGTCCTCTCTCTCTCTCTCTCTCTCTCTCTCTCTCTCTCTCTCTCTCTCTCTCTCTCTCTCTCTCTCTCTCTCGCGCACTCTCGGCACCACAGCCCATAGCGTGCTTACAAATCACCATATTGAATACAAAGTTAGGAAATATTCTTCAAAAATGTCCAATAAAATGCCGTGTGGCCAAAGATTTGGTCGAGTGATTAAAATGTCTCTTCAGTGCTTTAATTTTCCTTTCTGTTTGATTGTTTGCTTCTCATGTATGAGCTCTATTCCTCCCCAACCCACCCAAAATTAAAACAGAGAAAGGTAATTCAAGGTGGAGACCTTAGATCTAAGCACGCAGCCTCAGATTTGAAGTCGCTAGCTCATGTCTGAGCTTGTGCAACCTCAATATGTTGGTGGCGGTCATCTCCATTGAAGGTTGATTAGAGAGAGTGAGAGAGAACCGAAGAGAGGGAAAGGGGCTCGCAAGCTAAGTGCGGTGAGCGGTGGAGATGGAACCTGGTGTAGGGCCACAAAGGCCTCCCCTTGAGTGACTATTGAAAAATTGAGGTACTTGATTGAAAAAAAAAAGGTTAAAATTCAGGTACTAAAAGATAAGGTGCTTTACTTTTAGATGGGCTCTAGTTCACTTCTTGTGAAGACTATTTCCTAATATATATTCTCAAAAAATAGTGAAACCCTTTTGAATTCTTTCTTAAGCATGACCATCATCAATTTTCTTAATTACTATTAAGTTGCAGGATATGTAAATAGGCCCATTGCTTATGTAGTAAAGATTTATGATTTGCCAATTGGATAACTAGATAGTTCCTCTCCAGAACACGCTGTTTTGTCTGCAATTGCCTGTGAAGTTAAACAATTCTTATATAGGATGTTTGTGTTTGAGGTAACAAAGTTTCCATATCTTCCTGGATTTGACTTTCATTGTGGGAGAGTTTCTCCATGTTCCCTTTTTTTAGTTGTACTTCTCCACTCAAAGACATGATTTTACCGGACTGCACATGTTACTACCATATTCGATTTTATTACTTGCATGTTTTGTATTCTCATCTTAGGTTTGTTTTGATATGGTGTTATGTCATGCTTGGGGGTGCTTATCCTGTCGGGGTTTTCACAATTCATTGCATACGAATGATATGATTGATTCTTCTTCTTGTAGAAACATGATTTCCCGGAGCTGTCGAGTGATGACTATTTCTTGAAGAATAATGAGTTCGCCACCTGGCTAAAGGAAGAGAGAGATATTTTCTTCAGTGATCTCTCTGCGGAGTCAGCTCGTGAACTTTTTTCAGAGTTTATTAAGGAGTGGAACAGGGGGAAGCTTGAATCTCGATACTACGAGGGAATTGCAAGCGGACAACGAACAGCCCATAATTGGAAGATCAAAGTGTAGTTGGAAAAATTACAGGACTGGGGATTGACCTTTTTAGATGCACTTACCCCGTTATTTTCTCGCACTCTTTGTGGAATATGGTACAGGTAACTTGGAAGGTTCGTGTATGATAAACAGAGAGGACGATTCTCACTGTGTATTAATTTGCTTGCTAGGTATAGAACATTTCCTAGAGAGTGACTGAAGAAGGGCACGGGATGAATTTACAGTGGAGACATTGTTATTTGCATATTAGCTATAATCTGTGAATCATATTGGATTTCACGGAGTCTGATCGAATCATTCTTGCGACTTCTTTTCTTGATAGGATGTCCTGTACTAGTTGTTTTCCTGACCCTTTTGGTCACTGGGTTTGGTTGTTTTTCTTCTTTCTGTCGTCCTCTTATGGTAGGTGAAGAGTAGATTTGGTGTTTGGCCTGAGAAGTGTATGAAGCAAGTATTTCTGGAGAACTTATAATCTTCATATCTCTATTCTTCGGCCTTCAAACACGGGATTTGAATGTGGACGTGATTCCCATTCACCACCCAAGAGGCTCCATGTACCCACCAAATCTTTTTCTTCCACGGTGGGAGGGAATACGGAGAGAACAAGGGGACGAGCCTCCACCATATTGGGGAGTCCCTTTCTCATGTTTTCTCATTGAGCCTTTTAAGGTCCCGCTCAGGACTATAGAACTTATAATATTTAGATCTCTATTCTTCGACCTTCAAACTCAGGATCTGAATGCCAATGTGATTCCCATTCCCCAATTTGCTGCCCATCTTGTATTGTCCGTTCTCCGGGAATCATTTCACAGGATAACCAATTTAGGATGCATGTTACTCATAAATTTTACAAATATGAGCTAATCTATGTTCGATACTATGAAAAACCAGCAGACCACTATCCATAAAACTAATTTAAAAGAGAAAAATGGGATAATAGTACTTGGTCCATTAGGCAATTGACTGCTAAAATATTTGTATTCGGCACTTAAGTTTTAAAATTTTCGTTTCGTGCATTTAAGTGCTCAAATTTGTTTTTATCTTTCCGTTAAGCGTATTGAAGTGCTCAAGTTTGTTTTTATCTTTCCGTTAAGCTTTTAGCTTATGTAAATTTTCGAATTGGCTCGTTTGATCCACATGGTCATTAATAAGCCGATTAATTTATTAAGATGCAAATTGATGTCCATTAACGTTAAATGACATTGTGCTCCAAATGAGCTATACAATTTTCGAAAAAAACTATAAATTAGAAAAGAGGGAGGGAATCGTGAGAAATGAAACACCAATTTATAAAAGGGTTAATACCACGAAAAACCTAAACATGCATGCCATTACATTTACCCAAACTATTTTTTGACCATAAAAAACCCCAAACTGAGTATACAGTGACAATTTTACCCCGAACATACACAAAAACCCCAAACAGGTACACATGTGACAATTTTACCCCAACTAATTTGTAATATTATTATTTTTTTATTTTTTTGAATTTTTTCTTTTTTCTTTTCTTTTTTTTTTCTTCACTTCAACCTCTAGTCGGTCGCCGGTCCGGCGATTGGTCAGAGGCGGAAACCGGCGAGGGCCGCCCTCGGCAGTCGCTGGCGAGGGCCGCCCTCGCTTGACTCGGCAAGGGCGATCCTCGCCGGATCTAGCTAGGGCGGCCCTCTCCGGCGTTGGGCGAGGGTCGTCCTCGCCCGACGCCGGCGAGGGCCGCCCTCGCCCGACTCCGACCCCGGCGAGGGTGGCCCTCGCCCGACGCAAGCGAGGGCAGCCCTCGCCCGATACCGGCGAGGGTAGCCCTCGCCCGATACCGGCGAGGGTAGCCCTCGCCGGATCCTGGCGAGGATGGCCCTTGCTCGACGCCGGCGAGAGCGGCCCTCGCCGGCTTCCGCCTCTGGCCGGTCACCGAACTGGCGACCGGCCAGAGGTTGAAGATAAAGAAAAAATAAATAAAAGGAAAAAAATAAATAAAAATTCGAAAAAAATAAAAAAAATAATATTAAAATTTTAATTCAGGGTAAAATTGTCACAGATGTACCAGTTTGGGGTTTTTGATGGTCAAAAAAATAGTTCGGGGTAAAATTGTCACAGGTGTACCAGTTTGGGTTTTTTATGGTAAAAAAAATAGTTTATGGTAAATGTGTCACAAGTGTACAAGTTTAGGGTTTTTCATGGTATTAACCCTTTATAAAAATATAGTCATATAATTTTTTCGTCCAATAAAAAGTAACGGACTCAACGGAAGATAGAAACAAGTACCAAATTTTAACCGCACAAAAATAAAACCTTTCGAGTTCAAACCTGGGATGGACAAAAAAGTTGTTGAACTTGCACCGTCGTTCGTTGGCGGGAATTGCAAGCTCGCGACAGCCTTTCACATGTCGCTTGAAATGAGACCTATGACCTCCGTTCTCGCACCCAAAAACTTGCACCGTCCTTTGACCAACCGGCGCTCGCGCAACATCAATCGTCGATTCCCGTAACTCTTCTGCAGTCGTCTGCGTAACTGGTGAATCAATCCTCACACCACTTCAGAACTGGCTAGGTGCTTTAGACTGCCATCGGCTCTCCACTTCCATTGTCACTTACTACCCTTCGGTTCCTTTCCTACAATCTTGTCACAGTGCAACTTCTCCACGCTCCAATGCACCCGGGTCGCCGACCACCCCCAAGTGGCCGCCTTTCTTCGAGATGGTTTCTCGCGAATCGCCGAAGAAAACGTCGGTAAGGCGTTGCATGCTATGTGCATTACGGGTGTGCTCGACCTAAGTACTTTCCAAGCCAACACGCTGGTGAGTTTCTACTCGAAGTTCGGCCGTATTGAGTGTGCCCGGTACCTGTTTGATAAAACTCCCGTGAAAAATGAGGCCTCTTGGAACACCATGTTATCTGGTTATGTTCGTGTGGGATTGTATCCAGAGGCGCTTGAATTCTTCGTGCAGAATTGGGGTCGAGGTCTTTACCCCAATGGGTTTGTTCTCGCTAGTTTGATTACCGCCTGTGATAGGTCGTGTTGTATGGTAGAGGAGGGTGTTCAACTCCATTGCCTTGCGACTAAGATTGGCTTGAAGGATGATGTGTTCGTGGGTTCTTCACTTTTGCATTTTTATGGAGCATATGGGTTTATTTGCGAGGCCAGGAAGTTCTTTGAGGATATGCCTTACCGGAATTTCGTCTCCTGGACTTCTTTGATGGTTGGTTATCTGAACAAAAATGATCCAACTGAAGTCATTAATTTGTATAGGTGCATGAGACATGAGGGAGTGATATGTAACCAAAACACGTTGGCCACAGTCATTAGTTCTTGCAGTTTGCTAGATGATACATGTGTAGGCCATCAAGTTCTTGCACATGTCGTGAAGCTAGGGCTTGGGAATAGTGTTTCTGTGGCAAACTCTCTTATATCTATGTTGGGTAGCTTCGGGGATGTCGACAAGGCCCAATATGTCTCTGATGTCATGGATGAACGTGATACAATATCGTGGAATTCCATTATCTCTGTTCATGCAAATAATGGGCTTTATAAGGAATCTTTCGATTGTTTTTATTTAATGCGGCATGCTAACAGCCAGCTAAACTCAACTACACTTTCGACATTGTTAAGCATATGTGGTTCTTCAGAGAGACTGAAATGGGGCAAAGGGATACAGAGTCTGGTGGTGAAAGTTGGATTGAATTCCAACACATGCACATCTAATTCTCTTTTGAGCATGTATTCGGAAGCTGGAAGACCCGCAGACGCTGAGCTTGTATTTGTTGAAATGTCAGAGAGGGATGTAATCTCATGGAATGCAATGATTGCTTGTTATGTTCTGGATGAGAAAAGCACAAATGCCCTGCGTCTTTTGGCAGAAATGCTTTGGATGAGAGATGTAATAAACTATGTCACTTTTGTGAGTGCATTGGCTGCCTGTTCAAGTCAAGAATTCATCATCCTAGGTAAGATGGTTCATGCTCTTGTAATTGTTGTAGGACTGCAAGATAATTTGGTGATCGACAATGCATTGATTTCGATGTATGGATTTTGTCATTTGATGGTTGACGCTGAGAAGGTATTCGAGACAGTGAGAAAACATGACGAGGTATCTTGGAATGCACTTATCGGTGGCTATGCTGAGAATGAAGAACGTGAAGAGGCTCTAAAAGCATTTAGATTGATGAGACAGGAAGGACCCGGTGCAAACTATATCACCATTGTCAACATTCTCAGTGCTTGCTCGACTTCCAGCGACCTGCTGACACACGGAAGGCCCATTCACACTCATACAGTCCTGATGGGACTTGAGTCAGATAAATATGTCCGCAACTCCCTCATCTCAATGTACGCCAAGTGTGGGGACCTCTCTTCAAGTGATCACATCTTTCGTCAATTGGATGACAAAGATGTAGTAACATGGAATGCAATGATCGCTGCAAATGCCCACCATGGCCATGCAGAGGAGGCCATTAAACTCATTGCAAGGATGCCGACTGCCGAATTACATCTTGATCACTTCAGCTTTTCCGGAGGATTTGCTGCTGCTGCTAATTTGGCCTTGTTGGAAGAAGGCCGGCAGCTTCATGCTTTGGTTATGAAACTTGGGTATAACACTGATCTTTATATCACTAATGCGGCAATGGATATGTATGGAAAATGTGGAGAAATGGATGATGTATTAAGAATACTTCCCGAACAAATGAACCGGACACGGATGTCATGGAATGTTCTAATATCAGCTTTTGCAAGACATGGGTGCTTTGAAGAGGCAAGGGAAGCATTTCATGAAATGGTGGAGCTAGGGGTGAAACCCGATCATGTGACATTTGTTTCTCTGCTTTGCGCATGCAGTCATGGGGGTCTAGTAGACGAGGGTCTTGCATATTATGCATCCATGACAACAAACTTTGCTGTCTCGCCAGCGATAGAGCACTGTGTGTGCATGGTTGATCTTCTCGGCAGAGCAGGAAGGCTCGCCGCGGCTCAAGATTTCATCGAGAGAATGCCAGTTCCTCCGAATGACCATGTATGGAGGAGCTTGTTGGCTGCATCCAAAGTACATGGCGATTTGGAGCTTGGAAAGAAGGCTGTGGAACGCCTGTTTGAGTTGGATCCATCAGATGATTCAGCTTATGTTTTGTATTCCAACGTGTGTGCCACCTCGAGGAGATGGGAGGATGTGGAGAGTGTAAGGAGGCAAATGGGGTCCATAAGAAAGAAGCCCGGTTGCAGTTGGGTGAAGTTGAAAGACGAGGTGAGTTCATTTGGCATGGGCGATAAGTCTCATCCACAGTCGAAGCAGATAAATGAGAAGTTGGTGGAGCTCAAGAAGATGATAACGGAAGCAGGCTATGTTCCCGACACGAGCTATGCTCTACAGGATACGGATGAAGAACAAAAGGAACACAACCTTTGGGAGCACAGCGAGCGACTAGCTCTTGCGTTTGGTCTGATCAATACTCCAGATGGTTCGGCCATCAGAGTGTTCAAGAACTTGCGCGTGTGCGGCGACTGCCATTCTGTCTACAAGTTGGTCAGCCAAATTGTGAGCAGAAGAATTGTCTTGAGAGATCCATACCGGTTTCATCACTTCAGCGAGGGGCGGTGCTCATGCTCTGACTATTGGTAGACAAAATGGTCTCTTCAAGGTTGCAAGAAACAATTCATTTCCTACATGCATTTGTTGGATCGAGTATTTCCTAGATGCTATCTGTGATCCTTTGTTGTATCGATGATACTTCCATTTAGAAACCACAGAAACGTTAATCAATATTTTTTTTGTAGCTTAGGGAAAATAAAACGCAATGCTCGTTTACAGGCTCGATGATATTACGTTTTTCTCTCCATTTCTTTACCGAGCCAATTTCCACACTTAAGCAAAATGTTGTTATTCACATAGAATTAGACCTGTCAAATGGGTGGGTCGGGTCGGGTTTGGGTCAGGTCATAAATGGTCCGACCCAAATTGGCCCATTTATGCGTAATACAATTTTCTTAACCCATACCCGACCCTACCCATACCTAACCCATACCCGATCAAACCCATATTGCTAAAACACTTTCATATTTAATTAAATCTAGGAAAATTCATACCCAAACTGAAATGAGAGTACAAAGTGAGTGAGCGCAAGGTTGAATAAGGGCGAGAGAGATAAGTTGAGTTTAAATTAGTTGTAAACTCATTTATGACCCATTTAATATAATATTAGACTTCTACTCATTTATGATCCATTTACTAAATATAACTAACCCATTTACTAATATATGGGTTAAGAAATGGGTTTATGATCCATTTTGACAGGTCTACATAGAATATTGGAATGTGAAAGTGAAACTCAACATGCAGAGACCAAACTAATACAGCATTGGCCATGAAGTGGTATGCCACAGGACCATGGATTGTTTTGGTCGAAATAACATTCAGTATTACTTTTGTTTCTCGAATGATCCACATTCTAAAATTTAGGGATAAATGCATTGGAATTCCTAAAAACTTGTGATGAAAATGCAATCGAGTCATAAAACTTTCAAAAGGTGCAATCAACGGAATGAATTGATTGGGCCAATTTATAATTTTTAGGATTTAATTGCACTTTTTTGAAAATTTTATGATACGATTGTACTTTAGTGACAAGTTATAAGACTTAATAGCACTTTCATGACAAGTTTAGGACTTTTAATACAATTATCCTTAAGTTTTATTTACAAATAAATTCATTAATTAATGTAACGTGTTGTCAATCAGACATAACTTCACGTTAATTTAATATGTCGCTTAAGTTATTGATGTTGTAAATTAGATATAGTCATACTTCAGCAATATTCTATTTCATTGAAACGTTAATAATACACTAAACTTGGAATCCGAAAGCTTAAGATGTACTTTGGGGGTTCATTAATGAAATCTCTGTAAATCTGTGTAAAACATCGTGTCGCCTCCAATCGACACGTGGCACCAGGGCCCGCAGCTACAGCCTACTACAGCTATCGCAGGTTTCCCACCATGTTTGGCAATATTTCGCTGGAGATCGATCCGTCTTCTTCTTTCCCCGTTCGGTTCAATTTCATCACCATTTCGCTCGTCCGCTTCTTCGATTCTAGGGTTTCTTCTGCCTCTGCGCGTTCCCCCAAATCGCTGGCTCGCCATCCATGGGACGCAGGTACCTGCATTTCAATCTGGTGCATGCATCATACTGGTTCGCCACTCTCGGTTTTTTCCACCACATTCCGTCAGATGAGGGCGGATTCGGCGTTGCTCTGGGCTTGTGATTCACACGCTGCGCGCACCTTGTTTTTTTTTGTTTTTTTATTTTTCGTTTGATAGGCTCGTCCTTGTAAGACTCGTCGTAATCATTTTTCGCTTGCTCTTCTGGAGCTGCAAAAGATGCAGCGATGCCACCTTCCATGGCTGCATCTGTCCTCAACTCGAGCGTTCTTTGATCGATGGTTGCGATGTGACGTCGGTCTGAGCTACTGTGAAGAGATTTTGGCGAGTGATGGAGGAAATTTTTAGAGTCCGCGCCTAATCGTGTGCGTAAATCCGATTGCGCTTCAAAGCTTCGAACCTGCTTCGCAGTTGGTAATTCCTTTTTTGTTTTTGTCAGTGCATACGTGGGTTTTGGCAGCGCAAGGACGCGTCTGAAGTTCAGGGACACGGGGAGGAGAATGGGTGGCGGGCAGCTCCCTGAAGTCGGTGCGATATTCATGTCGAACGCCGGTACGAAAGAAGAATGTCTGGAGAAGATGCTGTTTGGCCTCCCATATTCCCACGCTGATTTCGTGAGGAGGGTCAAGGCTGGAATGATTCTGTTCCTCTTCGAATACGAGCGGAGGGAACTCCACGGTGTCTTCGAGGCAGCTTCGGATGGCGAGGTTAACATCGTCTCCTCCGCTTATACTTCATCAGGGAAGCAGTTCCCTGCTCAGGTACTCGGCTCCCTTAATTGTTTGCAGCTCTTGCTTCTTCATTAGTACCCGCGATTTCGCTCGCCCGGGTATGCCGCTTGCTTGCTCAGCATCCTAGTTTTTTGTTCAGGTCCGAGTTAGCAGGATATGGCGCTGTTATCCACTTTCCGAAGGAGAATTCCGTGGGGCCATTGAAGACAACTATTTTAGTGCCTACAAGTTCAATTTCGGTCTCTCCTATGATCAGGTCAGGAATATGCCTTGTTGACTATACTATATGACCGATAATGGATGGTAATAGCCTTCGAAGCAGAACTCATCCTTCCAACTTCCTCGCTTCCAGGTTCGCCAGCTTCTCTGTTTGTTTGACTCCAGAAAGATCGGCGAATCGAAAGATACAGATTTTAATTCATGCGCAACGAATGAATTTGTAGAAAGACATCCCCGACCTTTGCATTTCGATGGAAAAATAGAAGGCACTGATTTAGCCAACACAGATGCTGAAGTCGAGTCATCTCATCTGACCGCAAAGTTGTCTGTATATTCCGAGAGAACTCTTCCAGAAGATTGTTTTTCTCTGGTTTCTGAAACTATGGACAAGTCGAGCACGGCCAGAGTCTCGTCTGATACTCTTAGTCTTGCTTGCTCTTCACCTTCTCAAACAAGACAGAACTTGCATGAAGTTGAAACTCAGTGTGCCGATGCTTTAGGAAGTCAGTCGATCCAACTTCACAGTGTCGCAGAAAATAATGCTTGTTCTTGTTTGAATGCTGACCTTGGTGATTTCATACCTTTGTCCTTCCATGACGATGAGAACCTGACAGAAGACGAAGACGAATACGAATCCATGATACCTAGTTTATGGACAGACAAACTCTGCTTTGAGCCATACAATCGAATTATTTTGGGTGCTGATACTCCTGTGTGTCCGAGTGAACTCTCTACCTTAGATCCACGAAAAAGTCTATTCCCTATAATTGGTGAATCATCCTCTGCAATCATCCCTATACGAATCATGACAGACCACCAAATGAAGGAAGATAACAATCACTTGAATTCTCTCTCCAGCTGCCAAGAGAACAGTATTTCAGAAGACTCTGATAACTTTCTCCATGTCAAGCGTCTGTATTCTGACTCTTCACTTCCGAGGAAGAGGGGTAGCGTCTTCTCTCGTTTGACGAAAGGAACTATACAGGAGAAGCATAATCCCGTTGATGTGGTAATATCAGTTGACGACATTATGGAAAACTTGAAGCTGAAGCACGAGGCTTGGATGAAAACGGCAAGAGATGAAAATCCTGCTCTGAAGGCTGGGGCAGTGATTAAGTCGAGAAAGAGTGTGTTCAAGCGGCTAGGTAAGCCTCTAGAAACTGGCGTATCGGAAGGGAAATGTGATTGGAAGGTGGCAATGGGAGGAAGCAAGTCCACCAGAAAGAAGAGAAAATGCGAAGTACGGTGACTGCCCTGCACTTTGGAGTTTAAATAATGCACATTATCATATGATTGACTAGAGTAGCTAGGTGGATACTGGATACCTCGTTGCTGAATGGCGGAACTAGAGATACCTCATTGCCGAAAGTCGGCACAAAGGAAGCCACTGAGTCCAATATTTGGTGAAATCTACCATTGTGTTGGTGAGAGTTTTGACAATAGGTAGTTCAGTGTGTCAGTAAGATTTGGTGGGAGAGAGCATGTGGACAGGTTCCAGCATCAAACAACCCAGTAGTGGGATCCCTCATGGTAGATTTCACCAACATCCGGTAGGTATTCGATGTTGGAAACTCAAATGGATATAGTGCTCTGACTTCTCATTCTTGAATTTTCAATGAAGATGGGTATCGAATGTCGAAGACAGTTTAGAAGTTCCGTTAGGAAATCGGTTAAGACTCATTGGATGGAGTACACGGAAGGCATTCTTAAGATGAGAGGGGGTGAGTGATTAAGAAAGTACCTTTCTCGTTGCATGCTTCCTCTTACCTTCTTTCCAGCTACAACTGGCCTTAAATTATATCTCAGCGACTGCTTTGAAATGGCGGGAAAATTACCAAAAAAGTCCTAAACCTTTTGTAATTGTGCCAATTCAGTCCTAAACCTTTTTTTGCCAATTCAGTCATAAACCTTTTGCAATTGTGCCAATTCAGTCCATCTGGTCACTTTTGGCCGGTCGGCGCTGACATGGACGCCGGCCGACTGACGTGATAATATTTTAATAATTTTTCGAATTTTATTTTATTTTTTTCTCTTTTCTTTTTTTTTCCCTTATCTTCTTTGCCGGTCCGGCGACCGGCGAGAGGCTGAGGCCGGCGAGTTCCACCTCGCCGGCCATGGGCAAGGCTGGCCCTCGCCGGCACTGGCGAGGGTGAGCCTCGCCGTCGCCGAGCGAGGCCTCGACCTCGCCCGGCCATGGTGGGGTCGACCTCGCCCGACCATGGTGGGGTCAACCTCGCCCGACGACGGCGAGGTCGACCTCGCCAAATCTGGGCAAGGCCTCGCCTAGACGGCGAGGTCTCGCCAGATCTAGGCGGCCTCGCCGTCGCTGGGTAAGGTCGAGCCTCGCCATGGTCGGGCTAGGTCGAGCTCGCCCAACGACGACGAGGTCTCGCCAGATCTGAGCGAGGCTCGACCTTGCCGGCCATGGGCGAGGTCGAGCCTCGCCAGGCGGCCTTGCCGTCACCAGGCGAGCTTGACCTCGCCAGGCCGGCGACAGTCGACCTCGCCATGGTCGGGCAAGGTCGAGCTCGCCCAGCGACGGTGAGGCTCACCCTCGCTAGTGCCAGCGAGAACTAGCCTCGCGTCGGCCCGCCAGCGTTCAAGTCAGCGTCGGCCGACCAAAAGTGGCCATGGTGGGGTCGACCTCACCCGACGACGGCGAGGTCGACCTTGCCAAATCTGGGCAAGGCCTCGCCCGGTCATGGCAAGGCTCAACCTCACTCGGCGACGGTGAGGTCTCGCCAGATTTAGGCGGCCTCTGCGTCGCTGGGCAAGGTCGAGCCTCGCCATGGTCGGGCGAGGTCGAGCTCGCCCAACGACGGCGAGGTCTCGCCATGGTCGGCCGAGGTCGAGCTCGCCCAACGACGGCGAGGTCTCGCCAGATCTGGGTGGCCTTGCCGTCACCAGGCGAGCTCGACCTCGCCATGGTCGGGCGAGGTCGAGCTCGCCCAGCGACGGTGAGGCTCGCCCTCGCTAGTGCCAGCGAGGGCTAGCCTCGCGTCAGCCCAACGGCGTTCAAGTCAGCGCCGGCCGGCCAAAAGTAGCCGAATAGACTGAATTGGCATAATTACAAAATGTTTATGACTTTTTTGGTAATTTTCCCTTGAAATGGCCTTAAGAAGATCTTTCTAAGTCATGTAGAGGAATCGCGGTAGGCAGTGGTTTTCATGCAACAGCGAACGTTCTTAGATCAATCAGTTTAGTTCATCAAACAAGTTCCTTACCTTTGAAATTCATACCGAAAGTACTAAAAGCAACATGTCAACTGAAGCGTTAGGACAGACTTAAAAATCATATGAGTGAGCACAAGAAGCAATGACACTGAGCAATGCTACAAATACTGGACAGTCTGACCGGATCGATTAACTTAAATTTATCAAAAGAGTCTATTAAATTTTGAAGTTTTAACAAGGTGCTAGAAACACCGGATTAAGAGGATTTTAAAAGATTTTTTTTTTTGGTCGAAAGATTTAAAAGATTAGGACAGGAGTCAAATCATACGAGCGAGCAAAGATTTAAGCAAAAGAATCAATGACAGCAGGTAGTGCTTTCCATAGAACTTTGACAACCCTTACCTGATTAATTCATGTAATTCATCAAACGAGTTTATTACTTTTCACCAAAAAAAAAAATACTACGGATGAGGGAAAATCCAAACAGATGAAGAAGTGAACATTCTTACAAGGTTGATGGATTTAATTCACCAAATGAGTTTATAAATTAAATTAACTAATCATGTAAGAGTTGGCAAAAAGCCGGAAATATACAACGACGACGAGAAATGGATGACCCGAGTGAGCAAATTAAGAGCAAGGAAGGCAAAGATAGCCGACAATGTTTTTCATGAGAGTGAACAGTCTTGAAAGATGAAATAATCTATCATCACAATAGTTAATTAAAATTTGAAACCAGCAATATCGACAACAACCAAGCCTTATCCTATCAAATGCGTTAGGCTATATGAATATCAATACAATTTCGCCATCGTGCTAGATTTTCTGTTAGATTCCTTGTGAGCTCTAGATGTTCCGTATCTTATCATAGCACGTGAATAAACCCATTTTAGTGAGCGATATAAGAAGCATAAGCATATGATCTCCTCACACCAAATTCAATGTCATGCTCACACAGTTTGTTCAGCCACACATAACCTAAGAGACCAAAAAACTCTTCAACAAAAAGCCCCCTCTCTCTTCTTCTCCCCCCGAACAAAGGGAATGAAACAAGAAACTGCAGGGGAAAACAAAGCACAACCAAATGCAACCAACGTGCACCCCATTTTACTGGAATGTGCCGAGCCATTACCAAGGTCATATCACATGCATATACAAGCTGCTACTCGGTATAGGACTACCAAATTCAGACTTCATCTGCTTAAAAAGAAAAAGGATGACTTAGATTGTAATACAATAACATTCTAAAATGGCGGAACTTACACCATCCGACATCTTATGAGGCAAAAATCTAGAGTAGAGAAAAAGCAAGCACAAGCAATCACGGGGATGACGAGACAGACTGCAATCTTTCATTGCTCTGTCTTTTTATTGCTTCCTCGCCAAAGAAGTCCTGAAGAGCAATCATCTGTATTGAACTGCTCTTCATGCTCCTTATTGCCTCTGCACTTGCCAAAGCTCCAGCAACAGTTGTTATTATGGGAAGCTTATAGGCAAGGGCCATCCTTCTCAGCCGTCGTCCATCGATCTGGTCAATTGTATCACCCGAACTAGTTATCACCATCAACTGAATTTCTCCATTAGCGATCATATCACCTGCATGGGGTCGCCCCTCGTGCATCTTCAGCACTCGTTCTGCCGGAATACCCGCTAATTCAAGAACGTGAGCTGTCCCTGAAGTTGAAATAATTTTAAAACCAAGATCCAGAAAAGCTTTTGCAATCCTTTCAAGGTGGGGCTTTGTCAAGTCGTTTAAGCTGAGGAAGACAGTCCCAGAAAGTGGTAGCTTCTGTCCGGCAGCAATTTGAGCTTTTGCAAATGCAATAGGAAACTCATAATCAATACCCATGACCTCACCAGTGCTACGCATTTCAGGCCCCAACAAAACGTCACATCCTTGGAACTTTTCAAAGGGCAGAACTGCTTCCTTTACAGACACATGCCGGGGGACGACCTCATCAGTGAAATTTAGGTCATGAAGAGATTTCCCAGACATGACAAGGGAAGCATACTTTGCTAATGGGTGTCCAATTGCCTTAGACACAAATGGGACTGTTCGGGAAGCACGTGGATTTGCTTCAAGCAAGAAAACCTCTCCAGAAGCTGTTATTGCGTATTGACAATTCATAAGCCCACAAACGTTGAGCCTCTTAGCCAACTTTGTTGTCCAAGACCTAATTGTCGCCAAGCACGAAGCTGGTATTGTTTTCGTAGGAATAGAACATGCTGAGTCACCAGAATGGACCCCTGCCTGCTCAATGTGCTCCATAATCCCACCAATCACCACATTTCCATTTGAGTCTGCAAGTGCATCAATATCAATCTCAATGGCATCTGATAAATACTTGTCTATCAATACAGGACGCTCTGGGTCCACCTCCACAGCATTTTCCAGGTATGTCACAAGCTTGTCATCACTATACACTATTTCCATCGCTCGGCCGCCCAAAACATAGGAAGGCCGAACAACAACTGGATATCCAATATCTTTTGCAATGGAAAGAGCATCATCCTCGCATTTGGCAATCCCTCCTTTAGGCTGCTCAATTTGTAACTCCTTCAGAATTGCATTGAATCTCTCCCGGTCCTCAGCGGCATCTATAGAATCAGGGGATGTGCCCCATATGCGGACAAGCCCAGCCCCACTGGCACTTGTTGGCCTATGCTCATCTAGATACTGCTGGATAGGGAGGGCCAGCTTCAACGGTGTTTGACCACCAAACTGAACAATGATGCCATCTGGTCTCTCCAGATCAATAATGTTCAAGACATCTTCAACTGTCAATGGCTCGAAGTAGAGACGGTCACTTGTGTCATAGTCAGTGGATACTGTCTCAGGATTTGAGTTCATCATAATTGTCTCATACCCTGCATCCTGCAACATAAGAGAAAATGCTTTGAAAAATACGGCCAGAAGAGAGGTGAAAACATTTAGAAGAGTATATACTACTTACAGCATTTACAGCAAAAAGGTATATACTTGCATGAGGAGAGGAGTATAATCCGGTAACATGATCTTGACAATTCTTACGATACAAAAATGGTTGGATATAATTAGAGGCAGAGTGGCATAGAAAAGGGGACCATAAAATTATACAAAGATCTAATCTCCAGCACTCTAAGATCTGGAAGAAAAGATTCAATGAGATTATCACAACCATACTTTTCCCATTGATGGAAAATCCCTCAATGATAACCTAACTACAGCACACTAAGATCTGGTAGCAAGAAAAGATTCAATGAGACCGAGATTACCACAAAAACCGGGGACATGCAGTATAATAAAAAAACCGAACCACACTTTTCCCATTGAGGGAAAATCCCTCACCGATATGCTAACTTCACAGGACTAGAATTTAGTTGAAAACTTGACATGTAGGATGAATACAGAATGAAAACGTAACTCCACATGACGAAAGGACATATCATGAATATAAGGCAAACCTGAAGAGCAAAGGATGTGTGACAGCAGCAATAGTCGAATTCAATCCCTTGCCCTATCCTATTTGGTCCTCCACCTAAGATCAAAACCTTCTTCTTTTGGGTTGGAGCTGACTCACATTCAAAATCATAGGATGAGTACATATAAGGAGTGTTCGCCTCAAATTCAGCCGCACAAGTATCCACACGCTTATATGCTGGGTTAACACCCAAAGACAGCCGCTTCTTTCTGATTTCCTTCTCAGTGGATTTAGTTGCAAAGGCAATCTGCCTGTCACTAAAACCTCTCCGCTTCACCTCATAAAAATCATCCTTTGTCAGATTTGACAAGGTTCGAGAAAGAAGATACTGTTCTATATCTACGAGCTCCTTAAGCTGTGTGAGGAACCACTTGTCAATGTGAGTCAACTCATGAATATCATCGACTTTCATACCCCTCTTCATTGCGGCATATATGGCATGAATTCGATCCGGGTTAGGGACTCTCAGGCAGTATTTCAGCTGGTCCCAATCCCAATCAAGTTCCTTTACCCGAGCACACCCCCACCCGAAGTAGCCCAATTCCAAGGATCGAACTGCTTTCTGAAAAGATTCCTGAAAGGTACGGCCTAGCGCCATTGATTCACCAACAGACTTCATCTGGGTCGTAAGAATTGGCTGAGACCCAGGGAATTTCTCAAATGCAAACCGAGGGATCTGCATCGAACAAAGATGGAGATGAAATTACATAAAGACTGACAAGACTAAGACAACTTCTTTTCAAGTTATGTGCTTTCAACGAGTTACACAATCTTACTAGAGAAAGCTTGAGGCACATATATAAGCAGAGACAAAATCTGGCTACTTTCCGCTGTAAATATACTCCATACAGGGAGAAGGAAACGCAAAACAAGAGCAACAAATAGAATAAGGAAATCCTTACTTTAGTCACCACATAATCGATAGATGGCTCGAAACTTGCAGGTGTCTTCTTGGTAATGTCATTTGGAATCTGATCCAAAGAATATCCAACGGATAATTTTGCAGCCATCTTGGCGATGGGAAAGCCAGTAGCTTTGGATGCTAGAGCAGAGGAACGCGACACCCTCGGATTCATCTCAATTACCATCACCTCTCCGTCAACAGGATTCACTGCAAACTGCACATTCGAGCCACCACACTCGACCCCAATTTCCCGAATTATTGCTATAGAATAGTCCCTCAAACGCTGATACTCCTTATCCGTCAAAGTTTGGGCAGGCGCCACGGTGATCGAATCCCCCGTGTGAACGCCCATAGCGTCAATGTTCTCGATGGAGCATATAATAACCACATTGTCAGCTAAATCTCTCATCACCTCAAGCTCATATTCCTTCCAACCCAACAGCGACTTCTCCACCAAAACTTGGCTCGTCAAGCTCGCCGCCAAACCCGCCTTGCAAATGGCCTCAAATTCCTCCTTGTTATAAGCAATCCCACCTCCCGTTCCACCCAGAGTAAATGCAGGTCTAATAATCAAGGGAAACTCCCCAATCTCATTCGCTATTTCTATGCATTCATCTAAAGTGTTCCCTATACCGGAGGGAGGAGTTTTAATACCTATGTTTTGCATCGCCTGCTTGAACAAATCTCTGTCCTCCGCTTTCTTTATGGCGTCGAGCTTCGCCCCGATCAACTCGACCCCATACTTGTCCAAGGCCCCGCTCTCGGCCAGCGCGACGGCGAGGTTCAGCGCGGTCTGGCCGCCCATGGTGGGCAAAAGAGCATCGGGGCGCTCTTTCTCGAGAACTTGCTCGACGAGCTCAGGGGTCATCGGGGTGATGTAAGTCTTGTCGGCCAGGTCAGGGTCGGTCATGATAGTGGCGGGATTGGAATTGATAAGAACGACCTCGTAGCCTTCCTCCTTGAGAGCCTTGCAGGCTTGGGTGCCGGAGTAATCGAACTCGCAGGCCTGGCCGATGACAATGGGGCCGGCGCCGAGTATCATGATCTTCTTCAAGTCGGTCCTCTTGGCTAATTTGGCCGGCGGCGCGGCGTCGCGGGGCAGCTGGGCGTCGGCCGAGGAGGCGGAGGCGGAGGCGGCGCCGGCGCGCTTGGTGAGTTTCCGGAGAGGCGGGAGGAGGGGCGGGGGGGCGGGCCATAGCTTGGAGAGGAGCTTGGGAGAGGAGAGAGGGTTGATCTTGGAGATGGGGGACAAATCCTTGGGGGAGTAGAAGAAGAAGAAGCGGAACTGGGGAGTTCTGGAAGAAGAAGAAGAAGGAGATAAAGAGGAGGAGGAGGAGGAGGAGGAAGATGATGAAGATGGAAGAGGAGGGAAGAGAGATTTGGAGGAGAGGTGGTCGCAGCGGTTCATGCAAAAACCCATTTTTTTTTGCGCTGGATGACTAGATGAGGAAGGAAGATGAGCAAACGACCCCTCGAAAATGGAGATATGGAAGAGGCGGGAGGAGCCGGGTCTCTGTGTCTCTCTGTAGGTTCGGCTTGTAAGTGGGAAGTGTGTGTGCGCTTTTATGCAGGCGTGCTTGTCTGAGCCTCTGTAACGACGTTTAAAAACATGCCAAAAGACACACACATCCCATAAAACAAACCAAAAAACAAAAAAAAACAGAGAGGCAGAAGTTCAAGAAGGGAGAAAGGAAGAAAGGAAGGGGAGAGGGGGGGGGGGGTTAGGGTTTATGTGTAGAGATGCGGGCCGGGCTTTGTGTTCATTCTGTTCTGTATTTGGCAATTCTCTTGATTTGGAGTCCAACTTCATGGTATCCGTTTCGTACCCCCCATACCCCTTCCATCCAATTTGTCTCCATCATCTGATTAACTTTAATCATTACGAATTTATCTCTCTCTTCTTTTTTCTAACTTTTTCGTTCTTCAATCAATTTGGTTTTTCTCGGTTAGCGCGATTTCCTTTTTTATTGCAATGAAATTTATTCTGTAAAATAAACTATATAGCAAAACAAGCCGTGGTTCCATCTACCGATGATTTTTTATTTTAAGTCTCCTCAATTCTAACTTTTTCGTATCGCTTCCATTTTAAGTTAAGCTACATGAGAATAAGTTGAATCCAAATCACGATAAAACAAACTCTTTTCATTTTTTATCGACTATGAATTAAAAAGAAAGGTGAAATTCAGAAGCAAGAAAAACCGAATTTACTTCTAGAATGAAAAACGCATTTTCATAACTTTGAAAGGGAATCAATCAAATGTAATAAAGTAGGAAACTTTATTATAGCCAAAAGGATCGCAATATCTCTCAACGCTCTAATCTTATATTTTTAACCCTTTTCAGGGCCAGCGAAAAAACAAGAGAGACGAGTTATACCTCAACCCACAGAGGCACAAGGAACACAGCGAGCGGTGCAGAACACAGTTTCGAGAGCTTTGGTGTCGTGGCAAATCATCTTTCTCAGATAGAGAGAGAGAGAGAGAGAGAGAGAGAGGCGCATCTGCGAATCAAATATCGATCGCGGCTGAAATTTCTACGGTAGCAGCAGCTGCTTAAATGGCATCAGCCCTCGTCGCAAGGACCTTTCTTACTCATCGCCTCACTCCCTCCTCACTCCCTCCCGCTTTCAAGGCTCCGGTTTGCGCCTCCCTTTTCACCGTAAGCTCATGTCTCGTACTGGGTTTTGGATTCTCACAGCACCTTCGTCGTCAAGTTCCGGTTTTTAATTCCATCGGTGGTTTTTTAGTTCCTCTTCCCCACTGGGTTGGTGGTCGTATTCGCGGGGAGGAGGGTCTCAAGTTTTTCTGTTCGATTGCTATTTGGATCTCGTCCTCAAAAACATCACGTAGTTGTAGTCGGCGGTAATTTGTGTATTTGGGTCCTGGAGATGCTCAAACATGCGTGTCTTTGGCCCTTATGATCGGAACATTCTCATGTGCCAAAATTTCTCTATAATTCTGTCAAGTGAATCGTTTCGGAATCAAGATTTTGTTGAATTTGTCCCTTCTGATAACCGAGTTAGAGGGTGGAGACCCCTGCATTTTCGAATCACTGGACTAGGCCTTCTTGGTTGACGAGATTTATGAATTAATTTGGATGATTGGTTTCTCATGCAAGGTTCAGTTGTTTTTGGTTGTCATTATATGCGATAGTTGCTTATTTTTGTGTGCTCCTTTCTCTATTGCATGCAGAAGAGAACTTATTCCGCGTCACGTGGCTCGAGGTTTGCAGCTCAACGATCTTGTCGAACTTTTCATCCTATGGCTTCTGCAGTTTTCCAAACGAGAGCGAACTATACTGCACAATCCGTGTCTACAAGTGAACCTGTTGTTTCAGTTGATTGGCTCCATGCAAATCTCAGAGAGCCGAACATGAAGGTATCGGCTTTAGCCTGCTACCGGTGGCTTTTTTCCCCATGTCTGTCTGAAATAACTCATTGTCTTTACCCTAGAAAATTTAGCTATGCTGCACGCCTGTTTCTGCTTCACCTTCGGTGTGGCACACTGTTACTAGTTATCCATCCACGTCTTACCATGTTCACTATACAACTATTGAGTTGCTCAAGAAGATTTGGCATTTTTGCTGATACAAGCGGCACCGTGAGTAATTTCACCTCTGCTAGGGGCTGGAAGAGATGTAGATGAGGGGAAATGTTCATTTTAATCTGTGACTTTAGAACAATAGCTCCAGTGTGGTCCGTCCTATATCTTAGTTTCAAGTTACATGTTGATCTTGTGCGGTGGCTATCCTTCCTCCTGTTTAGTGCCGTAAGAAACCTACATTCATTTAAAAGCTCATTGAGGTATATGCTTAAGAACGTTGAGAACTTTGCTTAGTTATTATACCTTTGACAGGTGTTGGATGCATCATGGTATATGCCAGATGAGCAACGGAATCCAATTCAGGAGTACCAGGTGCCAAATTGAGTGTGTCGTACTTTAATTTGGGCTCTGCTGAGTCCTGCATGATTGCCATATGTTCAATTGGTGTCTTTTATTGAACTTGATTTGAATGATCTACTATGTTCAGGTTGCTCACATTCCTGGAGCTCTTTTCTTTGACGTGGATGGAATATCAGATCGAACTACAAATGTGAGATTGTTTTCTTAAGCTTTTGAAGTATTCTGATCACTTCTATATGCATTTTTGCATCACCTTCTTAAGCACTATGAATTGATAGACATATGTGGTCTTATGTGAGATGAATATCCTACTCTTTCGTTCATCCTGTCCTTCAGCCTCAGTAGCACTTCTGTATATATAATGAAAGCTATTGCAGAGGGAGCAATCTCAGCTTTACAACACTTTTTAGTCATTTCGCTTGGTTGGCTATTTTAGAGTTTTTCTCTCTCATGCATTTGTGATCTCGTCACTATCTTTGCATCCACTCAGTCTCTTCTTTATATCATCATTTCATTTGTGACTTCTTCTCATTTAAGAACCATTATTTTTCAATCCAAAAAGAATATTTAAGATGTTCAAGACAAGTAGATATCTTGAGATATAAGGAAGAATTTCTGAACTATCTCTGTAAAAGATATATTTTTACTGTATGAAATATATATTATACTCGTTTACATGTTAATTTCTCTAAAGATTATAAAGTAATTGATATTTATATTTTACTCACATATTGTACAAAGCACGGGCGCGTGCCTAGTTTGTCAATGATGCAACTATCTGGCCAGGTTTATCTGAAGATGAGTACATCTGCATAACAGGACTGCAGTTGCTCAAATTTGCATGGTTTAATTTGCAATCTGAGCTAGGGCTTCCAGTTTGCTATTCCTCAAAAGCTCTTAGCTGAGTGAGAATGACAGTGCATGGGAGTTTTTTCTGTCAATTCGTCTTTATTGTTAAGCTCTCTTTCAGTCCAGACTGCATAGACAGACTGGCGAAGTTCATTTACTTCTTTCCATTACTTTCTAAAGCTTTTATCAATTGTAAAAGTGAGAAGTTTGTAATATAAGGCCATTTAATAACCTTTGTCGTGTACTCTTCTGCACCTCTTAGCACATTAAGAAGTAGCTAGGATATCCTTTCGTGTGTTATCTTTTCCTTAATTCTTGTCAAGCATGTTGACCCCATTGAGCAATGACGATTACAGTCCATTACTTTTTAATATTTATTGTTCTCTGTGTATTTTGTTTGAATCTCTGTTTATTACCACATCTTATTTATCGGTTATTCATGACTATTATCTGCTAACTGGCGATTTATGGTGACTCGTCGTTGTAGCTGCCACACATGCTGCCCTCAGAGCAAGCTTTTGCTGCTGCTGTCTCTTCTCTTGGAATTCAAAACAAGGATGGGGTGGTTGTCTACGATGGAAAAGGGATTTTTAGTGCAGCTCGTGTCTGGTGGTGAGTACAGGTTGATGATTGGTTTATAAGTGATTTTGTGTTTTTCTTCAGATAATGATCTGTTTCATCAATGTACTTTGAAAAGGATGTTCCGAGTGTTTGGGCATGATAGAGTCTGGGTGTTGGATGGAGGTCTACCAAGATGGCGAGCTTCAGGTTACGATGTTGAATCAAGTGCTTCGAGTGATGCTATTTTAAAAGCAAGTGCTGCCAGCGAGGCAATAGAGAAAGTGTATCAGGGACAGGCAGTAAGTGGACTGGATCTGCTTTGCAACTTTTTTCGACTATGACATTGAGGCTCGGTTTTTTCTATGCAAAGCACAATTTATCTTCTTTTATTTTGACAACATCACCTTAGGGAGAAAAAGACAAGCTTAGGAGGGTGATCTATACTACTAGTTTTAGGGGGCAAAGAATACTTGACATGCTTGATTGGAGCATGTGTTTGTGATGTTTGCATATAGAAGTCGGCTCATTTTCTGAATTATTAATTGGTTATGTAGAATTCAATAGTTCAACCTGTTTGCTTTTACTCTGAAAGTTGGATTATCTTCATTGACTTATCTTGCATGGACAGATGGTGAAATTTGTTATAGCTGGTGGTTGTTTATCCTCTCTGATCTACCCAATCTTCAAGTTGTCTTTTGAGTGTTCAACTTTAATTCTTGCTTCCTTTGAGCTGTACTAAGGGCCCGTTTGGTTTAACTTTTCAAATGCTACTTGGGGAAATGCAAATACCTTTAGGTTAAAGTCCCTTGGGGAAATGCAAGTGGCGTTTCGTAAAAAAATCATTTGTAAAGCTACTTTGACCCAAGTAGTGTTTGGTAAATTTTTTTTTGCAAAAGGGCTTTGGGAATTATCTTTTTTATTAAAAAAAAAAACCTATCCTACCCTTCGCCGGAGCCAGCGAAGGCCTACGGCAGCCGGCGAGCTAGTTCTGGCGCCGGCGGCCGTCGCCCGAGGTCGGGTGACCCCTGGCGAGCTAGATCTGCCGCCGGGAGTCGTCGCTCGAGGCCAGGCGACCCTCGGCGAGGGTCGCTCGACCCAGGCGGCCGTCGCCTGAGGTCGCACGACCCAGGCGACGGTCGCCTGAGGTCGCGCGACCTAGGCAACGGCCGCCTGAGGTTGAGCGACCTAGGCCAGCGACGCCTAGGCGGTCGCGGGACCTCAAGCGGCCGTCGCCTGGGTCGTGCGACCTCGCCGGCCCGATCCGGTGTCGGCCGCCCTCACCGGCCACCTCACAAAGAAGATGAACAGTACCAAGAGGGGCAAAACCGGAATAAGCCAAAATAAGTGAGGGTAGTTTGGGAACAAAAAATTTGGGTTCAGCATTTGTGGAATGTCGAAAGCCCAAAGCTGGTCCGGACCAGCTTTGGGCTTTCAGCATTCCAAATGCTAGCATTTGGCTAATGCTAGGCCGAATGCTGAACCAAACGGTTCAGCATTTTGGGAAGGGGCTTTCGAGGCCGAAAGCCCATTCCCGAAGCTAAACCAAACGAGGCCTAAGTACTAGCATTCTAGCTTGTGCAGTTAAAAAATTAGTCTAATTCCTATTCTACCAAACTACTATGTTGATACCTGAAATTAGAATTGCTTGAGAGGAATTGTTCGACAGAGAGCTAGTTTACTGATGTCATGTCCCTTGAATATGAATTTTTGACATCTTTTCCAGTCTATATTTTTTGGAGAATATGGAACTCGTCTTTTTGTTGTCTTCTTATTTTCATGCACTGAAGTTATTCACGTTTTCTTTTTCTTCATTGATCTCTGATTTGTAGGTTGGGCCAATCACATTTGAGACCAAATTTCAGCCACATCTTGTCTGGACACTTGATCAGGTTAGATTTCGTTAAGTTTTTTTATTCATGTCTTACAGTTATTAAGAAGTTAGATGTTTTGTTACCCTCTTATCTTTTTCCTATTCTGAATTGCAGGTGAAAGGAAACATTGAGGAGAAGAGTCACCAACACATTGATGCCAGATCAAAGGCCAGGTACAATTCATTCACACCTAACTAAAGCTTTTTGCACTTTTACTTGTGTTCTTTCATTTGAGTATCAGATTTTTACCTCTGTCTTGGTGCTGACATAAGCAGTTGGCTAGACAATGTAAACTTGTTCTCACATAGTGATCATGCCATAATACTGTAAGGGAAATGCTGAACTTAAATGGATCATTGGCATTAGATTTTTTTTTTTTTTCCGATTTCTCTAACAGCAAAAGATCATTTTGTTATCATAAAAAACTTGAGTATCTAGCCACTCCTGCGCTTGAAAAAGGTGTTCCTTTGGGTTGATTGAGGTAATATACTTTAGGAATCTTATTGTTTTCCTACTGTTATTCTTGAATAATTTTATGAAACTTCTAGGAGCCAATTTGAGCAGGTTTAGCCTGCCATGTCAAGTAATGGTCCCTCTAAAGTCTTGTCACAAAGTCAGTGCCTAACTTGGAACTTTTGGTCCAAACTTTTGCCTTTGGGTTCTGACTTCCAAATTGAACTAGGAATTTAATGCCCATGGAATCATGTCAGTGAAAAGGTTAAAGCACAACATGAATTTCTAGCTACATTCCGCTAACTTGTAGCTTGCTCTTTGCCATGGCTATATCTTTAATACGAAGAGGAAGACTACAGCTTAGATCATCTTTGCTTAATTACAAGTACGACAATAACGGAGTACAGTTTCCAAGTTTGTAGATTGTAGAGAGGTAGCCACCACATAATGAAAGCAAAACAGTCACAATCAAAGCCACCACTGCCAAAAGCATTATTGCAGCCTGCTGTAGTTTTCAAGAGATATATTATTATCCAAGTGCACCTTCTTGTAGTAATTAATTTAGCCCTTACGAATTTCATGAAGCTAATATATTCTTGTAGATTTGAAGGTTCTGTGCCAGAGCCTCGAAAGGGAATTCGGAGCGGCCATGTACCTGGAAGCAAATGTGTTCCTTTTGCACAGGTAATGATCTAATCTGAAGTGTTACTTTTCTCGCTAATGACCCTGAAGATGCATAAGAGTTCTTTGAAATGTAGGTTTACATCATGATTTTGCTTGGACTTTGCAGTCTATATTTGGTTTTTGCATGAGGTTTTGAGTATGACTTTTGAGTTTGTAGTTATAATGCAAGCAATGTCCTCGTGTCATATCCCTGTATGATGCAGTGCATGTTTGTTCTTTTCTATATTTTCTGGGTGGTTCTGGGGATCAAAGTTGGAATTAATGTTGAATGTAAGCAGAAGATAACATTAATATGATGGATTACTTTCCTACGCCAAGTCATGATGCTTGACTTCTTTGTGCCCCGTCACAGATGTTGGATTCTTCGCAGACATTGTTGCCGCCTGACGAGCTTAAGAAGAGATTTGATGAAGAAGGTATACCTTTCTCCTTGCATATGTACTTCAACTTTTTTGTTTCCGAGCCTTGTTTCAATTAACTTAAATCAGAGGCGCATTCAATGATTAGCACCTACAAACCATTTTTGTTAATAGTCGCTTTCCTCCAACTTGATCTTCTTAATTCTCTAGAGTTCTGGCTCCTGAAAGGCAAAAAGTTTAGTAAACAGATAACCTTTACCTACCTATTCTTATTCTCAGTTTGGAAACTATGTCACACAATTCGATGTAATCTCAATAGTCAATATTCCAAAGTGACAATGCTAGAAGATTTGAACGTGTTTCGTAGGAAATTAAGATTTGCAGTGATCCGTCTCACATAAGTCTCTGCAGGTATCTCTTTGGAAAGTCCCGTCGTAACTTCCTGCGGTACTGGCGTTACAGCTTGCATTCTTGCATTGGTACGTTCTCCCTTCCTAAATGGTACTTTTAGGCCTTTTGTTGAGGTGACACAAATCCTCCAATTAGTCTTTTCGACAGAACATAAGGACCATAATGAGTGAATACACGAGGAAAGTGCTGGTCATATTTGTTTCTTTTCTTTAGGGACTCCATCGTCTTGGGAAGCATGACGTTGCTGTTTATGATGGATCATGGACCGAATGGGGCGCCGAATCTGACACTCCTGTCAACAAATCATAAGAAAAAAGACCACTTCCAAGCGATACATGCTACAGAATCTCTCAGTATGAGGTCTACATTTTGGCTGCTTGATTGTGACAAGAGAGATTGTACCAAGTAAAATGTGGTTTTATGTTTCCCTTTGTCAATTGCAATTTGTCTTTAACAGGGGCAATTGTGTACGTGAATAAAGGAAATTAGTGCAAAGTATGAGTTGGATTTCTTACAAAGGAAAAAAAATCAAAATCGTTGACGATATCTGGCATGTGAGCACACATTGGTAAAGACTTACCTCGTTAGCCTTTTGTATATGGATGCGGTTCTCTGGAAAGGCATATCTGAAAAGGTGTTACCCACGGGAAGATGACCGATGCCAATATGACTTTGAACGTTATTCATGCATCTATGCTTACTTCGGATTCTGGAGTATAGCTTTGCAACTGCCTTCGCTTTTCGTCCTCGGCTTAGGCATCATGACGGTTAAAAATATTTATATAATCTGTTGAAAAAAATATCCATCCAACCGGTATAATTGGACAAGTATATTAGATTGCTGTATCATTAGTCAGTTGGGGACTCCATTTGCATGTTCCTCATGAGGTTCAAAGAATTTAACAAATGCTTCAATGGCGTAACGACACATCGAACGAGAGTGGCTAAGGCAAGGGCCCATCCAATTTCATCTAGACAGATGAGATTTGTGACGAGAGAGAAGCATGTAATATTCTGTATATTATCAAATAAAGAACACACGACCCCTTTATATATATAATGAAAATAAAATTCGACTTAAGCACAATAAATATAAATGATAATTAACTTAACCCTAAATAGTATTCCTAACATAATCTAATAGAGACCATACTGTTGCATCACAGTTTACTTAAATGAAACCTTTTTTTTTTTCTCAATTCATGCCTAAAAGGTATATTCAACACCCTCCGCCGCCGCCTCCACCGTAGCCACCCCCTCCGCCACAACCGCCGCCTCCGCCGCAGCCGCCGCCTCCTCCATGGTGCTCTCCGCAATGCTGGTGGCTGTCACTGCTGCCGCCGTCATTGCTGCCACCTCCGGAGTAGCCGGCCTCGACTCCATAGTAGCCAGCGTCGCCTCCATAGTTGCCGCCAACTTGGCCCTCCCTCTTCTTCTTCTTGTGCTGAGGCCTGGACGAGTCATCGCTGCAGGAAAAAATGATTGCCGACACAACAATCAAGCACGACAGCACGAAGATCACGGCGGCACATGGTGAGGCGACCCACTCTCTTGCCATTGATTTCCTCGCTATCTCGTGGAGAGAACAGAGGCAAGAACTCAAGTATTGAGGGTATCAGGAGCATTAGTAGGAAGGAGAAGATGATGTTCTGGAGGTGAGGGACCTTCATTTAAATAAGGAAAATGAGAAGAGGATCGCACCGTCAATCTCAAAAATTGACGGATGGATTTCAAGCTTTCTTCTTTTGGTCTGCAGATTTCAAAGCTTTCAACCACACAATTATTCCACACGAACCCGACAACTTGTTTATCCGGTTGTGAAGAAGATTGTGTTATTTTTATTTGCGATTATTGATCTCGAAACTTTGTAATTCTAATGGATGATATTTTATGACTCGAATTATACATTACCGACACGAGAGATTTATGATGATCCCCATATAAAGTATTCGTGCTAGCCCCCGTTCTCAATCTTAAAACAAGTATCCCCTTCGAAAAATGTGCTCTTTCTTTGATATAATAGTTATATCTTATTAGGTTCAAATTAACTTACAATTCGTGTCGACTATGTAAGGTGTAAACAAAAGAAAAGGCAAAAAAGAAAGATGTGAAACCAAAGATTTGCTTGTATTTCATATAGTTATAATAGAAAATTTTCGACAAAAATATTGACCTATGATTTCCTTTCCATAAATCTTTAGAAACTTACATGATGTTTAGATTCGACTGGAAAAGTGAAAAAAAGTTACCATTTGACTTTTGATAGATCTAGAGGAGCAACCCTAATTCAAATTATCATGTAAAAAATTCACTAACATGATATAAATTAGTGCAATTTGCATCACCAAATCAAAGACACCCCACAAGACATGGCATGCACCTTATTTTTGTTGACAGATCATGTGCATCATGCGTTGTCTCTTACTTAGCTTCCTTCCATTGTTGAATTCATTAAGGTCAGCAAATTTTTTACAGGAACATACAAATTTAGATTCCTCCACAGGTCCAACCGGTTGCCATGGGAAATTTGTGGTCAATAGGGTTGACATTAACTACTGGTGAAGGTTCTGGGAAGTTGCTTCGGATGAAACTTGAAATTCTTTATTAAAGCAAAACAGATGAATTTTGCCAAGATGGGAATAGATGGACGGCTACGTACAGATAGATCACAACCAAACCATGCCTTAATTAGACACAAATTCTATGTAGTAATTAATGTCTAACCCTAGCGCTCGTGCACTCAGCTGAAGTTATCTCTTTCCTCGAAGGTGCCGAGGTGTCTGGAACTCAACTCCGAACTGTTTGAGTTTTAGTTTTGTCATTGGAGTCCGCAGATCAATCCGGCTGCGAAGAGCGTGCGCTTATCTCTGGAAGCTCGATACCTTTTACCCTCTTTTTGTGATCCAAGAATAGACCGTTGTAGTAGTGAGAGCGAAACAGAGAAGTGGATTGGGTCAAGCCCGACAAGTCGATTCTCTTCCACGAAATCGGCTAGTTCAAGACCTTAAGCCCCTTAAGGACCTCTTATGTTTAGATGCCCCGCCACTTTTATGAGCCCTTTTGTCTAAGACTTAATTAAATTAAGATAGCTTTGCTTAGACAAAAAAAAAAAAAAAGGAACTCGTTTCCCATCAACTAACTAAGCTAGCAAACCTTAGACCCACTACGAACACCAATATTAGAAAACCTGTTGATTAGACAAACGTAAGAACCCAAATTGATATCAATACTGATAAATATCTTCAAAGTTAGCCGCCACATCCTCCGGCGCTGCAGTTGTCGCCGCTGCCACTATCCCCAGTAAAACCACCATTACCTGAGCAAAAACAGCCATCTTCAGCAAGATTGCCGACGACATAGATGGAGAGCTAAGATTAATACTCTTTTAGGGAAGCGGATCTTCTACCCCTGCGATGCTTCTATGGGCATCTCAATAAATCCTAGCCATTGACTTGATAAAAACGCGCTCGTCATGAAAGATTGAGATTTATCGAGACACCGAGATAAACATCATGCAGGATAGAGGGTCCCCGGCATATTTTCACGCCTTCTACCTAACTTTGAACATTACAAGCAAGTTGCCTTGACTTTCCATCTCAAAGAAATATGTTATCGTTTGAAAGTTCGTCTTGACTCTCGCAAATTACTAATGATGTTACAATCCCTAATATCATTAGTAAGTAAAATTGATTGGCAACTTTCTTGTCCGGTCAACTATTTGTAACTTACCAGCAAAATAGGGATTTTATTATTCTCAAATCTGGTATCCAATAATAGATTTTTCTCAGCCAATAGTATCCAATAGTAAATTAACAAGTGCTTTTATATTTGAGAACCGGGCTCTTCAATTAGTTAGTAATGGTCTTACCATCTCTTTCACAAGTAGATTAGTACGTGTTTTACAATATCGCAAGTGGACCCCAGCAATTAATTAGTAACTTATCGATAAATTAACAATTAACTATTTTACCGTCCTTAACAGTTTTATGGCACTTGGTATTATTACCAAAAACTACTTGATGGGCCCAAATATAAAATTAATTAGTAACTTATCGATAAATTAACAATTTTATAATAATCTTGGATCGTAATTTCAACTGTCAAGTTTTATTTTACGAGATAAGCATTGGCTCCACAAAATAAAGAGTTGTGGGAAATCTAGAGAATGGTTGCTGGATACCATAAAAGGACAAATCTACCATGGTGGAGTGGGCACAAAAGACATGCATATGCTTTTTGATAATCTATCCTGAAATTTACCGCTTCAAATTTCAGCAGTAATTATTTTAGGGAAAAAACCACCAAAAATCCCAAACTTTACCATTTGTGACACATTTACCCCGAATTTTTTTTTGTAACACCAAAAACCCCGAACTTTGCTTTTTGTGACACATTTACCCCAATGTATTTAGTCCATGGGCATTTTCGTCTTTTTTGCTTTTTCTTTTTTTTTCCTTTCCGGCGAGGGGGGCCTCGCTGGATCCGGCGAGGGGGGCCCTCGCCGGCGTCCGAGCGAGGGTGGCCCTCGCCGGCGTCGAGCGAGGGCGGCCCTCGCCGCGCTCGGCGAGGTTCGCCTCCCGCTGGATGAGCGAGGCGGCCCTCGCCCGACTCCAGCGAGGTCGACCTTCGCCGGCGTCGGGCGAGGGTCGACCTCGCTCGAGCTCCGGGCGAGGGCCGCCCTCGCTCGCCCGAGCGAGGCGACCCTCGCCGGCTAGCCGAGCGAGGTCCGCCTCACTGGGCGAGCGAGGCGGCCCTCGCCCGATCCGCGAGGTCGACCCTCGCCGCCGAGCGAGGGCGGCCCTCGCGGATCCGGCGAGGCGGCCTCGCCGGCTCGGCGAGTCGCCTCGCTCGGGCGAGCGAGGCGGCCCTCGCCGCTGTCGGGCGAGGGTCGCCACTCGCCCGGGCGAGCGAGGCGGCCTCGCCCGACGCGGCGAGGGCCGCCCTCTCCCGATCTGGCGAGGGCCGCCCGACGCCGGCGAGGGTCGACCTCGCCGGATCGGGCGAGGGCCGCCTCGCTCGCCCGTGCGAGGGCGTACCTCGCCCGACGCCGGCGAGGTCGCCGCCGCCGGCGAGGGCGAACCTCGCCCAACGCCGGCGAGGGCCGCCTCACCGGATGCGGCGAGGGCCGCCCTCGCTCGACGCCGCCGCGAGGGCCCCCTCACCGGATGCGGCGATGGGCGCCCCTCGCCGACGCCGGCGAGGGCCCCCTCACGGAAGGAAAAAAAAAAAAAAAAAAAAAGAAAAAGCAAAAAGACGAAAATGCCCATGGACTAAATACATTGGGGTAAATGTGTCACAAAAAGCAAAGTTCGGGGTTTTTGGTGTCACAAAAAAAAGTTCGGGGTAAATGTGTCACAGATGACAAAGTTTGGGGTTTTTGGTGGTTTTTTCTCATTATTTTAAATACAAACAAAAAGAGACTTAAGAAAGAAAGAGAGGGGAAGAGAAACGGAAGTCCACAAGGATTTTATTTAGCCTCATTAAAAAAAATTAAAACAAGAATCATGGCGAGAAATAAAAAAATCTCTAGATAAGTAAAATTAAAGTAAATGTTTATCGCGAAGATCCTAAAAATATCTACGTAGAAATCTAAATAGATCATGATAATCGATAATCTTATTCTTAAAAACCGCCTCCATCAAAACAACCTCCATCAAAACCACCACCTATGCTGAAATCGCCGCCACCGTGGTGGTGTCCGCCTCCATCGTAACCCCTGCCCGCGATAAAATCGCCGCCTCCGTGGTGTCCGCCGTGACCACCAATGCCTTGTTGTCCGCCATCGCTGCTGTACCCGCCTCCATTCTGGCCTCCGTCGTGGTGGTGGTGGTGATGGTGGAGGTGGCCACCACCGCCTCCGTCATGGCCTTGATGATGATGGTCACCTCCACCGCCACCTCAGTCTCTGCCAACTACAAATCCGTACATAGAGCTATATAAGAGAGTCTTAGCAATAGCTTAACCATGATGGTTACCCCCCGTTGCCGCCGGTGATGCCACCTCCCGGTTTGTGTTTGTGGAGAGAGCCAGTTATGCCTTTGCCACCCCCGCCGGTGGTGCCACCTCCCGGTTTGTTTTTGTGGGGAGAGCCAGTTATGCCTTTGCCGCCCTCGCCGTTGGTGCCATCTCCTGGTTTGTTTTTGTGGGGAGAGCCAGATTTGTCGCCACCATGGCGACCACAAGAAAAACAGGTTATGAAGCGCAAGATTGAATTCATCTTGATGCCCAAAACTAGAAAGGATCGTGCACCAGAAGCCGATAATATGTATATTTATATATATTTAGGCTAGACTTGATCGGATATCTACTCAAGATAGGACTGAACATGACAGGGTAAGAACTTTTAGGATTTTATCATATCCTATCGATCGTTTGATGAACGGCAAATTTAAAGTCGGATATTTTTATATCATATCCTATCCATGATTGGATAGAAACTACATTTCAATATAAAGGACATACATGCCCCGACGCAATGTACGTAAAATAATATCGATCTCATCATCGTAAAAATATCATTCTCATGCACAAGTATACTTGAAAACCTTCACAATTTTCCTGCGTACTTTATTCTATCCATAGTATATAAAGACATTTGAAACAGCTCCTCATTGATTTTTCTCTTATCATTGTCCTAGTTTTTAGCATGTCTGATGCAACTATCAATCATCTCCATCCTCTCGTTAGCTTTGTCCAAATCTTTAGCACGTCTCTAGTGTCCATGGCGGCCATGATGGTGGTTACCTCCACCGCCACCTCCGTCTCCACCGTTAACTACATCTCCATATATAGAGCTGTGTCTAATCCATCACGGTCGTCAATAAGAAGAATAATCCAACAATGGAAAACTTGTACTATGCGGACACTGAAGTGGGATAGGGAGCACAGTCACATGTAGTGCGAAGATTCAATATGATGTACTCATTATGTGTAGGTACATTTACATCTAAACTAAGGTTAAAAATATTTATTTAATCTGTTAACAAAACTATCCATCCAATTGGTATAATTGGACAAGTTTATTGGATTGCAGTAATCATTAGTATGTTGGTCGGGTTTGGGACTCCATTTGCATGTTCCTCGTGAGGTTAAAAGAATTTAGCAAATCCTTCAATGGCGTAAAGACACATCGAACAAGAGTGGCTAAGGCAAGGGCCCATCCAATTTCATCCGAACAATAGAGATTTGTGACGAGAGAGAGAAGGATATAATATTCTGGACATTACCAAATGAAGAACACAAAGACCCTAAATGTAAATTACAATTAACTTTTCGATCAAAAAAAAATTTACAATTAACTTAACCAAAAATATTAAGCATAATATAATCTAATAGGGACCACACCATTGCATCACGATTTATTGAAATGAACCCTTTTTTTTTCTTTCTAAATTCATGCTTAAAAGGTATATTCAACACCCTCTGCCACCTCCACCACCTCCGCTGCAACTGCTGCCTCCGCCGCAACCACCCCCTCCGCCGCAGCCACCTCCTCCTCCATTGTGCTCTCCGCAGTGGCTGTTGCTGCCGCTGCCTCCGCCATTGCCACCGCCTCCATAGTAGGCGCCTCTGCCTCCATAGTAGCCGCCGCGCCGATACCCACACGAGTGATAGCAGTAGGCATAAATAATCACCGACACGATGATCGGCAAAAACAGCACGACGATCCTAGCAGCGCATCCTAAACCGACCCAATCTCTTGCCATCGATTTCCTCGTTATCTCGTGGAGATAACAGAGGCAAGGACTCAAATATTAACAGCATCAGTAGCAGTAGTAGGAAGGAGATGATGATGTTCTGGAGGTGAGGGAGCTTCATTTAAACAAGGAAAATGAGAAGAGGACCGCACCGTCAATCTCAAAAATTGACGGATGGATTTCAAGCTTTCTTCTTTTGGTCTGCAGATTTCAAAGCTTTCAACCACACAATTATTCCACACGAACCTGACGACTTGTTTATCCGGTTGTGAAGAAGATTGTGTGTTCATTTTTTTGCCATTATTGATCTCGAAACTTTGTAATTCTAATGGATGATATTTTATGACTCGAATTATACATTACCGACACAAGAGACTTATGATGATCCCCATATAAAGTATTCATGCTAGGCCCCGTTCTCAACCTTAAAACAAGTATCCTCTTTGAAAAATGTGCTATTTCTTTGGGCCTAATACCCAAAAAAAACCCCAAACTTTAGCTTTTGTCCCAATTATATCCTAAACTTTTTTTGTTTCATAAAAAATCTCCAACTTTTACTTTTGTCCCAAATCTACCACCGTTAACTTTTCCGTCCAATATTACCGTTAATAATTATTTTAATATTATTTTTTATTTTTTCGATTTTTTTATTTTTTCTTTTCTTTTCTTTTTCCTTTCGTTTTCTTTTTTTTTCCCTTCACCTTCAACCTCGGCCGCCGGTCCGGCGATCGGCAAAGCGGGCGAGCCGAGGCTCGACCTCGCCGGTGTTAGGCGAGGTCGGCCTCGCCCGCCCGGCAAGGTTCGTCCTCGCCGTGGTCCGGCGAGCTCGGCCTCGCCCAACGCCGGCGAGGTCGAGCCTCGCTAGCGGCCGGCGGGGGCCGAGCCCTCGCCGATCTCGGCGAGGCTCGAACTCGCCGAAGCAACTAGCGAGGCGAGCCCCGCGCCCTCGTCCTCGCTAGCCGTGGCGAGGACGAGGCCGCGGGACCGAGCCTCGCCGGCCGCAGGCGAGGCTCGACCTCGCCACTAGCCTGGCGGGACCAAGCCTCGCCGGCCACGGCGAGGACGAACCTTGCCAGGGCGGCGAGGCTCGACCTCGCCGGTGTTGGGCGAGGTCGGCCTCGCCCGCCCCTGGCGAGGCTCGGCCCCGCCGGCCTTGTCCTCGCCACGGCTAGCGAGGACGAGGCCGAGCGGGGCCGAGCCCTCCCGATTGCCGGCGAGCCTCGCCCGGATCCGGCGAGGCTCGGCCGCCGGCCGCTTGTGAGGCTCGACCTCGCCGGGCGTTGGGCGGGCCGAGCCCCGTCGCCCACGGCGAGGACGAACCTCGCCGAGGGCGGGCGAGGCCGACCTCGCCCAACACCGGCGAGGTCGAGCCTCGCCGGCCCCTGCCTCTGGCCGGTCGCCGGACCGGCGACCGGCCAGAGGTTGAAGGTGAAGGGAAAAAAAAAATAAAAGAAAAAATAAAAAAATCGAAAAAATAAAAAATAATATTAACAATAATTATTAACAATAATATTTGACGGAAAAACTAACAGTGGTAGATTTGGGACAAAAGTAAAAGTTTGGGATTTTTCATGAGATAAAAAAAAGTTTAGGATATAATTGGGACAAAGGTTAAAGTTTGGGATTTTTTTGGGTATTATGCCTCTTTTTTTGATATAGTAGTTATATCTTATTAGGTTCGGATTAATTTACAATTCGTGTCGATTATGTAAGGTGTAAACAAAACAAAAGGCAAAAACGAAAGATGCGAAACCAAAGATTTGCTTGTATTTCATATAGTCATAATAGAAAATTTTCAAAAAGAATATTGACTTATGATTTCTTTTCCATAAATCTTTTGAAACTTACATTATATTTAGATTCGACCGGAAAAGTGAAAAAAAGTTACCATTTGACTTTTGATAGATCTAGAGGAGCAACCCTAATTCAAATCATCATATAAAAATTTCAGTAATATGATATAAATTTAATACAAATTGCATCACCAAATCAAAGACACCCCACAAGACATGGCATGCACCTTATTTTTGTCGACAGATCATGTGCATCATGCGTTGTCTCTTACTTAGCTTCCTTCCATTGTTGAATTCATTAAGGTCAGCAAATTTTTTACAGGAACATACAAATTTAGATTCCTCCACAGGTCCAACCGGTTGCCATGGGAAATTTGTGGTCAATAGGGTGGACATTAATTACTGGTGAAGGTTCTGGGAAGTTGCTTCGGATAAAACTTGAAATTCTTTATTAAAACAAAACAGATGAATTTTGCCAAGAAGGGAATAGATGGACGGCTACGTACAGATAGATCACAACCAAACCATGCCTTAATTAGACACAAATTCTATGTAGTAATTAATGTCTAACCCTAGCGCTCGTGCACTCAGCTGAAGTTATCTCTTTCCTCGAAGGTGCCGAGGTGTCTGGAACTCAACTCCGAACTGTTTGAGTTTTAGTTTTGTCATTGGAGTCCGCAGATCAATCCGTATGGGAAGAGCGTGCACTTATCTCCGGAAGCTCGGGACCTGTTACCCTCTTTTTGTGATCCAAGAATAGCCCGTTGTAGTAGTAGAGAGCGAAACAGAGTAGTGGATTAGGTCGTGAAAGCCCGATAAGTCGATTAATCTCTTCCACGAAATCGGTTAGTTCAAGACCCCCAAGCCCCTTAAGGATCTGCTATGTTCAGATGCCCCGCCCCTTTTATGAGCCCTTTCGTCTAAGACTTAAATTAAGACAGCTTTGCTTTGACAACAAGAAAAAAAGGAACTCGTGTACCCATCAACTACTTATTTAGCTAGCAAACCTTAGACCCATTACGAACACCAATATTAGAAAACCTGTTGATTAGACGAACGGAAGAACCCGAATTGATATAAATACTGATTAATATCTTAAAAGTTAGCCGCCGCATCCTCCGTCGCTGCAATTGTCGCCGCTGCCACAATCCCCGGTAAATCCACCACTACCTGAGCAAAAACGGCCAGCTTGATCCCCGGTAAAACGGACCATCTACCCTTGCAATGCTCCTCTGGCCGTCTTAATAAATCCCAACCATTGACTTTACAAAAATGAGTTCATCATGAAAGATTGAGATTTGTCGAGACACCGAGGAAAACATCACGCAGGATAGAGGATCCCAGCATATTTTCACGCCTTCTACCTAACTTTGAACATTACAAGTAAATTGTCTCATCTTTCCATCTCAAAGAAATATATTATGATTTGAAAGTTCGTCTTACTCTGGCAAATTACTAATGATGTTACAACTTGTAATATCATTAGTAAGTAAAATTGATTGGCAACTTTCTTGTTCGGTCAACTACTTGTAACTTACCAGCAACATAGTGATTTTATTATTATCAAATCTAGTATCCAATAATAGATTTTTCTCGGCCAATAGTATCCAATAGTAGATAAACAAGTGCTTTTAGATTTGAGAACTGGGCTCTCTAATTAGTTAGTAACGGTCTTACCATCTCTTTCACAAGTAGATTAGTACAGTGTTTTACAATATCGCAAGTGAGCCCCGGCAATTAATTAGTAACTTATCAATAAAATAACAATTTTACCATCCGTAAATATAGTATCCAGTAGTATAATACCAAGTGCCATAAAATTTTATAATTGAGCCCATCAATTAGTTTGCGACTTACAAATGAAATAACGATTTTTTCACAAGCAATTATTTTAAATACCAACAAAAAGAGACTTAAGAAAGAAAGAGGGGAAGAGAAAAGGAAGTCCACAAGGATTTTATTTAGCCTCATTAAAAAAAATAAAACAAGAATCATGACGAGAAATAAAAAATCTCCACATAAGTAAAATAAATGGAAATGGTTATCACGAAGATCCTAAAAATATCTACGTAGAAAACTAAACAGATCAAGATAATCGAAAATCTTATTCCGTGGTGTCCGCCTCCATCAAAACCACCACCTACGCTAAAAACCGCCTCCATCAAAACAACCTCAATCAAAACCAGTGGCTTTGCACATTACAATTAACCTAACCCTATATAGTAATCCTAATATAATCTAATATCTACTCTCAAACTCAAGATGACTTGAAAGAAGTCAAATGGAGTTCAAAGAAAAATATTCAAAAAATGCCCAAGTGGATGTGTCTTGAAGAAAATATTAAAAATCTGATCAGCAGATGAAGTGGATACGAGTCGTGTAGTGCAATTATGCACATGATATCAAATGAAATGACAATCGAGATCAATATGTTTGGTGCGCTCATGGAAAATATAATTATGTAATCATTGGAAGCACTTCGGTTGTCACAATGAATGACTGTTACCCTATTATGACAAACTCCCATGTTAGTTATTGCTCATGTCGTATCAGTAAGAGCTTGATATTTTGCTTTTGTACCAGAACGAGCAATAGTGATCTATTTCTTAGTACCCCATGAGGTATGTGGTTACCTTGGAGTTGACAGTTTATTTAAATGTTGACTAGGCTGGTGACCTACAAGATCGTCACTCCTCTACGAGCTATTGGCCATGAAACAATGTACCCTTGACATAGCAAAGAATTCAAAAAACTGCATTAAAATGAGTTGTATGGGGATCGCGGTCATGTATTGACTAACAAATAGAACAGCATAAGCGATGTCAGATTGAGTAACAGTGAGATATATAAGACTATCGACTAGCTAGGGATAGAATATAGGATGCAACAGAGGTGTCCCATCTTTAGCATTGGTCAAAATAGAATAGGGTTTGTAGCGACCTTGTTGTCCACGAGTCTTGTTCGATAAAAAAGATTAGTGGCATATTTGGCTTAAGAAATACAAAATTGGAGAAATTTGAAGTAAACTCAAAGCCTAGAAAATAACTAGTCGTCAAAGACCTTTCATTTTAAACTATTTACTAAGGTATTGTTGGAGTTTTGAAATGCTAGTACGATTATCTCTAGTAATAACCATGTCCTCCACAAATAAAAATAGCATAATAGACCCACGAGATGGGCGTCGAACAAAGAGAGCATGTCACAAGGATTGAATGTAAAACCAAGGGATTCCATTGTGGCGCCGAACTTGGTACACTATGCACCAGGAGCTTGTTTCAAATTATATAATGCTCGACATAATCGACATACTTTGTTAGAAGAATGAGTGTATCCAGGAGGAGGCACCATATAGTCTTCTTCAGTGAGGTCGCTATTTAAGAATATATTTTTAACATTCATCTGGAAAAGAGACCAGCACTTATATGTTGTACAACAAGAGCAAAAGTCTCTTCATAGTCAATGTTGTACTCTTGAGTAAAGCCTTTTGCTACTAGTCATGCTTTGTAGCGGTCCACAGTGTCATTTGCCTTTATTATAATCTTGTATACCCATTTACAACCCACAACAGACTTACTACACATTTGAGATTGTGACATCTTTTCATTCTTTTGGACCCTGCCATGTCGCGTTGCAAATGTCTTGCCCAAGTTGTAGAGATCAATTGGACTATTTTTACATTTATTTCAGGCAGGATATGCCGGGAACACTTCCATTGCAAAATTACCAAGAAAGGGACAAAGACAGGGACCTCAAAAGAAGGAAAAAAGGGAAAAAAAAAAAACTGAGTGAACCAAATATGACTTGCGGAAAAGTGCAAAAAGGACATTCCTCTCTCGAAGCAGGATGAAATCCCAGGAACTTAAAAGCAAACCGATGATCCATGATTATCTTTTATACATGAAAATGAGAACCGGAGCCAACGGTCGATTCAACATCTGTAGCTTACAGCAGACCCAATTCTCCGTTGACAGCCCAGAAGCAAATGCTTGTACAGTTTTAAACTCTTCCCTGCACATACCAAAATCAAAGATGAACATGACCGTGCATTGCTGCGTATGGTAATACATTGTTGAGGATGGAACCCTCAATCAAGGATGACCATCCAACGCCAAAACCCAAGTAAATGGATAGGATTGTGATTTTATCAGCCAATCAGGACAATTGACAGATTTTCACATTTCACAGACTTTACGTCGGTGTTGATCCAAAATTCCCCTGGGCATAATTTTTTTTTAAGACACTCTCCTGAAAGACCAGATCTAGAACAATCAACCCACAATACGTTTTTTTCTTTGTAGATACAAGGCTGCTTTGGAACTTTACCATCCGGATACTATTCTAACTTCTAACTAAGGTAAGATCTCTCTACTTTCTTTGATATATTGTTTTCAACTAGAACACAGTGATAGAGAAAGATGGTTCCAATCTAAGCGCATGCAAGATACCATAGTGCAATGCTGATGCACCATCGCAGCAAAACCCTCCCCGAAATTATTCAGTCCTTACAAATATTTCCCAATTCCCACTATTTTCATGCTTCAAGCCTTTCGCCAAAAAAAAAATAAAAGTTTCGGCCAGAAAAAGGAGAAGGTTTCCACCTTTTTGGCTGGGATGAATAATACTAATTCAGTCACTGCCTACATTGCTAAATGATTTTTATACACTTCCTAGATGGAAAAAGTAGGTACAGAAACTAAAATGTAGAACCCAGTCAGCACATATTTCCTTAAACGACATGCATATTGCAAGAGCCAACAGGCTGCTGACTGTCTCTGGTCCCCATTGAGGTATATAGGACCAACAATTATCGACACGATACGTTCGCACAACACGACACGTGATTGAACAGCTTTGGTTTAGCATATGTAGGTTTACATCATAAATGGGTCACACGACAAATATCACATCTTATGCGGTTTGACCCATTTAAACCATTTAAATATGGATTGACATATTTAAGTTAACATGTCATTTTTTTAACACGATAAGATTAGACATGTTTAGCATGTTAATCATATCTAAAAAAAAATTTCACTCCTTAAAAGTCCATAAAAATAACACTATCTTACAAAAGCGAATAATAAATAAAAACATATTTAGGGATACATAGATCACGAATATAAAAAAGGAAAATCCTAACTCAACAATACACTCTAGATATAATGTGCAGTGAAATTACTATATTGCCTAAAAATGTTGATACGTGTTAATGTGTTAACACAGGTAATCGTCTATAAACGTGTTCATCATGTGCAAGGTGAACGTCTATTTGTAAACAAGTTAACGTGTTGCATTATGTCAATACCTGACGTGGTGACACACATTTGACAATCATATTAACCATGTCATGTGACTCGCTTTATTAGGAGTGTCACATTAGTGTCGATACAGTTCAACACATTTATTAAACACGTCATAGTCGGTTTAGCCATATTCGTATTATACTCCTATTTTGATTAGACACGACATGAACACGAATTATCAGCCCTATACAAATTATAAGCAGTAGCTAATAGATGGCACAGTCTTGACCAGAATGTGCACAAAAAGCATTACCTTCCATTAGGATGTCCCACATAGACCACGGTGCTGATTAGCCCTCCAGGTTCTATAATACTCCCTGCGGCTTCCAATGCTAGTAGTGTTGTTTCTGATCTAGTGGTTATTGCTTTATCACCTCCAGGAAGATAGCCCAAATTGAATGCCACAAGCCTACAGGGCACCACAACTACTAATAAGAGAAAACAGAAAAGGAAAGGACAGACAAGGGACAAAACTGCAGATCTTTGAGTGAAATGCTGTCATATACTTCGTAAACAATAGGATATCAACAAATGCTATTAGCTAATATCATCAGTGATTAATTGATTATAATCTCAAGATGGTATAGCTTGTTGGCCAAATTGCAAAACACCATGAGCAAGTAAAGGTAGAGGCTGCCCTCTAATATTGCAAGTATATCTGAAAAAGCATCTCACTGCTCCAGTAAGATGCTTTTTCGACATTAAAATGTCTGAGTAGGAGATGCAAACTGAGTGCACACGACATACAAGAATCGTTCAACTTGGTCAATATTCCGGATGACTGTACCTTTGCTTGACTACATTAAATATAGGAATAGTTTGATTTGCTTTAACAAAACAAGGGATTCAGAGAACATGATTGCTCGTGTTGATAAAAGCACCAAAGACGAAAAGGTCATTGAGCAAAACTGACAATGACAAACTGAGTGGAGTCAAGTTTATTTCATCCAAACGCTGAAGTAAGATGCTGGGGAGTAGATTACCTCACCAAGGCATCCTCAGGGACAATTTCCGCCATCTTGCTATGACACATAGGGAAAAGCTTCACAAGCTCCATCTGCACGCAACCCACCACCAAAGGCATCAGCAATGCAAGAGGAATGGAATTTACAGTGACTTAGTTGTTATCATTAAGTTTCTTCAAAATGCGAATGAGAAAAATTAATGAGTGGAAGTGCAGAAGGGAGGACCTCTTGGGTGCCGAGAGATTGTCCCAGGAAGCAAGAGGTACTCTGTAAAGCATCTTCCTGGATGTCCATTCCATAAACACGGCCCCTAGCCGACTCACCCGCAACCAGTTTGACTAGTGCCAAGGTATCATGACCATTGCCGCACGTGGCATCGACGACGGTGTCGCCTTCTCGAACCACGTGTTTCCAGACTCTGAGAGAGAGAGAGAGAGAGAGAGAGAGGGAAAAAAAGAATGCATCCGCTTTCAACGAGCAAGGGACACGTTCGACCCACGAGGGCTTTTGGGAAAGAGATTGAACAGGCAGCAAGGTCTAAGCAAAACAACAGGAAAGGAAGCACATGTGGAGATTGGATGGGATGAGGGAATACCCACGAGTGAGCTACATCAGTGGCCTTCCTCCTCCCAAATATGTATCCAACCATTTCATCTTCGAGTCCTGAAAATTCACAAACATCGGACATCCTCCATCAATCAAATGCAGCGTAATTTCCACGACCGCAATTCTAGGGTTCAAGCCCACCACCCATCACTTCGTCCTCTCCTCCTTCGAAGTTCAAACGAATGGGCAGCAAACGATCGCAGAAGAGCGGCTTAATCAGAAGAATCGAGCTATGCGTCCAATAAGCAGATGCGCGTAAAGGAAGAAGCTACCGGGAATAGGGAAATCGGTGGAGACGGAAGCGTTGGCGTTTCGCAGGGAAGACAAGGGAGAGGAGAAACGGGAGGCGAAGTGGCGCTTCGGCTTCTTCGATCTTCTAACAGAAGATGATGCGTACGCGAGCAATCGGCAACTGGCCGGCGGCAATCGCAGCGACATTCTCCCTCGAGCTCACCAGCCAGCCAGCCAGCCACTCACGGACGGACGGACGGTTACGAACGAAGACCCTGCACTGCAGAGACTCTCTCTCTCTCTCAGCTGATATTTTCTTTAGTGAATTTAATTTAAAAATCGGGATGAAAAAGCAAAGAAGATGTCTACAATCTTCGCTCTTTCTTTGGATCGAGAATTGCAGGTTTAGAGAGAGATGCGATGAAAACGCACAGAGCATTAAGCGGACTCCCGGATTTCATCTTGAGAATAGGAACTTCTAAACCGTTCCAAAACCAAGGTCAGCGATTCTTTTTTGATCGTGTCCCGGCAAAAATGCATCGTCCATTTCGTCGATTCGAAGGAATTGATGATTAGGGGTTGTTGTCGTCTTGTAAAGCGCAGGCACTGCGCTGCACGCACGAGGTATGTTCCTGCCAATTGCTACTGAAATGGAAGAACCCTTTCTTGAGAATGGAACTTACAGTTCCAAAACCAAGCTAAGTAAAATGAATCGGTTTCTGTGGTGCTGATGAACGAACAAGTGCACACACAACTAGAATTGGAAAGTGATTACACGAGTCGGAGTTTGAATCATCCTGTCATATAGTTCTTGAACCATTGGATCATGTCATGTGTAATTTTGACTTGTGGAATGCAAGTTATCGCCTTAAAGATTGGATTTGAACGAATCATCCTGTTAGGAAAGCAGAAGATCGGTACTCACCACGCTCGTGCTGCTCAATCAGCAAAACCGATACTATGATTTGCGATAATTCCTATGAAAATTTTGATGCTTCGACGAATTGAAATTGGTTGCTGCTGGACACACAGCTTGAAAACCCTAGAGGACCACCTCATTATTCTTTCGTCACCAGTTTCTTTGGCTAGTTCAAGCTACTTCGAGAAGATAATTCAATCACGAAGGCGGCAATGAGGTGGAGGACGATGACGATGAAGACGAGACTTGCCACGCAGAAGCGAGCATGATGGGCCTGCCTTTCCACCCAAGAAGAAGACAGCCCTTGTCCGTGCCAAGTGTGTACCCGTCGCAGCCATAGACCGACAACATCATCCTAGCACGGCTCATGCACTTCCCCAGACCCACCCCCTGAAACCCGGCCCTCCCCAGCTGCCTCCGCCATTGATCTGCCCTCTCGTGCCTCTCCCTCCTCTCTGACCCCTCACACGCCACCACGTTCCTTATCTCCTCCGCGTAGTGATTACCCTCTATCTTCATCCTCTGCACGCTGCTCCTAGGCAGGCTCGCCTCCAGCGAGTCGAATATGGCCGAGTAATAGTGGAGCGACTCCAGGAACCTCCCTAGGAAGAAGGGCCCGTTGTGGTTTGCGTCCTGCTCGATCACGGTCATTAGGGTCGGTCCAAGCTTCCTGATGGCCTGCAGGATGGACTTGAGCGAGCCTCGGCTCTCCTTGACGTACTGGTGCATCTGCATTATGCTGTTCACGTACAATGCCTCTCCTTCCACTATCCCGAGCTTCTCTCTGGTGAAGAGCGACGGGGTCGGCGGGTCCGTCACGATGTTGAATTGCAAGGTTATACCTAACGAAGCGGCCTCGTGAGCGAGGGATGTCATGGCAGATTCTATCATTGGGGAGTGATCAGGATCACCGATGAGTCCCGTGATCCGGAGCGATCTTGGTGGGCCCTCTGTCCTGGAGGCCAGAGTTCTCAACAGAGAGGGCCACTGGAGCAATGTGTGTTGGAGACCTAGATCGATGATGTGCAGCGAATCACTCCCGTGAGCGGCTTGATGAATTGCTTCATTGGCTGCCATGTAGCCGAAGGCAATGTAAGGAGTGGATTGGTGGAGGAGTTGGAAAGCTTCCATCTTTTCCTCCCTGGTAATGGGAGGAGGGGACATGTCATTTGATGAGTTAGTTGGGGTAATTGCGGAGAAAGTGCCATTCATGTTGACATTGTGAAGAAGGGAGAGTCTAGACTTCAATCCGACTGCAAAGCAGTAGGCGACGCGCTGGAGAGAGTCGCCGAGCAGGGTGACCGACCACCAGATTTGGGAGAGCAGAGAGTTGACAAGTTGCATGTCTCGGCACCCCACCGCCTCAGCGCACGCTAGCAATGAGTGGACCAAGTGGAGCCCTTGGTCGACCCCTTGGCTCGCCTCCTGATTGATCGTGCCTTGAGCAATCTTGGAGTTTTGATTCGACTCCTCTGTGATGATGTCCATCTCATCCCCTTCAATGTTGTTGATCATGAGAGGCAGGTGATCTCCGCACTCATCGTTTGCCATGGAGAAGGAGAATCCTCCGATGTCCTCTTCCAATTGATCCAAGGTTATGACAGTGCCGTAAATTTCACCCACATTGTCATGAATATGATGATCTTCCATGTTGATGAAGCTATCGACAAATTCGTCGACCTCGGATGAGGAAGCTAGATGAGGGGTGTTGCCATGGTCGCTATTGGGAGAACAGTGCGGATCGATCTGGATCCACAATGTGTCGTCCTCATCCTCCCACTGCCCCGGCTGGCCTTGTTCCTGCTCTAACCTGGCAGGGCAAAATCTTCTCAAGGCAAAGTCATGGTTGAGGCTGTCATGATGCATGGGGAAGTAGAGCCATCCATTCAGAGCTTCCATTGCTTCACTCTTTGCAGGAGGAGTGGAGGAGGTGAGGAACTTGGATAAGTGAGGAATGGCCCATGAGTTTGGGGGACACATTGTTATAAATGAAGATGGTGGGGACAGGTATGCCTTGTACCCATGTTAAAAAACCAAAGAATATTCCATCTGCTTGGAGCTAAAGTAGCTTCAATATCTCATTGGTCAATACTGTGGTACAAGGCTGGCATGTATCAGAATGAAATCATAGTAGATGTGAACTATGTACAATTAGCCAATAGTACTAAAGACTTTACAAGGTGGCAATCCGTATTTATTTCTTGAGGATGCATTTAGAGAGGGTTCACCTGGAAAGGGTCAACAGCTAGAACCATACTCCTCTCCTCAAACTTCATTTAAAGTCCATTTCTTTTGGGCATTGTTTGAGAGAGAGAGAGAGTGGCTCATGCTTTTGTTGTTTTTATTGACGAGCATATTGAGTACATCATTAACTCGAGCGACTTTCATGTCCAGACGAAGACTAAGCATTGCCCTTTTCTGAAAACTATTTCACGATCCTTTTTTCCCCAAACCTTTCAAAATTGACCACACCGTCACATTGCATTTGCATTTATCTGCTCAACATAAAATCGTCATCATCAATGTCGAATAGACAGATATAAGGATGTATCAGCATCATATGGCTCATTGAGGGACATAAGAATATGAAGTAAGGAAGGGAATTAGGTTTGAGGAAGTGGGAGAGGGACAAGGGTGAAGAGAAAGGGAAGTTTTACTGCAATAGCCGGCCTTAAAGACAGAAAGATGAGGGGCCGGTTTTTTAGGTTTATCGAACCCACCACCGGAAGGTGGGACCCTTCCCCACTTTTGTCAAGAGCAATGGACTAATGTGCCTTGTTCCCACTCTTGGCCGGCCAAACGAGCAACGAGACATCCAAGGTAGTCTTTCTCACTTGCTTGTCCCATTCCAGAGTCAAGTTGTGCACCTCCATTGTCTCTCTGTTTTTTTCATTTTCCCCCCCAAATCCAAACATGTCATTATTGTGTGTCAAGTTTAGCAGAAACGATTACTGAAAGCCCCTGTAATGGGAATTGATTGGCCAGGGATGTGGAAAAGCTTGCAGCTTTAATCAACTGTGGGCCTAGGGAAAGCCCATCGACTCCTATGCCGCCTTGAACCAGACCTGGAGACAGGAAATGGGAGGGATCATTTGATCTCCTGCTATCGAAATGGATGATAAGACTATGTTTTAACTCAAATTTACTGAAGTGGGTTATATTAGAGTTGCCTCAAACTTATGTATGAGTTATAGAAAAGGCCAAACGAAATGGTTTTTATTTAATGGGTCCATAATAAACCCACTTTAAACTTAAATTAAGAAAGCAAATGAGAAAAACTGTATTCCACAAAAATGGGTCAATATGAATTAAATATGTCAACTCGGGTCGGAACACTTTCAATTCCATTCAAATTCTATCCGACCCGACCCATTCATTTGAAAGGCCTATCCCATGCTCATCAATTTTTGCATTGGTGCCCCTCCCCGTCATCAAAGCCCAAGCGTTCGAACATGGGATAGAGAGGGGAGTCATGTGCGCTTGGTATAGCTGTTACGTAGCAAAAGGGTGTTCGAAGATACATCAATTTTTACGAAATTACTTCGGGTACCACAATTTTTAGTGTAAGTACCAACCAACAAACGATTCACAATTTACCAAAAAAAAAAAAAAACATACGATTCACAAAAAACACGGACCAGAAGGCTCCAACTGATCCAACGAGCACATGTTTCTTTTGCTATTTGAAGCCAATTTTCCGCTCACTCATGAGTGACCAGACCGCCACCGTCGTCCATTCTCAGTCCTTTGCGTTTCCGGGTAGCGAGCGAGCGAGCGAGAGAGAGGGAGAGAGAGAGGGAGAGATATGGGGAAGGAGTCGCCCTTCAGGGGGGATATCGTGAAAGGGAAGGTGGCATTGATCACGGGAGGCGGTTCCGGCATCGGGTTTGAGATCTCCACCCAACTGGGCAAGCATGGAGCTCGCGTCGCCATCATGGGTCGTCGCAAGCCTGTGCTTGATTCCGCCGTCTCCGCTCTCGCTTCTCTTGGAATCCCTGTGAGCTTGTCCTTTTTCTGTTCGCTCGATTGAATTTTGAATTCTCAGCTCTCTTGCGGGTCTGCGACTGTTGCTTTCTAGCTGACCTGAGCGATGCTGTGCTTGATTGGATATTATCTGAATCTTGTGCTCAATTCTTGTTTATCTTTAGCCTGTTTGGTATTGGAGGATTGAGCTTCGAGTGCCTTCACTTGTTGACTGCATGCGCTGAATTAGTTGGACATTGGGGGGGCGGTTGGGATGGTTAATTTTTCGTTTCTGATGAGTGAAGGGGCTTCAAAGGTGCCAACTTGGTTATGCTTTAATCTACTTATCATTTGGTTAGGCCAACGCTGAATTGCTATTCCAACTGAAATGCTTTGAACTCGTTCTTTTTTTCCACTCGTCTATGTGTTCCTTTACTGATGACTTCGTAGGCTGTTGGGTTTGAGGGTGACGTGCGCAAACAAGAGGATGCTAAAAGAGTTGTGGAGTCCACTTTCAGGCATTTTGGCAGGCTGGATATTCTGATCAATGCTGCTGCTGGCAATTTTCTTGTTTCACCCGAGGATCTGTCCCCCAATGGGTTTCGGACAGGTACTGTCCTTTTACACATGCCACTTTGAGTCAATAAGAAGTCTGAACCAGGCTTAAGAGAGAGGAGGGTCTCTAGTTGCTGTAAAGGGTTTAATTCAAACCATCTAAGGACACTAATGTTGCCAATAATCCTCATGCAGTTATGGACATTGATTCAGTTGGCACATTCACAATGTGTCACGAAGCACTCAAGTATCTTAAGAAGGGAGGACCTGGAAGAGGCTCCTCAGGTGGTGGAACTATACTGAACATAAGTGCCACTTTGCATTATACAGCAGCATGGTATCAGATCCATGTTTCTGCAGCTAAGGTTTGTCATATCAATCAGTATGTCCGCAGGTTCTCTTTCTTGGTAACTGCTTTTTGAATGAGGATTCGACCAAAGCCATTCCATGACATTGTTTGCCCGTGGTAGGGGAGATTGCGGTGGTCTCACACGGATTCATTTATTACAGGCAGCTGTTGATGCAGTCACAAGAAACCTTGCACTAGAGTGGGGAGCTGATTATGATATTAGAGTTAATGGGATAGCCCCTGGCCCCATTGGTGACACTCCTGGCATGAGCAAGCTCGGTCCTCCGGAAATTGATAGCAAAGCCAGAGATTATATGCCTCTATATAAATTGGGTGAAACATGGGATATTGCTATGGCAGCTCTTTACCTTGCTTCAGATGCGGGTTAGTAACTCATTCACTTTGAATTTGCATATAAGTCCACTTTTAAATCGTTGTGCCGCTTGTCTTCTTAAGCTGTTCGCATTCAGTGTCTTGCTTTTCCCCAGGCTACATCGTAAGTTGTAATCTTGAAGTGTATCTTTGTTGGTCGGTGCCCCTTTGTTGATGATATATGCGATTTGGCGTGACACTTGTTTTAGATATAGTAGGAAGATCAAAGCTAAACAATAACTGTTCGTTCAAGAGAAGATCAAGGATGCACGCTAAGGACTTGGTTTTACAACTTTCTTGTGGCTACGTTAATTACACTTGGGGGAGGAGGGGACGATGAGTCTTGAATTTTGGTCTCGTGCGTGAAAACGTGTCACAGTTTCCATTAAGGCCAACCCTTGTTAATTAGCAGGTTTTGCAGCCTAAAGACCTTAATAATGTTTTACTGGTGAATGCATTACTTTAATTCGACTATGCATAAGCTTTAGCTTTCTGATGACATTGCTGATGTATATTATTGAAAGGTAAATTCGTCAACGGCACCACACTTATAGTCGATGGTGGACTTTGGTTGAGCCGGCCTCGTCATCTGCCAAAAGAGGCAGTGAAGCAACTTTCTCGAGCAGTGGAAAAGAGGTCACGGGATGCACCAATCGGTGTTCCAAAAAGCAAGCTCTGAGCTCGCTGGAAGAGTTATGCAAAGTGCAACCCCACTGATCATTGCACCCCTAATATAAGAACGGACAATTTGTACTATGTCTTTAGTACAATGATCGGACAACATTTATTTCTTATGAAGGAATAAATATGACCGTACTATCTCAATGACAACACATTGCAACATTGTGTGACGGACGATACGGTTGTCACGCTGGTAAAATGAGTTAATTAGTCACAATTTCCACGGTTGTGGGTGACCCCGCTGTACAAAAAGTTATCTCTCTTCCTATTTGCAAACCATGTCTATCTTCTAGGTGGTTTTGATACCTTCTTTATCCAGTAAAAAACCAATTGAGCCGTCATCTTTATAGTACAAAAGATACAAACAAGAAATATTTGTGAAAGAAGGGCGTGAGATGGTTGTGGAGGGCTCGGTGCTGTGAAAGAATAAGATGACAAATTGTGAGCTTCAAGGGACGCATTTCGCTTAGAGACGCTGATCGTCCTTCTTGCTGGGTACACCATTAGCACTGATGGATCAACAGGATCAAAGAATTCAGTCATTGGCACACAAAGCCGTCCACTGATCCATAGCTGTCACTCTGGGTGGTTTCTGGCTTCAGCAGGTAGCAACCTAGTTGCAGAGTTGTCATTCTTTCCAACTTTTTGAAGCTTTCCAGGCGGCATGTGGCTTTTGAGCTCGCTGAATTTGATTGAAATTACCATCCAGATTTGAAGAGCCACCAAATAAAGCATAGGATCTTGGAAACTCGTTAACATCGATGAAGAGGTGCTGGATATATGTCAAGAGGTTTATACCGCAGCTTATCATTACGAGGCAAAGGTCCATCCTGAAGAATAAAGTATTCGGTTAAACAAAATTATAGTGTAAGACCAAAAGTTAAATAGTTGTAATTGTGCAGGAGGTGAAATTGGCCTTGATATGATGACCACAGAAAGAGTGCAGTGGATCTGTTCAATCTAGAGAAAAAAATACATATTGAACTCAAAGAGTAACAAGATACTTGTATAGAACAGAAGATGCATCCTAAGCTGTCGGTCATAGTCAAAAATAGTTCAACCTTTAACCTAGTTGATTTTGAGATGAATGCATGCACTGAGGATTTCCCCTACAAGTAGACCGCGTTTAGAGAGTAACCAGTGGAAATCAAGATTTCTTCCTTTTTTGCAAACAGTACCGACACAACTACGCATTTGGTATGAAATATGATGGCAGAAAGTTACCTCGTCCAAGTTTATTTGAAAAGGCTTCACCAAATCTTCAAACATTGAAACGGGAATATGCCTCATCAGCTCCTCAACTTCCTAAAGACACAAAAAAAAATTATTATGAACTTGCATATGAATGAGCTGATTAAAGTTCTAAATCGACTTTTGCCAAGGCCATATTCCAAAGACATACAAACAAATTGGAAACAGTTCCACAAAGTACATAGAAAGGTACAAAGGTTAAAGAGCATGAATCTCCTGACTGATAGGCATGCTATTTGAAAGAGGACAGAAAATTGTGCGATTTGAATAAAACTAGAGTCAAGCAAGGCAATGAAGTAAAATACTCGTATAAGAGACAACCTAAGAGTACTGCACAATCATGGGAAGAACGTTACAAGGTTTGTTTATAAGTTTTTATCCCCTGTTGAGACAGAGCAATGTGGTAAAGTGACAAAAACAGGAATTAGCACACTGCATACCAGGCCAGTGATCCTCGAATCTTCCAACAATTTATCAGCAATGATATCCAATATGTGCCTGTTCTCCATCAGACCTTTCATTGCAAGTTCTTCTGTCTCTTCAACGTACTGTACAAGCATCAAGTTCCATGTAAACAACAAGGGGTGAAAAAAGCAGAAAGAAGGCATTAAACGGTAGTTTTCTTAAAAATAATAATTCTGCATCTTTAATAACCAACACAACAAGTCGGTTTTCCAATCATTATATATGTCAATTGCTATTCTTTTGGAGTCTCAATTACATGTACTTGCTATAGATTTGCTTTTAATAGCTACACCTACACCAGCTTACAACAAAGAATTTGAGCAGCTTATTGTTAACCCTGCAAACATTTAAGTACTCAAAACAAAGAAAAGAATCACAAGATTTTCCATAAGTGAGTACTTCAATGAATGTTTAGTAATCAAGATAATACAGACCCCAAGGACCATGCACATCCATTATTTACTGGCACATTGCAAAGGTGAAAAGTAGTCTCATATTTACCCTGGCCAACTCCCGAGTGAAGAGCTCAGATAATTCGAGTGACATATCAGCAGGTACCACGTGAGGATCATCCCACTGACATAAAAGAAAAGAAGAACCAACAAGTTGGTTATATAGACTCTGCAAGTACCACAGAAAACATACTGCAAAAATTACCGCAAAAAATAACTGACCCTATACTTTATTAGCTCGCCATCTGGACTATCTGGTCGATCAAGTAAGCCAACTCTCTTTGTTAGAAAGGCTAGCCCCAACCTTGCATTCTGAGGGCTGATTACCATCTCCCTCGCAATCTGACGGAGATTTTAAGTGACATAAGAGATAGTATATCAAACAACTATCAAATAAACAGGGACTCCACAATGACATAAGCACATATTGCCATGAATGGCTTCATTCAGAAAAAAGATCACCCGTATTATAAGAAATGATCAGCAGCACCAATTGATGATTATAATTCCTAAAATTCTCTTCAGAAATTGCACATGTGCGCCCACATGCGCAAGTGCACAGAGGATTTGAAAATACTTAAATCATCAACTAGATCTGACATCGAGAAATTAACATCTTTAAATTAAAAAAGAAAATCACATTCTACTTCAAGTTACAGTTATATTGTTGACAAAAATTACCTTTGTTATTTTCTCCAGATCATCCTTCCCTCCATCAGTTATGTCATTGCCGAAGACAACATGTTCAGCACATCGCCCGCCATGAGCGACCACCATCTGCATCTTCATGTAGCCAAAGGTCGTATAACCTTGGTCTACCATATCTTCACGGGGGTAGAAGACAGATATTGCAGTCTCCTACTTATGGTAGAAGAGACTTAGAATGCTATTCCTCTGAACACAAACATGAGTTAATGATTCCTAATCTATGCGTATAGCCAATACCTTGCCACCAGGCAGCAGCTGCGAGAAGGCATGCCAATCAAATCGAGGGAATAAGTGAGCCAATACTATGTGACCTGCTTCATGAACAGCCAAGAGTTTCTTCTTTTCTGATGAGACCTATATCAATTGAATATAAATTTTGTACAATTAACAGTTGATGAGAAACGGTTAGTATTGCATCAAACACTTTGATAAACACCGGAAGAAAAATACAGACGTACACTTTCTTTACATTTCTGCTGTTCTTCCTCTGTAAGAAGCACCCCCATTCCCTCAAGCAGTTGCTTATCTAAAACATCAACAATGTCTTGCTGGTAGATATTTGAATGTCCTTTCCTCACCTGAGACCATAAAAATATATCCCTTGAACAGAAACAAAGAGAACCAAAGTAAAACTACAATGCAATTCAACATCTAATCCAACTAAGGAGAAAGATTTTAAGAACACAACTTCATACACTTAGTGTAACACAAGTTCCAACGAGACTGTCCAATCATCTCAACACCAAAAAAGCTAATATATTCTACCACTCAATAATTGCCAAGACAGTGATAAATCCCTAGTATTACGCCCAAATATGATCAATATCAGAATACTAAATTAACGAAATCATACAGTGGACTAACTTACAGCCATGATTGCTGATTCATTTACGAGATTTCGAATATCAGCTCCGGAAAAACCAACTGTGCGAAATACAAGCTGGAAAGTTCACAAAAATAAAAAAGAGTGAGTTGAAACTGGCATAGAACCACATAGATATGGGTTAGAGGCAACTACAAAGACAAGAGAGTACCATATTCAATAAGCTCAACGGGGCTCATCAAATAAACCACATCTATTACAGCATCATACTGACTTACATGATAACAGAGATATCAATCCAATTGCTTGCATAATCAGGCTATAAATTGAACATATCCTAAAAAGCTCAATAATGGGAAACTGTAATTGTCAGTGTTATCCCATATTAGATATATAATGAATTATAGGAGATTGGTCAGCTAATATGGCAGGAACAGACCGAACAATAGATATATGATGATAATAATTTTTGGCTGCCTGGTGTATCCTGTCAATTTTCTGTATCACCATTACTTCTCTCCAACTAGTTCAGCTGACAACATTAGCACAACAGGCCTTTTGCTTTTCTGTAACACTCATCCCTCTGGAACTATCTTTTTCCTTTTTTGGCCAGAATCCCTCTGGATCTATGGTTCCCTTATCAATCGTTGCTTTGTTAGAGCAATAGCTGAAAATTTTAGTACAGTGACAAATAAACTGGTAATAAGCCATGTCAAACCAATACTGAATTCTTCAACTGTTGGGTCACAAAGTATAGATATTAAGCCTTGACCACTAAATAAAACTAAAAAGAAGAAGCATAGTCTTGTGTTACCTTCCCAAAGTCAACATCCTCAGCCAGCTGCTTTCCAGCACTGTGCACACCAAAAATTTGCACACGTTGCTGGGCGTCTGGCAGACCAATGTACAAACGTCGGTCAATACGTCCAGGGCGGACAAACTCCAAATCTAGTTCATCTGGCCGATTGGTAGCACAGATGAATATCACAGCTTGTCTGAGGGAAAATCGATCAACACCAGTTTTTTCCTTCCTAAAGAAACGAGAAAATAATGAGCAAGAATCCATCTTCATACAGAGGCACTCAGAGTGGAAAGACTTAATTATGTTCGGTAGGGGTGATTTGAAAGATAGTATTAGAGAAACAAGAGAGAGGAGTTGAAGGACTGAGTTATGAAATAGTTTAGATGCTACCAAAAGGCAAAGAAAGGAAAAGAACATGTTCATGTCATAATTATCATTCTATGTATTCAGAAATTATGAAAAAAGGGCACAGGTGAAAAAGAAGAAAAGATTTATTTATTGATAAACAAGTGTCTTGCTATACATTTAAGCACATGGTAAGGATAAAAAGAAAACATAAAAAGAAGGGGAAGAACAAAAACCCAATAGTGAGAAGGTACATTGAAATGTAGTTAGAACTGGATATTAAGGACCTTCTCACTGGATAAACATTGGACAATTATAAACAAGGCATGAGTTCGAATGTTCAAATAGCTAACCCCAACTGAATCAAAAGTATATCAAAAAATAGATTAACCGTGTGGTAATTAATTCAAAGGACCAAAGCATCAATTTAAGTTCCAGTATTCCTTCTCAATCTCCATAAAGAATCATTCGATATTGTGCAGAAGTCGTCACTAGAAAAATTGCCAAGGAAACAGGAGATCCTATTATCCAAACAACATGAAAAATGGAAAGATGAGCATGAAGGAGATAATACAGCTTCAAAAAAAGTTTGTGGGAAAAAAGCTGACCAAAAATAACATCTAATCATAATCTGTTCGGTCAAAATTAATGCGAACAGTGGGTAACAACGGGTCTGCCATCATAGTTGAACACTCAGGGAAAGCATAATCCCAACTGGTTAAAGAGATTGATAATGAGGAAATGGCAAGCGCTGACTCTGACTGTAAGCAATAAGCTAAGATGACAGACATATCCACTTACTCCCCATCAAGCTGCGCAATCAATGCCTCAAACGTTGCTCTTCTTCGTGGATCCTTTCTTGCGTGCCTACCCGCAATGGCATCAACTTCATCTACGAAGACAAATGAAGGTGCCTGCACAAAGAAATTTATGATTATAACTCACCTGCTCATTCCAAGCTCACTTAATTTTGTATAGAATCTAACTAATTAAAAAGTTAACGCAGCAGAAGACAAGAATAACAAAGATCCATATGTATTTAGTAAATTTATGCATGTGGTCTTCGGAAAATGTTAACTTAGTTACTCTTTGTTAGTTATGTATTATGGTGCTTTAACCAATGCAACTGAAAAGCAACTCCAGCTGTTTATATCCTACTCCCCTTTGTCTACTTATACGGATTCCAAATCGTTCTAAGCCATGACCTAACCGCAATACTCACATTTCTCCTAGCAATAGAGAACATTTCGTTAATTCTTGCAGCACCACTCTTCTCACTATCTGTGAACTCTGCACCTGAAGCAAACACGAAAGGTAATCCACTTTCCTTTGCCAATGTCCGGGCAAAAAGTGTTTTTCCTGTTCCAGGTGGCCCCGAAAGAAGAACACCCTGTTGAGTCAACCAAATGTTATCTCACCTTTGCAGTCCAAAGCATAACTGTAATTGAATTTTCAAGGAACGGAAGAATTTACTCGAACGAACTGCACGTCTTTTTCATAGTACTGCATTGGATTTCCCATATAGATCATTAGCTCATCGAGGAGATCCCAAACATCACCCCCTAATACCACTTCTTTATACATTGATTTGGTTTCACCAACATCTCCAACGGGCTGCATCAGAATAAAACAAAATGAGAAGCAAAAACTTGGAAAGTTTCTTAAAAGAATGTGGTGTTTCTTTCTCTCTTTTTAACTTTTGTTTAGTGAGAGGGCCGGGGAAGGTAAAGTAGATAGAAGTTTGGAGTATGAAACTAACGAAAAAGATACTGGAGACCAAGATAACACTTAACAAGAATAAAATTTTCTGCATATGCCATGTCGAAGAGTTGATTGTACTTCTTGTAGAGGAAACGCTTTGAAGTGACATGCATAAGCATCACAGACTCACGGATAAGCCACAAGATTAATATTCCTGGCATCAGTGCAACTAAAACTTTCAGAAAATAATGAATCTGGCGCTTCTGAAGGAGATCAACTTCAACTCCGGAACTTGAGATAGTTTCAAATAAGTAAGGATCAAGGGGAATATCGACCTAAAAAACGACACACAGGTCAGACTGTGCCAAAGCCAAGGAGAAGAAAGGACTTTCAATTAAATTTTCGATCAGCACTCACAATATATTCCAGTGGAAAACCTTCTTTCATTGTTACAAACAATCTCTTTAGGTCCTCCGTGAAAACAACAGCAGCAACCTGTGCAATAAGATCCACAGGCAGAAACAGCCAATCATAAGCTTCATGCTTGAATTATAAATAGTTACTGATGATATGTTGTCTACATGACAAGTAACCAGGTCATACTCAACCTACGAAACTAAAGAAAATTACGGCAAACAAACTAGCTTATCTTCCAATTGGAGAATACTATCAGTATCTTAGAGTATATGCAAACGAAAACCTAATAAAAAAAGGTTAACTCTGTGCAACTAGCTATTAACACCTTGCAAAGCCAGATTTTCACATAAATGTGATAGCTTATTTTAAAAAAATCATACAATGCCGGCAAAAAAGATATCAATGAATGCTATGGGACGGAAAGAAAAGGGACATTACCTCTGAGCTATCGAGCTTCTCGAGAAAGTATGTATAAGGAAGTTTAGGGCGATATCTCCACCATCTCTTGGATATCCACTTTGCTCTAGTCCCTCGTGTATCTGAAACCTTCTCTGTCACATCCCTGCGCAGACTTTCTTCAACTTCTTTCATATCAAATTCGACAACATATTTCGCATTGACAGAATCTGATTGCTCTGATAATTTCTCCTTCTCAAGGATATCCTTCCATCTACTTAGTCTATCACGCCACGAGGCGCTGATTTCGCTAACATCCTCTGCCAAGGAAAGATGGAGTTGATGATTAGATGATAGAAAACAACATAGTAGTAAAGCACTGACAAGATGCATTGGTAAGCCAAGCGTGTCATTGTGTCAGATAATTTGCACAATTTGCATTAATGTGAGGCTGACGTGAGCTTAAAAAGGGGGTACAGTGACAGTTCCACAAGAAGCAGTTTAAATATTGTTCCATGCTGGTGAGGGAAAATTGAGCTTCATGATTGGGTTGAGCAGACGAAAGAAGAGATTTCAGAGTGATATGACCAACACGAATACAAAAAATTATATTGAAGCAAACAATCTATCAATGATAATCAACTTGATCATTCACCTAAACCACAACTGATCATATGAAGATTGTCTCCAAGGGGTACAAAATCCGTCCAGCCATTGCAGTGATGAGGAAAGAAAGCTACATAAAGTATAAAAGAATTCTTCCAAATCCCCCACTGAATAAATCTATTTAAGTGAAGCACATCCTTTTCACCATAATAACTTCAACAATACCAGAAAACAGTTTATATAATAACAGAATGCTCTGTATTTTGATGGGGACAAAAACTAGTACCCTCACTGACGGTTACCGAATAAAACAACATGCCTTTTGAAGCCAAATTATATGGGTAATGCAGAAGACATGTAAAGAGTGAATAACCTTGAATTCCCAATTCTTGCCTTATTTCCTTCTTTTCACTTGCTTTTAACTGAACATTATTGTTGATAATTTCTTTCATATTCTCCTCCAAAAGCTCAGTTTCATCATTCCATGCATCTTCTCCAACAAAAGAATGATCAGGGATGAGTGTTCCATCAGGTGCCTCAATGAACTTTTTCATTCTGAGACCTTTGGGTGTTGTTTTCCTCCATACGCTCTTCGTAAACCTGATATAAGGGGAAAGATTAGCTGCTCTAATTTGTATAGACATGTCAGCCCTCTCATAAAGGATTTGGACATTGATGCTAAAGTTCTTCCAAGACCTGGTTTTGGAAATTAATCATTATCTAAATCAAGTAAAACTGAGGAAACAGATGCTTCTTTTACTAATCTTAAACTCGTAATTTCAACAATGATAGCATCCTCACATCTCAACGTGACTTTGCCAAGGCAGTGACGACGAGAATAGTGGACTAAATCTGAAATCCACTTTCACGAGATCCTCAGAAAAGTAGGGGACAGAGCGATCAGTTAACAAAAGTTACTTATTACTTTACTGAAAGTGATGAGTTCCTATTCAATCATTCAACAAACACATCCGTCTAGTCTCATCGAAGACCTTAATTTCCTGCGACATACAAAAGGATAAGGGAAAAAGCGCCAAAAGTAGTAGACAACCTTGAAGAGGAGTGAGGCAAAGACATTGCAGCTAGCATCCTGGACATAAGTCCAAAGTGCAAGCACCAAGCATGCACCAATACGTGATTCTTTCACTTACTCAACTATGTTGAGGCACGATTCAAGAAATAGAATTCAAGCACAGAAAGGCCTTTTCGTGCCCCTTCAGTCGTATCTAGAAATGAACGGAACCTACTTTCTGACGTTGCTAGGAGATGGCTCGGGAATCAACGCCTCCATATAAGCCTCGGTTAATTGCCTTCGCTGACGGTCTAGGGCAGGGGCTCGTATTGCTACATATACTCTTTGACAGGAAACTACCACGACGAGAGTATATAGGACAAGGGCCGCAACACGCTTGGGATCCCAGCTCTCCAAGTCCTGAGACAGATAGATGGTTCACGCAATCGATCATCAAGAATCCCCAAGCATACAACGGAGAGAAAGAATTCACTTGCATACAGGGAAAACATCTCCATGTCATCATGTACAGATACACGACTCGAGGCTTAGCTTGTAAATGACAGAACATCATGACATGCGAGCAGAAAGAGATGAAAGATTGAGATGCAAAGTAACCATAGCCACTGGAAGTTCTACTGCACCAAAACGCCTTGGACGCTAGAGCGACATTTCTATACGGGATCGGAGAGCCTGCAAAGGCCATACCCAGACACAATTCCAGCATTACCTTCCAACGCTCCCACCGATTCCAATCGAGGAACGCGGGCAGCAATTCGGACCGAAGCCGAGCCGCGGCGGCCTCGTTCAGCTTAGCTCGCTCCTTAACCGACGCGGCCAGCTCGCGCAGCTTGGCATTGGCGTCGTCCACGTCGAAACCGGTCTCCTTCTTGACAGCGGCGCCGAAGTCGAGCCAGAACCGATGGGAGCCGCGTCGGATCGAGCGGGAGAGGCGCTGCCAGGGGAGTCCACCAGGCGGAGGGCCGGGGCCGGAAGACGCGCGGGCGAGGAAGGGGCGTCGACGGCGGGAGCGGTGGGGAGGGAGCAAGAAAGGAAGCGGAGGGGAAGGAGAAGGAGAGAGGAGGGGATTCGGAGAGGGAAGGAAAGCGAGCTCCATTGCGTGTTCTTGGGTTGGGGAGAGAGAGCGGGGGAGACGAAGAAGAAGAAGACGGAGAGGCGGTGGTGGTTTTATCAGAGGTTTATCAGTCTATCACTCTCTCTCTCTTCCCTCCTGCGTTGCGCCGGCGATGGGTTTTTCGACCCGATACCCGAATGGGGCTCCCTTCATTTGCAATTGGATAAGTGCGTTAAAAGGCTTAAAATTTATTATCAAAATATAATTGAATTCTAAAATTTAAAAAAAGTGCAATAAAGTCGTAAAATTTATCACAAAGTGTAATTGAGTTCTAAAATTTTCAAAAAGTGCAATAAAGTCCTAAAACTTGTCACAAAGTGCAATTGAGTCCTAAAATTTTTAAAAAGTACAATCAAAAGAAGAATTTAATTGGACTAACTTGATAAGTTTTAGGACTTGATTGCACTTTTTAAAAGTTTTAGGACTCAATTGCACTTTCGCAACAAGTTTTAGAACTCAATTGCACTTTTTGAAAGTTTTAGGACTTGATTACACTTTCATGACAAGTTTTAGGATTTTATTGCACTTTTTAAAAATTTTAGGACTCAATTGCACTTTCGTGACAAATTTTAGGACTTCCAATGCACTTATCCCTTTGCAATTTGATAGATTTTCGTTTCTTAATTCATCATCACTAATAACGGGTGAGCAAGATGGATCGCCCAAACCAGGATCGGACCAAACCGGACCGACCGGTTTGGTTCGATTCTCGGGAATATTGATCTGGTTCCCGATTCCTAAAAGTGGAACTGATTTCTGGGCGGTCTGGTTCTCGATTCTAGGATGGGAATCGGATCGGACCGGACCGATAAATATATATTTTTCTAATTTTTTCATATATGTAATATTTAATATATATATATGAAAAATATTTAATATTTGTCCCATTGAAACTGATTGTTTAATTTTTTATATATTATATATATTTTTATAATTTTTTCCATAACCTTATGGGATCAAATCAGAACTACAAAGGAAAGAACGAAACAATCGATTCCCGGTTTACAAATAATATTTAATATTAGTCCCATTGAAGCCGGTCCACGGTCCCAAGACTAGCCGGTCCAGTCTCCAGTCCTAGAAACTGGGAACCGGTCCTTCCGGCCGGTTGCCGGTTCTTGGATTGGATCGGACCAGACCAGGAACCGCTCACCCCTAATCACTAATAAAAAAAAAGTTAATACCATGAAAAAATTCCAATCTGATATAATTAACACAAATTTGCTCCAAACTAATTTTTTGACCATAAAAAACCCCAAACGGGTGCATTCACGATAAATTTATTCTAAATCCCAAACCGGTACATTGTGATAAATTTACCATCCGTTAATTAATTTCCCTTAAATTAGATTAATACCATGAAAATCACAAATCAGAGAGGGGTAAAATGTTAAACCAGTACAACTTTCAACCGTTACATGTCATCCAACTCAACAATTTAACGGTAAAATTTAACAGAAATTAACAGAAGGTAAATTTGTCATAAGTGAATCAATTTTGGATTTTTTGTGGTCAAAAAATTAGTTTTGAGTAAATTTATCATATGTATATCATATTGGAATTTTTTTCATGAAACTAACCCTTAAAAAATGCTAACTTCATGTTGCTTATACCAAAAAAGCTAATTAAACACAATGAGATCGGGTTTCGTGCGTGTATCTAATCGTCGAGGTAAAATTGAACGAAGGACGACCCTGTTATAATCCGTCCGAACTTGATAAACTTCGCCTTTTTTATTCAATTTCATCAATGTAAATGAGATCTCTTTTTTCCACCGATTGAGTAGACTTTGGTGGGGGGTATATGTCGATTCCTATGCAATGTAACAAATGAAGATAATGACTTTAACAAATGAAATGATGCGAGACATAAACCTTTGGGAATATGCTTTTATTCCCATAGTTTTGGTGCAACAAACCTTCTTCCAGATTTCCACATGCATCCATCCACCTTATGTTGTTTTTGCTCATCCAAAGGGCTTTTATAGAAAACTTTAGGCCCATCCATCCATCGCTCGCATTTGCTGTGGGCAGCGACCACCGTTCTAGAACTCTTTTACATTGTGGCTTGGATCAAAAGCCACAACTCACGTGACATCCTCCTCCTCCTGCTCTCCTCCTCTTTTTTTATTTATAGCCACTTCGTTGGTTCAATCTTTCATCGTCGTTGTGTCTCTGCTCGATCTCCTTTCTCCTCCGGTTCTCTACCTTATTCCCAATCCATCCACCCATCCTTCCTTCCTTCACCGGTGAGGTTCTCCCCTCGATAGCTTCCCCCGCGCTCCTTAGTCCCTAGCTCGCTCCATCTCTCGAGTATCTTCTTTTTTCTTTCGGTTCTTGACTGGTTGGGGCCTTGCGTGCGCAGGAATCTCGATCTGCAGATATGGCGACGAAGAAGAGCGTCGGATCTCTCCAGGAGTCCGATTTGAAAGGCAAGAGGGTGTTCGTCAGGGTCGATCTCAACGTCCCCCTCGACGACTCCTTCCACATCACCGACGACACCCGGGTTCGCGCCGCTGTTCCCACCATCAAGTTCTTGATGGGTCACGGCGCTATCGTCATCCTCGCCTCTCACTTGGTATCCCCCCTTCTCTAGCTACTCTCCTCCAAAGATTGTTCCTTTTTTTTCTTTTTCGCCCGTCGAAAGTCGTTTCTTTTGAGGTTGTCGCATTAGTCGCCCGGATCAAGCTGCGTTTTTTGAGTTGTTGATGCCGTCTTCCTGTCTGAGCTGCTTCGATATGGATAGATCTGTGATTCAGGCTGGATTCGTTCTGGATCTTATCTTCTCTATCACGTCCTCCGTGATTTATTGCTTGCTCTCCGGCCGAATGGTCGAGCTCGGGTCACCAGCTGCAGTGCTTGCTTGATTTGATTGCTCTGTTGCGTGACTCTCGAACTTGTTGGTTTCTTGCTTTATATATTGCATCCTTTAATTTTTCAATGCTAGATCAATCTGTTTTTTTTTTTGGGGGGGGTGGTCATTTCATAAGGCTATGTTGTTTCGCCGTTCTAGTATTGCATTTTTTATCCTTCAGTTTGGCCGCTGTTCTTCTTAATTAGGGATGAAATCGAAATTCCCCTTTGCAGAATCAAAATCGACTCCTCACTTCCAATTTAAATTGACCCTAGCTGTTAGTTCACTTGATTCTTTCTTCTCTTCATCCACTGGGTATTGGTAGAATTTCCTTAGTGTGGGTGAACCTGTACCTTTCTCTCTCCTATGCTTAGTCGCCGGAAGTGGTGACTGGTGATCTTATTTGTTGGGTGGTCGTTTATGTAATCTTTTTTGCAAGTAGTGTGCCGATAGCAATTGAATGCTCTGCTGCTTCTCAAAATCGTTTAGGATTTTTTTGTGTCCACGGCAAGATATATTGATGGTTCCGTATTCTTGGTGCTTTTCAGGGACGTCCCAAGGGTGTTATGCCCAAGTATAGCTTGAAGCCCCTTGTGCCGAGGCTATCTGAGCTCCTTGGAGTGGAGGTTTGGTTCTTCAAAACTGCGGTCGTCTATGTCGCTCGACTTTTTTGCTTTCATTCCTTGATCATCCTTCTTGTTGCCATTGTCCTATATATATATAGGTTAAGATGGCGAACGGCTGTGTCGGGGAGGAAGTTGTACAACTGGTTGCTGCGACGCCGGAAGGAGGAGTTATCCTCCTTGAGAATGTTAGGTTTCATAAGGAGGAGGAGAAAAATGATCCAGAGTTTGCAAAGAAGCTCGCTTCTCTCGCAGATGTTTATGTTAACGATGCATTCGGCACTGCTCACAGAGCCCATGCTTCCACAGAAGGTGTCGCCAAGTATCTGAAGCCCGCCGTTGCTGGGTTCCTTATGCAGAAGGTATGCATTTCATCTTTTCTGCTGCTTTGTTGGTACGAAACTTTCTAGCGCATCGTGTTTTCTTATTTAATTTGCAAAACTTTATTGTGCTATTTCAACCATGTAAATTAACATTCCTGAGATCTTGAGTGTTGATAATTTGTGATTCTAGGAACTGGATTATCTTGTCGGGGCCGTGGCAAATCCAAAGAAGCCTTTTGCCGCTATTGTTGGCGGATCAAAGGTTTCAACTAAAATTGGAGTGATGGAGTCGCTTCTGGGAAAGGTTGACGTGCTCTTGCTTGGTGGAGGAATGATTTTCACTTTCTACAAGGCCCAAGGTTATTCTGTTGGTTCATCCCTCGTGGAGGAAGACAAGCTTGACCTTGCAACTTCACTTCTTGAGAAGGCCAAGTCCAAGGGCGTGTCTTTGCTCCTTCCTACTGACGTGGTTATTGCTGACAAGTTTGCTGCTGATGCTAATAGCAAGGTTTGTGTCATTCCTAGCATTAATTTTTCTCGAAGGTTTGTCAAAACATCAAAGTTGCTCCAGAACAACTACACGTAGTCTAACATTTTTTTGCTAGAAAAAAAGTTAGTATCTCTCTCTCTCTCTCTCTCTCTCTCTCAGTGACATGTTGACCTGAAGTTTAATTTCAGATTGTCCCAGCATCTTGTATTCCGGATGGTTGGATGGGTTTGGATATTGGTCCTGATTCCATCAAGACATTCAGTGAAGCTTTGGAGACGACCAAAACCATCATCTGGAATGGACCGATGGGTGTGTTTGAGTTCGAAAAGTTTGCTGCGGGAACAGAGGTATGCCAATGTCATCTTGTTCTGACTCCACATTAATACTTTCTGTTGAATTACTAATGGAACTTGCAATAAGCACCACATTAATATTCCGTAAGAGCCAAAGATACCTCCGAGGATCTTTTACCATTTATTTAGCCGATAAGCTTCTTTTGTACATTTTGGCTGCTTTGCAGGCAATAGCAAAGAAGCTAGCGGATCTCAGCGGGAAGGGGGTTACTACAATCATCGGAGGTGGTGATTCCGTTGCGGCTGTGGAGAAGGCTGGGCTGGCCGACAAGATGAGCCACATCTCAACTGGAGGTGGTGCCAGCCTGGAGCTTCTTGAGGGAAAAACACTTCCCGGAGTTCTTGCACTAGATGACGCTTGAGCTCAAAGTTTTTCCCCCATCCCCATGCCATCTCGTAATTTTGGTAGTGCTTCTTCGTATGCTGGTTTATAACCAGGATGTTAAAACCACATCAGAGCTCCTGCTGTCAATGGACTCAGAATATAATAAGCAAATTTTGTTGGGCAAATTTTATGCTGCGTTTGTCGGATGCAAATTCTCTGAATAACAATGAACTAGCTACGCGAGTTTTGTACAGTTGCTTGTATCTTCGGGGATTGAAGGCATTTAAGAAGCATCCGCTTGTTTTTCTACCTTATTTCATTTCCCATTGCCTATATCTTGCACCCAGAAGGATGTTGATAGCAAAGCTGGAAGAGCAATCCTCTTTACCCGGTGTGTTTAGCCTTTGCCACTTCTATCATGGGTGTTATCCGGATCTTCCTCTTTCATCCCTTCTTTGCATGCATATGCCTTTTCAGATGTTTCTCTTTCAATAGCAGTAGAAAGATTTCGAGTTATCGTGGACTTTTTGTAGCATTTGTGATCGGCAGGTAGTTGTTAAAGGAGCCATATCAGGAGAATCATACTTCGTTGCGCATGTTCAATGAGAAAATATTGGATTTCTAAAGAGTATTGAGTACACATGTTACAATGGAAATCACGCATTGGAAATAGAAAGATGTTTGGCTACTTCTCGGGGCACTATTTCTGTTAAAAACTAGGTATCTTGGCCGAACTCGGATACAAAGTCACTTCGTCCTTAGGTTGGAAACAATCTCAGTTTCTTGTTACAGACTAGTCAAGAAGAGACCGATGGAGGTCAGCAAGTAAGATGAGGGCATCTATAAATTTCTGGAGAGAACAGAATAGAGCTCGTCATCGAGCCACCTCAACCGATTGATGAATTTTAGGACGGCCAAATAAAGGTAAACACGTCTGATTTTTTTTTTTTTACGACAAAACATCAAATTTCATTACTGGAGAGAAGCCCGCGAAACAGTTCAACCGCTTCAGAACAAAGAAGGTCCCACAGGGCCGGGGGGATTTACAACCCAATTTTGTGGTATTCTACTCTTTGCTCTGGAATTACAAGATGGAGCAGCTCCCATTGTCCCTGGAAATGACACCTCAAATGGTCAATCAGACAACAGAACACATTACAGTCTGAACACATGGAGTACACGATACTCACCTCTTCACGTCTCCGTAGTTACTCAGAGCTTCCTCAAATTTATGCCACAGTGGGCCCGTCTCCTGAAGATTCACATTCTCCGGGCCACCAAGATATGCTTGAACAACGAACTGAGGGGTTCTTTCCCTGGTTCATTGTCATCAAAAGAAGCACGAGTTGGTGAAACACGTACTTCTACAGAGAAATGAAGTATCCAATTCTTCCAATTATATTTTCCATAATACTACCCACCTGCCTTCGTATTCTGATAACCAAGCCAAATAGGCTGCGCCAAAGTACATCGATACAAAAGGCCTGTGTAGATCATCGGCAGACTCAACTTTGTAAGCCTTGTTCCCCAACTCACTGTGCATATAATAGCAGTGACAGTTTAGGCGCTACCCTGGCATACCCAAGTAATGACAATACAAATTGTAATCCAAAAGACCGCTTTCTTATGTCTTCATATATATCAAGAAATCAGTGATTACTATTTCTAACTATGGTTTTGCCCGTCTGAGTTAATGTGAAGCTGAAATTAGTGTATTTTCCATAAGAATTAGGCGATGGCTATATGAGGTGAAATAACTTTGGAGACTGCTTTCAGTTAGTCTCTATGGTATGATTATTGGGCGAACCCTATAACGTTGATTTCGACTGAGGTTATTCAAGTCAACTTTAAATAAATGGGATGAAGCGAAGGTCCAGCTAAGCATAGACACCAGTTAATCGTACGCTCATTTTACAGAGCAATATGACATACTTGTGAAGCCATAAAGCTGTCGGGAAGTCCACTCCCATTAGTCCAGTACGTTCTCCAACACCATCCACAAAACGCATGCTGGCAACCTCCGCAAGAGCACATAGGACTGTCTGCAGGGAAAATTGAAATTCAGAAGTAATATATCCTGGAAAAAGGTACTAAACTAGTTGAACACTCTTGATATTCAACATGTAGCTAGAAAACCCAAGTAAGAAACAACATCCAACTCAACCCCAGAAGATAACATATTCACCACATCATACGAGAGTTGAGAGCAAGATTCAAGCTGGCAAAATTTACTAAAACAAAGCAGGGAATTTTTTCTTATTTTTACATGATACATAGTGCCTAAAACATGGGAAACCCTTTCTATCACTCTTTTCTATTTTCCTCTCTCACTCTTATAATTAAGCTGTGCATGTTTTTTTTTTTTTTGGGGTCAAAGTTGTGCATCTGCTTTCCCCATCCCTCCATACTAGTTTATGTCCGTTATATAGGCGTCAAGGAGCAAAACACATTTTTGCGGTGCCCAACAATTCAATTAAGCCATAAAACATGCTATGTCTTCATTTATAGCATGCTAACCATCGAGTAGATTCAGGAATGCTAGCCACACGATTCAAAGAGTTGATTTTTGGTTCCTCCGAAAAGCATAAAGTTGAAAAGCAAGTTTTCGAATTTATGGGGCTCGTGTTTTACCAGAGGAAAACCTTTCATTGGAATTTCATAGTCTCGCAGACAGATGCTTAACATGTTATACGAACAGAAGCTAAGAAAAGAACTTTGCTGTAAATTAATAGCTTAGTAAAACCTTTCATTGCCCCAAAAAATGAAATTAAGAAACTTCCTTTGATTTCGCGACGTTCAATACACTGCTATAGTCTATCAAACAAGAAAGCTTTCTGCCTCATAATCTGTATTAAGGACCGGTAAAAAATCAGATATTTGATGCCATGCTTCACAATGCAAAATCACAAACACAGCATCTCGCGAATAAGGCAGATTCTCAAGTTAAATCTTTTGCAAATTTCCTCCCATCCATGCATTTGATGTATCCACACTTTCCTCGACATATGAATCTCGCCAATGATAGTAAAGAACACTGACAAGGCAAGTGGAATCAACAAAAGGCATGCGGGCACAGACTGATAAGAAGAACTTATTATGATTAAATTTATATAGATACTTACAGGTTTAACTTTTCTTGAAGCAAAGTGTCTCAGGAGGATGACTTCGGCAACTGCCTGAAAGAAATTGGCACAACTTATTGAGGTAGTGACATGTTTCTCAATCATAGAAGTCCATCCTAGCAGTTAGCATGTCCGCCAAGATGAACGTACTGCAAAAATGAACAACCATATTGCTAAGTTCTATCCATACCCTCACTTCCCCACGGGAAAGATACGGTTTCTTAGCTGCATCATGTGAAAAGCGCACTTTTCCGCGTTTTTCTCCAGACTTAGTCCATTCTTTAACAACATCAGGGTGATTCCACATATCTTCCATATCTTCAGGAGAAGCCCTAGAGTCCCAATATGTATATGTGGCGCCTGCTTTTCCATTTTTAAATGAAAAAGTATAAGGAATGGAGAAATGATACAATACTTGTCTCCCCTAAGCACTTCACAAACATTTCCTTCAGTACACATTTAAGAATGTGAAGACTTTAGTAGCGCCTTCAACAGTTCATTAATTTCTGTAAAGTTAGGATAGCTGATTAGCAAAAAGTATGCCAGTTACTTATCACCGACAAATCATCCATTCTCTATGATAACATCAATTTCACTTAGATGTCTGGGTCCAATTTATAACAAGGACACAGAATTAATTTCTGGAGCTTCACAATATCGGAAAAGAAATGACACTTCTATTCAAAAAACAAAAAGAAACTAAAATGAGAAGAAAAGATTCAGACTTTCATGATTCTGAAGTGGCAGAACACAGCTCCAAAAAAGGGGAACATTGGAAATGTAAAAACTTCATTATTCGTGTTCTGTTGTCATATATATCATTTCAAGCCCTCGATTTTTTTTTTTTTAAATTTCTGGCCAGCGAATGCCCTGATAAATGTTACAAAGAGAAATATTAAGATGGAACTTGGAGTGTTTAAAAACAAAACCCATGCAATGAATAGTTTCAGCTGAAAATCGGTGGCTTAACTTGAAGAGACAGGAAAGATATAATTCGATGTAAATGAACTTCCGATATTTATAACCACCAACTTGCAGTAAAGTTTCTTCGGATATTTAAGCTAACATGAGAAGTGTAAGGATGCAATACTATTCTGTCAATTATGAGTGATAAAACACCACAACAACCTGTATCGGGTGCTGCAGGGACTACAAGGAAAGAAGGATCACTCATCAGAGCTCCGCAATCAAAAGCTTTTCTGTGGATCAAGAATTACAGGAACTTTAGCACAACATTTATGGCTGGCTGAACATAGTTCAAATTCATGCCTCAAGAATTATGCTGACAAGATTATAAGCAGTTAACTGAAGGGGCTAAATAAATCTAATAAATGCATTAACAGAGATGGAGCTTCCTCATATGACAGCAGTGCAGCCAATCCGATACTAAATTCTTGTCTTGTTTTTCTTAGTACAGGTAATTTCTGTTTTTAGGATGGGTGGAATAGGTAATTTGTGAATTCCATAATTAGCATCTTACTCCAAGCAACTCATAGTCCAATGAGATCTTTCATTCAACAATCAGAACCCTCACTGCAAGTTTTTCCTATGGTCAAAACAAAACTTTCACAATTATCTAGTAAGCTCGGTGAGACGCAACATTACAATGCGAGACACTTCAAAACGACAAAAGAACAAGCATTATTCACTCTAAGACCAAAATAATCCTAAAGACGGGGGCATATGGATGTCATCTTTGATCTGAAATCACACAAGAAGACAACTACGGAAGCTCCACATCACCATGCATTTTCAAAGTCCCTAATAGCAAAATGGTTGAGACATCTCAAGCGACTCTGCAAATTGAACCGACAACACATTGAAGATGATACAACGCACACAGTTTTAAAGTGAAAAAAGATGAAAGGAAGGACATATTACCTGGATGTAAATGTTTCTTTGACGGAAAGATACCGTTTCCAATATGGTAAAGTAGATTTATGCGTCGCTTTCTTTGTACCCCCTCTGTAGGCCCTGACTACAAACTCCTCGCTTCTTTCGCTGGAAGTTGAAATTTTATTGTCAATGTGTTGGCAAGAGGTCAGAAACCAAAATTATGTTCATGCCAAATGAAATGGCTATCAAGTCTACGGTGAGAGGAGAAACCATGATAAATACATAGAGAAGGAAGAAGAAACATACTTTTCCTCGAAGTTTGACAACCATTTTAGGTAGGCAGCAGCAAAGTAAACATTTACAAAAGGTCGATAGAGAACTTCTTCATTTCCTATCACTTGATATGCAAGATAGCCCTGCTCACTGAAAAGAAATTGTGCTTTACGTTTACGAAGACAAGCGAACTACAAACATGCAATTTTCGCCATATGAAAAAGGAAAGGAGAAAATAACAGACATGCCAGATTGGAAATTGGCGTGGGAGATGTAGATTCTCAGCAAAGTGCGATAAAAGGTTTGCAAATATCTTAGCATTGAAGGGAAATGAGATAAAGAAAATTGTACATGGAAATTATCTGTACCTATTCAACCACTCTGCAGTTTTCGGTAAAATCTGCATTATCCCCAGCGTAGTATCCTTCGTTTTCTTGTTAAATCTTGAAACAAGGATCTGTCTGTCACTTTCAAGCTCCGCAATGGCACAGATCATATCCTGCAAAATTCCACAACATCTCAATAAACTTTTAAAAGAAAAACTACTGAAACATACTTTTGATAGAAGAAAGCAATGAGAAAAACTCTATCTTGCAGAAGTTGCGGAACCACATCAAATAAGGCATACCGGATCAATCTTTGAAGAGAAATATCTACGGACAGTAATCTCCGCCACAGCCTGAAAGAACATCAACAAGGGTGTGAGGAAAACTGGGAAACAGGGTGAGTGACGAGGCATTTACATCCAGTAAGATCTATATTATTAAACATAACAGGTACTCCCACGTTCTGTTTGCTTGGTTTGGGGTGAATAACTATCCACCTACCACACTGATTCAAAGCTAGAGAGGTTATCAGAATTCCGCTTCTTCGAATAATTTTGGCATTTCCTTTCAGAAATCTTGAACGTGATCATTCATTAAGACAAAACAAGTTTGTGAAGCTCGAACTGAGGCTCACGACGTGCAGCTTCTCGTTTCCTAATCACACGACGTCGCCATTAATGAGCAACCTAAAGACAAAGGTAATCAAATTGGGTTTTACCCTCATCTCATTCTGAGTCAAATATTTCTGGCCATCAGGATCCCTGGAGAGGTGAACTTTCTGACCTCTGGTCTCTCCGGCATTGGTCCATTCGGTGCTGACGTCGGGAATCATCCACAGCGCTTCCATGTCGAGATGATCGACACAATCATCCCAGTACCTGAAGCTGATGCCCATCGCGAGGATGTAGTCAGCTGTTCCTCAGGACATCTAGGAACAAACAGAACGGATGAAGTTAGGTGTCGTAGAATCAACTCCCGTGAGCGCGTCAACTGACAGGCAAAACGGGTGCGGCGTAACGCCGATAACCAGATAACGGAGAGATGCGACGCGGAGCAAGAAGCCTATTCAGAAATTTGAAAAAAAACCAAAGAACGGAAGGGCAATGCAGGTACTGATCACTAGGTGTTCGATGAAAAGACGAAACGAAAATGCAGCAACCGTGGGCAACTAAGAATCTCGCATGCGATTACGCAGACACGAACAGAAAACGCGAAATGCGAGAGATAGATTGCGGAGGACGAAGGATCGTACCAGAGAGAGAGAGAGAGAGAGAGACCGAGGGAGAGAGATGAAGCGGAGAGCCAGAGCCTGATCGCGAAGGGAATGGAGGATGGCGGAGGGAGAGGCGGTGGGGGGAAGAAGGAAGAAGGAAGAAGGAGGGGTCGTCCATTCTTGGCGGGGTTCCTTCCTTATTTCTCTCCCTTACCCTCCTTTTCGGTTGGGACGGTCACGTTGAAAATTTTTGCTTTTCTAATCCGACTGATTTCCGTCGCTGGATCGAGTGAGCTGTCGGTTGAGATCATCAGATCATTCAGTGCCATCGTGGATTTAAGGGACGGATCAAAACGCTTTCTTCTGTTGAGATCTTCGAATCCCCCCGCATGCATTTTGGCAAAAGTATGTCTCGTCCATGGCTCGTTCGATACCTGGTATTAGATGGCGAAAGGGTGATCTGATAAACGAAACCATCAACCACGGCCCGGAGAAAATAAGGTTTAAAATATCGTGCTAGTCTCAGGGTCCCGAGGTTGTTAGGATTCGGAATACAATTACAATAAAATGGAGAGCAAAAGAGAGACAAGAAAATTGAGATACAAAATTTTTATCCTCGTTTGCCCTTAAACTAGGACTATGTCCAACAGAGCATTCCACAATAGAGCCATATCCCAATAGAGATTTTCAAGGCTTGACGTACTAAAAAATGATCCTAGAGAACATAATAAGATAAACAAAATTATACATGTCAGCACCGGTCACGTCACGTAGGACGGTCGACATAAACACAGTCAGCGATGTCGAGTCAAAATCAGCTGAAAAGACTACATTGGCAATTCGTTAAAACTAAATTGGCAAGTTGTTAAAACTAAATTGTTAAAAAGTTTATAACTAAATTAGCAAATCGTCAAAAGGTTTAGGATTAAATTAGCAAGTTATTAAAATGTTTATGACTGAATTGGCAAAATTAAAAGTTTAGGACTGAATTCACCGCCGTACAATAGGTTTAAGACTTCTTAGACCATTTTCCCCTTTGAAGCCAGAGATCCATGAGCTCAAGACCAAACTAATCTTGTGCAAGAAAGGTAACGTACCCATTCAAGTGGCACACAATACGGGTGTGCCGAAGCCTAAGGAATTAAAGGGCAACTGGTCCGCTAAAAGAGCAGACAACTTCATTTGGAGCATAAAACAATACTTTGGTGCCGTTGGCATTCAAGACAAGGTGGCCAAGGTAAGAAATGTCTCTATGGTCCTAACCGATAATGCCACGCTTTGGTGGCGAGATAAGTGTAATGAGACCAAGCGTGTTGCCGATCCCATCAACACATGGGATGATTTTGTCAAAAAGTTTTGGGATAACTTCTTCCCCGAGTTCCACCAACAAGAGAATCGCAGCAAACTTCATCACCTTTAACAAAAGAGCACAGTTTGGGAGTACGCGAAGGAGTTCACCAAACTCAAACTCCAAATTCCCAACTTAGGGGAGAAGGAAGCTCTTAGGTCGTTCATGGATGGTTTGAAGCCTCGACCCCCACTCGAGCTCAAACGATGGGAAATCCGAAGTATTTCGAAGGCACTCACTATAGTAGGGTCTCTTGCCGACTTCACCAAACCCAAATCTACCAAGTCCAGAGGAAATGGGGGGAGAACGGTCCACTACAATGAAGACGAGGAAGGCAAAGTTACCTGAAAAAGATTATGGGAAAAGGACCTTCCAAACAACCCAACCAAAAGTGGAACCGACCCCAAGTGACTCCCACAAAGAAAGGGAGAAGAAGTCACCACCAACCCCTTGCTTCTTTTGCAATCGTCCCATTGGTCCCAAGATTTTCCAAAGAGGAATAAACTCAAGGCATTGCTTGCCATATACGAAGAGGAAGAAGCACAGCAAGAGAAGAAAGAAGTGCGGCTCGGAACCGTAAAGATTTAAAACTCCACAAAGATTCAAGTTCCGCCTAAGAAGCCTCCAATAAGTTTGCCATCCGTGGAAGTCAAGTGGTTGACATGGGTGCGTCAACACATGTTTTTGTCGAGCGAAGCAACGAAGAGTTTAGGACTTCGAGTAGAGCCAATTGGACATCAGTTCAAGGTGGTCAACCCGAATTATGAACTGGCAGTTGGCATTGCTCAAAAAGTGGAATTACACGTCGGTGATTGGAAGGACAAATTCTCTATCGAGGTACTTGATGAATATGATCTTATTCTGGGTTTAGAATTATTTGATACCACGAATGCCATGATCGACACGAGAGACAAGTCAATTATGATCACCAACCCGAAATGCCCATCGATGGTACCAATGATCTTTGGGTTGACGGAGACTCAGAGCATCTCCATGATATGACTCGCGGATGAAAAGTCGAGAGTTAAGAAATTCATAGCTGAGTCGAGAGTGAAGCCACAATCTTTGAAGGAGCCGAAGGTGGAGTTGGGGCGATCTATGCCAGCTCAAAGCGAGATGTCGATTCATGTGCTTTTTCCGGAAGTGGAGAACTTGCCAAGCAACATGGAAGTGGCCGAACCAAAAAAGGAGTTGCTTGTGAACCGAGTTGGGATGCAAGAGCCGTGCGGTTGACAAAGTTACTGTATATACTGTGATTGGATAGGGCATGATGATCCAAGTAAATTATTTGCTCCAGCGGTTAGATAATGTTATAGGACTATAATCCAGGCAACTTCGAAATATTTAAGCCAAAAAACAACTATTTTCAATGCGTTGGCAAATAGAAAAACGGAAGTAGGACTTTGGGATTCATCATCTCGTTATTGAGGGACGTGTCTTTGGTTGTCATCGTGGTACCTAATCAAAGCCTCACCATGCCTCACCATCCTCGTCATGTCTCGCGTCCATCACGTCAATTCTCATGCCCCCTGCCCGTGATCGCAATCATCACTTGATTAAGACATTTGCGATGTAAACATAGACAGCACTGATTTTTTTTGCAACCCATCGAGAAACATTGCGTGTCTTCATACCTCAATTATGTGGTGTCCACTTAACTCGTAAAGGACCATTCAACAAGCCAGCACGTCACGATCCCCATGACCGTTTGAGTAAATCGGTGAAATTAGGTCGATCGAAATTGAACAATAAGAAGGAGAACCCCTATAACTCTTTCGAGGATAAATTTAGTTATCGGTATCTTTGTCCACGAATTAAGGTGCGTAATATGATATTCACACAAAACTTAACATTTCGAGAAAAGGAACAGCAACATTTTCGATTCCTTTTTTCTTTGTTTGATCTTTAAAAAAGAGTTGGGTTCATTCTAATTAATTTAATAATATAATGTTAATCACGAAATGAAATACTAATATGAATGTCGGTGTCAACATAAGTAAGGCCATCAATCACATCGATCCAAACGATTTAATTTAACAAGATAGGTTACTTTGGGATACGCAAGTTGAATCTAACTATGACCAATGTATTAATGTGCCAGTGAGTCAAAACCATTACGACACCAATCTAATTTACACTATGCCATGCCTATTCAAGTTTGAAATTGTCACCCTGCAATGGAAGTATATGTCGAAATCGCAATTGCGCCGATTCGTTTAAGACTTTGATGAAGTACAGAATGATTTTTATTTTTTCCGTCAAAAATCGACATATTATTCAAATTAGGGAAAATTCCAATTAAGGACCCCAAGTGGGGTCCTTTTCTCAAAAAAGGACCCAAAGTGAATATGGTGTCAAATAAGGACCTGAAGTGCCCAATCAGTCTCAAATAGGGGTCCGAAGTACTCAATTTGTCTCAAGTAAGGGCCTGGGTTCGCCGGCCGGTCAAATCTCGCCGGCCGGCGAGCACAGTTACTGTTCCGGCAATCGGAACAGTACATTTCATCTCTGTTTTTTTTTTCTTTTTCTATTTTTTGTCTCTTCCCTCCGCCGGCCATAGCCGGGGCCGGTGGAGGTCGCCGGCCTCAGGTGGAGGCTGCCCTCGCCCGACGCCGGCGAGGGTCTCCCTCGACTAGGCTGGGCGGGCGAGGGCGACCCTCGCAGGCGGAGGGAGAGGGCTCGAGCTCGCCGGCCATCTGGGCGAGCTCGGCCGGCGAGCTCTGCCCAGATCTGGGCGAGCTCGGCCGGCGAGCTCTGCCCAGATCTGGGCGAGCTCGAGCTCACCGGCCATCCGGGCGCGACCGGCGAGCGGGCTCGCCGCCATCGAGCTCGGGCGAGCCGGGCGAGCTCGAGCTCTGCCTGCCCTTGCCATGGCGGGCCTGGCGAGGGCGGAGCTCGCCCGCATCTCGGCGAGCTCGCCGCCGAGCTCGCCCCGTATGGCCTGGCGAGCTCGAGCTCCCGCGGCCTCGCCGAGCTCGAGCTCGCCGGCCATGGCACCCTCCCCCTCCCCTTCCCGCTCCAAGTTCTCCCCACGGAAGCCCCCGTCGGAGTCCTCGGGCTCCGCCGCCAGCCCCGCCCCGCCCGATACGGCCCTCGACAACCCGAATCTCGAGCCCTTCCTCCTCAAGCTCGCGCGCGACACCATCGCCTCCGGCGACGGCCCCGCCAAGGCCCTCGACTATGCGATCGGAGCAAGGCCGGCCTCCTCGAGCTCGCCTAGATCTGGGCGGAGCTCGCCATGGCCGGCGAGCTGGAGCTCGCCCAGATGGCCGGCGAGCTCGAGCTCGGCTGGCTCGGCGACCGCGATCGGGGAAGAAGAAAGAAAAAAAAAAATTGGACAAAATTGCCCCTATTCGATGTCGGAAATGTCGGCCGGTCGCCGACCAGAGAACATTTGGCCGGCCGGCGAGCTCAGGTCCTTATTTGATACTAGTTTGGCATTTTGGATTCTTAATTGATACTTTATTCACTTGAGGTCCTCTTTTAAAAAAGGGCACCCACTTTGGGTCCTTATTTAATAATTTCCCTTCAAATTAGAAAAAGTTATGAAGAAATTACGAGTCAAAATTTAGATATTCGCGACAGTGAAAAAGGGGAAGTGTAAATACGTGCGGGCAAGACCGTATCATTAATGGGGGCAGGGACAAGGACAAGTGAAGCCGCGACAGCGATCGTGGTCGGGAGTCCGAGAAGAGAAGGGTGAAAGGGGACATGGCGGGGGCGGGGGCGGGGGCGGGGGCGATGATGACCGATGATGATACGAAGGAGCAGCAGAGGTGGGTGGGGGGCACGTGCGGTGCAAGCGGGAGGGTATCATCGGCCGGTCAGAGTCGTTTCGATTCGATGGGGACGTCCATGTGCGTTGGCCTTCTTGGAATTCCCCGTCCGTTCCACTTTGTCCTCCCCGCCCTCCCCCTCTGAATTTCCAACTTTTTGCCCCTCATTCGTTTTTAGAGAGGAAGAAGGACCCAGTTGGCATCTCGAGAATTGTTTTGTTTATTCTTTACGATTATTCAACTATTTCCACCCCCTGTTTTTTGGGAAGTTCAAAGGTCGGACGCCATAGAGGATTCGAATAAGAGAAAATAGAAGAAGACGGGGAGGGGTGGTGGAGCACGCGTAGCGTGAATGAAAGACAAGAGAATGATAAAAAGAGGTGGGGGTAGTAGGGCCGGTGTTCATCAATTGAAAAACCAAAAAAAGACCAAGGAAGAGGAAAAGAGCCCCGAAATATTTGATTTGACCGAAAAGGGCCCCCCTGAGCTGGTCCGACGTGGCTTTCGAGGAGCTGTGAATCCACCCACCAACCCTCCCTGCCTCTTTCGCATCGCGACACTCTCACCGACGTCGTCGTGACCCACGCACGCACGCCCACCTCTCTCTCTCTCTCTCTCTCTCTCTCTCGATCAAATACATCACGTGTCCCCTGTAGTAGTATTTTCCCCATTCCTAATTCTTTTTATGAATTATTTGGGAGAGTCCCATACGGTGTGCGACGGAGACAGGGGAGCCTGGAGTGCATAGGGAGACAGAGGAGTCTGTAGTTGCATAGGGAACTCCGCTCGCTGTTGCCCCCTGTTCGTAATTTAAATAGAGAGGGGGGGTGGGGGGGCGAGTCCCCGCGTGGCCGGTGCCTACCCTCGAAAGTCATTTCCTCCCATTTCCATTTTCGCATCTCTTCCGGTTTGAGTAGTTCAGGCTTCCGTTTCCATTTCTGTTGTTGGTCAATCTTTAGGGTTTTTCGCAGCCAACCTCGGAGGGAAGAGTCGCGAAAATGGCTCTGTCTTCTCTCCTCCGCTCATCCCCTGCCGCCGCTGCTCCTCCTGCCGTCTCCCACCTCTCTCCCCTCCCTTCCGATCCCTTCAAGGTCTCTCCCTCCCTCTCTCTCTCTCTATCCCTCTCTCTCTGACACGCACGCACAAGCACGCGAGACGGATCATCATCATCATCGTATGCTTTGATTCGAGCTCAGTTTTATTGATGCTTTCTAGCCTGTCTTCGTTTGATTTTCGAGAAACCGGTCTTCCGAGGTTTTGTCACCTTTGATGTTGTTCGAGCTCAGTTTTGTTTATTTGAGCTGAATCTTTAGCTTCCTCCCTACTCCTTTTGCCTGTTGGCAGCAGCAACCCAGCTGCTCGGAACACATTCACCCCCATTGTGAATTTTGCGATTCCTATCCCTCTCGTTTCCACTTCTTCTTCTTCTTTTCAATTTTTTTGCTTTTTGATGATGCTATCTTTCCTCTGCATTTACTGTTGGATTTATGGCAGACGCTGTCTTCGCGTTCCCCCTCCCGGCTTCGCCTTCTTCTTCTTCTTCTTCTCCTAAATGTTGGGAGATGGCTTGTCCCATTCAGCTCACCAACTTCAACCCCTTGTTTGCAGGTCTCGCCCAGCAATGTCAACCTTTCACGCCTTCACTCCAGCTTCACCGGCACTCCTGTCCCCACCGGATCCATTTCCTTCCAGTTGAGTCTAATTTTTCTTCTCCTCCTGTTTAATTTCCCGCTCCCGGTCTTTTTTCCTCTAATAAATGTCGCTGGCTCATTTTTTGCCCCGGAAAAAAAAAACAAAAATTTATAGGAAATGCTCTGCCAGGAGCATTCAGCCTGTTAAAGCTACAGCTGTTGATGTGCGGCCTATTGTTCCAAGTAAGAATCCTTATAGCATATATCTCGACTAGTTTCTCCAAAATGGTTTTGATTGGATCGGACTCTGAGGGGTGATCATTGTCGTGCAGGATCGGATCGCAGCAACAAGACAAAGATTGGAATCAATGGTATGTTCCGGGGCTGATAGGAGTCATGCTAAGTGGTTACTGTGCTTTGCCTGTAATCTCATTCCATGCGAAATTGTCTGCTAGTAATTATATAGAGGGCGTTCTGGAATTGTATTGAAACTGATACCATAGGGATTGCAAGATAGGGGCTGTTTGCAGCTGTTCTGCATACATCAGCTCAAATAGAAGAATTTGTAGTCGTTGCCCGAGGAGTACAATTTAAATGAAAGTGCTCTGGTGGAAGTGTTTTTTGAGCGTGGCATCACATTCGTGCAGGGTTTGGTCGGATCGGAAGATTGGTGCTTCGGATAGCAACCTCCAGGGATGATATTGACGTAGTAGCTGTCAATGATCCTTTTATCGATGCTAAATACATGGTATGTGCATTTACCTTATTTATAATGCAAATTACTGATTCCTTCAAGGAAATGTCATGTGGTTCCCCTCCTCCGCGTGATTGAGCGGTTCTGTTCGTGATAGCATTAGTGTTGCGTTACTTATGTGGTATATGGATGTTTTAATCTTTTTTGTGCTTGTTATTTGGCAATGGACTTGGATCATCAACTGCAGTATTCTAGAAGTTTTTGATTTGCTGCTAGTCTTGTTTCTGCTGAGCTTAGAATTGGGAAAATGATTGACTTAACCATTTGTTTAAGCAAGCCAGATTATTGTTTTTATTCAATGAATGTTTCATAACTTAACTTAAGCTACTGCTGACTCATCCACCATGCTTAGGTGAATGTTTAAATCAGCCTTCAAATGGAGGCAAATAAAACTTTATCTTTTCCTGTGTCGGCTTTGCTGTCATGTTAATGTCTACTAGTCAGCATTACCTCAGTTTGCTTTGCCTTTTGAAAATCATCCAAAAATAGAATGTATAGCTGACGCTTGTGGTATTTGTGCATGATTAGCAAGCTGAAAGAATTTGCAAGCTGTGGAATTTGTAATCGTTGGAGGGATATCCATAATACTTTATGGTAGTCTTTTCCTTGAGAAGATACTGATATTTCTTTTATCAATCTATCCAGGCTTACATGTTCAAGTATGACTCTACTCATGGAGTTTACAATGGAACAATCAATGTTATAGATGAGTCCACCTTGGAGATTAATGGAAAGCAAATTAAAGTTGAAAGCAAAAGGTGTTTTCTTACTCATCCGAAGAATTTGTTTGTAGAAAGTTCTCTTTTGCAAATATCAACATCTAAACTTACAGCTGGAAGGGGTAAATTTTGACATTTCTTTCCTCTCAGAAATCCCGAAGAGATTCCTTGGGGTTTTCATGGGGCTGAGTATGTTGTTGAATCCTCTGGAGTTTTCACTACATTGGACAAGGCTTCCACACATTTGAAGGTCACTATAATCATTTAATTTGCTCTGTGCGCGCGCACTCGTGTATGTGTGCGTCTATGTTATAGGGTGATGGGTATAAACACCTTGACTTGAGCCTGCTGATTATTACTGCAGGCTGGCGCCAAGAAAGTGGTTATATCAGCTCCTTCAGCCAATGCACCTATGTTTGTGGTTGGAGTAAATGAAAAGACGTACAAGTCAAGCATGGATATAGTTTCTAATGCAAGCTGCACAACCAATTGTCTTGCTCCTCTGGCCAAGGTTGGTTTTCATGCTTCCATAAGTTATTCCTGCCTTTCATGTCAACCTGGTGAAACTTGAATAATGGGCAGCTGTCTCTGGAATATTCTCTCTCCGTCTCTTTCTAACCTGTTATCTTCTCTGCAGTGGATGCGGCTCACATCTTGGCTCTTACTCTGAGTCAGTCTCTGAGAATTGGTTCATACTAATATTGATTGCTGTATTAACCTTTTCGGCAGGTTGTTCATGAGGAATTTGGTATAATTGAAGGTTTGATGACGACTGTACATGCAACTACAGGTACTCCCATTCTTCCCTCCTGCCTCTCTGATGTTGGACACCATCCAACAAGGTTTGAAGGTAGAGTTCTTGCTAATAATGATGATTTCTATTTTTCAGCAACCCAAAAGACAGTGGATGGTCCTTCGATGAAAGATTGGCGTGGGGGCCGTGGAGCTGCTCAAAACATCATTCCCAGTTCCACTGGTGCTGCAAAGGTATATGATAACTGGAATTTCTTGATGAAGATATAAACAGATTCTAGATTTCGTGAGATTTGGATCATTGTGGGGTCAATAGTGATGATATTGTTCTTTCCTTTTCGGATAGGCTGTTGGAAAGGTTCTTCCTGAACTCAACGGAAAACTCACTGGGATGGCTTTCCGTGTCCCAACTCCTAATGTTTCTGTTGTTGACTTAACTTGTCGACTTGAGAAGAGTGCTTCTTATGAAGATGTGAAGGCAGCTATTAAGTATGTTGATGATTTTTCCCCCTTTTCTACTAGTTGATGGTTTTAGTTGAGGAAAGTCGCTTTGAGTAGTACTATAAACATCGTCTTGGATTATTCAAATGAAGGTATGCATCGGAGGGTCCACTCAAGGGCATCCTTGGATATACAGATGAGGATGTTGTCTCAAATGATTTTGTCGGTGATTCCAGGTATTTCCATTTTGCTTTCCTTCCTCTCCCGCCCACTTCCCTCCATCCCTCTCTGTCAGTGGGTGTTAGGGCCTTGCATTGCATGCGCATGTTCTTGAGGGGGATTGGATATTCTGATTTCTTTTTTACAGTTTTACATCAAGGAATGTGTGCTCCTTGTAATCAATTGAGTGGCTAGCTCTATTTTTGTTGCTCGCCTTGTTGGAACTTGCCAACTTAAGAAAGATCTAGTCTCACAGTGGCACGGAACTTTTAAACTTGAGCGAAGGTCATCTTGAATGTTAGTTTTGTTATAAAAAAAAGATGGTGGTTTATAAAGACTAAAAGGCGAATCTTGTGTGTTGAGACAAGTTTACAGTGTCTATTTTTCAAAAGATAGCGGCAAAAGTGATTGATTTTGTCCACGTTTTCGTGAGTTTTATAGCTGCTTGATGCTTTTCCTGCAGATCAAGTATATTCGATGCGAAGGCAGGTATAGGTCTAAACAACTCTTTCATGAAGCTGGTTTCGTGGTACGACAATGAATGGGGGTACAGGTATATATCTCTCCATCTCTGTTTTTGTTCTTAGTATTAAGAAGTGGTGAGGCAATACAAGTGAACGATTAATGTTTTATAATGTCCAACTAGCATATGTAAACTTTTATGGCAATTTGACCTTCTTACAGCAACCGAGTCCTAGACTTGATCGAGCACATGGCGTTGGTTGCAGCCCACAAGTGAATGATGAGTGGTGCTACCTAGTGATCTGAATTTGCGGCATGCTTACTTCATTTACAAGAGTTATGATGCTCCATTGCGATTTCCGATTATTCAATACAAGCCTGTATTATCTTATGGACAATTTTACTTGAACAGGATCTGTTCTATAGTTTCGTACCTCTGTCTGGAACCGGGCAGTTCATGGTGCCTTCAACATAATAACGAATCAGATTTTTTCCCCTTTTGCTGGCAATATCTACTTTGCTGGTTTTTGTGTTTTAAATGCTTGGGCTGGCATTTATTCTTTTACATGATAGTGGTCTTTGCTATTTTTTCTATTGAAACATGGAGATCAGCCGATATGGTCAATGTGGTCCTGTGCCTAGATATAAATTCAGTGAAATAAGAACTCCCTTATTTGTTTTTGATAAGCGAAGAAGTGCATTGGCCTGAATGTACAGGCGTTTCGTGATATTGCAACGCTAATGAGACGTTGCTATCCGTAAGAGAATCTGTGTTGCATATAAGGATTGAACAGTAACACGGGTTTCTGTTGGATTACGCAAGAGTGTTTAGTCACGTGATCTTATTTGACCATGTTTATCTATCTTATTATAGTCAGTTGTTTGTTGTCCTAGTTTTTAGGAATCTGTTTTATAGTGGTGCTAAACATGGGTTTATGTTTTACCAAGTCAGTAGGTGGTTTCTGCACGCTGCTGTTTTTAGGAGTTAGTGGATGCACTTTTTTTCTTAACCATCATGTATTAGCTCTTTAAAAGAGCATCCGTTGTAAGCATTCTGTATTTTTAAGAAGTAAGAAATAGACTTACTTCATTGCATATTGTCAGCTTTCTTTCTCTTTAATACTGTAACAGATTTCTTACTTCTTAAAAAAATAGAATGCTTACAACGGATGCTCTTTTAAAGAGCTAATACATGATGGGTAAGAAAGAAAGTGGATCCACTAACTCCTAAAATAGCAACGTGTAGAAACCACCTACTAACTTGGTCAAACACAAACCCATGTTCAGCACCACTATAAAACACTCCTAAAAACTCGGACAACAAATAACTGACTATAATAGGATAGATAAATATGATCAAATAAGATCACGTGACTCAACAATTCCTCCCTTAAATTGAAAGTTTGCCAACATTCAGTTTAATACAACTTGTCAACACCAAGCAGGTTTCTCAGCTTTTGAAATGAAGCCAATTTGAGGGATTTAGTAAAAATATCAACAACTTGATCTTCACTTCTACAGTAGATGAGATCAATGACTCATTCCTTTGTGAGATCCCTTAAAAAGTGAAACTTCACATCTATATGTTTGCTTCTTCCATGTAAAACAGGATTTTTGGAGAGCTTTATTGCTAAACTATTGTCACAATAAATTGCAGTAGGTCCTTGACTCTTGAAATGAAGTTCTTCAAGAATTTTCCTCAACCAAATAGCTTGACAAGCACATGAAGTTGCGGCAATAAATTCAGCTTCAATGGTTGATAAAGTGACAATCGGCTGCTTCTTTGATGACCATGAAATAACTCCCGAACCCAACATAAATACATATCCGGAACCCAACATAAATACATATCCGGAAGTGCTCTTTTTATCATCTTGATCTCCAGCATAATCACTATCAGTGAAGCCCATCAAGCTTGAGTTTTCTCCCTTCTTGTAGAGTAGTCCAAAACCAGTCGTACCTTGCAAGTATCGAAAAATTCTCTTGGCAGCAAAGAGATGCATCTTAGTAGGATTCTTCATGTATCTGCTTATAAGACTTACAGAATACATTATATCTGGCCTTGTTGCGGTCAAATACATTAAACTTCCCACAATTTGCTTATACATAGTGCTGTCAACTCTCTTTCCTTCAGAATCTTTCACTAACTTCAAACCCGCCTCAGTTGGTGTGCTAGAAGGATTACAATTCTTCATTTGGAACCTATTTAAAATGTCTTGCACATATTTTCTTATGAAATGAAAATTCCACCAGCGAATTGAACAATCTCTATCCCAAGAAAATAATGCATCTTTCCGATCCGAGATCAAATTCAAATTGCCAACATTCACTTTGCCGTGGTTTCACTTTTGTCATCAAGCTTGCTCCTCTTCCGATCTGGAATGTGGGCAAATGCTATGCAACCGAAGATTCTCGAAATGCTCGACACTTGGTCTCAAGGTCCGCTCCAAGCTTCTTCAGCGTCGAGGTTTTGAACATAGCAAGTGTGGGGCTTCGCTTCAATACATGAATACATGAATGCTCCAATTGACAGCTTCAGGCCAAAAACTTCTTGGGACACCATTTCTTGCCAAAATGGTTCGTACCATGTTCATGATCGTGCGATTCTTCCTCTCTGCAACGCCATTCTGTTGCGGCGTATAAGCTGTTGTAAGCTGTTTTTGAATTCCACGAGTCTCACAAAAATTTACGAATTCTTGTGAGTTATATTCTCCATCATGATCGCTGCGAAGAGTCTTTACAAGTGTGCATGCTTCTTTTTCGACTAGTACTTTGAAGTTTTTGAAAGTTAAAAAAGCTTCAGACTTCTCTGCAGAAAATAAACCCAGGTTTTCCGACTATAATCATTAATGAATGTTATAAAATAACGTTTACCACCGTTTGATGTCGGATTAATGGGTCCGCATAAGTCTGAATGAATCAGTTCCAACACCTTCTTCGCTCTACATGTTTTTCCTTTCGGAAACGGGTCTCGATGTTGTTTGCCAACAACACACTCTTCACAAACTTGAGAAGGACTTTGAATTTGCGGAAGACCCGTCACCATATTCTTTTGCTGCAGCGTTTTTAGACCACCAAAATTCAGATGTCCATAGCGAAAATACCACAACCAGGCTTCGTCCTTCAATCTCGCAGAGAAGCACCATCGGGTGGTGTTATCGAGATATAGTGGAAACATCCGGTTTGTTGTCATGTTGACTTGAGCAATTAAGTCCAACTTTTCATCTTGAATGCGACAAACTCCATCTTTGATAGAGATCTCATATCCCTTCTCTTGTAACTAACCAATGCTAAGCAAGTTGGTTTTCAAATCTGGAACAAAGTAAACGTTAGAAATAATCTGAGTAGAGTTCTTCTTGGTGTGGATCTTAACGTTGCCTTTGCCCATGACAGAAACTGAAGATTTGTCACCAAACGTCACAGTGTTACGGAACGATTCATCCAAGTTTGAAAATACAGACTTATCTCCACACATGTGATTGCTGCAGCCGGTATCTAAATACCACAAATTGTGATGAACCTCTTCTTTTGCATGACAAGCCATCAACAGCGACACTTCTTCTACTTTCTCTGCAAAATTTGATTTTACACCACGATTTTTGTTGAGATTGGTTCTACATTCAGATTTATAGTGGCCATACCTGTGACATCTATAACATTCAACATTTGACTTGTCTACAAACTTCGATTTGTTACCAGTTGAATAGTTGTTGTCACGGCATTTCGCTTTCCATTTGGAATCAGTAGCATGATCCTCATTTGATTTCTGGTGTGAAACTTTGTCCTTCCATCTCCCTTTCCCACGATCAGGACCTCTTGGATTGGCTACTGCCTTTAATGCTTGTTCCTCTTTATCTTGCTGGACAATTTTTTGCTCATGAACCAGCAAAGAACTCTGCAACTCGTCAATTGAAAGTTCATCAATATCTTTAGATTCTTCTATAGAACAAACAACGAAATTAAATTTCGGTGTCATTGATAGAAGAATCTTCTCGATGATGGTGACGTCATCAATCTTCTCGCCATGGATCCGCATCTTGTTAGCGATCATCATTGTTCTTGATAAGTAATCAGTAACGGATTCGCCGGTCTTCATGCGTAGGTTCTCAAATTCCGTCCGAAGCCCTTGAAGTTGCACGCGCTTTGCCCTCACGTTCCCTTGATACTTTTTCTTCATTGCATCCCAAATATGCTTGGAGGTGTCTTTGCAAAGAATTGTCTCCAAGGTTGATCGATCAATAGCTTGAAAAAGGTAATTCTTGGCTTTGAGATTCTTTAGTTTCAATGCATCTAAGTCAACTTTTTGTGTATCAGTCAATACCACTCCAGCCGCTAGTTCTGCTACTCTAGAATCAACGACATGCCAGTACTCTTTGGACCGCAGGAAATTCCCCATCAACATGCTCCAATGATCATAGTGACCATCAAAGTGAGGGATAGCTGGCTAAACGAAATTATCAGTGGCCATTGAGAAAAAAAAGATTGATGCTGCCTTCTCACAACCAGGCTCTGATACCACTGTTACAGTATTAGAGAGAAAGAAAACTGACAATATGCAATGAAGTAAGTCTATTTCTTACTTCTTAAAAAAACAGAATGCTTACAACGGATGCTCTTTTAAAGAGCTAATACATGACGGTTAAGAAAGAAAGTGCATCCACTAACTCCTAAAAATAGCAACGTGCAGAAACCACCTACTGACTTGGTAAAACACAAACCCATGTTCAGCACCACTATAAAACAGACTCCTAAAAACTAGGACAACAAACAACTGACTATAATAGGATAGATAAACATGATCAAATAAGATCACATGACTCAACAAAGAGTGAGTAATAGCAACATGAAGTTCCTAGTTTGACAAATGACTACTGTTGCTTGGGAAATTATCAGAAGCAAGAGTGCTAATGTTGAGTGGCACAAACTCGTGTATTCTCCCCCAATGTCCCAAGATTTGGCTTTATTTCTTGGTTAGTAATACATGATAGATTCCCTAATTTTGAGAGGATCGAGAGTTGGGTTCTGTTGGGAGTACTAGGTTTTTCTGTGCTTGTTCTGTAATCTAAGCACTGATGATGAACAACATCATCAGCAGTGGTATTAAGATCAGCATCATGCATCTTCATCTTTCAATTGTCTCCGTACAAACCATGATGCGTGATAGCCTTCCAAGTCAAATTATGATTGAGTTGAGTCTGTGCTTGTTTAAGGAAGCTCACTGGGCTTTGATACGCATGAAAGAAGCTCCGATTGGACGGGACAGCCAGATGATTTCTGGGCTTATCTTGTTTCTTATCACTTGGTTTTTACACAGTTGAGAATCTATTGATCTTTTCGGTGGATGTAAGGGCCCAAAGTAAAAAGGGATGAGGATGATGACAAGTCATCGTCTCCAAGAGCTGATACGATTCAGTTCAGATAGGGGTGAATCCTACGTCTCTCGTATTGCCCAAAGTCGTTTGTGAATTTTTATGTAATGATACAGATGCTGGGGGTATGCTATTCGAGCTATCGTTTTCCAGGGCAGGTGGATTAGTTGCGGTCAGAATGTAATAATGCTTTAGTTTATAAGGTAACAATGGCAAGTAACTGTCAAAGTCGGCGAGCGTGGATGATGAAGTAAGTCTCTACTCCCTAATCAAACCCCTAGAGGAACTTACTGCGCAATATCGAGGCGTGCCGATGCGGTTGCGATTGCTGTTTCCTCCAATGCTTGTATTGCTAGTCGTATTCCAATTGGCATGTCGTTTGGGGAGGAAGCTTCCACCTCTCCTTCCTTCCTCTCCCCAATTTGTTTAATGTGCGTGGAAACAAGTTCAAAAGCTGTGCTACCTTGTTTTTTGGGTGGCTCACGCCTTTCGGCAACCGTCGCAACTCTCCTTTTTAGACCATTTTGTTCGTCTGTTCGCTCCTATTTTCGTTTATTTCGCGAAAAATATTTTTAAAAAAAATATGCTTTCCATTTTCTGGCATTTGGATCGCTTAGGAGAATAGATCGACGGAAATTGTTTTCCTTACCAAAGCTTCAATTAAGGAAAATGATTTTCTATATAAAAAATTGAAAATTATTTTTCAAAATCTGATATAGGGCCGCGCCGCAGTAAGCTCACATCAGAGGTTGCATGCGGGCACCATCTAAGAGTTTTTAGAGACATCCAGGAACTTCGCCCTCAGCCACCACGACGCCACCTGGTCCCTCCTTGCCGCCCTCGCCTGTTTTTCTTCTTTGCCGCCCACCCGCACCCTCCGACGAGGATCACATCTTCGAGGCCATTAATGCTGCCACCAACGAGGGTTCTTCTCTTTCTCTCTCTACTGGTTCAATGAGATAGAGGGCGGAGGGCGTGAGGGACCCAGGATGACACGTGTCGTTCGTTGAGTGGGCCAGCCCTATGGTGACGTGAAGGGGGCCCGGCCTACCTAATATGTTTTGTTCAGCGTTAATATAAGTTCGGATCTTTAGCGCTAATGTCAACTGTGGCCTCACATCACCGACGAATCTTGTTGAATATATTAACGTCAGTCCTCGCCCCCGTTTGTTAAATCTGTGTACGAGAGAACAGATTCCAAAGCTGTATTCGTGACCTCACTGTTGCTTTAGCCATCAGAAGAAGGGAAGAGAATATATTCTCTCAAGTTTTGTAAGTGGATATGCAAACTTATTGAGATAGCGATATCGATACTTGTAACCCATCAATCGGAAGCATGTCTGAAGGGAAAATACTACAATATGGAATGAAACGGTTGATCATAAGCTTTCAATACATGCAAAATAGGAGAATTAATCATCAGGTACATTGTTGTTAGTAAAATTAGAACTGCTATTTCAACTTGAAGGAAAGAAACCGTTTTGTTGTTGCCGCCCGATCGCAATCGTTGCATGATCGCACGCCACCTGCGTCCGCCGGTCCTTGCTCAGGCAACACTTTCTTTCCTTTTAGTTTTATTCAGAACGTGAGTTGGGAAGCGAAGACCAATTTTAGAAATCTTACCCCAAATTTTGTTTTGTATAAAAAAAATCACAAAAATCCAATTTATTTTCAAAAATACATCCCATGATCCAGTCTCAACTTGATGTGGCACTTTCATGTCGACAATAAATCAACATAAACAAAGTAATGGGGCTTTCTTTTCGACAAAGAAAAGTTTAGGGCAAATTTGGACCGAACCTAAAAATTGGGTTTTTTTTTTTAAAGTTTTTTGGGGTGGATTTGCTATTGTCCCTAATTTTCATATCCTAGAACGGTTTTATTTTGGAGAATTTCAACAATTTTTATTGGGTTGGATTTGCTATCGAAGTGGAAATGCATCGTCGGTCTGTACATATCGCCCCATTACTTTGCTGATGTGGATTTGTTATCGACGCGGAAGTGCCACGTCAAATTGGAACCGGATCACAGGGGTTTATTTTTGAAAACAAATTGAAATTTGTTGATTTTTTTTTCACGGAATAAAATTCGGAGCAGATTTGGGATTGAACTTAAAGTTTGAGGTTTTTTTCATGATAAAAAAAAGTTCGAGGCAGATTTGGTATTTTTGAACCTAATTTTTGGGGTATTTTTCGAGATAAAAAAAGTTCGGGGTAAATTTGAAACTCGACTTAAAAAGTTGAGGATTTTTTTAAAGAATTCACCCGGATAACGAACGAGCTATATAAATGCGGAGAGCAGCCGAAAGTATCTCACTAAACCAACCGATCGTTGTGGGAGTCGACTTTTGACTTGGTTCAAAGACCGATGCGCACCGTCATTGGTACGCTCTCGCTCCATCCAGTGCGCTAGAGAGACGCGACGAAGCTTCAGCTTCCGGCGCAGATAAAAAAAAACAAGTGAATTGTGTGATCCATCCGTAATATGGAGCAGATCATCCTTCCAGTCCGCCACGATCATCCTTCCTCCATGGACGACTACAACGACGACGCCTCCTCCGCCGCCGCTCCCTCCTCATGGCGTCTCAGCCTCACCGAGTTCCAACTCCCTCCCCGCGACGGCCGCCGCCCCCCCCGCCCCGCCAACTCTCGCTTCTCCTGCCGCCACCTTCTCCCTCCCCCGAGTATGTATCTCCCTCCCTCCCTCCTGTGCCGCTTTTCCGTGGAAGCGAAACTGCCTCGATCTTTAGCGTTTTTATCCCTAGTATTTTGTGGCGTATTCGCCATTATATATCCGCCGCCTATATATGTCGCTGCAGTTGGTACGTTGGGGCTCGTGCTTTTGACATTTTCGGTGATTGATGGAGATTAACGTGCTGTGTGTCCTGTAATGGCAACTGGCAACTTCTCTTGCGAAAGCGCCACAATGTCTGCGACCGACCTACTCTTTTACTTTGGTCCGTGTTTTTGTACGTAATGGATGAATTTGGGCTTGGTCCGCTTGTTAGTGTACTGCTGTGGTGGGAACCGACAATTATGCTGAGATACACGTGCGAGCTGTGTTAGAGAAGTCTCACGTCGGATAATTGACGTGGTGTTGAGCAGTTAATATATCCTAGTTGGCCTATAACTTATTGGCTTAAACTTTTGAGTGAATGTGGGTCCAACTGGATACGTTGACGGGCTCGGACTTGAGCTCTCTCTTGGCGATCTCCCAAAGTGAAGGGGTATCAGGTATTGCTTCTATTTGCTCATTTTCGGAGGTTGGAATTGGTTCGTTAGTATGACCTTAGCTTTGGAGCATTTTTTGTTTCCCCTGGTTATCTTCTTCCAGCCAGAGGTATCGATCAACGCAAACACAGATGGAAAGTTAACAGGGTCTGACACGTAATGGTTACTCTCACCCGTGGTCAAATTCAGGTCATTGTGTTGGAGAGTCAAGTTATATCATAGAATGTTTATACGGGCGACTGTTTTGATTAAAGTGGGAACCTTCTTATTTGGCTCGTCAGTGATCAGATTGTATTAAATAATTTCAATTTAGGGAAAGAGCGCAAGCTAGCAGAATATTACAAGAAACAGGAAAGCCTTCTCGAAGGGTACAATGAGATAGAGGCCATGACTGAGTCCGGGTGTTTTCCCGGAAGCCTGACTGAGGTAGATTCTTTATAGCTCACATCGTCCTACACTTCCTTAGTTTCAGACCTTAGGATTGTGCTTTCTTACTCCTAGGAAAAAGGAGATTCTTCAATATATTGAAATGCTTCTCTCCACTCGGTAGCTCTGGAAGCAAGAGAAACAATCATGGAGATCTTTCACAACTTTTATTTGAATTGGAGAATAAAACATGAGTTTATGACATTATTTTTGAAGTTTTCTAAGAAGAAATCGCTTCTGATCAATGAACCGCATTTTGTAGGATGAAATGAGGCAGCTCGCAAAGAGTGAAAGATTTGCAGTCCATATTTCAAACGTGGCAAACATGGTGCTTTTCATGGCAAAGGTCTACGCTTCCGTCGAGAGCAGATCGCTGGCAGTTATCGCCTCGACCTTGGATTCATTCTTGGATCTACTATCAGGGTTTATCTTGTGGTTCACGGCAAAAGCTATGAGGAAACCAAACCATTATCATTACCCTATTGGTAAGAAGCGGATGCAACCAGTGGTATGTTCCCCTGCTTCCTTGGTTAGACATTCTAATTGAATCCGATTTTTCTTTGCTCCCGCTAAATTTCACTAGCCTAGCCTAGTCTTATGACTATAACTTGATTCTTCTGTCCTGCCTTCTTTACTGTTTGTTATGTAACTTGATTTACGATGGCATGCTCGTTATCCGATAGCTTCAGCTAGCTAAGTTTTATGTGAGACTTCAAAAATAAAAGATGGGCCACTTACCGTGATAATGCATGGCTTAGTCAATTTCCCTTGGCCTCCGTAGTTAGCTCACTGAAGAAGGCACTGTCAGATATAGTTCTTGTATAGCAGGGCTATTGAAGTAGAGTAGGATGAAGCGTGACGACTGATGATAGGAACCAAATAGCCATGCAGACAAGGGGTATCGAAAAAATGATCAGGGTAAAAGATTATTTTGGTTTGATTTGGCTTCAGGTCGAGATTGTCTTGGTGGTGTCTAAGTGTATGCATTGTTGGGGTCACTGTGGTCCGCTACTAACAAAAGCCTGACCATGTGTTTTTCAGATACGAGGAGCTAATGACCCCAATATTACCAATACGAAATTCTAAAGTTTCTCGACCAGAATAATATGTGTTGACGTAATAAATCTTTGTGATTAAGCTACAGGTGTAATGGTATTGACGGCTTGATAATGCAGGGTATAATTGTATTTGCTTCGGTGATGGCAACTCTTGGCTTACAAATCCTGTTGGAGTCTTTTCGAGATATCATGTCCAAGGCAAGTGATCTTTTTGTTGTTTGCTTTGTCGTGTCACTTGCAAACATACTCATAAAGAGGCTGGTATAGACTTGTTTACGGAGCAGTTGGAATGGGAGGACTTCAGGTTTTCTATTGAGCCTGCTAAAATGGAAAGAAGGCTTTGAGTCTCCTCTTGGGACTAGGATATTCTAGTCTTACTTGTACCGTTTAGAACTTACATTAAGAGGATATGAACTTCTTTCTTCTGATTTTTTCATTTAGACACTTTTAGAAATTTGTGGGAATAAAAATGTTGCTGCATCACAGATTGACCGATTGGTTCACCCGGTTTCACTGCCACCTTGCCAGTAACCAATTGTTTTAAGCTGGCGGACTTAAGATACAGCTACTGACTTACTAAAGCTTAGACTTCATCCCATCCCTCAATTTCACTTATCTTATTTCATTATATTTCAATCAAATCTACATGCAGTCACACCCAGAAACTGCTCATGAGAAGGAGAAGTGGATGATCGGGATTATGGTTTCTGTTACAGTAGTGAAGTTTGCCCTTATGGTCTACTGTCGAAGATTCAAGAATGAAATTATCAGGGCCTATGCTCAAGATCACTTCTTTGATGTTATAACTAATTCTGTCGGTCTGGTGGCGGCTGTCCTATCCATTCAGTACTACTGGTGGATAGATCCAGTTGGAGCTATAATAGTAAGTTCATCTCGAGCAGTCCTACTTTTAGTTTTTCCATTGTGTGTTTCTGACTGTTATAGATCTACTATCCCCCTCCATCCTATCAATTGGTTTATGTTAGGCACGACTTTTCTCAGCCAAAATCATTACGTACTCTGCAGATAGCAATATATACCATAGGCACGTGGGCCAGAACGGTGATTGAGAATGTATGGTCGCTTATTGGAAGAACAGCCCCACCTGAATGTATAGCAAAGTTAACATATCTCATTTGGAACCACCATGAAGAGATCAAGCACATTGACACAGTGAGAGCTTACACTTTTGGTTCTCATTACTTTGTGGAGGTCGACATAGTATTGCCTGAAGACATGCTTTTGAACCAAGCCCACGATATCGGGGAAACACTTCAGGAGAAGCTGGAGCAATTGCCCGAAGTTGAGCGAGCTTTCGTCCATATTGATTTTGAGTTTACTCACAGGCCTGAGCACTAAAGTATGAGGTGGATGGATCATATCTGACCATTTAGAATCAGGCGGCTACTCCCTTTCCTTATACCGTTTATTTAAATGCTTTCACTTGCATTAGGAAGAGACGTACACGCAAAAGCTTTTTATCCTCACTGATATGTGCTGAAGATCAGTGGTTGGTTGAGGCAGTGTCCTTTTTATTAGTAGAACTACTTTTGAAATAATGCGCCATTTCATTTTTTTCTTTTGCGTCCACATTACTGCTGATCACAGATGGTGCTATCAAAGGAACTTCCTGCTCCTCCAGAATAATTTGACTGCTTTATCTGAAGAATCAGTCTGGCACAGTTTTTCTTTTGGTAGATAGCTGGGAGAGTCAGGGTGACGTTCGATACCAGGCGTAGGATCTACAGACGTGACCAAGTTGCCAGTGCCACACTTCATTATGTGTGCGCACGCGCGTCATATCCTTTGTTATATAAATCTGCAGATATACACAGATCTATTAACAATATAAATGTGCAAAAATGGTGTAAGTGTCTCTAGGAAAGGTGCTAGAAATATCACGACTCCGTGACAAAACTTTGTTCATAACTGAAGATGGGACATTCGGCATCTAACAAATCAACTACTTCGTTGATGAGTCTGACTCATTTCAATACCCAACATTCATCCATCAACTGCCACTTTTCTAGCCATCAAATTTTGGCAAAATAATATTGACCAAATCCCCCTCGTTCATCACACCCAAATGCAGAACCGAGCCCCATTCCTGAAACTCTGAAATTCTCTCGTTTCTTTTCTACACTAATGCTCTGCACTAGCAAACGACAAACGACTGGAGATGTACTTTGTAGGTTTCGTCCCTTCCGTTGAGATGTCTGCCAACAATAATGTGGTTCGCTATCCCATTATTAACCAATATATGCCGTGACCCTCCCAAAGGTGAACCACCAAGGAAAAACTGATGAATTACTGAACGAGCACAAATGATTCCTCTCACCATGCGGTACTTACACTTAGCATGAGTCCTCCCAAACCTTACCGATCGCAACTTGAATTCTCAATTCAATTATGCAATTTAAATCATTTTAGAGTTGTCACTAATCTATTATCGATCGATTCAGAACCCAACTAAAACACGTGAGGATGTTTTACTTCTGTGAACCAGGGAATCATGAGTCTAGGGATTTGGTTACGCTAGATAAATCTAATATCATTTCAATATCTTTTTCTCTTTTTATGAATACGTTTATCATGCGATCTTCATCATTTTTATTATCCGAAATTGCTAACATGTGAAAGTAATCATGCAAGGTGCACAAGCAATAAAGATAAATATCCAATAATTAAAGCAGTAAATAAATTGCAAGGAGAAATTAAGTAACCCGAAATGCATCAAGCAAGCCTAACCAAAGCCTTATTATCGATCCCCAGGACGGAAGCCCTCTAAACTATCAGTCAAAAGATAAAGATGCAATGATATAATCTATGCATGGACTAAGTGAGATGTATAAAACATGTATGGAACCTAATCTAATGAATTAAAGGAATTGGTCTGGGTTTATCACACACAAGCAACTTTTGCTACCCAGAAGATGTTCTGGATGGAGGCGAAATAACACAAAAATGGAAAGAGAAAACCCCCTAATCGAGTAACAGTTAAAGGCGATCATCACCGCGGGGCGATCGCCCTCACGATGACCATCGCCACAATTGCGGCAGAGGGTGACCATCTCTGTCCTATCCAGTCAGGTAAAATTATCTTGTCCCTATAGTCCGAACACCTCATCCGGGTTCTTGTCCAAATCCAAATTATGCCAATCTATCCAATCCGATCCATCAAACGACGCCCTCCCGGTTTTTCTTCATTTAGGATAAGCAAGGATTTCATTTGCCTAGATAAACAACGGGAAGGAAACTCCTACAGTCCTTTACCAAAGCCAATCCATAGGGAAAATCTAACTTGATATGATGAAGAACATTATCAGCAGTGGTAGTAAGATCATCAGCATCATGCATCTTCATCCTTCAGTTGTCTCCATACAAAACATTATAATTGAAAGCAGTCCAAGTCAAATTAGTATCTCATTAATCAAAGTTCTATGTTTTCATTGAGTTGAGTCTGTGCTTGTGGGAAAAGGCCCACTGGGCTTTGATACTCATGAAAAGGACCTCCCCTCGGATGAGACCCTCAAATGATATGTCGGCTTTATCTCGTTTCTTTATCACTTGGTTTTTACACGGAATATAAAAGAAAAAAATTGTCAAAAGTCCTATGTTTTCTATTGTATTTCATCAATTCGATCTTAAATCTTTTAATTGTGTCAATCAATTCCTAAATCATCTCACGTTTTACCAATCAAGCCAATCCGGCCAATTTTAGCCATAAATCGCTAACGTAAATGCTGACCGTCTTACGTGGCGTGACCGACACTAATACTAGCAATTTTTAGTAATATTTTCATATTTTTCCGATTTTTTTATTAATTTATCTTTTTATTTTTCCTTTATTTTTACTTTTCTTTGTTCTGTTTCCCCAACTGTGGCCGACGACCTTGCCAACCGACCATTGCCGAGGGTTAGCAACCCTCGCCCAACCCACCTAAGGGCGTTGCTGGCCCTCGCTGGCCACAGGCAAGGTCTATTTCGCCGGCCAACAGGTGAGGATGGAGGGCCGCGACGCTCTCGCCCATGTCAGGCAACCTTATTGGCCACAGTTGGCGAAAAAACATAGAAAAGAAAAAAATTAATTAAAAATTCGAAAAAAATGTTATTAAAAATTATTTCACATTAGCGTTGACTATACCACGTAGAACAGCCGTCCATGTTAGCGATTTCCGACCAAATTGGCCCGATGGACCCAATTGATAAAACCTGAAAAGATTTAAGACTCAATTAACAAAATGCAAAGACTTAGGACTGAATTGATAAAAGTGCAATAAATTTAGAATTTTTCAGATAATTTTCCCAATATAGAATCTATTAATCTTTTTCGGTGGAGGTAAAGGCCCCCAAAAAGAAAAAGGGATGACAGATGATTGATAAGTTACCATCTCCCACTTTATTTGCCTCGCCGGGGCCAAGCGTTGATTGAATAGTCGGCCACGATTCAATCGAGATACTATTTTCGGGGTTATTACGCAATCAAAAGTGTCGTTTTGGCGGGGCAAGTGGATTAGTTGCGGTCTGAAATGGACATACGTGCACGGGATAATTGCTTTGCTTAGTTTTTAGGCGTGCTAATGGGTGGGGGTAAGTAAAGTGTCGAAGTCGGCGAGCGTGGAAGACGAAGTGGATCTCTTTACTCGGTCGTCACCACTCACCACTCCCAAAAGCAGCACTCACGCGTCTCGTCTCTTCTCTTATTCCTTTCCCATTACAAGATAGAAAGAGGGTGATATATCTCTCTTCACGAACGAACTTGTCACGCGCGATTTCGGGGCAGATGCCGCTTGCTGTTGCGGTTTGCTGCAGTGTCGTCCCATTCTCGTCTCTTGCTTGGAATGCCGCTTGGGTTTGCGAGAGAGACGTGAGGCAGCTTCCTCCTCTCCTTCCTCGCACCACCACCCCAGCCGCCCCCAAAACTTGCTTAATGCGCGTGTGAAAGAACAAATTCGAAAGCGCACGAGTGTTTTGGCCACCCCAGCCGCCCCCAAAACTTGTTTAATGCGCGAGTGAAAGAACAAATTCGAAAGCGCACGAGTGTTTTGGCAACAAGCCCTGCTCTCTCTCTCTCTCTCTCCTTGTGGACCGTTTTTGTTTGTATTGTCACTGCTCTCTGTTGTGGGATTTATGGAATCTTCTGAAGTGAGATATCATGACCTGACTCTGGATTGGAGCCACCGGCAGACAGAAAGAAAATACTAGTAATTTTCACAGAGTTTTCTAAGTTTACTGACATCTCGAGGTCACGCGAGAACAAAAGGGGCCATAATTTCGTACAATCCCGATCGGAGGAGCATCTGATTGGCGGATGGCAAATTATGCGCATCACTCACGTGGAAACTCAATGGGAGAGTAGTGTCGATGCGTTCAACCTACCAATCAAGGATGTGATTGGAGGAATGTATCATATGAAATGGAACGGGGGATTGCGAGCTTTCGATAAAAAAAGGAATTTATTGATCAAAAGTGCTGTTACTAGAAGTATAACTGCTATTTTAAACTGGAAAGAAACAATCGGTTGTCAGCCCATGCCATGTCTTACTTTGGTTCTAGAGTCAACTTATAAATTGGGGACAAAAGGGGATTATGATTTATAATTATGGGGTATATTGGTCAACTCAGTAAATTGCATTTGGGAGCAGCAAATCGCATGCTCCACACTCGGAACAAGAAGGACATCTGAGAAAGATGACCTGAAAGCAAGTTGGCGTCGAATATGATGATTCTTTGGTTTTTAAAGATGCGCGCGGCGACGATTCTATACCCGAGAACTGATTCTGCTCAGAAATGATTCTTTTTTATTTCATACCCGAGAACTGATTCTGCTCATAAATAATTCTTTTTTATTTCGTACCCGGAAATAATTTATAAGCATTTGAAGGCGTTTGGTAACTGCCCAAAATTTCTATTCTTAGAATAGAAAAAGAACATAAATACGCTTGGCAACTACACAAAATTTCTTTTTATTAATAATATATATTGAATTTTTTAATATTTCTTTCTCTCTTTTTTTTCTTTCCCTTCCCTTCCTTGGCCATGGTCGGTCGCCGGCGCCGGCGACTGGCCACAGGCCAGGGCCAGCAAGGGCGTCGCGAAGAACAACAAACCAAGAGGGAAAAAGAAAACCAAGAAGAATAAAATATGAAAAAATTGTTTCCAGAATCAAGAAGCTTTTTTTTTTTGCTTCTTGATTTTGTTCCAAAACTGATTCTGGGAACGAATTTTTGTAAATTTGTGCCCGAATGCAAAAATTTTAATAAATAGATTTCTATTTTCAAATTGATTCTGAAAATAAAAGAATATAAATTTTTACTATTTGGTAACTTGCCAAACGGGTCCTAAGCAACGTACGTACATTCAGACCAAAAAGAAAAAAAGGAACATACAAACATACATGCATGCAGGAATAGGAAGTTGACCATTTTGTCAGGTGACTGAAACTGCTCGTGGATGTCAGTTTTTTACTGAGTCCCCTTCTAAACGTGGGTGCGATGTTCACCTCATACATAAAAGATAATAGAGTATCCTTTCTGAACGATGAGTGAGAGAAAGAGAGAGAGAGATTAACAATATATTATTATTATATTTATAATTATATTATATGGTTTGCTTCTTTTGGCCATCACAAAGTGCAGTTATCCTAAAGATATATAAGAAGGAAGGACGGAAAGAGAAAGATGAGAGTTTGGGCCTCACATCATCCAAACGAACGAGTGAGTTCCGCGGACTGGTAGTGCCGTGCTGGTTTCTGGAAACCGACTGCGGAAGACTCAAAAAGAATTTTGTTGGGCGACAATCATGGAGCAGAACAACAACAACAACAACAACCACAACAACCACAACCTGGGCGTCCCCATTGGCGAATCCCGACGCGAGCTCCTCTCTCCTGTCCCCGACGACGTTCCTTCTTCCTCCATGGACGACCCCCGCCGCCGCCACTCCTCCTCCGCTCCCTCCTCATGGCGTCTCAGCCTCACCGAGTTCCGCCTCCCTCCCCGCGATCACCGCCACCACCCTCGCTTCTCCTGCCGCCACCTCCTCCCTACTCCAAGTATCTCTCTCTCTCTCTCTCTCTCTCTCTCTCTCTCTCTCTCTCTCTCTCTCTCTCTCTCTCTGGAACTGAAACTGCCTCCGTCGTAGCGTTAATCCTGGCATTTTCTGGACAGTCGTTTTCTCGCTTATTCGCCATTTTGTATCTCTGTTGCGTAGTCCGAGCGTCTCCCGTTGCACGTCATCTATATACTACACTACACTCCGTACGATCGCCTCGTGCTTCGACTTCTCCGTCGAAAGCGACGGCGCCTTCTTGGCGCGCATGCACCGTCGCTGACTCCATGAGATATCCTCACGTTTTCGCTGATTGGTGGAAATTAACATGCCGTGTCCTGTATACGTCATTCTCTGGTAACTTCTCTTGCAAAAGCCACACAATCTCTGGGACCGAACTGCTTTTGCTTGGTCTGTGTTTGTTTGTATGGATCAGTTCGGGTCTTGGTCCGCTTGGCAGTGTACCCCTGCGGTGGGATCCCACAATAACACAGACATTCATTGCTTCGCGAATTCGGAGTGTTGAGTTGCTTCTCTGCGCTCATTTTCAGTGGATAAGATTGGTTCATTTCGTAGCTATAATGATTATGCATAGCTTTCGAGCCTTTTTTCTTTTCTTCCTTGGTATTTTCTTCCAGCCAGTGGTATCAATCAACAGAAACACAGATGAAAATTAACTAGGTCCGACTTCTTGCTTCCTTAGACTGTCTACATCTATCACACCGCCTCCTTTCAACTGAGCTTAGGACAGAAGTCATTCGGCAAAAGGACATTATAAGTGCCACAACTTGTGTACGGCGCTCACTTTAATGCCAAAAGTTTTCGCCGACTCATTTAAGTGCCAAATCGGAGGAAAAACGATCACTTAAGTGCCAAAAGTTTTTTTTAGATCACTTAAGTGCTACAATTTTTGAAAAACGATCACTTAAGTGCTAAATTTTTTGAAAAGCGATCACTTAAGTGCCAATCTGCGGCGAGCCGCGTCAGCTTCAGAAATTAATAAAAAAAATACCACGTCGGATTTCCAGAGAAAAACTGTATATGGCATTGAAGTTGGCACTTAAGTGATCGTTTTTCAAAAATTTTAGCACTAAAGCAATAAAAAAAAAACTTATGGCACCAAAGTGAGCGCCGTACACAAGTTATAGCACTTGTAATGTTCTTTTGCCAAATTCATTCTATAAGCATCATATAAGTGAATTGGAAAGTGGGTATGGAGTTTTAAGAGGTTGAGTGACATGTAATTTTTACTCTGACCCATGGTCAAATTCAGGTCGTAGTGTTGGAGAGCTAAGTCATATCATAGAATATTTTTGTACTTTCAAGATCAGGGATACTGTTTTAATTCGAGTCTCTGGACCTTCTTGTTTTGCTTGTCACTACTCAGATTGTATCTAATAATTTCAATTTAGGGAAGGAGCGCAAGATAGCAGAATATTACCAGAAACAGGAAAGCCTCCTTGAAGGGTACAAAGAGATGGAGGCTATGACTGAATCAGGGTGTTTTCCAGGAAGTTTAACTGAGGTAGATTCTTTACAGCTCACATGTTCCTAAGTTTCTTTAGTTTCAGACCTTTGAGAGGATTGTGCATTCCTAGTCCTAGAAAAAAGCAGATTCTTTAGCACAATGAAATGTTTCTCCACTTGGTAGCTCTCGAAGCAAGAGAAACAATCATGGAGATAATGGACATGATTTTATGACATTGTATTTCAAGTTCTCTAAGAAGACATCGCTTACATCGCTTTTGATCAGTGAACTGCATTTCGTCAGGATGAAATGAAGCAGCTGGCAAAGAGCGAAAGATTTGCAGTTCATATTTCAAACATAGCAAACATGGTGCTTTTCATAGCAAAGGTCTACGCTTCCGTAGAGAGCAGATCACTGGCAGTTATCGCCTCAACCTTGGATTCATTCTTAGATCTATTATCAGGGTTTATTTTGTGGTTCACGGCAAATGCTATGAGGAACCCAAACCATTATCATTACCCTATTGGTAAGAAGCGGATGCAACCAGTGGTATGTTCCCCTGCTTCCTCGGTTAAAAAATTGTTGTGGTTCCATACGTAAACATGTTAATCGATTCGACTTTTCTTTTGCTCCCACTAAATTTTACTAGCCTTGTGTAGTCTCGTGAGTATTAACTATTGTTTATGGATTACTTTTCTCCCTTACTCCTAGAATAAGGAGATGTTTGATTCTGACTGACCATGTAATTGATTCTTCTGCTGTGCCTTCTTTTCTCTTTGTTATGTCACTCGGATTACGATGGAGTCCTTGTTGTTCAATAGCTTTAGCTACCGTGATAATGCATGTGTTATCTTTAGATAACAGCTGGCTTAGTTGAATTAGTCACCAAATTATACTCAATTTACCTTCGTCTCTATGATTAGCTCACCAAAGAAGGTGGTGTCAGATATAATTTTTTGTATAGCAGGGCTATTGAAGTACAGTAGGATGAAGCGTGACACTGATAATAGGAACCAAATAGCCAAGCAGACCAGGAGTAACAAAAAATTGATAAGAGTAGAAGGTTTTGGTTTGATTTGGCTTCAGGTCGAGATTGTGATGGCGGTGTCTTAAGTGTATCCATTGTTGGGTCACTGCGGTCCGTTACTTACAAAAGCCTGATCAACCTCAAGCTTAAGTCATAGTTAATCCGTCTGTGGTATTGATTAACCATGTGAAGTACTTAAGATTAAATAGTATCAGAGCTAAGTGAAATTTGGATGTTACAGTTTTGGTTTCAGAGCAGGTTATGGAGTGATAAGGTGGGTGAATTAAGATCAGGAAGACTAAGCTTTGGTTGGAGTGATGAGGTGATTCGAGGCTTTAGATTAGACTAGATAAATTTTGTCTTCACTGGGGGGAGAATGTAATAGCCTCTTACCATGAGAATTACTACGTATCACATAAGTAAATATTAGGTTGCTACGATTTCGGCGTTGGAGCTAAGTGAAATTTGGGATGTTACATATGGTCTTGTCATACAATCCTTCATTTTAATGTCAAAACACAATAAATCACAATAATGAGAGAGAGAGAGAGAGGTGGGCAGGGGGGCTTATGAACCATACCAAACTAGTTCTTTTTTTTTTTTGGTTCAACTCCATATCTCCAGTTCATATGATCCGCGCATAAACAAAAAGAAAATGGACTGTTTTGTCTACAAATCGATGAATATGATGGCTGCAGTCTGACACAAATGGTTTCATATGTAGGATGGGTAAAAATATCTGAATAAATGCTTGTATAAAGGAGAAACCAGTCAAAAGAAAAATAAGACCATGTTTTTTAAGGTACTAGCAGCCAATGACCCCAGTATTACTACCAATAAGAAATTACTTGAAATTTTCTCGATCAGAATACTATGTGTTGACTAACCAAATTTTGTGATTAAACTATGAGTGTAAATGGTATTGATGGTCTGAAAATGCAGGGTATTATTGTATTTGCTTCAGTGATGGCAACTCTTGGCTTACAAATCCTGTTGGAGTCTGTTCGAGAAATCATCTCCAAGGCAAGTTATCTTTATGTTGTTTGCTTTTTCATGTCACTTGCAAGCAAATTCAAATACAGAGCCTGGGATAGACGAGTTTACAGAGCAGTTAGAATGAGCTAACAATAATGGAAAGAAGGCTTTGAGTCTCCTCTGGGTACATGGATATTCTAGTCTTAATTAAAACTTTTAGAACTTACCTTAAAGGATATAAACTTCTTCTGATTTTTTCATATGGGTTCTTTTAGAAATTTGTGGAAATAAAAATGTTGCTGCATCACAGAATGACCGAGTGGTTCATCCAGTTTTGCTGCTACCTTCTAATAACCAATTGTTTTAACCAGGCAGACTTAAGATACGGTTACTAAAGTTTAGACTGTCATCTTATTCCTCCAGTTCACTCATCTTATCCCATTATATTTCAATCAAATCTACGTGCAGTCACGCCCAGAAACTGATCGTGAGAAGGAGAAGTGGATGATCGGGATTATGGTTTCGGTGGCAGTAGTGAAGTTTGCCCTTATGGTCTATTGTCGAAGATTCAAGAATGAAATTGTCAGAGCCTATGCTCAAGATCATTTCTTCGATGTTATAACTAATTCTGTCGGTCTGGTGGCGGCTGTCCTATCCATCCAATACCACTGGTGGATAGATCCAATTGGAGCTATAATGGTAAGTTCATCTCAAGTAGTCCAACATAGTTTTTCCATAGTGTGTTTTTTGACTGTTATAGATTCACTGCCCCCCGCCATCCTATCCACAGGTTTATGTTGCGCACAGCTTTTCTCAGCCAAAATTGTTACGTACTCTGCAGATAGCAATATACACCATAAGCACGTGGGCAAGAACGGTGATCGAGAATGTATGGTCGCTTATTGGAAGAACAGCCCCACCTGAATTTATAGCGAAGTTAACATATCTCATTTGGAACCACCATGAAGAGATCAAGCACATTGACACGGTCAGAGCTTACACTTTTGGTTTACATTACTTCGTGGAGGTCGACATAGTATTGCCCAAAGACATGCTCTTGAACCAAGCCCACAATATCGGGGAAGCACTTCAGGAGAAGCTGGAGCAATTGCCCGAAGTTGAGCGAGCTTTCGTCCATATTGATTTTGAGTTTACTCACAGGCCTGAGCACAAGAATAAAGTATGAGGTGGATGGATCATATCAGACCATTTAGAATCAGGCGGCTACTCCCTTTCCTTATACCGTTTATTTAAATGCTTTCACTTGCATTAGGAAGAGACGTACACGCAAAAGCATTTTATCCTCACTGATATGTGCTGAAGATCAGTGTTTGGTTGAGGCAATGTCATTATTAGCAGTAGAACTACTTTTGAAATAATGCGCCATTTCATTTTGTTCTTTCATTGTGAGGACTGAACTATTCTTCGAGAGAGATGCTTAAATCTTCGTTTGTCACGGGGAAGGAAGTGATTGGCTTTTTAAGGCCTTAGGTTTTTTCCTCCAGGTAAGTATTCGTCCCCACACTAGCGCTTCCGTGTAATAACTCTACAATCTTCTCAATACGAATAGCCCCATTCCTATCGAAGCGTCCTACCTAGGCTGGAAATGTCAAAAAGGGTTGAGCCCCTTGGTGGTACAAACGGTCCGGTTGGGGTTAGATCGCTAGCTAGAATGAACCTTCCACCAAATTTGAAATGACTTGTAAAATGAGGAAGAAAGATTCTGTTCATACTCGACGATGCCATTCTTTACGTGAAATGCGACTGCTTTGTCTGGCGGCCTCTCCTTTGACTTGAACATGAAGAAAGCTTATTAGACATATTTGAGGATTAAACTGCAAGTTTCTCCCAAGCAAAATGCACGTCGCAAATTCTTTCTTTGGCCACCACATTACTGCTGATCACAGGAGGTATTGCCTAAGTAGCTTTTACTGCTCCGCCAGAATAATCTGACCGCTTTCTCTGAAGATTCAGTTTAAGCATAGTTTTTCTATAGGTAGATAGCTAAAGTGACGTTTAATTCCAGGTCTAGTATCTGCGGCCCGCATCATATGCTTCCACTCTTCATCTGGAGGTGTATGCAGATCCATCAATAATAATATAAATGTGAAAACTCTGGGAAAGATGGTAGGGACATTCAGCATCTAACAAATCAACTGCTCCGATGACGAGATTCAATTTAATAACCAGCATTCATGCATGGATATCCACTTTTCTGGCCATCAAAATTAGCTCGGCAAAATAATATGACCAAATCCCTCTCTCATGCACCACATCGGAATGCAGAGTCGGACCTCATTTCTGAAACACTAAAGGTCTCTTGTTTCTTTCTCTTGATTAATGCTGTGCATTGGCCAACAAGAAACTACAGGAGATGTACTTCGTACGTTGCTCCCTCCGGTTCAGCATTATTCCAATGACTGTACTATGGAAGTCGTTAATAAAAGCGAGCCGTTGAATTAGGTACAGATCGTCTAGCTGTTATACAAGATCTAACATTTCCATATTCAATTGCTTTTCAACCACAATAACAAGTAAATAAAAAAAATAGATTACTCAAAGATTTTTGATACACAAAACTACATAAACAGCCATGACGCATCAAACCACAAGCCATCAAGAAGTCCATGTGATTGCTTAGTTCCATCCTGGGGTCCGGTTCCAAGACAAGTACGAAGGATCTCCAAGTTGCCTGGTCGAAAAGAGGTGGTATTAGCGAGTTTGTATAATGGAATAGCAGTTATCAAACATTTTTACATAAAAATTAAGACGCGTGTTTAACAGGCAAGAATGTCTTTAATGCTAGAGCATACAGCAAATCAGTAGCCCAATCATACTCCAACTCAAGTAAAATTTTGCAAGACGGCTCCTACTCTTTACTGTGACTATAATCTAAATATTTTCTGCTATATCTTTTATTAAGCAAGCGATCACTTTCGTGAGAAAAAGGAAGGCATGGAGAACTAGCCAGACGAAGCTAAAGACCTCACCTTGGCTTCACAAGGTATACAATGGTGAAAGCCATGGCCAAGAAAAAGCACAATCCACCCACAGTCAGGTAAGCAATGCCAAGAAAATCATTCTTTCCTCCGAGCCAGCTGGTGGTGGAAAGCACAAGCTTCTTTTTTCCATTAAAACTGTATGTGTTGTAGAAATTCCCCAGCGACACTTGTATCTCAGCATTCTCCTCTAGATCTTGCTCTATCTTCCCATATAATTTCCTGAAAGTAGGAAGAGCTGCAGTTCTCATCCATACAATGAGGTCCTCCTGCTCACTCAGCTACAAACCAGACAAACTCAACAAGTTAAATCTTTAGACATTCTTACTCGGAAATTTAAAGCACTTCCATTGCTTATTATGATTTATGATGCAATTAGACAGTCAACTCAAAAGGCGTTACCAGAAATCTTCTGAGAGATGCTAATTAATTACATGCAGCGACATTCAATTGCTTTCATTGCGTAAAATACAGTCAGAAATTTCGCAATATTTTTCAGTAATAGATGCTCAAGCCAAATATGATCTAAGACTAACAACGACAGTGCAATTCATAATTCTCGAGTCTTGAGATTCTAGCCAGGCTTACCGGAATGGATGCATTAAGTTTTGCTCCACCTATTAGGCCTCCACTTTGAAAGTTCTTCGGGTACACATCTTTACCAAATTTATGTTCCCTATCACTCTTCCATGAGATACCCTTCTTATTCACGTTCAATTGCGCACTATTGATCGAGAAACTATAGGTGTCGTTGAATAAGCTCCAGGCTATGAGACCACAGGGAACAATAAACGAGCCATTAGCCGTAGTATCTTCTGGTTTACAGTCACTAACATCATTTGCACTGCTAGCATCCCTTAACTGTTGATCACTTCGACTCTTCACATACCTGAAATTAAACCACCCCATCACAATTAATGGAATATCATATGGCCAAACAAATCTGCTGTCTTGTTTATCATACTATGACGACTGGACTTCATTGCTAACATACCATATCCCTTTTTCCGATGCTACCGTACCAATTGCCCATGGAAATCCAATCAAATAATAGGTAAAGCCCATAAAGATCACAAGAGATTGTAATACCAAATATTTTTCCTGACATGAAATGCATGTTGGTTTTCTTTCTATAAAGCCATCCATTATGGCTTTCCTAACAAGCATTACTAAAGGCAAACCAAGACATTATGATGTGGCATTCCGATCATAAAAAGTTCATCTCCTTTTATCGAGCATTAGCTACGAAGTATACATGCGTAGATTGGAAGATGCACCGGCTCAGGCCACATTATCTCATGCTACTCAAAATACAAAAATAAAAGGCATGGATCAGACAAAAAATCAAAAATACTATGTGGCAGAAGAGAATAAGTGTATCTATATCCAAAAAGCTACCAGAGACATAACATCTTCATGTTAATTAGCACCAAAGTCTGACTGAGTTAGACAAAACTAACTACTGTTTTCAGATACTCTTTCACACGGAAAATATGCTGAGGATGCAAAGGTTGCTGAGGCAACCGATACAAACCTGCGATGATTCTGGTAGAAGTTATCCAGCTGGTAGTATACGTAAATAGGTTGCTTCATACGCTTAGGCACCTGAAGACAAAGCAAAAAGTGGAGGGGAGATAATCCTCAGTTTCACATAGTCAGTGTCATCTTCTCTTAAAAGCATATATAGTGAGAGGGTTATTCAAGTTCTACGTGCAACTACCGAATTACTTTATCAAGAAAAGCTTACTGTTAATTTCCTGATGCAGGTGTTGTTCGGAGAGCTCTGTATGTACTGGACTTTATCCGTTCTGTTAGATTCTGGTATGCAATCAATGTCGTACCGATCAATTATCTCGACAACCTAAAAGATAGCAATAGATGTATAAACAGCTGTACATCATAATAACAGAGAAAGCAACTAGCCTTAGGATCATGCTTACATCACGGGAAGCAAACAAAGAGGCAACTCCGATGGGAATGAAAACAATGCTAACCAGCATAAATGCCGAAATCACCTGCACAAAGAAAGGGAGACTTAAGTATTTTTACCGCTAATCCGATAATCGAGGAGGTATCAGGAATTGGCAAAAGGCAACGAGGTCTCACCCATCGGGGTGTGAGGATTGGCTTGCAAGCAGGAAGCTCCTGTTGGGTAAACTTTGAGTCTGAGAGGCCCAAAAGGCAATTGAAGACAGCAAACTTTTATTTCAGAAAAGGATTCAAAGGAATTACAGACATTCCAAAGCGGTTGGCGAGTTTAATCGATGCCAAAATCAGCAGCAATTACCTCATCACATTGACTTGCACAAATCATAAGAACAAGGCATACACAGTGGTTATTAGCGTACGTGATAGATTGTTTATGTCAGTAGAGTATTGTTCGCGCACTTAACCGATCAAATCCTTACGAATCAGATCGTCCTAACAGAAGGTAAGTGCGTTGGTTTTGTGGTGAGCATGTTTTGCTGTTCTCCTCGACATAAGCCCAGTACAAAGAGCTCACACAAGCGTACTCAGGTGAACAAAAAGCACAAGAAAGGACCAAAAAGGCAAGACGACCACAATTCAAATACACAGACGAATCGACGAAACCACGATAGCAGCTCAACAAGAAATACAACAAACGAGAGTGATCAGACGACTCCGCGAACTCGTCTATGCCAAATCCCCAACACCAATCCGCGACGGAACGAGAGGGGAAGAGATTGAAAAGAATTAGGGGGGGGGGGGAAAGGGGGATCACAAGAGGATAACCCGATCATCTGGGAGGGAGATCAAACACATGATATCGATAGGATCGAGAGGGGAATCACAGTCGGAAACTCCAAGCTGCTAGAAAGAAATCGAAAAAACACGGGATACGGATAGAAGGGGGAAGGGGACAAGCAGAGAGCATACACTTGGGACGCTTGGAATTCCTGCGGACAGCAGAAGAATCGGCGGATCCAGGGGCCCCGGAGCTGGACGGCACCGCGGTCGAACTCATCGGAGAGAAGCGGGAGCAAATCCAAAAGGAGGAGGAGAGAGACGGAGATCGCGAAGCGGACGTGGAACGCGGGAGGTCGGAGATCGGGGAGGATGGTATAAAACCCTAGAAGGTCTAGAGAGAGAGAGAGACAGAGACAATGGAGGTGAGGTTTGGTGTATTTGACTTTTGAAGGAGGAGGAGGAGGAAGGATGAAGATCGCAGGTTCCCCCGCACCTCGTTATAGCATCGGGCGGCCTCTCTCCTTGGACTTGTCTCTCTCTCTCTTGCTCTCGCTCGTCTAGAAGGTCAGCAACGAAGGCGAAGCCTGAGCAAAATTCATGGATTGATGATGTGAACAGTAAAATAAAGGAAAGGAAGGTCCAACAAAAGACGCGGACCCGCATACACGGTTGGACCCGGTCCGATTCGACTTGGACCCGCAAACTCTTGTCTCTGCATGGACTTTCTACGCGCCAACTACTTTTCCTTCCCTCGACTCGACTTGGAAAAACTACCCACAAAAAAAAAGAAAAAAAACCTGAAAGAAAGAAATATTTCTTTTATTGAGACGGATTTGATATGAATTTTGCTTTGGTTGCCTTCAGACGTCGACAAAGAATATGCTGCTCTACTAGCAATGAAAAAATCAACTCTTCCGATTCATCCATTCCAGACCGCTGCCATATAATAGCCGCTCCACGTTTCATTCCTTTGCTGGATATTCTGTATGATTTCTTGTTTTGATTGATAAGCAAGACAGAGAGACAAGAGACTGGAGACAGAAATTTTGCTCCTGTAATCCTCCTGCTTTTCGGTTAAGTCTGACATTTTCTGTTATGGCGATTTCTATTGCTTTTAAAATCTTTTGTTGAGAGAAAAAACTAAAAAATGCTTGGTTAGGTCTATGTGACCTCAAGCTATCTATTTATAATAAAGCCAAAAAGACCAAAATTACAATATTACCCTTATTGTTGCAATATATAAAATAATAAAGGAAATAAACAAATATGCCCCTATTAGCTAAGTACTCTCAACACTTCCCCTCAAGTTGGAGCATAGATATCACACATGCCCAACTTGACTAAAACAAGATGAAACGATTTACTCCCCAATCCTTTAGTCAACACATCAGCAAGTTGATCACCGAACTGAACAAAGGGCATACAAATTAAACCGCTCTCCAACTTCTCTTTGATAAAGTGCATATCAATCTCCACATGTTTTGTACGGTCATGCTGTACAGGATTGTGAGCAATACTAATGGCGGCTTTATTATCACAATATAGCATCATAAGAATAGGAACAGATACACCAAGATCTTCAAGTAATCCTTTAAGCCATAACAGTTCACAAACTCCATATGCCATTGCACGAAATTCTGCTTCAGCACTAGATCGAGCAATCACATTCTGCTTTTTGCTGCGCCAAGTCACAAGATTCCCTCCTAAGAAAGTACAATACCCAGAAATAGACTTTCGGTCAGGAGATCGAGCCCAATCAGCGTCTGTATAGGCTTCAACTTTCAAGCCATCACGAGGAGATAAAAGAATCCCTTTTCCGGGAGCAAACTTCAAATATCGAAGGATTCGAAGAACACCATCCATATGAGTAGAGTATGGATCATGCATAAACTGACTCACTAGGCTCACGGCAAAAGCAATATCGGGTCTGGTGTGTGATAAATAAATCAACTTGCCCACTAACCGTTGATAACGACCCTTATCTACGGGATCACCATCCTTTTCTCGAAGACGAGTATTGACCTCAATAGGTGTATCAGAGGGACGACATCCTAATAACCCAACTTCTGTTAAAAGATCAAGGACATACTTCCTTTGGGATAGAAAGTTTGAAGATCTGGCAACTTCAATCCCAAAAAAGTATCGGAGCTTTCCAAGATCCTTTATTTCGAATTCTTGTCCAAGAAAATTCTTCAACCGGCTTATCTCATCAATATCATTCCCTGTGACAATAATGTCGTCTACATAGACAATAAGAATAGTGACTTTAGCACCTGATCTCTTCACAAACAAAGTATGATCAGCATTACTTTGTTTATACCCAACAAAGATCATAGCTTTTTGAAATCTACCAAACCAAGCTCGAGGTGATTGCTTTAAACCATAAAGTGCACGTTTCAGCTTACACACTTTACCTTGAGTTTTGTCACAAGAAAAACCTGGAGGAATCTCCATATATATCCCCTCTTCCAACTCTCCATGAAGAAAGGCATTCTTCACATCTAACTGCTGAAGATTCCTTCCCTGGTTTACAGCACACGAAAGTAACACTCGAACAGTATTCAACTTGGCAACAGAAGCAAAGGTTTCTTGATAGTCAATCCCATAAGTCTGAGTAAATCCCTTCACCACTAACCGTGCTTTATATCTGTCCACAGTACCATGCATATTCTGTTTGACTACAAACACCCACTTACATCCTACCGGTTATTTCCCAGGAGGAAGAACAACAAGATCCCACTTGTCATTTTTCTTCAAAGCATGCATTTCCTCCACCATTGCTGTCTTCCACTTCTCATCTACAAAAGCTTCTTGCCAATTCTGTGGAATAGAAACAGAAGATAGAGAAGATACAAAAGTACACTAAGAGCTGAACAAAGAGTCATATGAAACAACATTGGATATAGGGTGTTGAGTACAAGTTCTAATACCCTTTCGGAGTGCGATAGGAAGATCAGAATGAGTAGTAGAATCCGGATCCGGAGATGATGACTGAATAGGCAATGTATCGGTGGTTTTAACCTGCATGTTGGTAGTGGAATTCCTACGACGATATGTCTTCAATGTTTCCCCACTATCAATCCGCCTTTGAAAGATACCAATACTTTGCTTAACAGGTGTGGTCTCCCCCTGAACCTTTGATATCTCCCCCTGAGGTATTGCATTATTCTCTACTTGCGTTGCATCGTTCTCCTCTTGAGAAGGACGATCAGAGACTATTGGAGGAGGAGGAGGAGAAGAGTAAGTAATATCCTTAGGAACATTTAGAATTGGCAACACCTCTATACTAAGACACTCCCTCTGAAGAGGTGAAGCGAAATAATAAGAAGTAGACTCATGAAAAATCACATCCATAGATATAATACTGTGCCTAGAAGGAGGATGATAACACTTATAACCCTTTAGAGTAGCTGAATAACCAAGAAATATGCAGCGGAGACCGCGGGGTTCCAACTTACTCTTAGAGGTAGTGTTACGAGCATAACAAACACAACCAAAAATTTTTGGAGGAAGAATAAAAGTTGATGATCCCTGTAAAACATCAATAGGTGTGCGAAAATCAAGAATTCTAGTCGGCATCCGATTGATTAAATAGGCAGCGGTTAAAATAGCATCACTCCAATACTGAGAGGGGACATGACGTGCAAACATAAGAGACCTGACGACCTCTAACAAATGTCGGTTCTTTCTTTCGGCAACACAATTTTGTGCTGGGGTATCAACACAACTGGTATGATGAATAATGCCATGATAAAAGAGATACCGTTGAAACTGACCTTCAGTGTACTCAGTGCCATTGTCATTGCGAAGAATTTTCACAGTGGCGTTGAATTGAGTTTGAATCATTTTGTGAAAAATTTGAAAAAAACGAAAAACGTCACTCTTATGCTTCAACAAATAAACCCAAGCTGCACGAGAATGACAATCGATAAAAGTAACAAACCATCGATGATCAGAAATAGAAGTACGTTGGGAAGGACCCCACACATCAGTATGAATCACATGAAAAGGGAAACGACTTTTATTATTTGAAGATGAATATGTAGAACGAGTTTGTTTAGCAAAGACACAAGCTTCACAAAAAAAACTCATCTTTATTACAAGCTGAAACGAGACTCGGGAAAACTTTTTCTAAAGTTCCTAAAGGGGGATGACCTAATCTGCAATGCCACTGATGGAGATCTGTCAATGCTGAATTAACTTGATGGGGCGTAGTAGACGACATAGAAGTAGAAACCCCACTACCCTCGAGCAGATAAAGACCACCATCCAATCTACCATATCCAATCTCCTTCTCCGTTACCAGATCTTAAAAAATACAGTAAGAAGGGAAAAAAGTTACTTTACAATTTAAGTCTCGAGTCAAACTACTAATAGAAAGGAGATTATTAGAGAATGATGGAATATGTAAAACAGAAGACAAGGGAAGAGTGGAGGAACAATTGATAGACCCTTTTCCAGCGATGGAAGAGAAGGTTCCATCAGCTATACGAACTTTGTCTCTACCGGAAGTAGGGGTGTATTGATGAAAAAGACCAGAAGAACCTGTCATATGATCTGTAGCCCCTGTATCAATGATCCATGGGCTGGAAACAACAGATGTATTAAACCCCCCAAAGAAGATACCTGAAGTGGCTAGATTTGAAGCAAAATGAGAAGACGAATTGGCAACTGTGGAGGAAGCAGCAGTAGTAGAAGCTTTCAGTAGACGTCGAAATGCCCGAAGTTCTTCCTGGGATAAACCAATATGAGTAGTAGGTGTAGCAGTAACAGTTTCAGTATGGTTTGCTTTGTTTTTTGTCTTCCTCTGTGCCTTTTTTTCCTCAAAATCTGCAGGTTTTCCATGTAACTTCCAGCAAGTAGCCTTAGTATGATAAGGCCTATGACAATATTCACACTTCACAACTTCCTTAGGGGTATCATTAAATCGAGAGAACGAACCAGATTTAGTAATAGTGCCAGCACTGATTTGTAGAGCAGATCGATCAATAGTAGAGGAGTGGAGCATTGCTGTCCTACGGCGTTCTTCTGAGTGAACTAGGGCATATGACTGTTCTAGAGTGGGGAATGGAGACCGGCTAAGGACTTGAACACGTATCTGATCATATTCAACATTCAATCCTGCCAAGAAATCATAAACTCTGATCTTGTCCACATGGTTCTTGTAGGCAGCAATGTCTATAGCATTAGTTGGTTGATAATCAGTATAATGATCTAACTCTTGCCATAAACTTCGAAGCTCAGCATAATATTGAGATATAGTCATCTCCTTCTGAGAAGTGTCATGAACCCTTTTTCGAAGTTCATACACCTGTGCATCATTCCCGATTTGACCATAAGTATCCCTAGCAGCTGACCAAATTTGCGCCGTAGTATCAAGAAGCAAATATCCTTTTGCAATACGTGGCTGCATCGAGTTAAGCAAAAAAGACATTACCAAAGAGTCATTCGAGATCCACTTGTCTTGAGTAGCACCCGATGTTTCCGGCTTCAAAGAAGTGCCGTTGATATGACCTGTAAGCCCACGGCCTGCAATAGTCAATAATACAGATCGAGACCATATCAAATAATTTGTGCCGTTGAGCTTTACAAAAATTGTAGCGAAAGTAATATAATCTGTACGGCCATCTCCTGTAGGTGGACGGTTCTCAACTGAATCGTCAGACATTGTCACTGGTAGTAGGCTAAAAATATCCTCCAAAAAATCAGCAAGATCAGATCAAGGGAAGAAAAAAATCGATTTTTTTCAAGATTTTGAAATCTTGAAAAAAATCGATAATTCTAATTTATCCCAAAGAATTTGAAAAAATATGGTGGTCCACGAACTGCAGTGCTTTGGTCTTCACACACGAGAGAATTGTAGGCCAGCGGCAAGGCAGAAACAATTCCAGACAAGAAGATCCAAAAAATCGCAGAAGAAGTTGAACCACCTATCGCGGACTGCAAAGAAGTTTTAGTTATGTCATAGAGGTGAAGTTTAGGACGGACACTAGATTCAAAGAATCACTTCATTAGTGCTGCCCTACACTGTGAAAGATAGCAAAGGAGAAGATGAGAAGGAACTGCATTGGGAGAGAGTGAAGGCGTGAAGAGAGGAAAAAAGAAAGGTTGCGCAGAGGAGAGATTAGGGTTAGGGTTTCAGTTCAGATCGGCTCTGATACCATGTTGAGAGAAAAAACTGAACTGAATGCTTGGTTAGGTTTATGTGACCCCAAGCTATCTATTTATAATAAAGCCAAAAAGGCCAAAATTACAATTTTACCCTTATTGTTGCAATATATAAAATAATAAAGGAAATAAACAAATATGCCCCTATTAGCCAAGTACTCTCAACATCTTCAGAGTTTCAACAATGCGAGGTCCACAATTTCACGACGCTAAAACATTTCCCAGACTGTTGCAGAGTGGATAATAGGCTAGGGTATCGATGATTGAGAAGAAACAAGAGAGACTTTCGCGAGCAAACGACGGTTTGAATCCGCAAGGCATGATCCATGAGGAGTACACTCAGTGATCTGGGAATGCAAGCATTCCCAAGTATTGCATCTGCTTGTCCGGGAGGGAAAACATCTTCCATCCATTGGGGCATCGTTCCTGATGTAGACTTGTTTGAGCCAGGGAAGGCCACATGTAATTCGTTATTAGTTTCCCCCTCAGCAAACGTGCTTAACACCCAATACGACTGCATATTATCAAAGTCAAAGGTCTGAACATAAACTCTTCAGTTTACCACAATCTCTCTTCTTTTTCTTTCTCTTATAATCTCTCCCATCGAGTTTATCAGACAAACTGAGGTAGGAAAAAACAACACAAACTCTCCACAAACTCTTCCAAACGCTGATAATTATTCATGATCCCTTGAAAAGAAGAAACACATTCGGATTAGCAAACAAAGGGAGCATCCACATGGTGGTCGCTGCAGTAGAGGCCAGGGCGCTGGGTGAAGCCCTGGCCCTCCAGCATCTCCCTCGCCCGCGTAACAAGTTTGTGATTGGTGATTGCACCATCCGTCTCAGCGATCAGGGTCTGGATGGCATTGCTGAGAGCCCCATAAGCTTCACGGGCGTTTCCTGAAGGGCTGGCGTCGGCTGAAGTTTGATCGGTCTGGCAACCGCTGATCAGAATACCACCATCTGGAAAGGAACGCTTTGTTGTCCCAGCATAAACTTCTTGATTGCTTCCTACTTCTACCTCCATGGCAGGTTTTGCATACCCCTCGTCGCTCCCGTCCAGCTTCTGCTTGAGAAATTCCTGTGCCAGGCTTCCGACCATGCCCATAAAACCACCTCCGCCTTCCCCATCTCCATGTCCATGTTGGAGTTTGTTCAATATGACTTTCATGAACTTCTTCACCTTAGGACTTGCATCTTCACCAAAGATATCGAAAAGGGCCGGCCTCAACTTACCTACATCGATGTCATCTTTACCGGTCTTCTGCTTAAGTATCTCTATTAGAGTAGAAAGTGGCAACGATCTACTCTTCACATAGCCTCTGTCACCATAAGCGCTTTCCACCTCTCGCTCCTCCTCTTCATCTTGATGCCGATGGTGACGGAATGCTGAAGGGATATGAATCCCCCGAGACTCAAGTTCACCTTGCACGGTCTGCTTCAGGAAGCTTCCGAATCCAAAACCAGAGCCTGATGATTCATGCTCCTGATCCTGATTCCTAGTGCTCTCGCCAATCTGCTCCTTAGCTTGCTCGATAAGACCGCCGCTGTGGCAGGAATCAGATACAATTGTGAGGCGGCAACCTTCAGGGACTTGGTCGACAAACTCCCTGAAATCATCGTCTGTTGTGCAATACTGGCGAGTCAGCTTTGGTGACTAGAATCGGATGGACTTCACAACTAATGATTAAGAACATGACACAAGTGAACGAATGAAATCACAAAACTCAGGAACTAATTATCAAGCTGTCTTCACACGGTGCCTTCTAAAGATCAAATCAGAAACCTAGCCCGACAGTCAATCTCATGGAGAGCAAGCTTTAAAAGCAATCTAGCCTAGAGCCAAATACAAAATTAAACAAACGCAGGGTCGATCTAAGTAACTAAGGCTATGATGATATGCGGCACATGCTATATAGCAATACAGCTGCAGCCACTGTTCCATGAGAGAAGATGTTAATCACACGTCGTTTTGCAATGTCTGAAGTAACTGGGAGCCACCTCGCAAGTCCGCAGGGGGCACAGAGAATTACGACCTTCTCTCTTCTCTCTATCATAACCAGCTCACTCTATCCATAGGTTAGACTAGACATGATTGAATGAGTTCATCCGCATAGTCGACATTAACACAGCGGATCACACAAGAACGGAGCAAGCTTTACCGACCGACAGGGTCCAAATCTGGTACTGCTATATCAGAGATTTGATGAACACAGATCGATTCAAGCATATTGAAATTGCTCGGATGAATAAGTCTGGATCCTCGATCGAAGACGATCCACTTGCACAGGGATCGAATAAAAAGGTCAAAACACGCTCGATTTGGTTCCGATCGAGTAATTTCCATTTCGTAAAACCGATCCCCATCTCTTCTGCCCTTGGATGATGTGTGTTCAGTAGCTAGAGGCGGAAGCATGCGATATTCTGGTGAATCATGTCAAGTAATAGCTAGAGGCCAAGAGAATGGATGCGATCCGCATAAAAGAAAGGAAAAAAAGGGAGGGTATCGAAGCGATCGTACCGGTGATGAGATTCATGTCGCAGGGGACGATGCACTCGTCGTAGCCGGTGTCGTCCTCCTCGCCCGTCTCGGCGGGGAGGCGGGTGCCGTGGCCGCTGTAGTGGACGAAGAGGAAGTCGCCGGGCTCGGCGGATCGAAGGAGATCGGAGAGGGCGCGACGGATGTTCTTGCCGGTGGGCTGGAGGGAGGAGTCGTCGGCGTCGATGAGGACGGTGATGTCGTCCTGGGAGAAGCCGTAGCGGTCGACGAGGCAGCGGTACATCCTGTTGACGTCGTTGATGCAGCCCTTGAGCTCGGCCTTGGTGCCCGCGTAGTTGCACCCGATCAGCAGCGCCTTCCTCGCCATTTTCGCGCTCGATTCCTCTGTGGCTTTCCGGCTACGTTCCGGTTCTCGCGTGCGCGTTCGAACGAGCTAGAGAGAGGGAGATCTGGAACTGGAACTGGAACTGGAACTGGAACTACCGTTCAGAATGGATTGGGAGGGACGGTTTCTTTGCATCGACAGAGACTTATCGTTGTTGTGAAGGAGTATGGTTGCTATGTCGTCTCCGTGGTGAGTGCGTGTGGGCGGTGCGGGGAGTGTTGTCGACCGTCGGTAAAGGAAGACAGAGAAGCGGAAAAGATAAAGTGACGGGCTTTTTGAATAACAAAAATCACTATCCGCCAAAAGTAACAATCCTCAAAATGAGCAATTGAAATTACAATCCATCAAAATCAACAATCCAAAAGTACTATGTGGCAAGACATAGTCCATCGCATAAATCTTTAAGAGTCACATTTTCGGGAATGCTTCAACATGTTTAGCTCTTTATTTTGCGCCAATGATGAAAAACTCCCACTTCGTTTTCGAATGAAATATCTTGAAAGGAAAATCAAGAGACTTACAATAAAGCATATGCTCTTACTGAGAAATATCTATATATCTCATATGAATCACATAATATTTATATGACTTTAAGAGCCAGTATTGTTTCGCTTCATAGTTGTGAAGCAGATCCCAATATTAAATCGGAAACCGATTTTAAAACCGGAGAAGTAGGGTAACGTGATCTAGGGTTTTTACTTTTTTACATTATCTCAAAACCGGTTCTAAAATCGGTTCGGTTGGTTTTTACTTGGGCAAAACATGTTCCCAAAAATGGAACCACTCCGACTTGTTTTTCGGGTGCCGGTTCGGTTTAGGTAAATCCGGTCCGGTTGCATACCCCTAGGGCTTTTCTTTTTTTCTCGTGTTTACTACATGAACGTGATCGTGCTGTCCTGTCAGAATTTTTCCTGAATTTGCTAAAATTGCCTTTTCCCAAAAAATTATTCTAAATAAATAATTATTAAGAAGAACAAGAATCAGGGGACATCGGGGGAATCGGGCTACGGACATTGATCCTTCGTTGATCCCCAGGCACGGCGTTTGGGCCCAAAATCCAGAGAAGTGAACATTAGATTATCTAGACCTGACCTCGTGCATCGCCACTGAAGTATCAAATTTGATTAAAATCGATCACTTAAATATCAACTTACGTGATTTTATATGAATTTTTTTTATAAGAAACGGAAAGTCCCACGCCATCTACATCTTTAGCCAATCAAGTCTACACAGATAATGAAAACACATCGTGTCGTCGTCCAAGGCATCGAATGAGCCATCGTCCATGGCCACTGTTGCTGCTGTATGACTGATAAGACGGGTTGCCCCCCTTCTACAATCACAGTCCGTGGCTGCCATAGCTGCTCCATGACTGACAAGGCAGGTTGTCCTCTCTTTGCCTTCACTTGGCCAATTAGATTTGGCCGACCAAATCTAGAGTCGTGGCGACAGAACCAACCAGATTTGGACAAGTGTTTCGGATGGAGAAAACGGGTGAAAACTTGGCGATTCTTTGAGCGCCCTTTGGCACGACTATTTCGATGAGTCTTCCCACTATGAGAGCGCTGGTCAAAGAGGAGTTTGCAAGGGAGGTGTTCGATGGAATGATGAAGTTGAACTCTCTTTCGATGAGTGTTTGTTCGAGATACTAAACTATCTTAGGTCTTCTTCATTGTCCTCAAGTCACCAAAAAACCACCACAACCATTGCTTTCTGTCACGCCTGTTTTTGAATGCCATCGCTGAAGAGCTCTTTTCGTGGCCGCCACTACTTCACTTGCTAGATCCAATCCTCAAAATTACTTTCGCGATTGTCTTGTCAGGTTCGATCCTTGATGGCTTAAGCTAGTCTTTCTCTCCTCGATATATCGTGCTTGGTTTGTAAGATTTGGGCTTGAAAAATTTTGGGAAATGGCTTGATTTGTCCAAATTATGGTTTATGTTTGGGATAAACATGTAAACAACGTTGTTTGAGACTATTAATGCTGACAGGGCATACCAGCAAGCCGCGTAGGTGAGAAAAATTGATAAAAAAAAATCGTCACATCAAATTTCCGGCATCGTAAATCGGAATTAGCAATTAAGTAATTTTTTTTTTTAAAAGTGGCACTAAAGTAATCCGTTGAAAAGTTTTTGCACCAAAGTAAGCTCCAGTGTCCTTTTCCCCTTAATCTTTTATTTATCTATTTGTATGTAACTATCATCCAATCTAAACGTCCTTATGTGCTCTCAATCTAAAACATTAAGGATCCTTGTCAGGTTGATCTTATTCTTGAGTTCCACTTAATTTGGTTTCCTCAAAATCCATTAGCTAATCCCAACCCGATAATTCTAAAATAAATAGATCTCTCAAATGTCCTTTAAGCACAACTTTTACATCCTCTAACGCCAGAAGGAGCTCAATCGTTTTAGAGATAAGTGCTTTGTAAATCCCGAAACTTGTCACGAAAGTGCAATTGAGTTATAAGACTTTCAAAAATTGTAATCAAATCATAAAACTTGTCTCGAAAATGCAATTGAGTCATAAAACTTTTTAAATGTGCAATTAAGTCCTAAAACTTGTAAAGTTTGTGCAATCAAGTACTAAAACTTATCAAGTTGATGCAATTAAGTCCTAAAATTTGTTAGCATTTTTCGTTTGTCAAGTTGGATGGAGTTAATGAAATGACTTGATTGTACAAACTTGATAAGTTTTAGGATTTAATTGCACTTTTTGAAAGTTTCAGGACTTAATTGCATCTTCGTGACAAGTTTTTGGACTTTCTGTACACTTATCCCGTTATTTTAAGACAATTTTATGACTTTTAGAAGTAAGGAGACTTTATTTATTAGTTATATTAAATACTATTTCCATTCTGACGTAATAGTAGTCCGTCATCATCATTTCCTAAGTAAATTGTTTCGGCAATGAATTTCTCGTTTGAAATATTCATATCATCTCTCTTGCCTAGTCATCCTTTGCTTCTGTGGTTAATAGGTTCACAGGCGGGAATCAACAAATCAATTCACCTGCATACGAAGCTTGTAAGCATGCGAGAGGTTGTAGTTCTTGGATTAGTCGGTGTTGGCTGCGAAGGCCGTGGATAATAACCATTTTGTTTCTATTTTTCTGTTCTAGAAACAGGTTTTGAACAAAAACCCGTTTGATAACCCAATTTCACTTTTATATTTCTGGAACAAATTTTGATTTCAAAAATAGGTTTGAAATAGAAATGCTTTTCTATTTTCTGGAACAAAAATGAAAAATAAAAATTATTCTCATCGCTCGCCCTCGCTACCAGCCGGTCACCCACCCGCCGCCTACTTGCCGGCTGCTGCCTCCACCTATTCGTTGTCTCCCGCCGCTAGCCGCCGTCCACCGGTCACCGTCTCCCGCCGCCGTCCACCGGTCACCGTCTCCCGCCGTCGGCCGCCCTCCTCCCGTCGCCGCTCGCCTCCCCCCGTCGCCCGCCTCCCACCACCGTCCACCGGCCATTGTCTTCCGCCACCGACCTCCCTCCTCTCACCACCACCCGCCTCTCGCCGTCGATCGCCGTGGGCCGCCACCAGCCGTCCACCGGCCATATTCTCTCGCCGCCGGTCACCCTCCTCCTGCCGCCGCCGCCCACCTCCCGCTGTCGGCCGTAGCTTACCTCCCGCTGCTGCCCGACACCGGCTGCCGTCCTCCACACTGGCCGCGTCGCCAGAAATTGATTTCTGGTCAAGTCATGATTGAACCATATATTCAATCATGTCTTAAAAATATACGGTTCAATCATGTCATCTGCACTGGCCGTGTCTTAAAATATATTTTCGACTCAGCAGGCACCTAAAGTCCTTTGCTCAAGTCCAATCATGTCTTAAAATATATGGTTCACGCCCAAACAGATTGATTTTTTCTTTTTGTGATTGGCAAAAGAGTGAGGAAGGGAATTAGTACTAGAATAATTTCCGAGCGTTATGATGAGATCCTCATGTTCAATTTGAGTTTTTACTTTTCTTCGTCACTCGTCACCCCAAAGGTCTAAAGTACTTGAGCCCATGGTCTTTGCCCTTGGAGTATTCAACCTTTCGTCGCAGATTTTCGCTTTCAATTTCAGCACAATCCAGGTTGGAGCTTGGACTGGACCCGTAGATCCAAGAATGGAGCTGCTCATGTACTTGCAAATTGGGCCTCTAATCATATAGGCACCACATCCTCTTTTCTTTACCATGATTTCCCTTCTAGAGTTAAAAATATTGTACTAGTAGAGTCTTCTTTTATATTTCGCTCTAATGTAGGTAATGCTTCCTTTTTGTAATTGCTTTGTTTGCAATCTAAAGTTTAATTTCTAGCAAAAAAAAAAAAGTACTTGAGCCCATCCCATCAATATACTAGTTAGTAGTTATGAAATCACTTCACATGAAGATATGCCACAGTTAGGGGTGTCAATGGGTCGGGTCGGGTTGGATTTTCATGATACCCAACCCGAAACAATGAATATGTGTGATTGGCCCGACCCAAAACAAGACCCGAACATGATATAACCGCACGATCGTGTCGGTTCGGGTCGGGTCGGGTTCGGTTCGGGTTCGTGTTTTATATTTTTATTATAAATTAAGGTTAAGTTACACCTAGGGGTGTCAATGGATCGGGTTGGGTCTAGTCTCCACGCTACCCTACTCGACCCGAATCATAAAAGATATGTGGACTCTTGACCCGAACCGAACATGACCCGAAACGCAAAAACCGGGTCGGGTTTCGGGTCTTTTTGGGTTCAAGCTAATATTTGACGATATTACAATTGCTTGAAAGTTATCGGAATTACCCAATGCCTCCACCAATCCCCATCGGCAATAAATTGAGCGCTAATCCGTTCATTCCAAGACTGGAGCAGTTAAGATATTTTTTCCGTGTATCCACATACGATGCCATTCTACAGGAAAGATCTCCGGTCAATTCGTCCCGATCAAACGAGGAGCTCAAAAAGGCCCGTCGCGAACATCGATTGCTCTCGACGACGAAAACTAAGGTCCGGGACTGGGAGGGTACCATGAAATGAATCTTTTCTTGTGTCCCAATAGTGCGACCTGGTTCTATCAATTACTTGATCCTTGGATGCAATATCTCTCTTTCTCTCTAAGGGCCCGTTTGGTAACGTGCCAAAGAGTGAAAATTTCTGTTCTTTTGTTCCCAGAAATAGTTTGCGAACAGAAATGCGTTTGGTAAACTTTTTGTTCCCGGGCACATTTTTGCAAAAATTTGTGCCCAGAAACAGTTTTGGAAGAGAAACAAGAAGTAAAAAAAAGTTGCTTCTTGTTTCTCGGCACAATTTTGAGAATTAGTTTTTTTCTTTTTTTTGTTTTCTTCTTTTGTGTTGCTCTTCTTGGGTTGTGGCCAGATGCCAGCGGCCGGTGACCGGCGATCGGCCACAGCCCAGGGCCGGCGAGGGCATCACGGCCCTCGCCGCCGCCCACGGAGGGTGAGGGTCTCCCTGCGAGGCGAGGCGAGGCCGGACCCTCGCCCCCGGGCGAGGCGGCTCGCCGTCCGTCATGGCGAGGTCGGCCTCGCCCGAGATCGGGCGAGGCCGAGCCTCGCCGTCGCGACCCACGGCGAGCCGACCTCGCCGTGGGTCACGACGGCGAGGTCGGCCCACCGTGGGTCGCGACGGCGAGGCTTGGCCTCACCCAAATCTTGGCGAGGCCGAGCCTCGCGCGCGACCCATGGCGAGCTCGCCTGGCCGTCTGGCGAGCCGACTCGCCGTGGGTCGCGACGGCGAGCCCGGCGGTGGCCGGGCGGCGGCGATGACCGCGACGCCCTGGACTGTGGCTGGTCGCCGGCGACCAGCCATGGCCAAGGAAGAAAGAAAGAAAAAATATATATATTAAACAATTCAAAATATTATTAAAATATTATTAATAAAAAGAAATTTTGTGTAGTTACCAAACGCATTTATGTTCTTTTCTATCTCAGGAATAGAAATTTTGGACAGTTACCAAACGCCTTTAAATGCTTAGAAATTGTTTCCGGGCACAAAATCAAAAAGAATCATTTCTGAGTAGAAATAGTTCCTAGGCTTAGAAACATTGTCATTCGCACCCTAAACTGTTCCCATGAAAAAGGCCGACTGCCATTTCTAATGAGACTGGAAATTTATTAAAAAGAACAGAAGTCGTTTGAAATATTTTTGCTAGGAATAAAGTGGTCACCCATCGCCTCCTCCCCCACTCCCTTATTATTTGCTAGTACCTCTCATTGCTCACTGGGACGACGTTGATGCATCATCCCGTTCGGCGGCCCGAGCCTTACCATCTCTCTCTCTCTCTCTCTCTATCTCTCTCTCTCTCTCTCTCTCTCTATGTGCTGCTGCTCCTAATGTTCAGCACATGAGGATGATGGAAAAGAGCGCACGATCAGAAGCAACCAAAATCCCAATCACAGCATACATTGAACCGATCCACACACAAGTAAACCCAAGCAAAAGAACAAAAACTTTTTGTTCATGCCACGTCAAAAAAGCCAGGACGAAGTTGAACGACAGTGCTACAAAGTGAATGTGTTTCGGTTCTAAAAATAAAAATATATGTGTTTCGGTTCGGTTCGTGTTCTAAACACGAACCGAACCGAAACCATTGAGATACCCATTTGCTTAGCTAATACCCGAACACGAAGTTGACCCGACCCAAAAATACCCAAAACTTCGGATCGGGTCGGGTTGGTTCGTGTTCCGGTTCGGGTATATTGTTTGGTTTTGACACCCCTAGCCACAGTCACACAATACAAACATGAGAGCTTTTAGAGTACTCACAACAAGAATTGAAAAACTCCATCTCATGACATACACGGCTGTAAATGGAAAAGAAGCTACCCTTTTACCACTAGATTGAACACATTAAATACGAATAATAGAAAAAAAAAAAACAACCTCAGGTGTCTAAGTTATGCTTCTCTTGATTTAAGTCTTGGTTAAGGAATCTTGGTTAAGAAATCGGAGACAAGTACAACGTGTGGTGTACACCCTTGCGGTGCCTGACAAAAGGAGCGGAGTGCTACTGTCGCTGGGCCTCGAGCAACTTTCGGTTGTGTTGATTTTGTTTTTGGTCGGAAGCCGTATTGATTTGATTTGACTAAAATCCATGATCGCATTAGAGTGTTTTGCTAGACCGGTTATGTACAAAATATGGGCCATTGGATTTAAATCCGAAAGATCTTATCCATGGAATCGATTTTGGAAAATGTCGCCCAACGGCCACATTTAAGAAATAAAAAATTGTAAATTCGACAATTGATTCAAGGAAAACTAAGGATTATTGCTCCCGGGTGGGCTCCATTTGATCAAGAGAACACAAAGGAGGAGCGTAAGGATGATTGACAATAAATCGCAATTTTTTAGATTTGTTTTCCATTTCAATTTGGCATGTATGAGAACGACGGCCCTTTTTTGTCTGCTGGTGACTCTGACCGTGAGCTTGGAAACTTGAAGAAAGAGATAGACATCGTAGTCCTATCAAAATGGGTCATAAATCTATTTCTTAATTCATATATTAGTAAATAAATCATAAATGAGTTAATTATATTTAGTAAATGAATCATAAATGGGTATAGGAATAATATGGATATTAAATGGATCGTAAATAGATCATAAAAGGATTTATAATTTATTTAAACTCAACTTATCTCTCTCGCCCTCTCTCAATCTCATGCTCGCTTACTTTACATTCTAATATCAGTTTAAGTATGAATTTTCCTATATTTAATTAAATATAGAAGTGTTTTAACAATACGAATAGAGTCGGATATGGATCGAATAGGGTATGAATTAAGAAAATTACATTGCACATAAATGAGTCGTAAACGGATTAACGAGTCAATTTAGGTCAAATCATTCGTGATCCTGTCCAAACCCGATCTGACCTACTTATTTAACACTATTTAACAGGTCTAGTGGAGAGAGAGACAGCATAGCAGGGCAGAGATGGGGATGGCCGGAGTGGCAGCTCGATCCGCGAAGCTCAGCACCATCTGTTGTTCCGCCGCACACTTGCCTTCCATGCGCGCCTCCTCCTCCTCTCCTCCCCTCTCCCGCCAGGCACGCCCCCTCCCTCCCTCCCTCTCTCCCTCCCTTCCTCTTCTTCTTCTTCTTCTTCTTCTTCTTCTTCTATATTTCACTGCTCGGTCTTTTTGGAATCGTCACCGCGCTTCCTGGAGTTTGCTCTACGGTCTGAATCTCGATTCATCCTCTCTCTCTCTCTTTTCCCGGTCTCTATCTCTGTCTGTCGATCATCGCCACTCTCGTACTCGCTCCTTCCCCTCTTCTCAGTTTCTGTCGGTGCTTTGTGACTTGCATCCGCCCCACCCACCCCCCGAATGGTGCTTTGTGCTTGAGTCGCTACTTTCTTTTGAATGCCGCTTGAGGAGCTGGTTTGTCCTTTCCTTTCGACTGCTTTCTCCTCGTTTCTTTTTAGCATCCCTTTGTAGGCGGAGCTTTTGATAGTTGACGGTTCGTCGTCGAGCTGCATCTCGAGCTGAATCGCTTTCTTTTTTCACCAATCAAGCGCCCCCGTGAGTGAGCCGCCTTCATCCCCCTTCGAAGGCTAAATGCCCTCTGGGGGGAGAGACGGTGGATTCGATGGAAGTGCACTTTTGGACTTAAAAACGCTCGTTCGGCATTTACAAAAGAATTATCTGCAAGAGTGAAAAATAACCAATTGAGAAACGAGGAACAGCTCATTACAATACGTTTTTGAGGAGCTTGAAATTAACTGGTTCATAATTTTTCGTTTTCATCTGATTTTGACTGCTTATCAAGTAATCGCACGTGTTTCCTTTTGCATTTAGATTACCATGGCTGCCCAAAGTCTCGCTGCCCGGTTGAAAACTTCAGGCCTATTACGGAGTCAGGGGCTCATTGGAGGGAAATGGGTTGATGCATATGATGGCAAAACTATCAAGGTATTACTTACACTACAAGTCGCACTTGCCTTCCCAATATTTTCTTTGGTAGTTATTCAAATTGATAAGAGTGATCAAGGACATGTCCTTGAGGCTGGCTTGTTAGACTATCCTATGGAAGTCATAACTATTACTTGTGGCCCGATATCATTCCTGAGTTATATCGTGGCAGGTGCACAATCCAGCAACTGGTGAAGTTATCACAGAAGTACCCTGCATGGGCTCACGAGAGACAAAAGACGCAATATCTTCTGCCTATGATGCATTCCAATGTAAGGGTCTTCACAAGGTGACCTTTGTGATATTCTAGGTAAAAGAGCTTTAAAATGGATTTGTTTGTCTCATGACAAGTTGTCAGATATCGGATTCTAGGAATCCCTCTGCAAAATTACTGACCCTTCAGGAAAGTAATTCCTTTGCAGCCCATTTTTCGGTTCAACTAATCTAAATTATCTGGAAAGATCACTGAAGACTTTGCCACTAAAGTTAATTGGTGTAAATATGCCTGGCATTAAGTTTCTAGCTGCAACTTGATTTGGTTTTCTCAGCTTTTGCTGCAGCATGCTTCCATAACTTTAATTATTAAGGCTTTGGAATGTTGGTCTTTGCTTGCGCAGCTTGGAGCAAAGTGACTGCGGCTGAGAGGAGCAGACATCTAAGAAAATGGTACATGCCCTCTTTTTTACCTCGCGCGCGCGCGCGCGTGTGTGTCTGTGTGATTGGCTACCTTTAGTCAGCAGACTATTAATATAGCAGACACTTCATCAAAAGGAGAAAGTATAAAGAATAGTGATCATTTCTGTAGTAAAAGAGTTTACAACAATATCATGTTGCACAAAGCAACATCTAAAAAAACTTTGAACAATGCGTTGAGCAATCCTTAGCTTACACGAGGCATCCTTCTTTGGAAGCCCAGTAACTTGGACTGGATCGTATAACTTATTTCATCATAAAAAGGTGGGCATAGAGATTAAGTACTTTGGAAACTTAAGTTATTGTGTTTTGGGTACAACTCTTTGCAAAAGCTGCACTTGTGAAAAGGGGCGATGTGCTACGGCTTTTGTAAGATGTTTGCTTGCAACTGCAGCATCTCTAAGCTGCAGCATTCCGCCCGCAATTTTAAGCTGCTCTGCCCGGTTTCAACTTTCAAGGTGTTCAAACTTCAACATGCACGTTGCCAAACACGTGAGCTGCATCATATCATAAAATAGACACACCCCTACTGCAATAGGGTCACCTCCGTACCGAACAGACTTTCTACTAGTGAAACTATTGCTCGTTTTGTCTGGAACTTCACAATCAAGGTTTTATAGCTTGATATTGCCTTTATCTATGGGATCAAGAAATATCTTTTGTAAGTCCTTTCTATTTGACGCACTGTTACCATTTATGTCAAGGTATGATTTGCTAATCTCCCACAAAGAAGAGTTGGGACAATTGATAACTTTAGAGCAAGGGAAACCATTGAAGGAGGCCATTGGAGAGGTATATGATGCGGACTTTTACAAAATGGAGATTTAAGCATTAAACTCTACCGTCAGGATTGGATGTTAATGTAGCTTTGTTTGATAAATGAGACAGGTTGGCTATGGGGCTAGTTTTATTGAGTTCTTCTCCGAGGAGGCAAAACGTGTATATGGAGATATCATTCCGGCACCAATAGCTGGTCGTCGATTGCTTGTGTTGAAGCAGGTACTGATTTATCTAATTATCTTTTCTATGACTTGCCAGACGAAGATATTTATCGTTGTATTGATATATAAAAGTATGCAATTACATTATTTTCATTGTTGACTTTTACTGTGTGGGTGTCCATTTTGAATTCAAGGGGAATTATGCTTTTTGGTTGATGACATGCCTGTTCTCTGATCTGCAGCCTGTTGGTGTTGTTGGTGCAATTGCTCCATGGAACTTTCCATTGGCTATGATTACTCGAAAGGTATGTCCCTCGTAGGTTTATTCGGCGCAAAATTTTCTTTCTAGTACATAGCTTGAATCAGCTATGTCTAAGAGAAGTGAATAACTGAGAACATGGTCATCCTCCTCAAAGATGTTTCTTGATCGTATCAGGTTGGCCCAGCTCTTGCTTGTGGCTGTACAGTTGTTATAAAGCCCTCGGAGCATACACCTCTTACGGCTTTAGCTGCAGCTGAGCTTTCCCTTCAGGCTGGAATACCACCGGTACCTGGCATTTGTATTATACTGCACTGAATTAATTTTCAAGAATTACATTTCTCATGTATAGACGCAAATTTACATCTCGATGCCATGCGTGTTCATCTTCCTTTCAGTACACCACATTAGAGAAGCTTGAAGGTGAATAGTGAATTTGGATTGAGCTAGAACCCTAGAAGTTAATTTTTAGGTTCACCATTAAGCTGAGTAATGCTACGTGCTCATTATGGTATGATGGTGATAAGAAGCGTCATTACTGATCAGTTACTATTACTGCATAATGGCTGTTCACCTGTATGTGTAAAGCTTTCACTTTGCACATAGTTTGCATCTTATTGATGGAAGAAGGTACTGCTTCGTTTCCTCTTCATTGATTGATTTCCATGGACCCCTTTTTTTCTTTGTCAAATATCAATTTAAACCATGGCAGTATTAAGGCAATATTTGTCGGTGAATCTGACCAAGTCATCTCCTAGTTCTCGGTATTACTGTGTTTTTAAAAGGGATCTACCTGTCTGACTGTTTCTTGTCACTATTGAACTGAATAAATCTTTTTTTCTTGATTTTTCCCTATTTTCCCATTATTTAGGGTGCTGTTAATGTAGTTATGGGGAAGGCTTCTGATATAGGAGATTCTCTACTGGAAAGCTCTCAGGTCCTCCCCAACTCCTGTACTGATTAAGAATGTGACTTCTGATGTCATTTCTGAGTGACATGCTAGGATACGGACTTAAAGAGATAGTATGTTCTTTATCATTCTTCTCAGGTCAGGAAAATTACATTTACTGGCTCAACAGCTGTCGGGAAAAAGTTGATGGCTGGCGCAGCTGCAACGGTTAAGAAGGTGTTTACAAGCTTTCACGTGACTGCCTATGCATAAGTTTAGTGGAGTGCTTCTAACAGGCTTCGATTCTACTTTGCAGGTATCTCTGGAGCTTGGCGGGAATGCACCATGCATAGTGTTTGATGACGCGGATGTGGATGTTGCTGTAAAAGGAACTGTATGTTAGTGAAGCATTAGATTAGTTTGGTTTTGATCCCCATATCATGCTGATTATTCTTTAATTCTTTTGGGGGCGTAAATGACACTTTTCCTGCTAAGGATGGACATGACAGACGTACAACTTTCCCCCCTTCAACTAATGCTTTCACTTCGTGCAGCTTGCTGCAAAGTTTCGCAACAGCGGACAGACCTGTGTTTGCGCAAACAGAGTCCTTGTACAAGAAGGTATTGTGACGACATACTGCAATTATCACTTGATGCATGGTGTTCTAATTTTTGACTGATTGAAAGAAATCTAGAAATTAATCTGCAGCAAATTATAGTGTGGGATATCTTATTTAGATTTACCTAGCTGAAGCTACAGAACCTCGATTTCCAATCCAACTGCTTTTGTAACGACAACTGAAGCTCCTGACCAGTTTTTGGTACCACTTCCCTGGTATAACATTAGGTTAACTTCAATCTTTCTTGCAGGCATATATGAAAAATTTGCGACTGCATTTTCCAAAGCTGTTCAGAATCTGCAAGTTGGCGATGGCTTTAGTGAAGGCGTTGCTCAGGTAGACAAACTTCCACTCTTAAATCTTTCAAAGTACCATCTTTACCCCTTGCTACCTTTCCTAGTGCGTGCCTACTTCATACAACACACTATTTAGACTATTGATTAGATATGAGTGCTGCTTAGATTGGAGATGATATGCTCCTTGTTTAATCGTATGAATCTGCCATCTCACCAGTAAATAGATTTCGAGTGTCTGTTCATGATGCTGTGTCAGTAAATATTCTCGAAAATAATAGTTGTCATCCTTTTCTTAACAGGGTCCTCTAATCAATGAAGCTTTACTACACAAGGTCTGCTGTCCTGCTTCATATGCAAATTTCCAGCCAATTGATATCAGTGAGCCTCGTTTAACAGACAACTCACATGCCATTTCTTTCCTTTTGTGACCTTGCAGGTTGAATCATTTGTTGAAGATGCTATATCCAAGGTTCTTTTCGACTCTCTTTTGATAGTTGATTGTAGAGTTGCAGGTATGATCAATTTAAACCATGACCACGAGCATACAAATTGAATAGAAAAGGCACAACTTTCATTCAAGGTTTCTCTCGGATGCATCTCTTCCTTTTAGTGCCATATGCACTTAAAAGTACACTCTTCACGAGCTTGACGATGATGAGTTTTCAAAAAATGTTTCCTGGACGTTCTAGTAGTTTCATTACAGAAACCAGTGTCCATTCGTCAAGTGCGGATGGCTTCCTATTTCTTGCATATGCTGTGTCCATGAGCCAAAATTATTGTCAATTGGTGAGTAATTAGCTGCATCTAGTGTCCTCCATAATTTCCAGAGTTTTCTTTCTTCGTCCAATTCTTTTTCAACTATTTAATGAGGTGATTCACTACTAGGTGTGGCAATTTGTGTTCGTGTCAACATAAGGGTATGCTACAGAACAGGTCAACCCGAACACAGCATGATTAGTTAATTGTGTCGACCTTCGTGACACGGACACGACCCCAAAATTAACGGTTGACACGACACGTCCCATTTAACAGATTAAATGATGGGTTGGCAGGTCGACACAATTGCATGACCCACCATGACACGAAATCAATCCACTGAATACGAACGTGACACGAAATATCCTCAATCTTTCCTAAAATCTATCTACAAATTGCAATAATCTGTCAACAAAATATCATAAAATCAAATTAACTAATATGCTCAGTCATTGAAATACTATAGGCATAAAATCTTCAAGTGAATAACATGAAAGGATAGTCTCGTAGTTAATTGTGTCTAAACACGTTCATTTAAACGGGTTATATAGGTCAATTTCGTTTCTGGTGGGTTGGACACGAACAGGACACAATTACTAAAGTGTCTCGAGAGTTGACGCAAAATTGACCCAAACACGATTAACCTCAACCCAAACCTTCTATTTCATGTTGAGTTATCGTTTTCGTGTCAAAAATTGCTACCCCTACTCACCACCCTCAAATTGAGTTGTATTTCTTGGATAGGGTAGATCAATCTGATCATTAAGCGGAAGTCACCTATTGTTTAGAACATGTACAGGATCTGTGGCATGATTCTCGGAGTACTAGGTATACCAAGTTTGAAGTTCAGGAAACTCCATATTTGACCTGTTTTGCGTTGATTGTTGGATACTTATGATTTTAGCACCGAGGGGAAAAGATGTTGAAGCTATAACGATGAAGCGATAGAATGTCGATGTCGTTAACAGAACTGTTCTATTTAATGAGTAAGCTTAAACAAAATTATCATCACAGAATTGGCACAAAGGCTTGCTGAGCCGCCTGACTTTAATCATAGCAGAGAAGAAAGATTAGAAAACTCAGGATTGGTGGTAGAGGGAGTAAAATTAAGTAGAACCACTGGAGTGTTTGTTCTGTAATGTACTGAACATTTGATTTTAGCGGTACAGTAACTTGGTACTTTTAATGCATGCAGAAAGAGAAGTTATAGTAGTTATTATGCATGTAGGTGAACAGGCATTGGTATTAGCATTGATTTTGAGCGAACGATACTATTTTGTGGCTCTACTCGGATAAATTCAACAATCTTATTCATAAGGCACGTTTTTAGCAGTCTTGAATTGTCATTCATATGGTCTTTGGCTTGTCTTGTGCCTCCTTAAAAGGTGGTTCATGGCATAGAATAACTTCTTGCATTGATTTTAGCACCGAGGGGAAAAGATGTTGAAGCTATGACTTATGCCCCAGAAATGTTGATGTCGTTAATGGAACTGTTCTAATTAATGAGTAAGCTTAAACGAGATTATCATGACAGAATTGGCACAAAGGCTCAATGAGTAAAGCTTAAACAAGATTATCATCACAGAATTGGCACAAAGGCTTGTTGAGCCGCCTGACTTTGATTGTAATCGGGAAGAAAGTTTAGAAAACAAAAACTCAGGATTGGTGGTAGAGGAAATAAAATTAAGTTGAACCACTGGATTGTATGTTCTGTAATATACTGAACTTTTCATTTTTGTGGTACAGTAACTTGGTACTTTTAATGCATGCACAAAGAGAGGTTATCGTAGTTATTATGCATGTAGGTGAACAGGCATTGGTATTAGCATTGATTTTGAGCAAACGATAATATTTTGTGGCTCTGCTCGGATAAATTCAACAATCTTATTCACAAGGCACGTTAATCAGGAGTCTTGAATTGTCATTCATATAGTCTTTGGTTCATGGCATAGATTAACTTCTTGCATCCTATCATGGCTAATGAAGGGTGCCAAAATCCTTCTTGGAGGCAGAAGACATAGCCTGGGAAGGACTTTTTATGAGCCTACAGTTATGGGTGATGTAACAAGCGAGATGCTTATTTCAAGGTAGACTTTTTAGCCGACTCAATCTTATCTCAGAATAACTGTTGCAAGCATGAGATATTAGGCATTATACACAAAACTGTACATGTAGTATAGTTGGCATAATAGTTGAGAGTTACGGAAGACGGATATCTCTCTCGTCTACAGCTTCTTTTGAATAGTTAGCAGTACTATCTCTTCGCCATATAGTTCTCCTGGGCAAGCAAGTTGGGCAACTCTTCTAACAGTATCAACTGAAGTGAAAACTCAGGAAGCAAATATAGTTTTTGTCCATCCTTATTAGCCAAAGTTATGCTACAGAATTTGGTGATTGTACATTGTTGTTGCTGTTCTATCTTGTTATAAAAAGAGAATCAATCGATTAGAGACAATGCTTGATGAGCAAATATGGGAATCCAAATCCTTTATGAAACTTAAGTGCTTCAGATCCTTTGTGGACTTCTGAGACAGGCCGGTGGTATTGGTCTTGAGGAATGATTTTTCTGAAGGCTCCTTGGGAAACACAGTGCTTAGATCAGTGTCACTTTTTGCCAAATATCTCAATGCATATAGTAGATTATCCACATTTCTTTAATATTCCATTAACCTCTTTCAAAAGGATGTTGGTGAGTCTTGTTTTTCCTTTTTCTTCTGCAAATTTTGTAAGCTTTGCAGTGAATTGGTTTTTAATAGTTGTCTAAGACTGTTCTAGACCTTCCATGCTAGTGTTTATGCATTTTGTCTCTTTCTCAGAGAGGAAGTATTTGGGCCAGTAGCTCCACTTGTGCGTTTTCGAACTGAGGAAGAAGCTATCCGCATGGCTAATGACACCAATGCAGGTCTTTCTTTGACTTGCAGTAATATATATGATCTAACTTTGTATTCTGAGGAGACTTTAAATGAATGACATTTGGTTTTCTCATCTTGCCTTAGTTGTGCATCAGATGAATCTGCAGTAAGCCATGTGAAATTACTTGTCAATACTGACAATCTCTCTCTCTCTCTCTCTCTCTCTCTCTCTCTCTCTCTCTCTCTCTCATGCACGTGTCAAAGGTCTGGCTGCTTATGTTTTCACCAGCAATGTTCAACGTACATGGCGTGTCACTGAGGCCCTTGAGTATGGTTTAGTTGGGGTTAATGAAGGATTAATCTCAACAGAGGTTGGTATCGTTCTGTCTCCTCCATTTAGCATTTGATAGGAAAGATGGTTTACATGTCTAGTTACTTGGTTGGCTTTAGGTGGCTCCTTTTGGTGGCGTCAAACAGTCTGGTCTTGGACGGGAAGGCTCAAAGTATGGAATTGATGAATATCTGGAAGTGAGTATCCCTGAATGCTGATACATAGTTATGGGTGCTAGCGATCATCTTGAATTAGCATACTGCTTCAAATTTTCTACTCTGACGCAATAATTTAGCCGTGTTTGCCCCCTCTTTATCAGTGAACTTTTGGATTGCATTTTGCTCCGTTCTCCAAATTCCTATAGATCTTTGCCTTAGTGAAAAAGTTCCTTCGTGGTTGCAGCTAAAATATGTGTGCCTTGGAAACATGGAACACTAACTGATGAGCAAGGTCTTGGAATGGACTATTGGTCATCCTACGTCCAGGGGCACAGTAGGCCCTCCTTCCGTGTATCCGATACTTCACATGCTTCCAGCGAGTCACCGCCCCCTTTCTGAAGAGAGCGTGAGGAAGACTGCAGCATTAAGGCTTTGTATCTTGTTGTGTTTGTACGTGAATAAGGACAGATGGCCATCTCCATTCCATAGCAGAGGAAAAATTTCAGAAACCTTGAAGTTCTTTTCTTGGCGAGACAGCAATCTCATGCTCTAGTTTTTCTTCTTTAATTGCAACTTATTTTCCACATCGCCCGGTAAAGTCAAATTAGTCAAATGAACGGCGGGGGGGAGGGGGAATAAATACAGTTCACTTAGACCTTATAACGAACAAAGGATTATCGCCATCGTAACTCATGCCAAATGACAAAGTAAGGAGTTTTCTTTTACAACGCAGGTGTGTCTGCGATTCATTCCCAATAAGAGTTTTGAAGTGTTGAACCATCGTGTGCACCAAACTATGGATTCCCGTGGAGCAAAGACCCACAAAAACAGAAAAAGAAGAAAGAAGAGGGAAGAGAAGAAAAGCGAACCACAAAAAGCTGGGCCCGGGAAGATCACTTGGGAAGAGAATATATTCATTTGGGGGCAGAATAATTCGGCAATGCACAATAAAGATGCTTGAAATTCAAGCAGACACGGCCTCAACGCTATCCCAGCCCGCTTTTTTCCCCACCGGGGTTTATAGTCTATGCAAAAAATGAAAATCTAACCACCCCTCAAAGTTAGAACCCTGGCTTTGTCCTGAATATAATAACGACCCCATGTGTTCTCGGACGAGACAGCTACGTACTTGGCCAAAGCGTGGTCCAAAGCGGACCGCAGTGGGAATCTCTCCCGTTCTAGATTGCAAACTCCTTTTTCTCACCTTCTGGATAAACTCCATCTACATCTCGAGTTTGAATTGAACAAAGTTGTTTCGTCCCGGGAGAGGAGAAGCCTACACGTCCTCTCCACTTGGCCAGAGATTAAGAAAGGCCACCGACATCATTTGAGGAATCAACCTATCTTATGTATTCGTGTTAACGAGGGTATGACTTCCATCAGCTGCCACTCTAACGTGATGCGGCTGCCTCTTCAGGAGAAATTAAGAGAATTTTTGCACAGTAAATCGATGAAGTTAGCTATGAAGTATGCAGTGACGATAGTTGTATGTGATGGCGAAATCGTGCTGGATGCCAATCGCTCCGAGCACGTGTCGTGCTCGGGTGCTAATTTTTTACCAAATCTCGCGAATGTACATACATGGTCACCGGCAATTCTCGTAGGGTTTGAGTATGTGGGTAGAGACGGAGAATCTTGCTTTAATTGTCAAAGAAGAAAGGCATTTATTCCTTATTCTGGATTTGGGTGAATGTCCGAATGACATGCAATTCTCTCTTTCACTCGTCTCCCTTAAGATTTTGGCATCCCACCATGAGAGGAGAGCTTTTGCCTCCTTTTCTACTCCGTTCTTTTTCCTCTTTCTTTCACCCTCCTTTTTTTTTTATAAAATTTTCGTCAGGGAAAATATCGGAATGCAAACTAAACCCTAATGCCGTAGGGCTTCACTGTTGCATAAATTCCCTCGTCTTTCCGCTCTAGGGTTTGACCAGCTCTCGGTTGAGAGAGGACAATCTTGTATTCCACAAAAGAGTTAGAGGATGCGGGAGGTCCCCCTCGTAATATCTTCATCAAAAGCTTCGCTCTGAGTTCTCCTTTTCTCTTTGTGCTTAGAAGTTCCCGTCCCCCTCCCTCTCACCAACAAATCCGCAGACCATAAAGTTTTTGGGTCCACCCATCCCATCCATCTTTCCTTTAATCTGCCCAGTTAGTAGTAGAAGAACAAACATCTCCATGGTTTCGCCCTTGCGATTTGCTCAAATCTCGTCTTCTAAACCACCGCTAGTTCGCTTGCAAAATCTCTCGCGTTTGACTATACAAACATATATGGTAGGCTTGTTCTCATTTGATCCTTAGCTCAAATGGTTGCACAAACATATATTCATGCAGCATGTGTATTCGAGGTGGTCAATAATTTGTTTCCAGGGCAGAAGGAGATAGTCAGAAGAGAGAGCAGACTGTTTCGGTGAAATTTCACGTACGTCCAATGTAAACGCCATGCAAAACTGGTTGGGAACAGAGCCATAAGAACCCACGATAGCTCTGTGATTGCTAAATCATTGCAGTTGACAGGGACGTTGACGACATTCCCTCACTAGTTCTCGCAGAATGTAACTAGAAGCAGAATCTATCCCTCCTCATCATGACTGGGTTTTCCATTTGTTAGGACGTAAATCTTTTGTTCTTCTGCCCGGGTATTCATCTTTTAAATTTCATTTTACTAAATCGAGTGTAAGTACATATTTATGAAGAGATAGTGATACACTAAATCATATTTATGGAACACATATTTTAACTTCAAAATGTCTGCGTGGACATGATTCATATGACGAGTTTAGAACTTTATATCACTAATTTTTGGCTATTTTACAGCTACTACTAATAATTAAGCTGGTAGCTTTATAATTTTGGGGGGCACTGCTGCGGAGTTAAAAAGGCAGTCGTGGTACGAAAGAGAAAGAGAGGGGAGAGAATGAGTCATGCATGCATGGTGGGCTCAGGGTTATAATGAATAAAAAGCATTTGGGGGTTCAAAACTTGAAAGAAAGATGGATAAAGCAAAGCTCAACGAATTGGCAGTCATGATTGTATCTAAGCAAGGGCTCTCTTTCAAATATAAATGCGAAGACCCAAAAAGAAGCTTCACATGATTGGAGAATAATATTCAAAAGAGGGCCTCTCCTTTTGGCCTTAACAATACTTCCAAATCAGAATTTGTCTATGCACCCTCTCCCCCCGATAAAGATGGAAACTCTCTCTCTCTCTTTCTCTCTCTCACAGTCTCACCACCACCACCACCACCACCACCATTGGCGACAAGAATTGGTCCCTAAATCACCTATCTTAACTACTAAATCCTTTGTTAATACATGAGTTAGCGTTATATCAAGATGATATAACTCGTAAAATTTGCTGCGTGACCAATTTCAAGCAGTATAGGCGCATAGAGCATGATAATACAATACTATTTATATCTCTGCAACTACACTTGCATGGAACTAACACATGGTCAAAGTTAAATCAAGAGCAAGTTCTCATCGTGTCATAGCAGTTGAAATAATGAGAAACTGTAAAAGAACTGAAATCAGAACATTAAAAGCATCTGGCAATAGATCATGCGTGACAATGTAGAATTGAGCAATTGCATTGTCGGAATTGGAGGATGTGGATTCTCTCTATTTATGAGTGATCTATAAAGCTTGTCTTAATGAGTTAAAATGACATATTATTATTATTTATACAAAGGAATTGACGACTGATGGGATGCAAATCAGTCTAAGTGTGATTAATCTATCTTTTAAGAATGCTTACAAAAAACACCTTTAGTCCAGGATTTTTTTACATAAGCCATGAAACTTTAAATCTATTAATGCAATGATTGTAGCTACTAAGATAATAGATTGTATATGTGTGCCAATGTCTTAACCTTGTCCTTTAATTTAACATTTTTTACCATCAATATTGAATTAAATTTATTTCTAAATATAACATAAGGTATAGTAAAAAGTCAACTAAACCCCGTAGATACATGTAAAGTAGAAGATACATGTGTATCGGATAAGATTTCATCTACGGAATGGCGGTGTAGCTGCGAAGATTACTTATTTGTTCGATGGCCAAACGGCTTTGGGAAAAAAAAAGGAAAAAGAAAAAGAAGAGGGTATAGCGGCTATATAATTTATTATAAACTAATAAATATGATATATATTTGCAAAGGGCTGTGCTAGTAGCTTGCTTTGGAATAGAGAAACGCCAAAGGGGAAAAGGGTAGCCTGATCTTTCTTCCAAAAACGCACCCTATTCCTTCTCTCTTTCCCCCATATCGCATTTGTTCTTCAGCTTAGAGAGAGGGAGAGAATGTTCCATCCCAAGAAGGCCTCGGGTATGAATTCCCATGAGAGGGGGATGTGCGTGCAAGGTGATTCTGGCCTCGTCCTCACCACTGACCCCAAGCCCCGCCTCCGATGGACCGTTGAGCTTCATGAGCGCTTCGTCGACGCTGTCACTCAGCTTGGAGGCCCCGATAGTGAGTAGCAACGATTCTCTTTCGTTCATTTGGTTTGAAGCTCTCTCCAGCTCCATCTTCCTTCTTTCTAGCTAGCTACACGCACGCCTATCTCGGCCCTGAAGGTTTAATGATTCATGTACCATAAGTAATCTTGATGTTAATTTGGTGTGACGACAGAGGCAACACCGAAGACCATCATGAGAGTGATGGGTGTGAAGGGTCTCACTCTTTACCATCTCAAGAGCCATCTCCAGGTCTACTTCTTTTAATTTGTTTTGCTTTCGGCTTTATACAAGCTTTTTTGTCTGTCACCCCCTTCACAGGGTTCTAAGTCCAAAGTGTATAGGTGGGGTGGGTGGTTGCGGCGATCGAGATTGTGTTCCCGCTTTTGTTTGCCTTTCTTTTCCTTCTTTTCTTGTGTTTGCTCATCTGGGCAAAGACCTGACCTACTTGTTGGCTGCAGAAATTCAGGCTGGGAAAGCAACCCCACAAGGAATTCAATGACCACTCCATCAAGGATGGTAAGAGAGGTGACTCTATATTGTCTCTTCTATTTCTAGGTTTTCTGTGCATGTTCATCATGTGTCACGTAGCTTTTCGGTGTATAACCGTGGATCACTTCTCATCTACTTGCATATATAATTTGACGCTGCGATACCTTACCTTTTTTTGACAGCTTCTGCACTTGAGCTTCAAAGAAGCTCCGCTTCTTCTTCTGCCATGATAGGCCGCAGTATGAATGAGTAAGTCGTTTATTTTGTTTCCCTAAACTTAAGGACGTTCTGGGGTTCTTTTTTTTTACCCGTTTGTTGGATATTTTGCACGACTAACACAACATGGGTTGGTTGATGCCATCGTCAGGATGCAAATGGAGGTGCAGCGAAGACTTCACGAGCAATTAGAGGTAAAACTTGCCCTCACCTAATTCATACATGGGAAAATAAAGGTTTCAACTATCTCTACATCTTATTCTCCATGCTGAGTAATTAGAAAAGAAACGGTTCAAATTGGGGCAGGTACAGAGACACCTGCAGCTGAGGATAGAGGCGCAAGGGAAGTACATGCAGGCCATGTTGGAGAAGGCATGCCAGACGCTTGCCGGTGAAGGCATGGTCCTTCACAATTCATCCGGAGGAGGCTACCACAACCACAAGACCCCTAGTAATATGCCAAACCCAATTAATAGCATTGGAGGAGGAGCACCATTTGTCAAAGACTTTGGATCCTCATCCCCTCTCAACTTCCCTTCTTTCCAAGACCTCAACATCTACGGTGGTGCCGACCAACTCGATCTTCATCCAAACCTGGACCGGCCTTCCCTTTCCCTCGATTCCTACCATCTCCCCAGTAACAACAACAACAACAGCCATGACAACACTGGTTTTGGAAAGAAGAGACCGAGTCCCTTTGTGACAGGTGGTAGCGGCAAGAACCCTTTGCTATGGTCTGCCGATGATCTCCCAGAGCATGGCCATGAGCAGATCCACACGCCTGAGATGGTCGATTCCATCTCCGTTGAAATTTATGAAGCGAAGCCACCGCCAGTTCTTCCCGGAGGGGGAGGAGGGGATGATCTGACTGAGAAGAATCTGCAGAAGCCTTTGAAGCCCCATCGCCACGATGACCATCTCTTTCAGCAGGGTGGATGATGCTGATGCTGATGAAATCTACCCTACTCTTACGCTATGGTAATTAATCAGCTGAATTAATTATGTCACACTCATTATTTTTGGACTAGAGTTTCTTCCGGGTCTTCAAACCTTGCTCTTCTATGTATGAGCATATGTATTATGAACTCGGCTTTGGGAACTTTGATCATCAAGGAATATTATTTAGGTTTACTTATCTGATCACCTCCGAGTTTCCAGTGGTAGCTAGCTAGTTGAGAATACGAATCACATAATGCCATGCAGGCATGGCAGAACTTGTTTTAACTTGTATTATCATTTCATGTACTAATTAATCTACTTTTGCACCGAAATTTCTTTTCTCTACTTTTTCGCTGGTTTCAGTTATCCCATTCATACTACAAGAAATGGACATTTTGCCATTGATCAGTACTCCAAATTACTTATTTTTCAGTTTTTTCACGAGCAGTCGTGTATGTTGATTTCTGAAGTAGCATGTTCAGATGTTATTATCCAATTTTAGGTATTACGCTATTGACGAGTGCAGTCCCAGATCATGCATGTATGCAGAGAATTCACTATATATACTCAATATTTAGCTGATGTGGTAGATACGATCTATCTTTTAAGTATGAAACACCACAAGCTTCGCAAAGAAAGTAAAGGGGATGCAAGATCTCAAGCTATTCCAGCACTGATACAAAAGAAATACTCATGCTGTGTGTCCTTTAGAGTCATGATAGCGTGGTGTGTTCATCTTCTCTTAGCCCTTTCCTGCACTCGATGGACCTATGAATTTTCAATTTAGCTTGCTCGCTAGCTTCTACTTTCATGCATTTCTTTTAGACTAATTGACTTGAATTCGAGTGAACCGGCTAATATATTACCACTTGAAATACTCCCTGAAGGCGTTTATACAGAACTATCTTGCTGCCAGCAAGCTCAACAATATGGAGAGTTAGGGCTAGAAATTATTGACATTCCAATAGAAACTTGAATATGATGTGACACGATGTATTGAAACCAACTTGTGCTCTTGAATAACCAAATTATTTCACAAATGAGATATAAGTTGCGGCACTGGTAGTTGTGAAGCGTAATGAGTCGAGTATATGTCAAGAAACCGAACAATCGACATGATGGTAAAAAACCTCCCCAGTTTTGCGGGGGAAGAAATGGCTGAAAACAATCGGTATTTGGATGGGAATCAAGATGTATATCGATGAGTTTGACAATATCAGGACTAGAATATGGTGGATATTCCTCATAACCATGTGATACTAGAGGAAATTGACCAAAACAAATGAATACAATCTAAAGATAGCACTTATTGAGGAAATCAGCAAAAAGTACGTAAGCATATAAATCACACCCGATTTGATAGACGCACTACTATATTGGGAAAGTTGTGTAAAGTGTGACAGCATGAGTTTTTCATGGATAGGATTGGGGTTCAATTGATGTTTTGTAAAGGAGGCCCGAGATTTGGAGAGTCTCGTCGAGCTCCTTTTGGGTGAGTTTCACTTAAGATGATATGTAAGGCACCTACATTTTCATCTGAGCCTAGCTACTCGGTAAGCGATTACGAAATGCATGCGAAAGCGGAAAAAAAGAGGAGGATGATGATGATGATGATGATGATGTTGAAGTACCGGAAATTTAGGGCAAGGAAATCAAAAGTTGCACAGCCTGCAAGCTTGCTATTGAACCTAGAGTGCCTCAGCACACGCAAATCATTCAAAAACCAGCAAATTGATTATTATCAGCGAGTTAGAATTTAGGGGAGAAAGATCATCAGAAAAAGCAAAGTAGAATGCAGACAGCGGAAAAGCTAAAGTCTCTAAACAACAAAAAACAAAGAAAAAAAAGAAAGACAGAGGAGAATCGAACCGCACTCCCACGCGGCCAGAAATCGAGGAAGCTTCTATCTTTTCTACTCCAAAGTGAAGTTGGTCGCTCTCTCTCTCTCTCCTTAAAAAGCTGATGGAATGATGGCATTTGAATGAGGTTTGCTTTTCTGTTGCATCATATCGTTCGCTGATGAGAAGACATGCACGGTAATCAAGGGAGTAACATGTCCTTAAATTTGCGGAAGATCCTGTATGCCATTTCTTTGGTCTTTGGGTTGTCAAACCTTCTGTTGCTACCGCTCACCCAATTGAGAATCTCTAAATTTAGAGGGCCCCCTGATGTTAGAAGAACTTTATCCACTTCCGCAAAGCCATAAAATGTTGCTCCTCTTTTTAGATAGACGACATATTCACGAGGCTCTCCCTCCCTCCGATGTCTGTTTTTCCCATCCATGTATTCAAGAAATGTGTTGCTTCTCTTCAATATGAAGCTAATCCTCATAGGATGCTTCATTCTCATTCCAAAGAATATTCATAAAAAAGAATGTAGATGTACTTTCGTATATCATGAAATTACTAATAGCAAAAGATAATTAGCTTGTGTTACGAAATGAATGTTGGAAAGTACTTATTTTACTTTCACCTTTAAATGAGTGATGCATAATATATGCGTAAAACGGTTCACATTTATTTGACAACTTAGCCTCACCCATTGGACTGCGGCAAGTCGCCGGTGATAACCTAGCCTCTTTGGTGCCTCTGTTGTGACCCTAACAAAGATCACCACATTAGGTTAGCCACAAGGCCGTCAACTCACACCCCACATGTGTGCCCAAGTATGGCAGTGATAACAACAAAGTGCAAATTTTAAAACTAGATGAAGTGAAAGTGTAAAATACGAAAAAAATGGGTATGGCAATCGTTATTGATGAAGGGAGAGCTATATACGTGAAATAAACTGTAACAAAATTTACTCCACTACCATGTTAGAATGTTCAGCGCAAAAAATTAATCTGTAGGTGTAAAGAGACTATGTGTATATAAAGAGCACATAAACCCCATAAACAAGTGATGTATGATGTTTCAATAACAGGTATAACCATCGAAAGTGCTGGAGTGTTCAACTCAAAATTTTTAAACTATTCAACCGTGAGGATAGAAAAATGACATGACCATACCTGGTGAGCAATGTAGATGAAGAAGAATAATAATAATAATAATAATAATAAACAGACAAAGAAGAAGGAAAAAAAGGAAAGAAGCACGTGATGACATCTGATCTTTAGTTTTTTTGGGGGCAACACATGATGTGGTCTAAATCTAATACATCGTCATTGGTAATTCTGCCTTACAGGCTGTTAAGAAGGCCTTTCGTATGTAAAGGAAAAAGCGAGGAAAAGAAAAGGACAAAGCAGCACTTTGGTGGACGATGAACCCCATTCAGCTACGCAAGCTTCCCCTTAATTAATAATGCTGCTAAACTGGACTGCTGTGCTGTGCAGCGCTACTGTCACTCTCCGCTCTCGCTCCACAGAATGTCGTAAGTACGTATAACGCGTAACTGATGCCGCTACAGTTAAGCCCATGACCCACTTTCCTATGGCCTCTTTACTCGGCCCAATCCAGTGAATTCCTCAAGCCCACTTCCCCTTTGAAATTGCCCTCTTCAACTGCCATATATGTTGGCCCGTCAGTTCTTTTGCTCTTATAATTCTGGACATGGGCATAGAGACTCGACTATTTGAAAGTTCACGAAACGCTTCGCAAGTTTCGTGAACCGGTGGAGTCCGAATCTCAATCGATGAAGATGACCCCGATCCATAAAATTTCTACTCAATTGGTAGGATTTGAATGAGTTACCTTCAATTCATAAGGAAGAAATCCCTTGACGTTCCAACTAACGGTTCAAATTTTGGGATTTCCGGATCATTTGTTTTTCAATATGAATATGTATCGATGTCATATCGAATGTTCGAGAGGATCCAAGCACATGGCACTGGTTGCAATATGATGAGTTTCCATGTGCTTGACAGTGCAGTCCACAATAGAGCAGTTATTGAGGTTGCTTGCATTTTCGGATAGAGCACCTATGTATTAAAACAAATGGGGATGGCGATGGAATGGGGAGGCCATCTTCGTAACCACATTACAGTTCAGAGCAGTAAATGAGGACATGCCTATCCGGATTTGTTGTGGACTGTCATTGTAATTTGCGGATCGTTCATGGATAGTCTTGTTGATGTTTTGAAGATAGCGCATGTTTATGCCACATGTAAGTCTCCATGCACATACGTATTGCGTGATAATGTTGTTTTGCACCAAAATTGCACTCTTATCTCCATTTATATGTAATGAAAAAAGTCAGATGACATCAAATGAACGGCCCCAACTTGACAACAGCGAAAGAAAAATAAGAATTACTTAGAACAACCCAACGATTAATCTAAAGGGTTCATATACAGGAAGCATTGTGAGCAGTTGTTAATTATGAGAAGGTGGGATTTAGCTAGGAATGGTTCGTCCAATTAAATGGGAGTGTCATTAGGAGGTAGGGATGTGTCAAGGCGAAGGGCTGTGGATATCGGAAGGAGGGATGAAGTGGTCCAAGGAGAGACCCGGGACGTTGAAGTCGACGTCGTGGATGGTCCAGGTTTCTTCCATGCGGGTGCGGCTGTACTGCATTGACGTCTCCCCGAAGCGGAAGAGGGTGGCGATGGACTTCCCCTCGTGAGCGATCATCAGCCCATCCACCTCTCTGTAGTCCCCGATGCTGCTCCCAATCGTCGTCTCCCAGTACACAGTCTCACCCAACGATGCGGGCTCTTCGTCGTGTTGTTGTTCTTGATCGTCTAGTTCACTGTCCTCGCCAGGGCTGTTACTGGTAGGGACATGGTGCACACGGGTGAGGTGGGAGTCCTCGAGGTAAATGAGGAGGCCGCTCTTCTGGCTGAAGTAGCCATGGAGGACGTGCCTCAACACCTCCGCCCCGCCCTCGCTCCTCTCCATCACCGCTTCCCGTTCCGCTGCCACTTTGAGCACGAAGCATTCCTCCTCCCCTATGCTCCTCTCCCCCATGCACTGCGCCTTGCCAAACAGCCGAGCCGTGCTCTCCGGGTCAAGTCCCTGATTTCCGTCAATGGATAGTTTAGTAAAGGTTCAATTCCATAATGCATAATGTCACGGCCATCTATATCACCATCTGGTTGAACTCCTTAGCTTAGAACAATGTTAAGGCGCGCAGAATCAATTTCTAAAACTGATTTCTACCGACAAATTCTAGTTGACTGTTTAGGCACGATGCTCGATACTTATAACGTTACACGATTATAGTTGGAAATACGATGCTCGATACTTATAATGTCCAATAGCTGATTTTGCAGATATCGAGCCTAGGAGACAATATCTTCCTAGATCCAAAGGAAGCAGGAGCGCACACTGGTCAATAAAGTTGTGCGGAGGAAAAGAAAAAGGGTGAAGGAGTGGGAATGTGGAGATGGACGAAGCGGGAATCCCAAGAGGGTTCTAGTTCCACCTTCATTGTTCATCGTTGGTCTACATAATGACTTCTCGTGAAGCACTGCGTCATCCTCGTCATGCCATCCTGACTCATCAGTGCCTCTGTGTGTGGGTGTGTGTGTGTGAACCAGCACTTGCCTCTCTTTTCTTCTTTTTGCAAGTTTTTGAAAATTTTCAATTCAGTCGAATGGTCCAAGAAAGAAAAAGAAGGGACCCCATAGATGTCCTATGTCCGGTAAAGGATGGGACAGTTTCTCCATCAATGTCAGATCTCACTTCCCCCTCCTCTTTCTTTCCTCCCACTCTAACCTTGCACCTCTCTCTCTCTCTATCGGTTTTCTTTCCGAACTAGTGGACTCATATCTGTGCTTTCTCAAGCTTTGTCTATAAAAGTGCAGTAAATGATGATCCCATCATATGAATTTCCCATGCTGTAACACGCTGTTTCGAACCTTAAATAAGATCGGTGTCGTGGATCACGATGAGAGTAGCTCAACTCCTTCAGGGTTGACCAAGAAAAGACACTGTTCATCGTTCCCTCCTACGATATATCAGATCTTTGCACTGAATGATTAGGAAGGCTATTGCGCACGCATAAAACTTAAAGGCGAAAAAGAAGGCAACTAGGAGTGTTCATAACTTCATACTCAAGTGTGAAAAGATTGAAGTTGATGGGTTGTGAACGATGGCCAGTGTGCCAGAGGTTTTACTTCATCATCCATCGAACAAAGCAGTAAAAGCGGGCACAAACTAACCAGGAGAGAACTAAAAAGTAAAATGGAGGCAACGGAAGAGACCGACGTTAATTGGAAGCGAAGCTAACGTATACAATGCTGTATGCTAGACATGTACCTGAATGAGGCGACGCAAGGGACGGTGGGGGCCCTTGGCGGCGTGAGTGCCGAGCCAGGGAGTGTGACGCCACACGATCTTGCCGTCGCTGCCGGCGACCACCTTGTTGTCGTTAACGGTACTGTAGTGAGAGAAGTCGTCGCTGGAATGTAGATTGGAGTTGGGAGGCCCGCCGGCGACGAGGGCGAGCTCGACGGACCACAAGGCGGGGGTCATCTGCCAGAGGACGAAGCTGCCGTGGTGGGGGGTGGGTCGGGTGGCGCCGACGCACTTGACGGACTTGCCGGAGGAGAGCTCGGTCTCGCAGCAGGCCATCTTGACGCGGCCGGCGGCGTACATGTTGGCGACGGGGGCGCGGTGGCGGTGGGGGTGGGAGCAACCGGTGGCGGCCATGTACTGCTTGAGGATGTAATGGGCCATGGAGTTCTGAATGGGGATGGAGTAGGGCGGGAGGAGGGGGTGGTGGGGCAAGGCGGTGAGCGGGATGGGGGCGAGGGGGCAGCCCAGCACGCTGAGGAGCAGCCTCAGCTCAGCCGCCCTGCTGGTGGTGGTGTGGACGCAGTGATGGGCGCCCGCCTTCTGGGAGCGGAACCATTCCCGGATCGCGTCCCACGACCGCTCCTTCCGCTGGCCTTGCTGCTGCATCTCCGGGTCGGGCCCTTCCATGAGCGGCTCCAGCGGCTGCTGCTGCCTCCATTTCTGCCTCCACCGCACCGATCCTCCTCTCGCGTTCATCCCTCACCTGTTTCTCTGTGTATCCCGATATCACTCGGCACGATGTTTTTTGATCAAATGGGGGGACGGACGGACGGGAGGAAGCTTTAAAAAGGAGAGGGGAAGGAAAGAGAGAGGGAGAGGACATGTAATTCTCTTTCTTTATTTAGCAAAAGATGAAATGAGACAAAAGGGACAGCTTATCTGTCCAACGGCTGACTACAATGACCCCGTGAAAATATGGACCCTCCCCTCCCTCCCATCCCTCTTCCCTCTTCCCCCTTCCCCCTTCGCTCAGCTTTGCTTTTTCCTGATTATGCTCGTCTCGTCATTGCTTTTAAATAAGAACAAAAGAAAGAAAGATGGAAGGAAGGGTGTGGGGGTGGGGTGGCGTGGGGTGGACTGTGGATGATGGAGGGGTCCACTTGGCAGGAAGATAGGATAGGAGGGGAGGGGGTGGAGGGTCGGCGTCAGTCGTCAGTTGGAGGAGCGGCCGCTGCGATTCGGTGAACCTTCCTTCCAAGCAAAAAAGCCCTACCTTTAAGCTGGGCCCATCCTCCCTCCTTTGGGCCCATGCATCCTCGGGCTCATTGACTGGGCCTTTTTTGACCGGCCCACTCCTTCCGAAACCATACTTTTCCTTTGTTTTTTTTTTTTTTGGCCAGAACCGTACTTTTAAAAGCCGCGCTCCCGTGCTGAGTCGCAGGGTGGGGGCTCGACTTCGAGACTTCCGGGAGAGATGTCGATCCTGTGGGAGAAGAGCGGGGCTTGGAGGTGGATCGTGCGGAAGACCCGCGACTCTAAGCCCTTCTTCTTGGCCTTCGCCACCGTGTGCGGCGTCGTCCCCGGCGTCATCGGCTACTGCGTCATGCAGCTCACCAGCTCCCGCACCGACCAGCTCGAGGCTCGCCTCCGCCAGAACGCTCGCCCCGAATCCCTCGTGCGTCTCTCCCTCCTCCCCTTTTTTTTTGTTTCCTTCTTCCTTCGCGTCCTCGTCGCTTACGCTAGGGCTCTGCTGTTCATTACCTCCCCCTTCTCTTCTTGGATCGTGATTCCGCCTTTTTTTTCGGTTTTCTTCTTGCCAATGTTGTAGTCTCGCCGTTGATCCTAAGTGGAACTGCAATTCCTCGCTCATGCTTCTCTAATGCCTTGTGAAAACGTCCAAATCGAAAGGCTTCAATGCAGAGAATCATCGGCAGTGCGCTTGAATAATTAACTGACATGCTGGATAGGGAGGATTCATATCATATCCAAAGTGCTTACCAGTTTAAAAAGCTTTTTGCTCGAGGAGGAGCCGTCATGGAGGATTCCTAAGAGTTTCGATCCTATTTATCGTCTCTTTAGCAATAGCTTTCCATAATTGATCCTACGTCTGAGTGCAACCCTCACTTTGAAATTCATCAGGCGACTAAATGGTGTGATGAATTCCCGATCGCCTTTTCTGGTGGGTTTGTACGTTTCTTCTCATGGTCCTCCTTCTCGTGTTACAGTTTGTAGTTGATTCTCCGAGGCTTGTGTCCGTTGATTATGTCTTGGCGGCGCAATTCTCTCGACTTGAAATTTTCTCTAGCATCCAATTGTGAGATTATGAATAGGTTTGGCATTGCATTCCCTACTGGCCTTGTCACTTGAAAACAGTCCGTTTGGAAATTGTTGTTGATACGGTAGATGAATAGAATCATTGGCTGTTAAAATTGGAATAGCCACTACTATACTGAGCCAGACCTTTTGCACACATGTCAATGGAAGCTCTAGTCATTGGTGAATATCTCATGTTTTAATTCTGCTTATTGGGGAAAGTGATAGTTGTGTATAAAAACTCACACTGCGCTAATCCCTTAAGTTTTTGACCCAGCTATCCACCGGCACAACCACAAGGCACTCAATGTTGCTTTACTGTTGACTGTAGTAGAGATATGGAGGCCCGGGGGATCACCAGCCATTGATATCTGATGTGACTCTTGGCACATTGCAGTACTTCTAATGCAGATTTGTACATATTAAGTGCATATGAGTTTTGTCACCTGCCATAAGACTAAACAAATTAAGCTTTGTCTTCTTTTGCACCAAAAATTTTGCTAGTGCTTTCTTCTCGTGCATGCTTAAGTAGTAAGTGAATCATCCTGACCCGCTGTAATCGCGTGCTAGATGATGGGAAAAGTGAATAGAGACAGACTAGCAGAATATCTGGGGGAGCTCCGGAGGAAGGAAGACACAAATGACAGGTACGTAGCAGCTCTGAAGGGAGAGACATTGACTAGGAATCCTTACGTGAGGATTCAACCGGTGCAGAAGCAAGATAGCAGGGCCAATGAAGCAGTGAAGGCTGATGAGAAAAAGAAATAGATAGTTGGATACTTAATGCAATCAAATTGTAGAGTCTCTTAAGTTGTATGATGGTCGTGAGAGTCGATTTTCTCTAGTTCTAGTCTTCTATTTCCGAGCATCGTTTTGAGTTGAAAGGTCTGAGCAACTTTAATGCTAAGACTGGGCATATACTATGTAATAACTATTGCTTTTTCTCTCATCGATGGTATGTCGCTGGAGCGTCGATGGGGGATGTGATTGTTGGTGAAGTTCAAAACTTGCCAGATGACGAGCCGATTGTGTCCAAATGTGTCGCTCAATTCGTACAAGATTTGCTCTTGACGTGGATGCCTTAAATGGGCGGCTTGGTTGCTGCTGGAGCATTGGCTGCAGTTGCAGCATCCATGAGTTTGCAGTTGCAGGTTCACATGGACACGGACGGTCCATTATCTCTCACCATGAGCTTCGAGGACACTTGAGAAACTGATGAAGTGAATGGACAAGTCCTCCTCTGTCGTCTCGAGGAAGACGTGTTTTGAGTTTTGTCGGCCGAATCTCGCAGCTGCAGAAGTGTCCAAAATAGAGGGCAGGGTCATGGTTTCAACTTCCAAGCGTGGATTCCTTTCCCATTTACCCCAAGTAATAACTTGTGCGACTCAGAGAAACAAAAGCTTGGGGTCAATTGGAGCTCCTTGTGGGGCGTGTCCGTATTAGCATTTGATAACGGGGCTTATATATATTGTTACGTTGCACGGACTTTGAAATGAAAATTGAGCCATATATTATAAGGATTAATATCACGAAAAATCTCAAATTGATACGTTTGTGATAAATTTATCCCGAATTATTTTTTTGAACACCAAAAACTGAAAAGTGGTACACATGTGATAATTTTACTTCAAATTAATTTTTGGATCACTAAAAATCCCGAACTGGTACATTTGTGATAAATTTACCTTCCGTTAGTGTCCGTTAAATTGCATTAATATAATAGAAAATCACAAATTGATAAACTTGTGACAAACAGATGGGTAAAATCTTAAATTAGTACATCCATCAATTATCACGTGTCATCAAACTTAGTAATTTGATAGTGAAATTTAACGAAAACTAACGGAGGGTAAATTTATTACAGGTGTACCAATTTGAAATTTTTGGTGATCAAAAAATTAGTTCGAAATAAAATTATTATGAATGTATCAAATGAGGTTTCCGTGATATTAATCCTTTAATTTTAAAGAACAGAGAGACGGTTCCTCTGCCCATTTCGTTTGGGTCGTGGCCGTGGTCGTGGTGGTGAGAGGCAGGGCCGGTGACATGCATCAACGCGCCAACGAAACCCCTCTAAACTCTCTGGGGGCGCTCTCTCCGCTTCCCCTTTTTTTCCCCCTCCCTTCCTTCCTTCCGACCTCCATCCCTTCCCCCACTTTTCTTCCTGTCCTTTTCCCCAAAATCTAATTCATCCTTTCTCTCTTTCTCTCTTCGAGTGGTGGGTTGGGGGTGCGCGAGAGTTTTGAGAGACGACACAGTGTCACTGTTCAGCCGGTGCCCCATTTTTCCACCGGAGATCGGAGGCCGAGGATCATGACGCAGCAGCCGCCGCCTCCTCCTCCTCCTCCGCCGCTGCCCGCTTCGGAAGGCGCCGCCGCTCCGCAGGGCGTGCAGGTCAGGTGCGCGGGCTGCCGGATGATACTGAGCGTGGGGAGGGGAGTGATGCAGTTCTCTTGCCCTACCTGCCAGTTGCCCCAAATGCTACCCCCCGAGCTCACCACCCCTGCCAATCCTCCTCACTACAATTCTCCCGATGCCAATTCCAATACCAATACCAATACCAACACCACCCCCAACAGAGTCGCTCAATTGAAGCCTGCCCACGGCATCGATCCCACCAAGATCCAGCTTCCCTGCGCTCACTGCAAGGCCCTCCTCAACGTCCCCCATGGCCTCTCTCGCTTCAAGTGCCCTCAGTGCGACACCGACCTCGCCGTCAAGCAGCCTTTTCTTCCTCTTCCTCTTCCTCCTCCTCCCCCTCCTGAGGAGGTCAACGAGGTTCTCTCTCCCCTTTTCTCTTCGCCCTCTCTGCTTTCCTCTCTTTTTTCTTCATTTTCCATTCCCATGATTCTCTCCGACGCACTTTATCATGTTCCTTATACGCCCTTCCATTTGTGTTATGGCATCTATGAGTGTATTGTGCTTATTACTTCAATCGGCGACGGACGACTCTCAAATGCTCGTTTAGCTCCCTTGGTTGCTCCCACATTCCCCCTTAACTTCTTACCCATGTGGCTTCCCGTCTGTCTTCTTATTTTTTATTTTGTCATGAGGCTTGCTACTTGAAAGTTCCTTCATTTGGGGGGTCTAAAAGGATGGCGCTATGCTGCAGTAGGCCCTTCGATGAGTGACCCCCACTATAACAAGTTAATTTACAAAGGAAATGACTGTTTTAGCATAGAACCAATACGGGAATTGTCTTCCATGTTAACTTGAATCACATGACGAGACATCAAGTGGCTCAAATCATGTTTAGCTATATCGTGGTAATTTTGGTTTGTTATTTTGTTGCTGGAGAAAGAGACGACTGCTGAGAATATTATCGACGGATCATATGTGGTGTGAGTTGAAGCGAGGGTAAATGGCGGATTATGGATTGTGCTATTTACCCATATACTAGGTGTTTCTTTTACATTATCTTGAATTTCTTCAGATATTGGGAGGGAGAGGAAGATGACAGTGTTCGGGGGTGTAGAGAGTGTTTCGAATACGCCTTGTTCTTCACCATTGGTTTTATACGCCTCGATTTTCACCACCGATTGGCTCTTTAATCACCATTGAAGAGTGGAATAACTAGATGCGTTAGATGTGGTGGACAGTGAGACTATATCTTGCTAATAAATTTTATGCAAGGGCTGGCGCCCTATCAGTGCCTATCCAACAAAAATGTACTTTGAACAATTTGAAAAATCTTCAAATAGCTTAAAGCACTGAGATGTGATTTTCTGTAGGAAAATGTGTCGCAGGTGGGGTATATGAAATAGTGACCTTAAGATGCTCTAGTGAGAAGATAAGAACTTTAATAGGATTTGGATCAAAAGAGGCGGTGGAAAGCATGAGAAAGTATTGGCAGGATGTTAAAGGTACCGATCTTGCATGGAATGTGTCATTGGAACGAGGTGATAGCATAAGAGGATTAATGTAACTAATACATGTCGGCATGGAGAATGTACTTGCTGTCATGTTCTTTTTGAAATGTATGCCAACCGTTCTGATTATATCTGGGAGGTTCCATCATACTTCCTTTATTCAACAGTCTTTGTCCCTAATTGTTTTGCTAGTACTTCCCTTTTTTGCAGTTAAGGTCCTATTACTTTAGGGGCCATTGTTGTGAGTAAAAGATGGGGAGTTTTTCATCTAGGAGGAAAGAATAGCAGATGTTTCTTGTCCATGCTTCTGGCCTACTTTTCACTTCTCTTGGATTGATTGAGATGATGTGTGTCTCCTTCTGCTTAGTTATGTCACCAGGAGTAATTGAGCTTGGCATATTTGCCTCAGCATATCTATATTGTTTATGAGTCATCTGCATTTAATGGCAAGTTTGCATTCTTCAACATCTCTGTTATTGAGCTGAATTTGTCATGTCTAAACACAATTCTGATCTTATGTTGTCATGGGGACGTTTTAGTAACTAAGGGCTGTCGATTAAATCTGCATTTGCGAAACCAATCTTATCAAATCAGGTGGTTTTCTGGTGATAGTTTTAGAAGTTGGGTTGCGTGGATCTATATGCTTGAAGTTTTTTCATGAATTTTTAAATGATAACAATTTTCTTACCTTGTGTACTTTTGTTTCGAGATTGAAAAGCACAGACTCTTTTGCTTGTTGAGATGCTGCATGGTTAAATGGTCTCCATTGGCGGCAGAAGACGAATAGTTATTTATGGTCACGGGTTCTGAGGTGTAATTTAAGATGAGAACATGGGATTTGGGATAGAACTTGTGACTGGTTGGCCTTAGAAAGGCTTGCTTATGTTAATGATCTCAAATGAATCCTGTAGTTTGTGGTTTGTTTCTCCTAAAACATTCTGATTGCTTATTCACTTTTCCCATTTTTAAGCAAACTGTACGCTTTGTTGTCTTCCAATTTTTTCCAGGTGGCCATTGACGTGGAACGTGAAGAAGATGAAGGTGGGATGTTGGGAGAAACTTTTACCGACTACGTGAGTGTTCTGCATGTCCTTTTTTTTCACTTGAACCAGCCCCTTGCTTGTCAGCTAAATTTCTTTAACCTCCTTTCGTGATCCTTTGATCCTTTTAATAAGCAGCGACCTCTCAAATTATCCATTGGACCTCCTCACCCGGATCCTGTTTGTGAGACATCATCGTTATCTGCAGTTCAACCTCCTGAGCCTACGTACGACATGAAAATTAAGGATAAGCTGGAAACCTCAAAGCTCTTGTCATGCTTGCAAATTGAGACACTGGTCTACGCTTGTCAGGTTACATTCATGGTTGCAACTAATTCAAATTATATCCATGTGCCTTCACTCATTAGAAAATCTCGGTCATCATGACAGAGACACCTTCAGCACCTTGCCAATGGCACTAGGGCTGGATTTTTTGTTGGAGATGGAGCTGGCGTGGGTAAAGGTCGAACTATTGCTGGGTTAATCTGGGAAAATTGGCATCAAGGAAGAAAAAAAGCGCTGTAAGTTTTTATTTGTATGCCATATCGATCGTTACCAAATCTCAGTGGAAATGATCTTGAAATTATTTCGCAATCTCTAGGTGGATTTCTGTCGGTTCTGACTTGAAGTACGACGCCAGAAGAGATCTGGATGACGTAGGTGCAACTTGTGTTGAAGGTAAATAACAAACTCAAGAAACTATTAAGAAAATGTCTTTCTCATACCATGTCATGTGCAACTGAATCCCACAGTAGCTTTTAAAGAAACTCAAGGGAATGGTAAGGTACTCCTTTAGTTGGATCTGTCATAATACTACACGCGCACATTAGCATTTGTTTCCATATTCAGTCTTGAGAAGTATCATCAAGATGCATTGTCCTATTTTACGTTTGTTACCATTCATAACTTATTTCATGCCAAGAGGAATTAATATAATCTGTTGATTCATCTGAATAGTGCACGCTCTGAACAAGCTTCCCTATTCTAAGCTCGATTCCAAGTCTGTTGGGGTGAGAGAAGGGGTAGTGTTTTTGACATATAGCAGCCTTATAGCATCTTCTGAGAAAGGACGGTCTCGTCTGCAGCAGCTTGTGCAGTGGTGCGGACCTGAATTTGATGGGCTCGTCCTATTTGATGAGGTAATACAATTTCACTTCGTTGTTAATAGTGATCATGTGCAAATTTTTTATCCTCTAGACCTTGTCAATACTGAGTTGAAAGCCTAGCTGACTGATGGAGCGAGGATTTGGTTTTACCTTATGTCTAAGTTCAATGGTTTCACTGCAGTGCCACAAGGCCAAGAATTTGGTGCCTGAAGCTGGAAGCCAATCAACACGAACCGGCGAAGCAGTTCTTGATATTCAGGTATCCTTAAAGTGAATAATTGGAACTATTCCTTCTTCATGGTCTTTGCTCCATTTAAGTGGCCCATCTTTTTGAGTTTTTGCATTTTAGTAGTGAAGCTACAGTATGGGTCGCTCAAGATGATACTCCACTTCTGTTTCTCACCGTTGAAGTATTATCCCACATCGATTGACAACGGGTCTTAAATACTCTTTATATTCATGTGGTCTTCCTCCACCTGATAGTTTAAGCTTTTGGGTTGGACTTTCTAACATGGTATCAGAGCCAATGCTATCCCTTTCGTGAATGTGCGTGGTAAAAATTCCATGTGAATGTGCGATGTCAAAATTTCATGTGCTACTCGTAATCCGGCTTGCACGTGAGTGGGTGTGTTGAAATATTTATCCCACATCGATTGACAACGGGTCTTAAATATTCTTTATATTCATGTGGTCTTCCTCCACCTGATAGTTTAAGCTTTTGGGTTGGACTCTAACATGGTATCAGAGCCAATGCTATCCCTTTCTTGAATGTGCATGGTAAAAATTCCATGTGAATGTGCGATGTCAAAATTTCATGTGCTGCTCGTAATCCGGCTTGCACGTGAGTGGGTGTGTTGAAATATTTATCCCACATTGATTGACAACGGGTCCTAAATGCTCTTTTATATTCATGTGGTGTACTTCCACCTGATAGCTTAAGCTTTTGGGTTGGACTTTCTAACACTCACAACTGGATGGTGTGCTCTCAAAAGTCTTAACCCTAGACCTTTGAGTAAATCTATGTGTCATTAGGGAAATCTTAAAGAGTGCCCCTAGGGCACCTCTTAGGGGCCATTAATTGTGCTCTGGAAACATAAACATTTCCAGTTGAAGTAGGTGACTTTGTTGAAATGTGTCACTGCTCAATTTTCAAAATGTGTTGATATATGTTATAGGGGTCTTAACTAGTGATCTTGGGGTACTCATTAATAAGACCCTTGTCATAATGACTATCCTTTGTTTAATTCTTGTTAGGCTGCTTGACTTTATTACCTGTGGATGATTCTGAGCTCTGGCTGTTTTGTCTGCTAATGCGAGTTTGAGCTTTTCCTAACTTCAAAAGTTGTTATGTTTACTACTGCAGGCCCGACTTCCTGAAGCTCGTGTCATTTATTGCTCTGCAACTGGTGCATCTGAACCCCGCAACATGGGGTACATGGTTCGCCTTGGACTTTGGGGAGCTGGAACAGGCTTTTCGGATTTTAGGGAATTCCTAGGTATTTTGTTTAGCAGGATTGTTTTATCTCTTAATGCCGTTTGATTGCCAAGCTTTTCAATTTAACATATCTGGACTTGATATCAGTTCCTGAATTTTCTGTTATGGGTGACATGACATTGGTTTGCTTTTGGTTTTCATGCTTTGGGTTTTCTTTATGGCGCTTCCTTGGTGAACTTGGGTTAAAATTGCCACCAGCATTAATACCTGCAGCAGTGTTAAATTATGGCCTTACTGGCATCAAAGTACCATGTTTTCTATTGCATTTCCTGACTAGATTTGCTTCATATCATCTCTACTCAGTCGGAGATTAAAGTCCTGTTATTTGATTCAGATATTTCCTTTTTGAAAGAGTTTGAAAGCTAGTAAGGTATTTTCAAAGTCGTGTGGGTTCAGTATTGTAAAGTAAATTGAGCTTCTGAATGATATACAGTGCTCTTTTATGGCCAAAAATGAAATGATTCAATCGGGATAATTGACATGATTGTTGAGATTGCTAATAATCATTTTCTAAGGCAAGATTCTACTGACAATGTCGGGAAAAACTTCTCAGTGGCTTTAACTGGATACCAATTTTGGCTTTTAGAAAGGGCGTTACGCTTCAATGAAGCTTGTAAAAGATGAGGATTTTCATGTTGAGCTCTAAATTGAGCTGAAGAGTAATTTCTTGCCGTTGGAACAGCACACTAGCACACACTGATAAGCATTTCCATCAGAATGCACATTTTTCATATGGAGGAGAAGTCCTTGTTCATGTTGACTTTTCTTGGAGGTTATTCACTGTCATCTTAAATGTTGCTACCTTGTTGATGATCAGTTTTGCAGCTCCATGATTCTGTACTGGCATACAACCTACTGGATTTTTTTGATAAACTAGATGACATCTTGTTATCTTTGGTCCCAGAAAAAGAAAGCTCCTTGTTACAAGAATTTTCTCTGATTGAGGATAAATATCTTTTTAGATTTGATTTTGTCTTGTGACTAATCTATGATTTGACTTCGAGACTTAACATTATCACTTGATATTACTGGCAGTTGCTCTTGAGAAGGGTGGTGTTGGGGCCCTAGAACTTGTTGCAATGGACATGAAAGCAAGGTAATAGGTTCACCTAATTTCATGCATAATATCTGATGTTGCTGGAACTGATCTTAAGATATGTTTCAGGGGTATGTATGTGTGCCGTACACTTAGCTATAAAGGCTCAGAATTTGAAATTGTGGAAGCACCTCTTGAAGAAAATATGATGGTAGGCTGAAAGCATATGCTTTACTATTTTACTTGAAAAAATATTAAGTTCAGATCTCATGGAGCTAAGAAATAGGCCATCTTGAACATAGACACGCGTTATTGCGCCTTTTTTTCAGTCTTTATAAACTTGGCATGCTTACCCGTGAAATCCTTTGTTGAGTAGGTTGTTAAACTAGTAAAGTGTAAATAGTTTGATGAGCTATTGGGGGTTCAGAATTAGTAACCAGACGTCTTTTCGGTTCTTTATGTCCTGAGTAATTGGTGAGTATAAGAAATGTCGACTTCCGGTATTGTTTTTTTGCAGGACATGTATAAAAAGGCAGCGGAGTTTTGGGCAGAGTTGCGAGTGGAACTGCTGACAGCAAGTTCCTTTCTCACTGATGAAAAACCAAATACTAGTCAATTGTGGAGATTGTATTGGGCAAGCCATCAGGTATGTGATTCTACAGATTGTTGGTGGTAGGATTTGTTCTTTTCTTTTCATTTACGTCTGCTCCTCCTTTTTGGACTTAAGCCATTTGGTTATTTTGGTTTTCATTTTTTCATTGATATGTTCCGATATTCTTATTGTAGAGATTCTTTAGACACATGTGTATGTCCGCAAAGGTGCCTGCAGTCGTGAGATTAGCAAAGCAGGCATTGACAGAAGATAAGTGTGTTGTTATTGGCCTTCAAAGTACTGGAGAGGCAAGGACTGAGGAAGCTGTCACAAAATATGTCAGTATAACAAGTGTATTGCATTTAGTTATCTTAATGTTCTTTACGAGCATTATGCATTCTTTTTTAGACAATCATAAGAACTTGATAATCTCTCAGGGTGTTGAACTTGATGATTTTGTTTCGGGTCCTCGAGAGCTGTTACTGAAATTTGTTGAAGAAAATTATCCTCTGCCTGAAAAGCCTGAACCTCTCTCAGGTATTTTTACGAGAAACTGCAACTATTATTCAACACTTTTCCCTATTGAGTTAGTAAAATTAAAAGTATGATTTGGTTGCAGGAGAGGAAAGTGTGAAGGAACTTCAAAGGAAGAGGCATTCAGCGAGACCTGACGTGTCAATAAAAGGAAGAGTCAGGAAGGTTGCAAAGTGGCAGCCCGCTAGTGATGATGAAAGTGATGAAGATAATGATTGTGAGTCCCTTTAGGCTGAATGTGTGACATTAGTTCTGCCTGTTTCACTTCAGTATGTATATTTGTGCTTTCGCATTGGTCGTTTTTCTGTTATTACCGATGGTTGAATGGTGTAATTGGAATAACACACATATATGTTTTCCACTATGACAGTATTTGCTTCAGATTTTCAAATTATGTTGCTTTGCATTTTACTTGTTCAAAATCCACAATTGTGTATGTCCAAATAACTAAGTTGATCTTTGTTTTATGTAGCTGACTCTGTACATGACTCAACTGAATCCGATGATGAGTTTCAGATCTGTGGAATATGCAATGGTGAAGAGGTAATCACCACTTCTCTTCCTTGTGTGATGAACCGTATGCTTTTACTTCATGTTATTCTTATACTGTGATTTTAGGGAAGGAAGAAGTTGCTTCAGTGTTCGTGCTGTGGTCAGCTGGTTCATCCTGCTTGTCTTGTCCCGCCTATGGAAGATTTAGTATCTGAAGAATGGTCATGTCACTCATGCAAGCAAAAGACAGAAGAATATCTACAAGCTAGACATGTATACATCCAAGAACTTTTGAAGAGGTAGAAATAAACCCCTTACTGTCTTCTGCTTGCAGATTACGTTTGCAACTGTGCTGAATAGCATTGTGATCTTGATTATAGGTATGAAGCAGCTTTGGAGCGGAAATCAAAAATTTTGGAGATAATACGTTTGCTGGATCTTCCGAATAACCCTCTAGATGACATCATTGATCAGGTGGGTTGGTGAATCCTGTAATAAGATTTGTATTTATATCGTTGTGGCATAGCCGATTGCACTTTAGTGTGTTTCCTTAGATCTTTTCTTCCCAAATAGAAGCAAATTTGCAGCAGCGAGGAAACGTTTGTATCGAATATCAAATTACAGAAATTATTGTATATCCTACCCCAATTACCTTTTTCTGTCAGTCTGAAAGACATTCATAGAATTTGAGGGTGCCAACAGGATTGCTAATATCTATTAATTGTTCAATTTAATAAAAAATGTTTCATCTTTAAGTTCTAATGGGCTGGTACCCAATTGGTGCCTTATATATCAGCTTTTACGTATTTAAACACCTGTTTATCTTTATGACCAAAAAAAAAACACCTGTTTATCTTGTAAACCTTCTTTTTTTATTTGGGAACTGTTTTGAGGGCCTTCGTTTAAGTTGAAGTAATTTGTTGCCCAATGAGAATTTCATGAAGACAATTTGATGTTTTGTAAGCTATTTCTGGTATGAACATTGTTTTCTGCTGTGATAGTTGATCTATCAGCAGTATACTCGAAGTGTCTTTTAGCCTCTTCTGATGTTTGTAGTTTATTGAATAACTACGATGCTTATGCAGCTTGGAGGCCCTGATAAAGTTGCAGAAATGACTGGAAGGCGAGGAATGCTTGTTAGGGCCTCCAGCGGGAAAGGTGTTACTTATCAGGCACGTAACACGTAAGTTTTATGATGGCATCTCTTTTTTTATGCACTGCAGTTTTTCTAGCTCTAGAGGTAACTCTAGTTTTGTCTTAGGAAAGAAGTCACGATGGAGATGGTCAACATGCATGAAAAGCAGCTCTTTATGGATGGTAAGAAGTTGGTGGCTATTATCTCTGAGGCTGGATCTGCTGGTGTTTCTTTGCAGGCAGATAGAAGAGCATTGAATCAGGTGAGCTGTTTCCTCGAAGAGTTACTTTTGTCAAGGCTTCCTGAAAGTCCTAAGTTGATACTTTGAAAGCTGTTCAGATTTCGTGCACATTCACCGAATGTTATTTGGTATTGTTGCTTATGTTTGTCTGCTATTGATAACTTATGATAGAAAAGAAGGGTGCATTTGACGCTGGAACTTCCTTGGAGTGCTGATCGGGCAATTCAACAATTCGGCAGAACACATCGGTCAAACCAAGCTTCCGCACCTGTGTACAGGTGGAGTAGGCCTTGCTTTAATTAGTTTTTGTTCAAGTTTGATATATGCTAAACTGATTGCCACGCTTCTGCGAAAAGATTAAGAATAAAAAGGATTCGCGATGGCTGTTTAAGTCATACTTTAGAGTGAAGGTATCACTCTATTTGATGCTTATGGCTATCTACATTTATGAAACCAACTTAAAATAGAAATTGATCTGGGCCTAAATTTATTAAAGTTAGAGGGCATGGTTGTTGCTGAATCGTAATCAACATAACAAGGAGATAAACTGTCAGGAGAAATATGAAGACATACGTATGAGATGTGATGGATCAGCATGCATTCTGTGATATTTAATTTGTGATGAGATGCTTCTCAGTTCACGAGGAGAGGGGCAGATTTTCTGTCTGTCCATATCCATTCCCAATGTGAAACCTGTAGCCTGGCTACAATTCTCTGTTTTTGACTTTGTTGCATATTTTCATCTTCTTAAAATACATGAATAAAGTGGTTTTCCAAGAGGGTTATGTTTTTAGTTTTGGCACTCAGCAAAATTACTCGCGAATTTTATGATAATTGATAAGTGGGAGGAACAGTTGCAAGAATCCTGCTTTTTTATTATTGATTTCAGTGGTCAGAGGCAAGGAAGTGCACCCGTAGTACATGTCTATTATGGTGGGCTGAACTCTGCAGAAAATGTTTCTGGTGGACAGCAAATGAGACTAGTTGGAAGATTAATTTGATGTGAGACTACGAAAATCGCTAGTGATTAAAGCAGCGTAAATTCTTAAAATGGCAAGATGCTCATACTAAGGCTTCGCTGAGCTCTGTTATTTTGAAAGAAATTTAGTTGCCTCATTTTTAGTTGATACGAAAATAATGCACGATTTGGTGGAGATGGTGCATGGTGCAGTCAAGTGGGAATATTACTAGAAGTCAACAAAATTTCAGGATCTTTTGTTACAGTATCTCTCTTTACGTGGCTCAAGGAAAAACCAGATCATTGACCTGGGATATATGTTATACGCTGAATCAATATTAGAATTGGTCAAGTGGGCAGGGATTGCTTTTCATATTCAAGCCATTGTTGGGGTTAAGTGAAATGATGAGCTTGTTGGTTTTGATGGAAATAGTCCCCTTTATGCTGCTTCACAGGCTACTCTTCACCAATCTTGGTGGTGAACGCCGGTTTGCATCTATCGTCGCCAAGAGATTAGAGTCTCTGGGAGCCTTAACACAAGGAGATCGCCGGTGAGTTTTGTGAATAATACACTGATTTGTCATTTAATGCTTTGAGTTTGTTTTCTGAGCCATTGCTTGTGAACCTATCTTTGTACTTGTAAACTTGATTACTTTCTTACAATCAACAGTAGCGCTGGACCATCTTTGGGTGCCTATAATTATGACAGCACATATGGAAAGAAGGCCTTGATGTTGATGTATAGGGGAATAATGGAGCTGGTGGGTCATGTTCCCTTGTGACCATTTTTGCACTAGGTTTTGTATTATATTGGGTAAGTGCTAATGTTTTTTTTCCTTCAGGATTCCCTGCCAATTGTTCCTCCAGGATGTTCATCTGAAGAACCTGATAAAGTCCAGGATTTTATGGTGAAGGCAAAGGCTGCTTTAGTGTCGGTCGGAATAGTTAGGGACACAGTCGTTGGTAATCTTACTGTCTTTGGCATAATATGTCCATCCTATTTTAAGCTAATAAATGGTATTTATGATATATTGCTGTATCTGTGCAGAGTTGCGACTTCTGAAATTATGTCTGACCCACCATTCTGCTTTGCTGTTGTAATTTTGAAGTTATTTTTATTGTGATATAGGGAATGGAAAAGACAATTTTAAGATTTCTGGTCGTATAATTGATTCAGACATGCATGATGTTGGTCGCTTTCTCAATCGACTGTTGGGGCTGCCACCTGACATTCAGAATAGGTTTGTTTCATTTGAATTGATTGGTATGATGGTCTGGAATTGGTCTCAGTCTAACATGCTGAGTTAACTTATTTTCCAGGCTTTTCGAGCTATTTGTCAGTATTCTAGATCTGGTCATTCAAAATGCACGCATTGAGGGGCATCTTGATTCAGGCATTGTTGACATGAAAGCAAATACTATAGAACTACAAGGAACTCCAAAGGTGAGGTTTTTCCGCCTTTAACACCTTTAACATTCTGAGCTTCGCTCCTGAGCCATTTAACTTCAATTTCCTGCAGACTGTTCATGTTGATCCTACATCGGGTGCATCAACAGTGCTCCTTACTTTCACTCTGGATCGTGGAATCACTTGGCAGGTATTCTTTGCTGAAAGTAAGATTTGTCTTTTGCTTTTCTTTTGTGCTTCATTACTCAGATTGGGATCACATTTTGTTTCAGTCTGCAAGCTCTCTGCTAGAGGAGAGGCACAAGGATGGCATTGCTTCATCTAGTGACGGATTCTATGAGTCCAAGAGAGAATGGTTGGGAAGGCGTCATTTCATCTTGGCATGTGAAAGGTAATAATTGGATTTTCTGATCTTTGGGATCTGGGGTTGTTCATAGGACACTGTTTATTTGGTGGCATAACTATCTATGTGAATCTCCACTGCTAGATAAGTAGAGTCCCCAGTTTTAACCTTCTTTCTGAGAATTTTTTCCATAATGGTGCTCATTCCGTCTCATGCTTGTGACTCCTGTACTATTCATAATCAACTACCGTTTCGTCATAATGGATGCATTCTAGCACAGTGGAGGAGATAGATATGTTGAGATAGATCTTCTCAGTGATATCATCGTGAAGAGTCAAAGCTGTTATGCCTTCTTTGGATGAGTTATGAGTTTGCTTTCTCAGATGAGTGTTCTTAATTTTATAGGTTCTAGTAGTTTGTATGTCCACTCTTGTTCTCATACTTTTGAGTCTTCATCTCCTATTTTTTGTAAGGCGACTTTGAAAGTTGTTTATTTGACCAGTTGTCTTTTGGGATTACTGATGATTTCTATCTGAATTGCTGGTTTTCTCATTATTGTGCTTCAGCTCTACTTCAGGAATGTTCAAGATAATCCGGCCAGCCGTTGGGGAGTCATTGAGGTTGCAAAATAATATGATATATGTATATTTAGTTTTTTTCCAAGATTTCTTTACTAACTTGGCTTACCTTTGGCAGGGAGTGGCCTTTAGCCGAGCTGAAAAACAAGTACAGAAAAATGAGTTCTTTGGAGAAGGCTCGAAGCAGTTGGGAAGATGAATATGAAGTATCTTCTAAACAGGTAATGACAAATTATTCATTTATGTTAATACAATGGGCCACAGGCATAAGTCTATACAATAAGGTCCTCCCAGACATTGACAAATAGGATTGGTTTTCTCGAAGAATTTGGAGGATGTGCATTTCTAACTGAAGTTTGACATTTGTGGTCCGAGCACTATTATGTGCATGTGTGATGCATTTACAGTGTCTCTGTGCTATTGGATCTTTTGAGAAATTTACTGATCCTTATTTTTGTCAATATAATGTGTATCGATCTGAAGAGTTACATGAATCTGCTTAACATGTTTAGTAGGCAATGGCATTCTGGTTAGATTAATTTTCTGTTTATAGAAGTTCTGCTTGCCTTGTAATGGTACTATGTGGTCAATTTCTGCTAGGTTGCAATGTATGCATGCTCGCCCTCAATATTTAACGGAGCCGTTCTATTTCTTGGAAAACAGTGCCTTTTACTCCTTTTTGTCAGTCCATCTATCTTGACTTCTGATCTGGGTGCTTAGCCATGCTGATAAGTTCACAGAATGACTTAATGAGGAATTTACGGCTCTTTTGGGCATACTTTATGACTTGTGAGTTTCCTGACCTGTGGCAGTATAACAGCTATTAGGTGCATAGGACCATTTGGAAAATTTTTGGTGAGCTGTTAGTGGCCAGGACACCAACTCACATAAAGTAAAACTGCAATTTATGAAGGGGTGACACAGTTGCTAGATCTGGATTGTCTCCCCGCTGTTAAGCCTCTCTTCTTTTCTATCATTTGCTGCAAGGAGCTGCATAGAAGCTTGGTTATCTACACTTTCCTTTTCCTGTCAATAACTTTGTGGATACCTTTCTTTTATATCCTTATGAGGAGAAATCCATTCTTGCTTGCTAATTATGCAAGTCCCTGTCCCACTGGTCACTGGTCATTCTTTCTTTGGATTTGTATGATCCAGAAGTGCATTTTCTTGTTATTTTGTCCAATCATTCATCTTGCTGATGGTTCATTAGAATGCTGTTTTTTAATTGGTGTTAATTATGATTGCAGTGCATGCATGGCCCCAACTGTAAAATCGGCACTTATTGCACTGTTGGGAGGAGACTACAGGAAGTAAATGTCCTGGGCGGCCTCATTCTTCCTGTCTGGGGCACTATCGAGAAGGCCCTTGCTAAGCAGGTCGGTTGCCCTGCTGCTACATTTATTTCTCACTATTTCTTCCCCAACCAAGAGTTTGGTGGTCTAGGAGCACAGTTTTTGGGGCATGCTTTTCATTAAGGAATTACCGTGCAACGTCTCCAGATGACGCCAACAATGCATAACTGCATATGTATAGAAAAAAGTAATGCATAATTGCAGTGGGGCCAGCATAAATTTTACTTAGCAGGTTTTAAGTAGTGGTTGCATAATCTGGTGACTCCCTAAATTTTGGTATTATCTTGCTTGAGACCAAGGGCTGGGATAGTTAATGCTAGAACTATACTACAATTTATATGTTGCACTTTCAGGAGCTGTATTTAGGCATATTCATTGAAATCTTCCATGCGTTAATATGCCTCGTGAGCTTTCTGTTTTGCTTGTAAATATCAATGACTTGCCAAATTTTGTGCATTTGATTGCGATTGGAGCAGCCTCTAAGAGGGGTTTTTCCCGATTATATTGATTATGGGGGTGATGTTGATGGAACTGCTGTATGTTGGCCCCTCAGTGCTTAGCTTTTAATGCCATAGAGAGAGTGCAACCCTCTAATCGAATTTCTTTCATTTGATTTGACAAGCTTTTGTTCATTATAATTCCTTTTGGAACAAGCACATCTCATTATGCATATTGAACGATACTCATCTCTTTGGTAGTGGGACTTATCACTAGGGTTATGTCTCGTTGGAAGTGCTGAAACCTCAATTTACATGTTTGCAGGCTCGGCAAAGTCATAAGCGCCTCCGTGTTGTGCACATTGAAACTACTACTGACAGACAGCGTATTGTGGGGCTTTTTGTACCAAATTCGGCCATTGAATCTGTCCTTCAAGGTTGCTTTGCTCTCTCTCTCTCTCTCTCTCTCTCTCTGTCTCCATGTGCTTGTGCATAGCCATCTTTTGTCGTCTTGTTTCCTGGTTTGGATGCTAAACCTTTATTGCTTTGATTGCTGGGACGTGTTTCCCTTTTGTTTACCACCGGATAGTGTAATTGGTACTTAAAAACATGTTTGTTGCAGGTTTGGCATGGGTTCAGGATATAGATGATTGAGATGGCAGTTCAGCATTTTCATGAGTAAATAGATTTGACAGCCGAGTTAAATGGATCCGTCAGGACACCGCAACCTTATTTTAACAGAGTTACGGTATGGGGGGCAACCTTCAATTTGTGGGATATGTAGGCTAACTTTCCTTTGGGGGAAAGTATGCTCTTCCACATGATATTGCAATTTTCTTGATGTATATTTTTGCTCCATTTTTGGGCGCTAATTTTGTATACGAAGGTCTTGTCAAGAAAGGGAAGGAGATGGTTTACTTGATATAGTGGTGAATGAATGTCTCGCGAACTATGTTGTATCAGTCGTCATAGGGACTCACATGAACGGTGCAGGTATGTAAATCTTCACTCCGTTTAAAGTCGTTTACTTTCTCCGTGAAGTTGATTAAACTGAAGTTAAAAAAAATACATAACAACCACTACCCCACGCTCTTCCGAGAATTCAAACCGGAGCTTTTTCCGATTGGCATACGAATGAACATGCTGCGGTAACTTTTTTGGTCTTTTCGGTCTTGCTGTACGCATTCTTGAAATTGTGTCACATCGGCAAACTGGTTCCTACCTACTGTTGTGTGTAATCTGTGATTATCTGTCATTGTCATTTTTGTTTTGAGCTAATGTCAACATATCGTGCCCGTTTAAATGGATTTGAATCAGCGGCCTAGCTTATGGGCATGAGTTGGCTTTTACTTAAATCCATAGATAATTTACAGCATTTAATCTATTATTGAAATAAAATTGGCCCAATTTCCTTTAAAAAGGACTAACTTTAGGTCGGGTTTTGATTTAGGTTTGAATATATATATTATATATATATATATATATATATATATATATATATTTTTTTTGTCTTATAAAAAACATCAACTTTCAATAGGTATTCACTCAAGTTTCTGTGCCGTAAAAGATAGACGTGTCATTCAACATGCATCTCTATCTCTCTCCCGCCGTGTGTCATTCCACGTCGTCTTCATTGTTGTCTCTGTTTTTTCTTTCCCTTCTTAATCCTTGATTCGACCCCAGAGAACTCCTTCGTCGCGAAAAAAAAGCATGCATGATAGATCAAAACCTCATAATCTGAAACTCAATAAGCAAAAAGTCAACTTGTCAACACATGCCGAACTTAGAGCTTCTACAGGAGAGATCCTTTTGAGCGGCGAAGCTCAAGGCTGCCGTGGTTGTTCAAGCTTTAGGTCAGGAACCTTGCGGCAGTCATGGCCGTGAGATCGAGGCCATCGTGGTCGCTCAAGATTCGAGCTCACAGCCACAAGTGCACAATGGTTGCTTGAATTTTGATCCATGAAGCTCAAGGCTACGACCGCTCAATCTTCAAGCTCACAGCAGCCATGCTGCTCAACTTGAGCTCGCAGTTATATCTGTTCGATTGATGGTTGTGAGATACGACTTTGAGCTCTTTGTTATGGTTGCTCTAGCTTGTAGCTCATGGCAGCCATGGTTGCTCGATTTGAGCTTGCAGCAAGCCATGGCTGCCTGAGTTTCGTGCTCAATGCCTGAGCAGCCATGGACGCCGTGAGCTTAAAGCTAGCGCAGTCATGGCGACCTTGAGCTTCACTAATTTGATGATTTTGCAACCCTGGCCATGAGCACGAATCGTCATGGCTCCACACGTATGAGCTTGAACAGCCATGGCTGCCACAATGAATAAGATGAAAGGCAAAAAGGAAATGAAAAACGGAGAAGAAAAAAGATGACGTGAAATGACACGTGACGGGAGAGAGGAAACTTAATGGGGCAAAATTTGGTACTTACTGAAAATTAGTGTTTTTTTTTAATGAAACAAAGAAAAGCTGTTACTAACCGAAAATTGGTATTTTTTTATGAGACAAAGAAAATTTGGGCTTGAATTGAGACTAGACCTATAGTTGGTACTTTTCAAGGAAAATGAGCGTCAACAAGCATGCGGCCCTATTGATAAATGGATCGAGGGGTGGGGCCAAAAAGTACCAGATTCGGAGTTTGATTTTCGTAAATATCGCACACACATGTATATAGAAAAGAGGAATGAGACAAAAAAACAAAAAGGAAGCAAATATGAATATATGAAAAGTTAGTTTAATGTGCATATAGGAGCTTCTCACGTGCAGAAGTTTTGAACTATAGTGTTACAGACGATTATTATGACTAGCATCGGAATTTTCAAAATACTCTTCTAGTTAGAATTACATGGAGTGATAGCGAAAATCACCTTTAATACCCAATCATGAATGTAATTCCCTGTATGTATTACCGAGATATTAATAGTTTATTGTAGCAATTTTGTTTATTATTTAACAAATAATTTATGAATGTGATTACATCTTCTTAATCAAATAACGTTTGATTAGATCAAAAGGATTATCACTTTATTATAAAAGTATGATTATATAATTATATAAGCATTAACAAAACAACTAATTAGGTATTACTCACTATCATAATTAATAGTGAGTCATTGGCTTTATCAGGATGTTATATAGCAATTCGTTTGTGATTATGATTAACCACTACATTTATCTTGTAAGTAATTTAAATTACAGCAAACATAATCTAACATCGGTTTAATTAGTGGGAGTCTAGAGACAGGGAACTATAGCTATGAAAGGTATTACTAATAGGGGAGTCAGGTCAGCAAAAAAACGCAACAATCATTTCCGTAGGACGAAACGAAAGATCTCGCGAGTCTTCCTGCGCGAACTGTGAGCAAACAGCATATGCTTAAAGCATTTCATGACAAGGTGCCAATCCTGATGTAAGATCTAATCCATGACAACTTCAGAGGGTTGCAAGACCTTCCCACGTTGAGCGAGGCACCTAAAACTTGTTACATAAGCGACTGCCGACTGGTGTGGTCAGTCACCACATCAATTTAATCCCAAAGGAAGGGCGTTTAGTTAGTTACATGTACGGGATTGCCTTGGAAACGATGAAAAGGAGCTAAGGAACCAAATTGTACCATTGGGACTTAAGCTAACAGCCCAGCATTCCATTCATTCAAACTTCAATGACACCTAGTTTGTGAGTATGTACGCAAGAAGAAGACACTAGATCACCAAGCGATGAAGACAGCTTACTGGCATCACACACAGACATGCTTTCTGCTAAGCGCTCAGTTTAAGATTTTAAGCTTTGCAGCAAACAAAGCGGCCGAATCCTTTAGGGGGATGATGGGTATTGCCGTCTCCGGATATCTCCACAGCCTTGTGCTTCAGCTGCTGCTGCTTCTTCTTGTGCACATCTTTGGGCACGGTCAGAGTAAGCACGCCGTCCCGCATCGATGCCTTGATCTCTTCAACTCTAGCATTGTCCGGTAGACGGAACTGGCGGTAGACACGGGAGGCACTCGCCCGCTCTCGGCAGTGCCATTTGCAGCCTTTCTCCACGGCTTCGGCATCCTCTTTCCTCTCCCCGCTTATTAGGACGGCTCTTCCATCAACAAGTTGTAGCTTCACGTCCTCCTTGGAGAAGCCGGGAAGATCCACGAGGAAGACGTGCGCGTCGGGAGTTTCCTTCCAGTCCACTTGGGGTTGGGGGTCTGATGGTGAGTTATAAGCGATCAGACCTGTAAAGGGATGATCAAAGAAATCGGAGGGAAGCGTCGACATGATGTAGGATCGGAGGCGGTTGTGATGTGGGGAAGCAAGCCAAGTATGTAGCTGTATGCTGTGTTGAACACTAAGTCGAGAGGGAGGTGGTAGTTATAGAAGAGGGGGAGACAAGCGGTGGCTTCCTGAAGGACCTGGAGTGCAGTTGAATTCTGGCTTGTGGAAGTCAAATGCAGGAGAAGGGTCTGGGAGAAACTAGAAGTTTAGTCTTTGTCGTGCGGTGCTGTGCCTGTGGGGACCTTCACTTTCTTTTGATCTAATCCATCGTACAAAGGGTTACATCCGAGATTAGAATTAGAATGTCCGGGTTCTTTTAGTCAAAACAAAGGTCTTTGACTATCTCGAATCTGGCATTCATATTATGCACGAGATGGTAATTCATACATGATTCATCGACCACTCGTCACACATTTACCTCCAATCACGCCCTTCACTTTTGCTGCAATGAAGAATGGGATCATGAATACAAGTAGAAAAAGAAATACCTGTATCTCATTTAGAATGAGCAAAAGGATGAAAATACCTATACTAATGAATATGATAAAAGCTGCGAAATGAAGTGCCACTTGAGTCTATATATACACGAGAGGCCAAAAATAAGGATGCTCCATAAAAAGAAGAAGAAAAGCTACAAAAAAACCTAAATTATGCCAATTATGACGCATTTACCCCAACCAAGTGATTCACTTCCGCGGCAACGCACTTGCGACAACATGAAATGAAGGCTCCGTTTGTATCACAGAAAACAACTTCTAGAAAAATGTTTTTTGAATTTTTCGATATTCGTTTCACGGAAAATAAACTAGGAAAACATTTTCTACCAATGGAAAAAACACCTTCAAAAGTGAAGAAAATTTTTCTGCTTTTTAGAAAACGAAAAACATTTTCCATATCTTCTTCCACCTTATTTTCTTTCAAATAACACATTTTCCTTTTATTTTTTATTTTATTTTTTTTATTTTAAAAAAATCAAATTTTTAATTATTTTAAAATTTTTCCTTTCTTTATTTTTTTTACTTCTTCCTCGGCCTGCCACGATGATGGCCGACGGCCAACGACTAGCCACAGGCAAGCTCGAGCCTTGCCATAGGTTGTCGAGGCTCCGCCTCACTCGAGTTTAGTGAGCTTAGGCCTCCCTAGATCCGGCGAGCTGGGTGAGGCTTGAGGTCGCCAAAGCCTCACCAACATCAAGCGAGGCTCGAGCTCGTTTGTGGCTGTCAATCGGCCAAGGAAGAAGAAAAAAAAAAGTAAAGGAAAAAAAAGAAAAAGAAAAGGAATTTAAAAATAAAAAATAATTAAATTTTTCGAATTTTTTGGTAATTTTTTATCAGATATCGAACGGTGGAAAATATTTTCTGGTTTATTTTTCAGGTTTCAACCGAACATTGGAAAATATTGTCATTTTCTTAAAAAATAGCTTCAAAAAACGTCACATTTTCGATTAAATGAAATGAGCAGAAGAATGGCATCATGAATACAAGTGACAAAGGAAATGTTTGTATCTCATTTACAAAGAGCAAAAAGATGAAGATACCTATGTGATATAATAAACTCTACTGAATGAAATGCCAGTTGAGTATGTACATGAGAGTCCAAATATATGGATACTCCGTAAAGAGAAGGAAAATAGTTACCAAAAACCCTAAATTACGCTCACTATAACACATTTACCCCCAACTTGGCATTTATATATATATATATATATATATATGTATATTAAGGCTCCGTCCATTTCGCGGAAAATGCAACGTGTTTGGAAAATGTTTTCTGGAAAGTCATTTTCCAGAAAAATGACAATATTTTCTAGTTCCTGTTTGAAACGGTCTGGGTACGAGTTCCATTTTTTGGGAACCGGTTCGATTCCCGTTTCCAAGGGAAGATCCACTCGGAAACCGGACCGGTTTTGGAACCAATTTTTAGCTAGTGTTAAAAATATACTATTACTATATTTTGGGTTATTGTTTTTGATGGATAGTAATTTCAATTGCTCATCATAGGGATTCTTGCTTTTGGCGGATAGTAATTATTATTATTCATTTTTACTTTGAATCGTTTCATGACTACTCATATTATTTTGCTGGAAAAATGAAATTAGAAAAAAAGGAACAAAAGAAAAAACAGGTTCTCAGGTAGACACTGGAACCAGATTGAAAAAATAGGATAGGTTCCAAAACAGGTTCGAGGGTAAGCAGGTAGGTTCTTGATTCCAAAAATTGGAAAGTGATTATAACAAGGTAGGTTCCAGCCCAGAACCTGTTTACCCTAAAACTGATCACCCCTAATTCATACATGATTCATCTCCTACTCGTCACACATTTACCATAATCACGTCCTTTACTTCTGCTGCAGCACAACTGTGATAACATGAAATGAAGAATGGGATCACGGATACAAGTGGGAAAAGGAAATGTCTTTATCTCGTTTGGAAAGAGCAGGAAGATGAAGATACTCGGGAATATGATAAACTCCGTGGAATGAAATATCACTTGAATCTATACATGAGAGTCCAAATATAAAAATACTCCATAAAAAGAAGGAAAAAAGCTACCAAAAAATCTAAACTACGCCAACTGTAACCATTTATCCCAAGCTTGGTATTCATATTCATACATCATCTCCTACTGGTTAACTGGTTCCTCCTTTCCGCGCTTCATTTTTAGTCGTAGCCAACTCAAAAGCCCATAATGAAATAGGGCTTCCCAGTCCCAGTCCCTGAAAAGCCCGGGCGCTTCAAATTCCTCTCCTTTCTCCTCCTTTCTCCTTCAAAAAGAGATGCACCCAGCTGCTGCTGCTGCTGCTGCTGCTTCCGAATCCAATTGATCTCGCACTGCTGCTCCGACTCCGACGACGAGGATGCCCCTGTTCCTCACCGACGACGAGTTCTCTCGCTGCTCCCACGATGCCGGTCTCGTCGCCGAGAAGGCCGACGCCTTCATCCGCAACCTCCAGAGGGAGCTCGACTCCTTCAAGGCCCACCTCGACGCCTCCTCCATCACCGCCGAGCAGACCTGCTCCCTCCTCGAGCAGAAGTACCTCTCCCTCTCCTCCGACTTCTCCCACCTCCAGTCCCACTCCCTCCACCTCCAGTCCTCCCTCGATCAGCGCCTCTCCGACCTCGCCGACCTCCAGTCTCAGAAGCACCACCTCCACCTCCAATGCGTAATCCCCCCTCTTCCCCTCTTCTTCCCCCCACCCCTTCCCGTTGCTCTTGATTCTCCCCCCCTTCCTCCTCTTTTTCCTTATTTTGTGGTTCCCCGACCGATCGTTTTGTCTGCAGATGGAGAAGGATGGCCAGATTGAGAGGCTGGCCACCGAGGTTTCCGAGCTTCACAAGTCGAAGAGGCAGCTCATGGAGTTGGTGGAGCACAAGGGCCTCGAGCTTTCCGAGAAGAACGCCACCATCAAGTCTTATCTCGATAAGATCGTATATACCTTCTCTCCCTCCCTCCCTCCCTTTCCTCCCTCCCTATTATAATCCCTCGAGCACGATCATTCTTAACACGTTCATTTCTCCCCGTAATCATTGTATTGTTTGGAGTAGGCTGGGATATGCCATTGTTTTATCGCATTTTCTCTCTTCAGAATTCGCTCCACAGTTTAGTGACCGCAGGCAATGACAAGTACTAAAGATGTAGTTCCTTTTCATGTAGCTGTCCCAAACGTATCTTGGACAAATGTAAAACTTCTTTGAAAGGATGGTTGCTTTGTTCTCTTACGTGATACCCTTTCGCAGGTAAGCTTGACAGAGAATGCTTCTCAGAGAGAGGCACGTCTCGGTGAAATTGAAGCAGAATTAACAAGAAGCAAGGCTACCTGTTCTCGGCTCTCTCAGGTTACTTATTTGCTCCTTCTCTGTTTTAGACGTTCTTTAGACTTCTTTCTCTGTCTCCTACGTTGATTGTATTTGTATGACTCTATTGCTGGTTGGCGTGTAGAAGTTTTAGGATATGTGCAGACCTCAGTGACGTTGGAAGACGTAACCTACTTTTAATTTATCATCATAAATGAATAAATCTTTCAATTTTTTGGCTTTCCTAGTAGCTCTATTGGTTTTTCTCTTGTTACAGTGACTTTTTTTCTGCCTCCGCTCTTTCGATTGTCGAAGAGAGGTCGATGCTCTCCCTCCTAATTTCCCCCCCTCGGGATCAATAACGTGTTATTCCCGAGCTAGTCAATTGAAGCAAAGCTGACACTGCATATCTCAAGTCCAAGTTACGTATTTAGCCATCAGAAGGGCGCAATGCTTGCGCAGATCTGTGTAGACGTATTGTAGGATGTGACTAATCTTGATTCAGTCTATATTGTCACTTGGAATTATATCTATGATCTTTAATCCTCTGTTCATTTTGCTTTCTCAATATGATGTCTTGGTTCGATGCTAGAGATACTGGTTTTAATGCTATGAATTTGTATCTTAGGAAAAAGAACTGATTGAGCGACATAATGTGTGGCTTAATGATGAGTTGAATGCCAAAGTTGACAGTGCCACTGAGTCGCGTAGAGTCAATGCTGATCTTGAAGCAGATATGTCTGCTAAGCTTGCAGATGTAAGTGTTTAAACTTGCAAGAACTTGTCTTGATCCTAGTTGGTATACTTTCACTGTAGAATTCTACTTGACCCTTTTGTCCTTTGCAGGTAGATAGACAGTTAGCTGATTCCTCTACATCTTTAAATTGGAACAAGGAAAGAGTGAGGGAGCTAGAAACGAAACTAGTAGCCGTGCAGGAGGTATGATGATGTTAGCTATTTTTGTTGCTATTGTATTTGATTTCCAGGTTGCACTTGCAAACAAGTTATGATAATGGTTTGTTCAATTGAAAAGGAGCTTTGCTCGACTAAAGATTCTGCAGCAGCCAATGAGGATCGATTTCAAGCAGAAATCTCTACTGTAAGTGATAAAAAAATTATTTGCCTCTGTAACATGAACTTAATTATTCCAGATTGGCTAAGATTGATAATCTTGCAAATGTAAATAAGCAAACTCTTGACGGTGAAGGAATATTGCACAGTCGATTAGAAGTTTAGCAATTCCGTTTTATCAAACTTTGTATTACTTGGGAAAGAAGTAGATTATTCCGTTGTTGGCAAAGAAATTTCAGGGGCTTTGGCCTCTATTGTGTGCAGGGGGTCTTTGATGATTCCAATGATAGAAGTCTTTTGTGCTTAAGCATCGGGTTAAATGTGGAGCCTTGTAGGTTTTTATCCTTGGTTCGGAATATTCTCTTTTTTGTAGGTCATATCTCTAGATTAAAGATGCGTGTCATTCTTTGAGGTTCGCAACTTAAAAGTCTCTGTCGCAAGTCAATTTCAATCACTTCACAACTCTAGGTGCTCTTCTTTGTCTCCGTGCTTTCAATCCATCGTTGGAACCATGTCTACAAAATGCCAGGAGCACAAGTTCTATTCCTAATACTACTCTGATCATTTTGAGAAGTTTCTATAATGCGTATCATGAAACTCTTCTTTTTTCTTCTTAAATACTTTGCATGGAACCTTTCATGCTTGTTGCTAACAAACGCTTCTTATGTGTCTCTCCTTGTGTAGGTAAATCGACTTGTTGAATTGTATAAAGAAAGTAGCGATGAATGGTCCAGAAAGGCGGGCGAGCTTGAGGGTGTTATTAAAGCTTTAGAAGTGAGGTTTTGGCGAATACCTAATGTTTCGAAACTTTGATTGTCCATTTTGTAATTTCCTTTTTCCCCAACATTGACAGACACATTTAACTCAAGTGGAAAATAACTACAAAGAAAAACTTGAAGAGGAGTTATCCACCAGAAGGCAACTAGAGAAGGTGTTCTATTCTCTCTCTTCTTTTTAAGAGCAGCTTAATTTGATTATCGTTCCTTATATCTGGTAGTCATTAGCGAATTTAAAGAAATTTGTGTAGACGTACTTGTTTTATTTGAGGTTGTAGAACTTTGACCATGGATGAAAATATGTCAGTGGTAATTAATAATTTCTTATCTTTTGATTGAATCAACCCCTAGTAATATTTTCGTGTGTTTGCTGCCATTTGTGAGCTTTAATAATCACTATGCATTTGGGTATATCGATCATTTAGTTTGTGAGGTGGCAACCCTATTTAACTTATCTTGGCAATTATAGTACTGCAGCAAACGTTGGGGTCATAATCAAATTATCCATAATAGTTAGTCATTTCATTGTGGTATTTATTGACTTTCTTTCCTTTCACTCTTTTGTATAGGAAGCTGAAGATCTAAAGGCAAAACTGGAAAAATGTGAAGCTGAAATGGAATCTCAGAGGAAAGATAATGAGTCAAATCTTCTTCCTCTTAGTAGTTTCAGTTTAGAAAGGTGTGGCGCCGCGTCTATGGGGTCTTTTTGTTTGTTGTACCATCACATAACTTATCATAATTGCATGTTTTCCACTGTCATGATCTGTACATTCACCGTTGAGTATTGAGATCCCCGCTGGAAAGTCTTATCTCATCTTCCAGACTATTTAAACTATCTTTTATACTTCCAAATTATATTTTACAGTTATTTTATGGGATCTCTGAACTTTTTCTGACATGGATTGTTCTGAGAGCTAGGATTCTGGATGGGTTTTTATAGAAACCTTTTGCTGTGATCTATTTCTATGTTTGCTTGATGCCCTTTGCTTTCATTGAATTGTTAATATCGTTAGCCATCACTTCATGTTATTTCATCAATTTATATGCTTCTAGTGTAGGTTCGTAAAACATGGCTTATGCTTATATTCTGTTATGCAGTTGGAAGGGTTCGTCTGGTCCTAATGACATGGTTCAGGATGATCTCGCAATTGTCCCTAGGGTACCAATGGGTGTATCAGGGACAGCATTAGCTGCTTCCCTTCTGCGTGATGGTTGGAGTGTAAGTTTCTCTATCTGAATTTTCTTAAAAATGTATGCCTTTATCTGCAAAAGCTTTCTTATTTATGTGCTTCGTATAGCTTGCAAAGATGTACGCGAAGTACCAAGAGGCAGTTGATGCATTGAGACATGAGCAGATGGGAAGAAAAGAAGCTGAAGCTGTGTTACAAAGGGTAGGCTTGCATCGTCACTTGACTTGAAAAATGTCCCTGAAATATATCATGACATGTCTTTCCTCGTTGACTCGGTTAATAATCAGTTCCTTAAAATCACTTATGATGTTCAATGTATAGCGAAGGACATAATGAATTGGTTTGATGCGTAAGGCAGCTTACTTTGTGCAATCGATAAAGGATCATGCGGTTTGTATCGAGAAAACTGCTTGCTGTGCATGCAGTGCTACATTTACATTTCTGTCGGCTTGCATGACTTCTTGATGTGTTCAATGGATATGACAAGGAGGGTTTTGCTTTGCTCTCACTGTTTCAGGTTTTATATGAACTAGAGGAGAAAGCTGAAGCTATTTTGGATGAAAGAGGTTTGTGCTAATAGTTGAAAGTAATTTTCCATTATGCACTGTCTTTCTTGTCTTTGGTTTACTTCTATTGAATTTCTGTATTGGTTTGTTTTTTTCAAATGTCTTATATTGACATTCATCTCACAATTGTGAAAGATTAGTGTCTCCTTCCTTTAACATCTCTAAAAGAAAAATGGTTATTAAATTCAAAGGAGTGAGATATATTTAGAAGTTTCAACAAAATTGTATCATAAATATGCTTTGGAATAATGGTATTAGTTGAACAACAAATTGAAAATATAGTAAAATCTCCAGAATGCCAATAGATGATTGAAAATCTTATTAGTGTTTTGATGCATCCTGTTGGATAAACTGAATGTTGATAGGTATTGTCTTGATCGCTTTGCAAAATTCATCAAAATTGCCTTTTTTTTTTCCTTCGATGAGTCTAAACAAATACCCATTTATCTTATTTTTTTTTTAAATGAGCAACATCTGTGATGAAAATTAACAACATGAAGTCTTAGTTCTTATTACCAAATGTAGCTAGGTTCAGCAGATGTTAATCTCTTATTTATGTATCTCATCTTTCTTGGTGAAATAACATTTTCCTTCATAACGTTGTTGAAATAAGAGGTAAATTTCTTTTGTTGAATTTCGATTCATTTCTATCATTTTATGATATTCATTTGTTTTTAAATATTTGCTAACTAAAGCATACTATATTGGAGAATTTCTTCAAGACCTATTTAATCCATATAATACTGGAATTTCTTCAAAAGCTCATTCAAAAACTTACTGTAATCCTTATTCCGAACATTGGTCTTGCCAATTGTAAAGTAATAGAAATTATCTAATTAACTATAAAGTAATAGGAGTAATCTCTTATAATTCATTTAATTATAGGTGAATAATATGAAATTCAAAAGTAACAGGCCTTAATTTTGTTTTACGTGCTTGTTTGTTGACATGTAATTTTGAAATATAAATATGATAAATTGTGCAATATATTAAAAGTATAATTCTTCTTTTATAAACATATGTAACTATGGTTTTTATATTTGCAAACTTTAATTTTTTTATATTCATTTATTTTTAAAAATGACTTGTAGGATCTTCTAATATCATTTGTTCATCAAATATGAGCTATCATGTTATATACAATACTTTTTATGGTCGTCTAACATCATTTTTTGTTAAAAACTTTCTTTACATTGTATATCTATAATTATTAAACTCTTCCAAAATATTTGAATTGCAAGATGATAACTCTAATAATGTGTTTTACCGTAAGGGTAAGGGTATGCGTACGACTAGTTATGTTTCAGTCATATGTAGTAATGGGTTCTTTTATTTAATAAGTATTTTATAAATTTTGTAATATTCATTAATCTGCAAGAGATGGTCTTTGATGATTTTTTTATTGATCTTCTAATGCCATATATTATAGGTATCATGCCATATAACGTTTTTAATGATCCTTTAACATCATACATCGATGAAATATGTAGTATCATGTCGTAAGTGATTTTTTTCTTCAATAAGATTTTTGTGTTAATGGGTGATTTATTTTTAATTTGCTAATGTTCATATTATAGAATATGCACAATCAATCTTATTTTTACATAGATGTTTCAATATAAGGTCTATGTATTTATATTCATAAGCAATTATTTTACAAAGTTTACTACCCAATTGTGTGCGATCATGGAATATTTTATCATGGATTACAACTTTTTTTATCTAAATATATATAGATATTGTAAAAGAGAATCTACATATCCATAACAATATATGCATAAGTATTAAAATAAAGTCTCTGTATACATAAACATTAGATGCACAAGAATTATAGATTTGCTGAATTGACCATCAAAAACAAATTGCTGGGTAAAGCTCACATATCAGCGTGCCACGTGGCTAAACTCTCATCAGCTTTCTTCTTAAGTAGTACTCCTGTCTTGCAGCTGAACATGAGAGGATGGTTGAGGCGTACTCCATGATCAACCAAAGGTTACAGCAGGCTACGTCTGAACAGTTGAACCTAGAGAGAGCTATTGGGGAGTTAAAGGTTAGCAGTTTAACATGCTTGCTAGGATGTCTGCAGTTCATTTAATGCTGGTGATCATGTGTCATTCTCAGGCTGATCTGAAGAAGCGTGAACGAGACTACGTGCTTGCTCAGCAGGAGGTTGTTGACCTTCAAAAGCAGGTATTTTGAAGAGCTTTTAGCTGGTGCTTTTAATTGCATTTTGTTCTCTACAGCTTTTTCCTGTTGAGAGGGAGGGAAGGAAAGGGCCAGGAAGGACAAAGAGGGTGTGTGTGTTTTACCTTTTTAACTTTCTTACAGGAAAGTGTTATCTGTTGTTTCTAAGGTACTGTTATTGTCCCTCAAAGACATCATTTATTTTACCTTGAAGTCATTTGGGACTAAGGCCTAGTCGAATATTGGAGTGCAAGAAAGTATCAGGTGTTGCATTTGTGGCTGAACATAGTGTGGTTGCAATAATTTAGCTCTCTCATAAATGCGTTTTCTGGATTATGTTATTAAATTTTCCAACTGTTGGTCCATATCTTAGATTTCAACTATGAGATTGGATGGGGTTGATTGAAGCATCTTTGTGTTTTGACCCTCTTTTCTTTTCTTTGCTTTCTTTTCTTTCTTTCTTTTTTTTTTTCCTTTAGGTTACAGTTCTTTTGAAGGAATGCCGTGATATACAATTACGTTATGGATCCAGTCTGCATGATTATTCTGATGATAAGGGAACAAATGGAGCAGTGGAGATGATTGCTGAATATGACACTGAGAAAGTTATTTCTGATCGGCTTGTGAGTTCCTTGGATTTTTTCACGTTCGACAAACTATTAAAGCAAGTATTAAGATTCTTCTTCAGAACTTCTGATGCCTTCTCCTTTGGTACATGATTGTTGACAGTTGACCTTCAAGGACATAAACGGATTGGTTGAGCAGAATGTTCAGCTTAGAACCCTTGTTCGCAGCCTGTCTGATCAGATAGAGAATAAAGAGTTGGAATTTAAGGTATCAATGTGGTGGTGATTGTTCCCTGTTCACCTCATTGATATTACGTGGTGATTACTTTATTAGCTTAGGAGTATCAATTTGTTGATTGTAGGAAAAGTTAGAAATGGAGCTCAAGAAGCAAACTGAGGAAGCTGCATCTAAGGTTGCTGCTGTTTTACGTAGAGCGGAGGAGCAAACTGTTATGATCGAGTCCTTGCACACCTCAGTATGTTCTTTGTTTAGGAATGTTGACATTATTGGTTTCTCTAGTGTGCTTTTCTCCTCCTCTGTGTATGAGGCATGTATGATTTACTGATCATGATCATTATCCATTTTGGGACAGGTTTCAATGTACAAAAGGCTATATGAAGAGGAGCATAAACTTAATTCTTCTAATGCCCACACTGCTGTTGCAGTTCCAGGTTGTTCTTCTTGTTGCTTTGCATGCAGAACCATCTGTTATGTGCCTTATTTGTTCAAAATATGCCTCGTTAAACTTGAAGTGTAGTTTGTCTACTTTTTGGGCAGCTATATGTGGAGACGGATTGGCATTGATAATGCGATAGTCCATTCTGACCTGTAGAACTTTTTAGTAGGATAAGCATGATAGTAATTTCCTAGATCCTTATGGTTTGCTTCTTTTTAAGCATTAGTGTAGTCCCTCCAGGGTCTCTTTATATCTGGAATTTTATTGGCAAACTATGTTCTTGCACTTGGTCTATGAGCAACAATTCATGATATCCGGGATTGAGAATTAAGTCATCTACATCTCTTTCAGTCAGAAACCTAAGTTATCAGCCCTCTCCACCAGATCTACCTCTAAGGGAGAGAGGGAAGGGGGAAAAGGAAGGGGAAGAGGGGGGGGGGGGGGGGAAGGTGGAGGGAGGGGTGCAGTTAGGTAGGGAGGGAGGGAGGGAATTTTGTTCAATTTCTGATTGTGCTTTTGTTTAATGAGTGATGCGAAACTTCTTTTGTTGAGAGGCCAAAATGGGTTAAATGAGAAAGCCTATAAATGGTTAAAGGAGGACGTAACTCTTGTGCCTTACTCGTATGTGAATTGTCAGTTTTGTTTTACTCAGTAATTGTGATTATCATTTATAAATTCATTGCTCCCTCTGTGGACACCGGCAGGTTTTGGGGCTTCTTTTTTGTATATATAAATTCTCTTATGTCTCTTCTTTTTCCTCTTTGCAATTGTAATGTAGGGTTCATTTCATTACCAGCGATATTCTTTTATCTGTTTGTTCCCTTTGTGGTCCTGCTCCATGCTTCTGTACATATGACTTTTTTATTGCAGAAGAGGGAAGGACGGGCTTCCAGTTGCTTATTGAGGGTTCTCAGGTATAACGGAGCTTGATGTTTTGATATCTAATTGTTGCATTTTCTCTATATTGCTTTATAATGTTCGGATGTCCAAACTATAGGAAGCCGCTAAAAAGGCACAAGAACATGCTGCGGAACGAGTGAGATGTCTTGAAGAAGAGTTGGCAAAGTCTAGGTAATCCTTTCTTTGGTTGCTGTTCCAAGCCAACTTTTTAGGAAAGGCTAGACTACTGTGGCTCTTTTCCCCCTATTCTTTTCGCAGTGTAACTTGGTTGAGGTGGATTGAGGTTGTTATTGTTGGATGAATATCGCCATGTGTTTGGGTTTGATGATTTGTTATATCTGCTAAGAGACACCATCCTTTCTGCTACCAGTTTCATTGTCCTACCTGAGTGCATGTTCATATTTTCAGGAGCAAGATTATATTATTGCAGTCAGAGCGGGACAAGATGGCCCTAGAAGCAGCTTTTATGAGGGAGAAACTTGATAGGCTGATGAATGAATTTGGACACAAGGTATCTGATATATGTCCTTCGAATTTTTGTTCCTATAAGTCTTTGTGCACATGATCTGAAGTTACTTATATTACCGTAGAGAGTTTTAATCAAATGACAAACTAGTTTCACGGTAGCTGCTCCCCCATGGGCAGGCATAGTTTATCCCTTTTGTATAGATCGTACTGTCTTACATAGTCCTTGTCTACAAATTATACCTAAGATCTAATTATTGTTTAATTTAGCTCTATGAAGACATGTACATGTATTAATCGTTCTCCTAGAAATGTGACCACCTTGAGGCATAAATATGACTTTTGCAGCATATTTATTATTTCTTAGTTTATGTGAAATGTACTTTTTGTAATCTAATATGCTAATGATGCAACAATTTTAGAGAGAGGAAATAAATGGAGTTCTAGCAAGAAATGTGGAGTTTTCCCAGTTGATAGTTGACTACCAGCGGAAGGTTCGTGAAAGTTCAGAGTCTTTGCATGCTGCTGAGGAGCTTACTCGGAAATTGAATATGGAGGTAAGGACAATGAAGTGGATAAACTGGATGCCTCTTCCATTTTCTTCTTTCCCTTGTCCTTGGTGCTGATGCTTTATATGTTACCTAAGGTTGCTGTTCTGAAGCAAGAAAAAGAAATATTGTCATCTGCTGAAAGGAGGGCTTGTGCTGAAGTTCAAAGTTTGTCAGAAAGAATTTATCGTCTCCAGGTAAAATGTCACACTTATTTGCACAATTTCAATGTCACAATTTGTGTTGGCTTAAAGAGATCTCCATTGAAGGTCATTTGCATAGATTGTCTACTGGCGACCTAGTCCCTTCTTATTATCTTTGATGATTACTCTAATTGGGTTTCTTGTTTCATGTAGTGCTCATCAGTTACCAACACTGCTATTTTTGTGAAGATTCTAATTTATTACAGCAGTTTTTGAATCCTCATTTTGACCATATTAATCGTTTTGATCAATAATGCATGGCATATCACCAGCAATTTATTGTAGACACCATATTTATCTCATACAGCACTTTGGAAATATCGCACTTTGTCATATCACTGCTGTACTTTGAATGTAACATTCTGGAGAACAACCGATAACTATTATGTACATGTCATTTCCTCGAAATAGAAATTAAATGAACATTTTTGGTTTGTTTTCTTCGAATATAGGCTACATTGGACACCATTCAGAGCACTGAGGAAGTCCGTGAGGTGCATTTCCCTATAATTAGCTCTTTACTTCTTATAGAGTGATGCTGCAGTGCTGTTTTCTAGTCTAACTTATACTCTGGGATTCTTAGGAAGCACGGACTGTGGAGAAGAAAAGGCAGGAGGAATATATCCAACATATTCAGGTTTTTCATGTCCTTGTCCTGCTTATATCTTAAGTGGTGCAACCTTTACTCCACAAATGAGTGTAATTTTTGTTGACTTTAGAAATAGTGGGAATGATCATGGTGTAGTTAAATTCCTGTAATGTGCTGCTTTTCCTGATTAGGGGTTGTAAGACTTGGAATTAGAGTGAGCTAGATGGATTGCCATGAAGAAAAAGTTGAGAACTCTCATATAAATCGTGTGGTGTCTTGGTGAACAACTTCGGAACTGCAGAAAAGGTTTATAAAAAGATTTGGTTTCAATTTTATCAGAGACCTACATATAAAAGGGTGCATTTGTTGAGTGTATGATAAGCATCATGCTAGCAGGACCATTGATAGGATGAAAGGTGCATGTAAATGGTCATGGTATTTGTAGATTTTGGATAATAAATTCATGCTTTCCTCATTGAAAATTTTGCTTTTGCCTGTTTGAAGAGAATAATTTCTCGTCCTTGAACGTTTGTGAAAATGTATTTTGATGATGAAGGGATTTGTATGCCTAAATTGAAGTTCTGTTATGGTCTCCTGATTTAGTCGCTTGAAACGCAACAGAAATGTTCTTAAACTGCTGCTGAAAACTGTACATTTGCAGAAGGAATGGGCTGAGGCTAAGAAGGAGCTACAAGAAGAACATGATAATGTTCGAAAGTTAATGCTTGATCGGGACCAGACTTTAAAAAATTCAATGAAACAAGTTGAAGAGATGGGAAAGGAGTTGGCCAGTGCCTTGCATGCTGTTGCAGCTGCCGAGACTAGGGCAGCTGTGGCCGAGGTACTTTGACATTTCCTTTCAGTATTATATTTCCTCTATGAGGTGCTATGTTCGCTATGTTTGGAAATAAAATTCACAAGTAATTTCCTTGCTGTTTTACAGGCTAAACTATCTGATCTGGAGAAAAGGGTTAGATCTTCAGATTCAAAGGTGCATTACGTTCCTGTCCCTGCTGAACATTATCATGATTGGTTGACTAGGATAATGACAGACTTGCTTTTCATATGAGTTTTTGTTTGTTTATTCTGGTGCCTATGTTCGTATAATCAATTAATTCTGGTGCTGATCGAATAAGATGGAGATCTTTCTGCTCTGAAGAGAAATGTTCCCCGCATGGTACAACTTTTGAACCCTCTCATTGATGCAGATTGTAGAGGTGGCTAATGCTGGTGGAAGTCTCTCTATTTCAACTAATGAGGTTAGCTTCCATTGGATTACGATGTAATTTCTTTGGATAAGCAAGGCAGCTTTGTGCTTTTACCATTTAACATGTATAGCAATATACTTGTGAACTGCATCCCTAACTTTAGCCTACATGGACATGAAATCAGAGACACTTATTGGTGGTCATTTTGCAAGTTAACTGGTTACTTGGAATAAAGGGCAAGATTATCAGATGGTCACATCGCTGGTTATTTGTTTTCTCAGGTTATTTCAGAACTGCAAATTGCAAAAGAAGAAATAGAGAAATTAAGAGAAGAAGCACAGGCAAACAAGGATCACATGCTACAGGTATCCATGTAGCACTTGAAAGGACATACTACTTCAGTTTCAATTTTGTTCGAGGACTTAAAAATGTTTTATGAGTTTGCAGTACAAAAGCATAGCACAAGTCAACGAATCAGCATTGAAGCAGATGGAATGCGCTCATGAAAACTTCAAAACAGAGGTAGCTTCGCTAGTCTGTTTGAACATGTTTATACCTATACTGACACGTTCTTGTATGCATTTTGTTCCTTAAATATTCTGTAGGCAGAGAGACTAAAGCAATCTTTGGAAGCTGAAGTAGTTTCACTAAGAGAGAGGCTTTCTCAAATGGAAACTGAAGTCAACAATAAATCACAGCAAGTGGCTTCTATCAATGTTGAGAAGGAAGAGGCCCTTGCATCTGTGCTAGCAGAAATTACTAGTTTGAAAGAAGAAAGCACACTTAAAAGGTGAGTATTTTTTTCCTTAGTAACATGAAACATTTAATGTTTTTCTTTTCTTTTGCAGGACTGAGCTCAGTTCAAAATCTCCCTTTTGTTTTGTATATCTGTAAAGAACTAATTTTAGTAGCCAATTGCATGATTAATTTGCAAGTCTGAATGCAATGCCCATGTTGCAGTTTTGAAGGTAGTGGTGACATTATGCAAGGGTGCTAGATGATGATCCGACAAGTTTAGTTATCTGTGTCTTGTGTGAATAAATGTGGAATTTCTTTTCTCAAATACCACTTTTTTGTGCAGTTCCGTAGTTGACACATTGGAAACAAAGATTTCTCTGTTGGAAGATAAGTGGAAGCATGAGCATGAACGCTGGCGTTCTGCTCAGTCTAACTACGAACGACAGGTACTTCAATGACATAATTTAAGTTTTTGCCTGTCTGGTTCAATTTTAAGCTCCTCTAGATCTCTGTTTTGCTTTCTCACGAGAAATTACTGAAATCTAAGACGACATCAAATTTTAAGCTCCTCTAGTCATAAACGTTATAGAAATCTAAGATGACATCAAATGTTAAAATCTTCTTATTTTAATAATTTAAGGTATTGAATATTAAATAAGAGCCTAATATTTATAAAAAGGAAAAAGCTAAAAAAAAACCCATTTAGCCATCATTTTCGAACTGTATATTTCTGTCAAATCAAATGAAGTGGATAAGATTCTTGTAATAATTTCAGTAATTAAGCTTGGAAAAATTGGTTGAAATCTCTCTAATCCTGTTCAACAAAACTTAGTGTTTCCCCATCCCTGTCCCTAATCTTCTTGTCCTTGAGAGCTAAAAGAAACTTCACTTGATCAGACTATCTCAGGGTCTGTTCCGATTGACTTTCATTTTTTGACTTTTGATCTGGCGCTGGACGCTCTTTGACTTTTTTATTTATTTACCTTGAAACACTTGAAACTTTCACAATATTTTAAATTTGGCAGGAGGGCAAAAAGTACTTTTTACTTACACTTAATGCTAAAGAAACAAGCTTCAATTGTATTTGTTTATTATATCTTTTGGTATTGACGGTTTGTAGTTTTGTTGTTGCATCCTATATCATCAGATTTGGGATGTGATATGGTTCCAAAGGATGAACTGGATATGGACAGTTCCAATGATTTCATTCCTGAACAAAAATACATTTTTTGATTTATTTCACGTGTTCCATGACCAGAACGGAGGAGAGGCACATGTTATTAAATGGTTATTGAGATTATCTGCTCTGGGTTTTTAAACTTGGTGTGTCTAAGGCTAGATGTGAACTCTCTACCTTTGGCAGGTTATTCTGCAATCTGAGACAATTCAAGAGTTGACAAAAACGTCGGAAGCTTTGGCTTCATTGCAACAGGAGACAGATGGGTCACGCAGGCTGGCAAATTCCCAGAAAAGTGAGAATGTATGTACTTCATCTCAGCTTTAGTGCTGCTAAATTATTTTACTTGAATAGTTCATGTTGTAAGTGTGCCGTATAATATTTCTCATATTTTTTCTTACAATTGACAGTATGAGCATTAAGAGACTGCATGCTTTGTTGAAATGAAATAGAATACAGTGAAATTGTAAAATAAGAGATATTCATTGTTCCTAGAAAATAAATTACCAATGTTAAGTGTATCCCACATTGCTTGTCTATAAGGTTTCAATGAGCCTTATGTTCATGTGGTCTCCCTCCACTTATCAGTATAAGTTTTTGGGTTGGACATCTTAACATAGTATTAAAGCCTGGTTCAACCGTAGATTTATTTCGCGTGCGAGGCTTTCTGTTCGTCAATTCTGTGTATTGTTCTTTGTATGGTTTGCACGTGAAAGGAAGTATTAACTAGATGCTGCATTGCTTGTCTATTGTGTTTCATTGGGCTTTATATTCACGTTTGTTGGTGTGAACTTCTGCGTTGGACATTCTAACAACCATCACAATGTAAATGTCTCTCTGCCTCTCCATGCTGTGTGGGAAAGAGTTTTTGAGCAACAGATGAGGCGAAAGGATCATATTCTGGAGAATCAGTTTGGATTTGGCCAGGAAAGTTAACTTGTCACATCATTTATCTGTTGAAGAGGTCTATGGCTGAAAAGAAAATTCATTGAAAAGTTTGATGGAGATATTTTTTGATAGTTTAGAGGAGATATGTCTTTTAGGGAACCGGAGAAAGTGCATGAAAAAGTCCCGTGAGAAGTCAATTTGAGGGTATTGTGGAATAAAAAGGCCTTAAATTGCATCATTGTCAGCTGTAATGTACATGCATGATAGATGTGATAAGGACAGGATGAGGAGTTACAGGAGGGCTAGCTATAACAATATAGATCTATGTGAAGTTTTGGCTTTTCCTTAGACATATGAGTGTTTATCAGGCACATGCAAGTTGTATCTTGGTGTGCTTTCTACAGATGTTACAGTTTTCGTGTATCAGTTTGGATATGTTTGAATATGGTTTGGAATAATGAACCGAACCTTAGCTCTTTCAAATCAATAATAAGGATGGGAAGCATGGAATTCAAAAGGTTTGATTGAGAGAAAAAATGGCATCCTATTAAGTAGCAAATCGCCGTGGATTTTACTATTTGGGAATCATTTTCACAAAATCATGGGAATTTGATGGAGACTTGACTCATGTAATACGGGTGGGATTCATGAATCAAGAAGTGAATTTGGCATCTTCTACGGTTCACAACCAACCAAGATTAAGATGCTTTAGTGCAGGTGTGACAATGTCATAGAAGAGTAATGACAAGTATATCCAGGAAAAAATTTGAATGACCCCAATTGAAGAGAAGAGGATGAAACTCTACAAAGATGATTTAAATATGGATAGAGATGATCACTTGCTTCATGGAGGTGATGCAATTTTCGTTAGAGAGGCTGAATAGAAGTGGTACTTTGGCAAGAACCCTAAAGAAGTATCTTTGCTTTAGATCTTAGACAAGTTATTTGACTGTTCGCAATGGCGTAATTTGGTTCTTTGAATTTCTATTAGTTTGCTTATTCCCAAATAGATGGCCATCCATTATTGAAGCTCCTTGAACTGGAAGGTTTGCAGTGAAATAACACTTGCTTGGTTATTGTTTTTGTGAGTGAGCTGAAGTAGGAAGGAGAAGGAGCTTAAAGAAATTGTTGGTTGTGCTGTGGATTTGTAATTTGTTAGTGAAAATTTGATGTCAATGCCTCCCTAGTTATGGTAGATATGTTAATTTCTTGAATTTACACGGACCAGCAGTGCTGCATCCTAGGATTAGTTGACTTTTAGAGCTGAAAAATCTAGATCTTCTATTCAAGTTGCTTCAAATGTTTGATTATGTGGGACAAGCCCACGGAGGTAGACTGCGTTTTCGACAATATATCTGGGCCTCAAGATCTGCATAGGATTTGTAAAGTTCTTCCTTTATTGATTGGGAAGCTAGTTGGATACCAAGCTAACATCACTTTCACAAAGTGATGGAATGGGTTGCACATATATATATTTTTTTTGATAACCGAGGTATCCCACGTGCAATGGACTAGTCCTCGGGGTGGTGGGGTACAAGACCAATACATATATTTATTCTCAGTTAATGGAGAAATAAGCATGTCTAAAGATCGTAAAAAATAAACGCTCTCCAAGAAATTTGCATAATTGCTGCAGTGAATGCAAAAACAGCATTTGCCATGGGAAGGAGCATTGATTATAAAATCAAAGGTTTTACTATTCTACAGTTATCTGAGTAGTCTCAATTGAAGTTACACTCGTGATTGCTTATGGATCAACTGGTGAAATATTCTTTTAATTCCTTTCCTAGCAGCTTGGGAAAAAGGACCGGAAAAGCAAATATTCACAAGTTTTCATTTGTGGCATCGTATTTTCCTTTTATTTGAAATATGTTGACAATTCACAGAACTGTATTATTAAATCGGTGTTAGCAGCTATCAATGACTTTATTGGTGCTGAATTGCGTAGGATGAATTGAAGGCCAGGTGGGAAGCAGAGAAGTCAAGGCTAGTGGAATCCAAAGCAGAAGCTGAGAAAAAGTACAACGAATTGAATGAACAGGTCATTGTTTAACCTCATACTGTATTTGCTGTTTTACATGATTATGTTCTCTGGAATTATGCTAGTTTGAGAGCTATATCTGGAGAGCTTGTTAAAAGTGATTAACATAAGAACAGTTTTAGTTTAACATTGCCGATATCTGCATCTATCAGTCATTTCTATGTAATCTAATCTGTGATGTAGTATTTAAAGCATAACTCTGCTTAGCACCTTCATCTCCAATAAAAACAGTCCAAGTTGAATTTTACATATCTTATGCAGAATAAAATACTGCATGATAGACTTGGAGCTCTGCACATTCAACTAGCCGAGAGAGATCGTACTTCTGCTGGAATCTCTGTGGATGACGATGCTGGCTTGCAGAATGTGATTAATTATCTCCGACGGTCAAAGGAAATAGTAAGTGTCTCTCAGTCTCTCACCCACCAAAGTGTCCAGCCACACCACTTTCTAACTCAATCGAGAGGTTTATCTTGTACAGGCGGAAACAGAGATCTCTTTGTTAAAACAGGAAAAGTTGCGTTTACAATCACAAGTAAGTGATTACGTTCCTTACCTAGAACTGCTCTTTTTTTCTCTTGATTACCTTAATGCCCTTTTACCATATGCTCTCTCTCTTGGTTCAATGCTGTGCTTAAACTTTACCCTCTTGGACAAATCGTTTGGAATTTTCCTCTTCTTTCTCTAAGAAGCTACTTGTTATGTAACTATGTTTAATTTGTTCCTCTCTCTGTGGTTTTGCATATGATCGAAAGCTTCTCATTTAGCATTTATTAAATGTTTGCATCCCACTGATCTATCCTTAGGCTATCCCTTTTCTTGTACTCTTGTCTAAATATGGTGATTATGCAGCTCGAGAGTGCCATAAAGGCAGCAGAAACTGCCCAGGAGTCACTTCGTGTTGAGCGTGCAAGCTCAAGGTCATTGTTGTTCTCAGAAGACGAGTTCAAATCCCTACAGCTTCAGGTTATGGTTCCGCCATTTTGTTTTTTCTTTTTTTTTCTTACCCTTATTGAGGTTGCAATAATGTGTCTCCTTCTCTATAGATATGCTGAACATTTATTTCTGTTATTGAGAAAGCTTTTTGCAGTACATACTCCGTTCTCTCTCTCTCTCTCTCTCTCTCTCTCTCTCACACACACACACACACACAGACATACCCACACGCCCACACCCACACTCACACCCACATATCATTGTGTAAAGGATCTTTTTTGGCCTGTTTAGTATGAGGCTCATTTTCCACGTTTATTTTATCTGAATTCCTGTTCAGGTTAGGGAAATCAGTTTGCTTCGTGAAAGCAATCTGCAACTCAGAGAGGAAAACAAACACAATTTCGAGGAATGCCAGGTACATAAAGAAGGAAATCAGTTTTTTTTCTTCTATGGTCGAGTATAATAACTTTGTGTTCAACTATGTTCCCATTCCACACTTCCATTTACGATGAAGGTTTTGATGTGACTTTAGAAATTGCGAGAAGAAACTCAGAGGGCTGCAACTGAACGTGCAAAGCTGGAGAATATTTTGATGGAGAAACAGATTGAGTTGGAAGCCCTCAATAAAGAAATTGAAACACAGAGAACAGAAAAATACGGCCTAGAGAAGAGGGTGAAGGAGGTATTGCATACTTGGACAATTTGGTGATTGAGAAAGATAATTTTGCCATACTGACCTCTGGTTTTATGTAGTTAATTGAAAGGTGGAAGAACATAGATGTAGAGCATTATAATCGCTTGAAGAATGATGTTCAACAAATGCAGGTATTACATACTTTTAATGTCAAATACTACTGTAAACAATGCTTGTACTTATCTGTTCTTCCTGGGCAGGAGAAGTTGAAAGAGCGGGATACTCAGATCGAAGAAATTAGTATGCTGATGTCTCAAAAGCAAGATAGAGTTTCGCAGTTGGAGCAGGACCTTGAGCATAGTAGGTTGCAACTGAATGAGAAAGAAAAGAGAGTGCATGATATATTGCAGACAGAGGTAACTCTCTGATCCATTAATTTGATAAATATTTAAAGAACTATTGGGTTATTTTCTTCGTTGTTTATCTGTTGACGCTGTTTGGTTGCCATGCAGGAAAAGCATAAAAGGCTAATAGCTCAATTAAAGGTTCTTTGCTTTCCTTTCCTTTTAATGTGAAAATTCTTTAGCAGATATATTGATTCCTTGATTTGTTGATATGTTTGGTAACTTGGATACTTGCATTGGTTCTTGTTTTCTTTACTTCCTGACTCTTCCAATAAATTTGTCCACTTTCCTTATGAAGAGAAAGGCTGAGACTCTGACAAAGGAAAAAGAGGAGCTGATTAAAGAAAGTCAAGCTCTTTCAAAGCAGTTGGAGGAATCTAAACAAGGTAAGATTCAGTTGCTTTACTGAGATGGTGGCTTCTTCTTTCTATTGATTGTGTAAGTCTTCTTGGTCTGCTATAGTGAGAAGGCCTATGGGAGATAACTTGGAGCAGGTTATGAAGGAGAAGGAGGAAAAAGAGGCCAGGATACAGGTCTGCTTTCAGACTTCGTATATTTGTTTACTAGCTTTAAGCAGCAGCTGACTTCTCCTTGGCGCATTTAGATTTTGGAGAAAACTGTCGAGAGACAGAGGGATGGATTAAAGAAAGAGAGAGAAAGGCGCCAAAAGATTGAGGAAACGATTATGAACTCCATTAAAAGAGCTGATGAGGTGATTTGCTTCTCCGTTATAAATTATATGGACATAATTAGGTGCGGACGAATGTTTAGTTATTGGAGCCTTGGATAAGCTAGGAAGCACGGACACTCTTCGGGGGCCTCTGTGTCGGTGTCGGACACCGACACTCGTCCAACACTCTTTTTTTATTATTTTTTTATTTGTGGATTTGAATCAAATTAGTTCGATTGGAATAATCATAAAAATGATAATTTATGATGTATATATAAAAATATATATTATTATACAACATGTCCCAATGTGTCGGAATTCTCTATTTTTTGAGATATGACATGTTGCCGGTGTCGGCGTGTCATGTCGTGTCGTGTCGCGTGTCGGTGTCGGTGCTATTTAGTGGATAAGCTTTAACCCTTTGATCCAATCCAAAATTGCCTTTTGGCGTCATGCAGCAAGGTCAATACCGTTTGTTTCTCCAACAATGATTCATGTCCGCGTGATGATCCCAATGTAATTGATTGTTGGCTGTTCATGATTCATGCTTAATCACAATCCGGCAGATGTTTCAAGATAACCTTTTTTCTGTTCTTAAGATGAATCCCTATTCTTCACTCTCGTGCCTGTGTTGGCATATATGGGCAAGTTTGCCTCCTAAAAACTCCAGGCATATTTCCAGTGGAAATGTATGAGTCTGGGAGAGGAGTCTTTTGTTTAATAAGTAAGCACTATTTTGTTATGCGCAATGCGGCTGGTTAATTTAGCGTAAATTTGTTGCCTTGCTCTGCTTACAATGACTGACATCATCCATAGGAGAAAACAAAAGTTGCAAGGGAACTCGAGAAACATAAGCAAGTTTTGAGGCAGGTTTCCGATGAGCTGGAAAAGCTGAAGCATGCCAAAGACAGTCTTCCTGAGGTAAAAATGTCATCTGCATTATAACCACTCATAAGTAATTTGTACTTGAGTAATTCAGGCCATGACAAATACTATACAGTTGTCCTATGGTATCATTTGCTGTGTCTATTGCCTGCAGTCTTGATCCTGGAATTGACTATTAAAGATGAGAATTTTAAATTCTCCGTGATAATTCTATGAAAAGATCTACATTCTATGCTGCTTGTGTGGATCGGCCCCCCGCCCCCGTTCTTCTCTCTTTGCTGTATAGTTCAAACCTGATTTGCTGTTGTTTTTAGGGAACCGCGGTCATTCAGCTTCTTTCTGGGAACTTATTAGATGATCTTGCCTCTGGCTATGTGTTGGCTATTGAAAATTTTGAACGGGTTGCAAATACCCTTGCCACCGAGCTTGGTGTTCGTGCTTCTACTCAGGATGCAGACGCTTCCTTGGCTGCTGCTGCAGGTAACTTGGTTTACTTCGCTCTTGGTATTTCCAGCATAGGAATAACATGACAAGGTTTTTTTCTTTTTCCTTTTTCTGCTTTGAATGCTGTAATATCTCCTATGATTCAATAATCGAGTTTCCAGTGACAATTATTAAAAAAAGTAGCCTAGCTCTTGAAGGAATAAGCAACTTAGGCAGATCTGGGTTTCTTTTTCCTAAGCATAGCCATAGTATGGTGCATGTGGGTGACTTGTGTACTTTTTTTGCACTGAAGATAAGTTATGCATATTAAGAAAAGAAATAGAATGATATTTAGTGTTGAAGGGTTGATAATGCATGAAATGTCCTTTCAGTTTCTTCTGCTTCTGCTCAAGCCACCATAAGTGCTCCTGAAACAAGCAACGTGGCGCCTAAAGCTGTGGAAGAAAAGGAAAGAAGATTCATTCTTCCTAAACCCAATATTGAAACTCGTAAAACAGGGAGGAAGTTGGTTCGGCCACGTCTTAAAATGGAGGAACATCAGGATGTTGAGATGACTGATGCTGAAGGTTCTAACAATGGTGGAAAGGTTGGACCTCCTGCCGACACTGAAAGTAATATCATGACATCATTGCAGCATCCGCTTCGTAAACGTCTGGCTTCATCTGCTTCTGAGTTGCATGAGCAGTCACAGACCCAAGGAGAAGGAGTTGGTGACACTTCAGCACCTTTGATGAAGAAGTCCAAAGGAGTAGATGTATCACATGATGCTGCTCAAGAAAAACGCGGGTCTGCTCTGGAGAATCTTAATGTGGGACTAACGATTGAGGAATCTTTCGATGCTCTTCGCGATCTACCCCAAGCTCTCAGTGAGGAAGCTGTTGATGAGAAGGAAGACACTCAGGTCCCTGAGGAGAAGGCTGAGGAAAGGGAATCACAGCAATTAGAGGAGGCTAGTGATCCCGAAAGGAAGAATGATAAAAGTATTTCCTTTGAGGAGATTCTGAATAAGTCTGACGATGGGTCAAAGGAGCCCATTGATCAAGACAATATTAACTCAGTCGCAGAGTTCATTAGCGATAAAGAAGAAGGAGAGCTTATTCCAGATGCTGCTGATGTTGAGAGTGGTGGCGATGTGTCTAACCTTCTAGAGAGTCCAGAAGTCGAAGAAGGCAAGCCTGAGCAGGCATTAACTCCCACAACTTCGCCATGGAGGGCTGATGATGTGGATGTCGGAGCTACTGTAACAGACCTGAGTGAGATCAACTCTTCTGAACTTCCACAGCATGAAAAGGTTGAAGATGGTGAGATAACTGAGGAAACTGCTGAAGGTTCTGATAAAATGAATGATGGGAGTGATGCGGTGACGGTGGACATTGAGCAGACTTCTGAAGGTGCCGCAGGCAGTGAAAACGCTGGTGCTTCTGCAGAAGCTGCTAGCTTGGTACAGAGTAGTTCCAGTATCAATGCCGAGGTGGAAGAGAGCAAACGGGCTTCACCAGCCAGTGGCACCTCAACTACCATTAATTTGTTGGAGAGAGCCAGGGAGCGAGCAGCCCTGAGACAGGCTGGAGTTGTGACTCCCCCATCGAGCAGGGGTCGCGCTAGAGCAGTACGTGGCCGAAGTGCTCGTGGACGTGGTGGCCGTACTGGGCGTGGCCAGGGTGAACCAGGACAAAGCTCCAAATAAGGTCCAGCTGCCTGTTTTTGCTTAGGTTTGCATTTTGCAATTGGAGCTGCATTGTTTGCAATTGGTCTCTTGTCAGATAGGGGAGAGAGCCTAACAATGTCAAGTTCAATATATATGCGACAATTTTGTCATGTGGTTGTTCATCAATGTCCTGATCCACTAGGGACAATAATTCTTTGTGAGTAGTCATTTATAGCTTGAAGATGTTCATTGCACAAATAGCTGTTTCAACTCTCAACCTCACGTTAAAAGATGAGTTAAGAATATACTAGGCACCAGATTTTCTGAAATGCAGGTTGAGATTCTTTTCCACCCGACTGAACCTTCCTCGTCCGTGATCCTCTTTTTCTTTTCCTAATTTGATTATAGAGGAGGCTCTGTGATCTCGTTTGTGTAGCCTAATTGTAGGTTGAGATCCCTTTTGCGAACTCAGTCCTGTTGCCTCTAGAAATTGATACGTTGAGAAGTCGATGGACCAGAGACGAGTATGCTCTTACCCATGAATTTTTGCACAGGGTTGTGGTAGATCCGAGTCATTGGAACTCGTTTAGAATGGTTACAGTTAGATTTCGACAAGTTTGACTAAGCTTGAAAAATCAAGCGCAAACTCGGATCGGATTGGTTCGACTCAATATGATTTGACTTGAATAATGAAAATAAAGTTTAAACTAATTGATTTTGAATTCCCTGACGGATACTGGAGTTTCCTGTCCTCACTGTTCAAGGAGAATGTAAATGTGTAATGACGGGATCTTCGGTTTGTCAAAGTTAATGGTATGCCTGAGGTTGAACTTGCCTGAAATTATACCCAGCCCATGATAAGATTCCGAAGGAAAAGAAAATTGGATGTTTGAAGCAGATGATTTGAAGATCTGACCCAAGAAAAATCTACAAGAATTCTCTTTTCAGATTGGCTAAATTGAAAGGGACAGCCTGGAAAAAAAACATTAGGCTCGGCTCTTGAGCTGGGCCTAGATATGGTATTAACAGGGGCCTTGAGCCCGACCCAGATTCACTTGAGCCTGCCACAAACCAGGTGCACTTTCAAGTAGAGAACAGAAAAAGGGAAAATGACACAAATTATTGTTGAACTTTGGTTCAATATGTCTTGTCGTTTCATGGATTTTTAATTTGTTCAAATGTGATTCCTGAACTATTAGTAAATTTCAATTTAATCCTTAAAGTATATGAAAATATTCAATGTTGTCATTCCATTAATTCAAATTAATGGAATCTACTGATGTGGCTTCCAATCCGTTAAATTTGAATGGTGGAGAACAAAAAAAGTTACATGTGAGTCAACCAAGTTAGATATTAATCTAAAAAATCACAATACAATAATTCACGCCATTAAATAATGATGGACATGTTAATGCTTTTCGTTTTTTTTTCTTTTTCTGATATAGATAGATAAAACGATGGACAATTTGACTCGTCATTTTAAAAAAAAACGCAATCTCAGCATATAATAATCCACATCAACATCCGATTTGTCATTTGAGAAAATGGAATGACTACATTGAACATTAAGTAATAGTTTAGGGACTACATTGAACAATTTAAAAGTTTAGGTACTGCATTGTATATCGGGCCAAAGTTCAGAGGCTATTTGTGTTTTTTCCCAAAGGAAAATGGGTGTTGCAAACATAAAATATTAAAACCTTTGAGTATAATAACGTGAATTAATCAGCACTTGAAAGGGTGGCTCCAAGATGAGGCAAATTTGTGTGGCTAACATGTTCTGATCGGGATTTAAAACCTTTGAGCATTTTGCCTTGCATGGCGTGATAAATAAATTAGATTATAACTCATTTTACATACGAACGAACATTAGCAAAATTGATAATAAATTATCCATCAACACAAATATTTATTGAAGAAAACAATTACTTTAAAAAGGACTCTATGACATGATAATGAATATTTTATAAATATATGATGCTAGATGATTATCAAAAAAAATTTATAATATGATGTCCTTTATTTGATAAATAAACGACATTAAAGGATTATAAAAAAATACATCAATAAAGAATTATACCTCAGTTCCCAGATAGATGGGTGTTACAATATCAATAAAATAATTATTAAATCTATAAAAGAACCCGTCAAAAAGTTATACATTAGAGAATTATTAAAAAATGGAAATTTAAAAATCAAGAGAAATAAATTTCATTAGATAAGAATAAATTGCACAATCTTTAAAGAAAAAAGAATATATTTTAAGATATTACATAATTTCCCATAATTTATAAATAAATATGAATAAATGCAAAGTTGGTGATGACTCTTATGATTATATGCGTGATCATGGATAGGTTTTAATATTTAAACTTCAAAATTGCACGTTAAAAAGCACGAAGCAAAATTAAGGGCCTATTAATGTCATTTTTTTTATATTATTAAGCTATGATTAAATGAATTATCAAAGATAATTTCTATTACTTTATATTTGATGAAAAGAATTTCTATCACTTTATAATTGATGAGAATAAACTTTGACTTCTATTACTTTATAGTAATTTTTTAAACGAGCTTTTGATGGAGTTCCCTATTAAATGTATTTGGAAAAGTCTTGACAAAATTCTCACAATTAAGTATATATACTTTAGTGGGTTAATACCACAAAAAACCCTAAACTGATACACTTGTGACACATTTACCCCAAATTATTTTTTTGACCATAAAAAACCCCATACCCGACACCCCATGACAATTTTACCCGAACTATTTTTTTAACCATCAAAATATTTAACCTAATCTAGGAATACTTGTTTCATGATTTCTTTTAAACTTACCAAAACATTTTATGCAATACAAAGCATAGTGACAATTTTACCCTAATTAAAATTTTAATATTGATTTTTTGTTTTTTTACGAATATTTATTTACATTTCTAGAAAATTTTTCCATAAAGTCATTATCCAAGAAAAATAAAAATAAAAATAATATTTTTTATTTTTTAAATAGAATTTTTAATTATTTTTATTTTTATTTTTATTTTTCCTTTATTTTTGGCCGATCGCCGGCCGCCGTGGCCAGCGGCACCGACCACAGCGAGGACGAGCTCGCCGAGGCCGGCGAAGCTCGTTCTCGCCGATCTAGTGAGGCCGAGGCCTCGCCGGCTCAGCGACGCTCCGCCTCGCCGTCTCCGGCGAGACTCGAGCTCGCCGGCCTCGGCGAGCTCGAGCTTGCTGGATCCGGCGAGACTCGAGCTCGCCGGATCTCGGCGAGGTGGAGCCTCGCCGAGGCCGGCGAAGCTCGAGTCTCGCCAGCCTCGGCGAGGCTCCACCTCGCCCGCAGATCCCGGCGAGCTCGAGCTCGCCTAAGGCCGGGCGAGCTCGAGTCTCGCGGATCGGCGAGGTTGGAGCCTCACCACGGGTCGGCGAGCCTCGAGGTCGCCGAATCGGGTGAGCTCGAGGCTCGCCCGAGGTCGCGGGATCGGGCGAGCCTCGAGGTTGCTCGAGATCGGCAAGCTCGAGGCTCGCCAGATCGGCGAGGCTCGAGCCTCGCCGAGGCCGGCGAGCTCGAGCCCTCGCCGGCCTTCGGCGAGGTCATCCCGCCCGGTGGCCGGTCGCCGTGGCCGACCACCGGCCGGAATTAAAAAAAAAAAAAAAGAAAGAAGAGAAAAGAAAAAGAAAAATAAAAGAAAAAGAAAAAAAATAATTAAATTTCGATTTTTTAAAAAATTTTGTAAAGAGGGAGAGAGTTTGTGGATGGGTCTAGTAGGTGGGTTGGACATTGGTTCCAAACTCAACCCATTTAGACCTATTTATCTTTAAGCTTTAAAATTTAAAACCCATTTAAGGTTGACTCTTTAAAATTAAAGTGACTCATATATGACCCATTTATTTTTAAATGGATCATATATAGGTTTAAGACCCATTTTGACACCTCTAGTAAGCACATACTTCACAAATAAATGTATGTTATAAGATGATCAGAATCAATACAAAACTAAGTTTACCTGCTAAAAAATTTATGGAATGTGCCCAGATGTTGTTTTATCATGAAGATGAGACGAATAAAGTATTCGATTTACATGAATAAACCTTACTACATTTGTTAATGATAGTAACACAATTTATATTAATTTTCATCAGACTGTTGCTTCTCTAAGAACTATCACATAAATGGATACGTGCTGGGACTCATTTTGAAGGAAAAATAGGACAATTTAAAGCAATTAAGACAATCTAGATCAATCAACATTCAACGTATCCCGTATAGTTAATTAATAAACTATATTTTTAATTACCTATTGGTATTGTTTAAATATTATAACTATTCTAAGACATATTTTGTAGCAGCGACAAATTCAAAGTATAGTTTGCATCACACTTCAAAATATATCTTAATGAAATTTAATTGGAACTTCTAAATAATATCTCCTACTCCCTTTGATTCGATATCAATTTTTCTATAGATATGTTAATTACTGAACCTCCAATATTTCACTATCGTGACATTAATGTCTATACAACATATCAAATATAGTAACATAAGTAAAAAAAAAATTAATCAATTATACAACCAATTTCACATTACAAAGTTTGGAATCAAATAAGTTGAAGTATAATAAATGCAAGACATATTAACAACCAACTGAATTGGAAAATCATTTCGAAGAATAAACTGCACAATTTAGCAAGTCAATGACTTAAATATTCCATGTAATCATTGTATGATTCAATACACATTAAAATTTTATATTTCTAAGTTTTCTTTTAATTGGAGAATAAACTTGCACGATGGACTTCAAATCCACTCTCAATGAAGCTCCTCATGTAAACTCTAGCAAAAGATCCGATTTTATGTGGATATTTATATCGTTACAATGTTCTGTATGTTAATTATTCTTGCGAAAATTCACTGATGATAACAACATCTACAATAATATAACAGACACAATATTAGACCCAGGAGACGCAAGCGCGTCTTGCTGGTAAAAACAGAAAAGCAACGTCGAAGTCATTTGAGTAGTATGTGATGTATGTATATGAAACGCCAAGTGTGTAAAACAGAGGAGTGGCAGAGTAAGTGTGAGGCTAAGTACAAAATCATGAATACATTCATCTGGAGGTGCAAGTGGAGGGTGCATAACCCAACACGCTTTGGACCAGGTTGAACTCCCAGACATGATTTTGTTGCATGATGTTGCCAATCACTGAGACGCCGGGCCACATCGCCGACACGAACCCCAGACATTTCACCCCTGGAGCCGCGTCGATCACGTAGCTTTTCACTGGAGGCTCGAACCGAGCACCATCACTAAAATGAAATGCCAGTCTCGGCACCCACGTTTCCTCGAACCTTAACCTGGAGCTTGTGCTGTTATACTTGTAGCAGTATTCCAAAGGCCCTCCTCCATCCAACCTCGTCCTTTCAAGTCTCTTGGACAGTGCCCATCGTAGAGCACCCACGACAGGCCTGTAAGCCGGCTCCGTTAGAAACGTCAGGCTTGTACCTGAATCAATGATCGTTCCGCCGCCCCGATTGGCTGCCCATATCAAGGAGGGAATCTTTAGCAATGCTCCGTTGATGGAGATGCCCTTCACATTCACCGCATAGAAGGGGCTGAGGGTGGCCAGATCAAGCTTGGTGTAATGCATATGTGAAAGCAACGGTGAATGGCTCGCAACGCCCACACCTCCAAAAGTGAGATAATTGGAGAGGTACTTGTGGCTTAGATGATCAACAAGGCAATACGAGAAGGTTCCGCCGAACATGTTAGAAGCCCTGGTCGCAAAGGAGTAGTTGCTGTATGCCAAGCCCAACACCCCGTCGGCTCCCTGGAAGCTCTGACCTTGGACGGTCAGGGTACATCCAACCACCACATCTTCCACCTTGGTAGCCCTCCCCTTTCCATTTGTGATTTCTGCCGTTACTGTCTCTCGTGCAAAGATCCCCAACGCACCTGACCCGTCTGAGTATCTATTTCACCAAAATGGAAGGGGGTTACTTACTCTAATGGGCTAATTCTGCTGCTTGTTCTAAAAAGTAAAGTGCACGTCAGTGTGCCTGTGCACAATTACTGTATTTCATTGATGGCAAGGAGAGAATCAGGGTACCTGTAATCATAGGAACAGGGTGTGGATGGGGTGGGGCACCGAGCAAGCGAGAAGAGATCCGCGAAGTCAATCTTACAAGTGCGAGACGAGCAAGGAACAGTTTTGAAGGTTGAGGATCGAGTTGGCCGAAATCCTCTTCTCCGGTTGCGGCGCTTGCAGCTCATCCAGGTCAATTCGCTGCCGGTATCTGCAATCAGCAACATCTTCTGAGGGGGCGTCCCAACTTTCACTTCCACGAAGTACTGGCCTGTTCCGTAATCCCGACCTGAGGAAATGGGCATTTCTATGGAGACGTCACTGCAATTGGTTCGGGTTCTTGGCTTTTCCCACGCCTTCCTCCTCGTGCTCTGATGGTGCTTACTGAACATGGTACCCCGACGAACAATGTCGCTATGAACAAGCTCCTTGATGCGCTCCATCTGGTCATAAGTAGACTTCAGAGCATATGCTTGCGAGTGTATCAACTTCAATCGCATGTTCCCACCGGCAGGGGATGCATAACTAGAAGATGACTTATCATCGGTCTGGATCATCAACAGGAGTAAAATGTAGGTGAGGGGCAGCATTAGTTTGTTCATGATGCTTGATCACGAATGCTCCAATGGAACAGCTACTGCAAGAGAGGGAAGCTGGAAGTTAAATAAGCAAAAAATCAGGACAAGTCAAGAAGTAGCAGCATAGTTTCCAGACGGGTAAGGAGCTATCCTGGAAGGCAACAACAAACAAGGAGTACAAAACGAAAATCAATACTTTGAAGCAACAAAAAGCAGACTCCCTAAAGCTTCACAAGACGAGAGACGTTTCTTCTTTCTTCTGCTTCTTAAATAGCTAAAAGGTCCACGTTACTTGCAGCACCAATCAAGTGGCTAGACGTAGTCGTTAGGATCCTTCTTGATTAGGGTTTTTCTCTTCTTTCGTTTTTTTTTAACGTAAAATGGTGTTGCATGATTGATTGTGGCCCCCATAACGTGTCGTGTAGATTAATATCGTCTTTTGGGCGTTAAGTGTGTGTGCGTGCGTGCGTTAAATTGTTAATTTAGATAATTGAATGGAGGGGATAGTATGAGATCTCTGGCCACCCTCTCTATGATTGGGCTTCCTTCCGGTCATCCTGACCTCGCGAGAGCTACACTTCTGTCAGCATTATGCGTGAAGGAAGAGAGGCAAATTTCCATGGGAACAGTGAAATTGAATTCATAAATTCAATGGCGAAGGAAACATCCGGACGATTGTGTTGCTGAAGCAGGGCGGCGGGCGGAGGAGTTGGAGCGCAGGCTGTTTTCGGCGGGTTGACTTTGGCCGACCGCACTCCAGCTGTCCATGGGAGATGCATGTGCTGCGCTCGTACGTAGGTTGCATCGAGAACCTTCAGATCCAAAGTAAAAAACCCGAGGAGCATAGATATGGCCTTTTGGCATTCTTTAGCGGATCATAAGATGCATTCGGTCATGTGGACATATCTAGTATCTATTGCTCAGTACAATTATCTGGATTTCACTCTTTCAAAGAAATAATCACATTAAGTGTTTCCTAATTTAATTCATCAAAATAACAAGCAAGATGGTCAAATTGCAATATATCATTTCCAGTTCACATGCCCTTCAATATTTTAAATTCTCCTGGCATAGACCGAGTTATGACACGAATTTTGCCTAGAAGACTTGCCATAGAAGGGGTAACTAAAATCCCATATCGATATAAAAAGTAAGCAACCAAAAGAATTGGACTCCAGAACTCGCCCATAACCCATGAAATCTATGCACTCTGCATTAAATTACATCGAGATTATGCATCAATTAAATTCTGAACCCATATACAGCTGCGCTTATACCCCATATAAGAAATCCAATGATCTAAAACTCATTTATAGAATTTACAATACCTAGCCTTAGAGTAAAAGACTTATACCTAGTTTAGCATCAAGTGAATTCTGAACCCATATACAACTGTGCTTATACCCATATAAGAAATTCAACGATCTAAAACTCATTTATAGAATTTACAATACCTAGCCTTAGAGTAAAAGACATATACCTAGTTTAGCCAATTACCGTCTTTGAATCGAGGAATACATATAAAGCCATAAAATTCAGGACTAGGCTTTCCTCTCTTTCTCCTACCTTAGACGGTCTTAGTGGATAAACTATAGGTGTACGGAATTAGGAGGGGAACGGAGACCATAACCTATTTATGTAGCATATTTTAATAGACTCATCCATTACAGGTCATTGATAAAATACTGGTTCTCACTGATCGGCCAAACACATTATTACCATAACCAAAATATGTTATGTTGAGACAGAAATCGTTGTGTATTTCCATTAAGCTTAGTTGGGGTATATAAATACCCAAGAGTACGTTCTAAAAGATTTACTAGCAAGAAAGAAATAAATAAAATAGAAAACTTTCTAACTTCTAAAGACAAGATTCCAGATCATCTAAAATTGATAGCCCTATATTTGGTAGATATATATTTGGAGCATCGTCAAGATTAGCGGTGTTAATAGCCATTTTGCTATTGAAGGGATGTCGGTAGGGCTTTGCATTTGCCAGCCCACTTTACGCGGTGGTGTGAAGGACAAGAAGAGGGATTACAGACGACATTCTTCTAACATGGGCAGTCGCCAAATCCAGGGGAGATCTCAGTGTAAATGAGAGAGACAGTCCTCCGCAGCACCGCATGTAGCTTTACATTACAATATCTTTGTTTCCTCATTACTAACAAATGATATTATAATAGTGGTGGGAGAGAGTCAAAAACAGATTTTACCATTCCATATTCGTATAATTTAATCACCGCAAATCGTTCCAACTTGAGCCAGCCAGCTAAGCCATGTTGAAGCAGGGGAGTTGGTAGCACCAATCGTGCCGTGCAACGAGCAGATTTTTCTGCCTACTTCCCATTTTCTCTTCACTCGAATTTCTCCTCTCTGACCAGTTTCATCATGGCATTCGTAATCCCCACGTTGGGCTGGACCGCAAACTTCATCCACGCAACCAGAGATACTGGAGTGCTATTTGAATTGACTTATTTCCAGACATGAAAGGTGAACTCCGAGCAGTATCCCATTTCCATAAGCTGTGCAGCTCATTCTCTCTTGACTTCAGAAACTTACCTCGATTCGGAACTCAATATTTCGCAAGATGTTGGTAACAACAATGCAATCACTTTCTTCGATTTCTGCAGGAAAATGTACATCTTATTATGTATCTGCAGCTTTTAGTTTTCTCTAGATAATTATTGTTAGGTTTAACAAGACTCGCTTTGTGGGGATAATCACCAAAAAAGTCATAAACTTTTTATATCAATACCAATTCAGTCCTAAACCTTTTGACTATTTATCAATTTAGTCATTCCGTCCAATTTTGACCGGCAATCATTGACGTAGACATCGGCTGTCTTATGTGACATAGTCAGCGTTGACATGAACGATTTTTTGCATTTTCCTTTTAATTTTTCTGATTTTTTTATTTATAAATTTTATCAGTCTTTATTTTTTTCCTTTTTCTTTATTCTTTCTCTTTTTCTTTTTTCCTTTCTTCCTCCGCCAATCACCATGGCCAGCGAGGGTGGACCTTGCCAACCTCTGGCAACAGTTGACCTTGCCTTTGGCGAGGCATTTCGACAACGGTTGATCTTGAGCGAGGCTTCGCTGGCCTCTAGTGAGGGTACCCTCACTTGTGGCCACCAGAGGAAGAAGGAAAAAAAGAAAAAAAAAGAAAAAAAGAAAAAAAATCATAAAAATTACAAAATGTAAAAGATTGTCTACTTCAATGCTGACCGTGCCATGTCGGATGGCCGATATCCACATTAGCGATTGCTAGCTAAAATTGGCCGGAAAGACTACATTAACAAATCGTTAAAAGATTTAGAATAAATTGGCCAAATTGAAAAGTTTGTGACAAAATTGGCATCCGTATAATAGGTTTAGGACTTTTTTGGTAATTTTCCCATACACCCCTAGATTAACTCACTCTAGGTGTTGTCCAATTTGGCTGGTCTCAAACCGAATCTTATGGTTTTGTCTTTTGGCATACAAGTAAGCACTTCCCCAAGACATCACTATCTTAGTAATGCTCTCACTTGAGTATGCTTAACATTAGAGTTTCAATGTTAAACCTTGTCATTACGTAAAGCACATCCGAATGTTGGAATGAGGATTATTATTATAAGATAATAATAGGCGGAGGGAGATCATGTGTATATAAAGAGAAAATATGATTCGTTGTCAAGTAATGTAAGATAATATTTCAACACCGCCTCTACATTTAAGCAAACCTTGATGAATTGATAATCTTGTGCAATGAGTTTTGTGAAATATCTCCTTCTCAACTCTGAATCATCAGGAATACATAATTGATCTGCTCGTCTCCCAACTTTTTCATGCACGCTATGAAGGTCCTGACAATCCAATTAACTTCGTTTTCTAGCGCTCGATAAGATTCGAAGTCCTTGTTCATTTAATTTAAGGAATTTTCATACATTGTAAATTCGGAGTAGTTCCAATTTTGAGTTTTTGGGTTCATTCTAAGAGTTGTTGAGCTGCAAAATGATATTATAATGAGACTTTAAGGTGTATTGAAGCTGTGGGAATTTACGGAAGTTGATTTGGGGTTATGATTTGATTGGAATGAATTTTTGAAGTTTCGCTCGCTATCGGAAATAATTTCGAGTTACTATGTTTGGCATTGGTTTCTACCCATTTGTGGCAATCTTTTGGGTCGGAGAGTGTTAGATTCTTTTAGTACTTCGAAAGAGCTTTTTTCTGTTTTTAACAATAAGCTCGCTGGAATAGGAATTCAGTAGAGATAGATATGATACGACCAAATTCGACGTGTGAGCTGCCTTGATACATCGGACAACAATAAATGTTCCGCTATGAGTGAGCTTTTCATTGGCATGTAAGAGTCATGTTGTCACCGAATAAAGCTTAGTTTAGTCAAGCCTTAGTTAAGACAGATATGTACTTGATTTTGATATTTGTTTTTCACTTAATAGATAGGATTTCAAGTTTGTACACTCGAGATAGCTTTTGTTGTTTGGTTTTGCATTCTCAAATGAGTGGTGCTCATATCTTTTATGATTTTGTAAACTCATGTCTTGAAAATTTGATATCTATTTGAAAAAAATAGTGTTCACGGCATGTTTGCTAGTATCGGAATGAGAAGAACAATGTGAAAGCTAGTGGGCTTGTAATGACTAGGCTAAACAAGGGTATGAAAGCTAGTGGGCTTGTAATGACTAGGCTAAACAAGGGTAAGAAGTGATCGCCAAGGCAAGATGATTGGAAAAGGGAGAAAATTGTCCAAAAATTTCTAAATCTATTATATTTTTGCCAATTCAGTCCTAAACCTTTTAATATTGTCAATTAGGTCCTAAACCTTTTCAAATTTTGTTAATTGAGTCATTTCAGCCAATTTTCATCGAAAAACACTAACATGACAGTCTAGTCAGTGCTGGCCGCTCCCGACCGTCTTATATAGCATAACCGGCGCTGACGTAGACAAATTTTAATAATTTTAATAATTTTTCAATATTTTATATTTATTTTTCCTATTTATTTTTTTCTTTCTTTTCTTGTTCTTTTCACTTTTTTGGTTTAAAGGGCCAGCGGTGGCCGAGGGCTGGCGACCCTCGCCCAGTGGCAAGCGAAGGTCGTCGGCCCCGCCAATCCTTTGAACCAAAAAAGAGAAAAAAAAAAGGAAAAACAAAGAAAATAACATATAAAAAAATTAATAAAAAAATCGAAAAAATATTAATAATTATTAAAAATTGTCCATTTTAGTGCCAGCTGTGCCACGTAAGACGCTCGGCATTTACATTAGCGATTTTCGGCCAAAATTGGCCAAATGGACTCAATCGACAAAACTTAAAAAGATTTAAGACTCAATTGACAAAATTAAAAGGTTTACGACTGAATTGACAAAAGTGTAATATGTTTATGACTTTTTGGACAATTTTCCCCTCGAAAAGGAATGGCTCTTGACAGGCTTTTAGGATGACAAAAGGAGCAAGAATGAATTGAATTGCGCACCGAACAAGGGAAGAGCATTCTAGAATTATATATGTAAAAGCATAATTAACTTACAAGAGGAGTCTTTTGACATAGCCGTAACATTGGCATTGAAACTGCAATGTTAAGCGTGCTCAGGTGACAACTATACCAAAATGAGCAACCTCTTACCAAAGAACAAAGCTGTAAGACTTGATATAAGACGGGTAAAAATGGATCATATCTCTAGTGAGTTAATCTAAAGTTGTCACAAGTTTTGTAAGTAACTTTGTAAAAACACAGCCGGTGGAACATCATAGACTTGTTCCTTTTCATGTCAACAACCACCGAAGCAGATACATGTCTTACTCTGAAGACCAACTGTATAAGCAAGCGTGTAAAACAAATGTTCCACTGGTTGTGTCTTGTATAAATTCCTTATTAACAATGAGATCAGATACTTCCTTGAAGCAGATTTGGTCACTTAATTCACAATCAAGGTATTACATTATCCCCAACCAAGCTTATGAACAGATGAGGAAATATTACTCTTTCAGTTTAACACAATGACTCAGAACACATGCCTTCAGATAATAGTATCTGGCTGTTCTGTCAACTAGCTAATCCCAAACAACAGTTACCCAAAAGAAATCCTAATAACAAATCCGAGAAACTGGAAGTACAAACTTAAGTCGCAACTATTTCCCCTCAAGGCAGTAGAACAATCTTGCAATCCACTGAACAGCATTCTACAAGTTAACCTCCACAATTCTAGCGTATCATTTCTGAAATGCATATGCTCTCAAGTATCCATTTTTCTCAGATTCAGCCCTCCAATTGCCACTATCAAGGCATGGCTATATAAGCTCCCATCAACTTCCACCTCTATCAGTATCGTATCTTATTTATCACCTTCGTATATTGTTCTTAATCTCATTCAACTCTTTTTTTTGGTTTGAGGGATGAAATTGTTTAAAAACATAAATATCCCAAAACACAAGTGTTGGTGAAGTAGTGAGGAAGGAGAAAATAAAGAGTGACAGTTCTTCAATATTTCTATTTCATTCACTAGTGGACCCATTTCCAATTTAGAGAGTGAGAAGAAAGATTATAGCTTATTCAATAGAATGGAACAATTCAGCACTCAATCATTACAGTTCGGATCCCCTGAGATAGATAGTCGGAAAGATGCCCCCTGAAATTAGCTTTGAACGGTAAAATTATAACTTCCACTCAAAAGTTCCTTTTTTATCCTTCCTTTTTAATCTTTTGCAGTGAAGGGAGTCAAGGAATGGCGTGCTCATTTTACCTGTTACAGCCCCTCTTAAGTGGCTATAAAGGTAACATGCTTTGTAGGATGGAACTCAAAAACAAATCTGATGCTTGAGAGAGCAACTTCTTTGTCTCCTTGATAGATTTACCTGTTACAACCCCTCTTAACTGACTAGAAAGGTAACATGCTTTGGTTAGGATGGAACCCAAAAACAAATCTGATGCTTGAGATAGCAACTTCTTTGTCTCCTTGATAGATTTACTTCAGCAGGATACAGCTACATGGTCAAATTCAGTCTGCCTAGATTGTATTTTCTCTTAATTCCTAGCCCCAAAAATTCCTATTGCTTCCACAGACAGTATCGATGCAGAAGAGAGGGACAGGCCTAATCCTGAACCAAGCATGTATCCACATGAATTAAGTTTTTTCTCGTCACCTGAAGCAGGCTCATTCCCTATTGATCACAGAGATGATTGAATGCAGCGCACGACGATTACGACCATAAACAGTAAAAAGATATACGTCAATAAGTGGAAGGGGTGAAAAATTAAGTAAAGCATAGGGGCCATAAAAAATCACCTCCATTCAATTTTCTTGTCCGTGGGCATACAGCACAATATATCCGTAAGTCTTAGAGAAATTTGACACGAGACTGACCTCTCATTCTATTCCTGTGTATTCTGATTTTTGTTTATGCATATATCCAAAGGGCATGTCAACTGAGACATCGGCACACATAATCAGAAGATGATGGTGTCAAACTTTTCTGAGCACAGCCTTAAGGTGGGGCTGAAGACTGGTCAAGGCGGTGGCCATTTCAACAACATAAGACAATTCCCCATCGACCAGCTTGAACACTCGAGTGATGTCTTTCACCTGGCAACAAGAACAAAGAGGTCAGCAGTAGTTGTGACAAAATTAGGTTGTTCCTAGCAACGGCGGCGGGGGGAGCAGCAGTTCAGTAGTTAAAGATCATCGATGCAACGAGTCCAATAGCAACGAAACAAACATTTCGAAAAAAGTTCCATTTTCAGAGAGGACATCCACCTCGTATTCGGTCCAAACAAACCAAACAGGAAAAGGGAGAGTAGCCAGACCAGGATTTACACATATGAGAAGGAGGAATAGGGGGATTATAAGGAAAAAGAGAATCTAAGTCTTAACCTTGGAAGCGTTCCCCACAAGATCACTCTTAAGGCAGATGACTTTCTGGTCCGCGTCGAAGGTCCCCTTCTGCAATGATAGGATGAATAAAAAGGGGAAGAAAGATTGGAGCAAGAAGCAGAGAAGGGAAGGGAAGGGGTGGGCAGGGAAAGAGAACCTGGACTTCAACGAGGCCGGTGCTCTGAGCAAGGACAACCTCGAGAGAGCCGTCGAGCTTGGGGCGCCAGAAGCCGGACTCGGAATGCATGGGGAGGGAGGTGATGGGGTTCCAGGTCCGCTGGGAGTAGGTAAGGACGGGCTTGCGAGGGTCGGGATGACAGAAGGTGAGCTCCTCCGTGTAGGCGAAGGAGTCGATGGTGGGATACACGCCTCGCCCTTCCCCTCTCCACGTCCCCACCAGGTACCCAATCCCTTCCACTGCTCCATGCATCATTCTTCTTCTTCTTCGCCTTCTTCCTCCTCCGCCTCCTGTAGGCTGCCCCTGTCTGGTTTTCTCCGCTGTCCTTGGCTCGCTCGCACGCTCGCTGCTCAGTCGTCTCTCTCTCTCTCTCTCTCTCTCTCTCTCTCGATGTGTTCACCTCTTGGATTCCGTCGCCTTCATCGGACCTTAGGAGAGTTAGGGACCATGACCTTCGGGCTTTCTTTTGGGCCCGATGACTACTGGGCTCCATCAACAACTTCTTCTCTCTTCCAAAAATCCAGTTAATTTCCTCAACTCGAGTTTAATATTCATATATTCCGTTATTTTCATTTTGATCCCTGAATTTGCGCATCAAGCCCTTCCATTTGTCTTATCGATTCCTTTTAACTTGCATATCCCCTCTAACCATTCCCTTGGATTTCGATTTCGATTAATCAAAACTTGACGTGCCTTCGATGGCTGGCAAAAGCATGACATGAAAAAACTTATCTCCATTAATGCACGTGACTGAAAACCTCGAGATCAAAATGATAGCCGAACTTTTAATAAGACATTTCTCGGCACAAACGAGATGCTCGGGCTTCTCCATATTAGACTTTTGCAAGTCCCAATTGATCCGTCGATATAGTTGAAAGAAGGGTTCTTATTTATATGGAACTCTCTGATCTTTGTCTTTCCTAAAGTACTAATTGAGTCAAATAATAAAAAGAAAGAAATATAAATAGATGAAAATTATTACAAAGTTGTTCAAATACAATGATTTATAATTAAGTAACACGATGATCATTTATTTTTACTAATCCCCTATATTTCTTTCATATAGATGTGAGATAATACTGTTTGCTGTGGATAAAATACATTCAATGAATGAAAGTATTTGTATGAAATATAAATAAATAGATAATTTCTTGAAATCAACTCCTTTCAAGTGTTGAGAGTATGTTTATAATATCTTGTCACGTATTATGCATTTACAGGATTTATGGCGTACAAATCGACGAAAGTGTTCATTGTTCATCAATAAGCATTATCCATAACACTGTTTGAAAAGTATTCGAAACGATCAAAAGAATGGCAAAGCTCGCACATGAGCTGAGGCTACCGTTGATGGCGTGTGCGACGGTGATTGAAAATGCCAAATGTCTATCCACGTATGGTTGGGTGTATAGTGGGGGAGGGTATAGCTCGGTGGTGGTGCGTGGGAATGGAAACTGGAATGGAAGGATGGCAAACCCACCAATCTGATCTGACAAGACGATCAAGCGGCCATGTGTCCCTGTTTATTTATACCTGGAAGACCCCTTTGACCATTTCCTAAAACAACGTCGTGACAACCTCCTTACTCTTTTCCATCTCCCTCTCTCTGCCATTTATTCTTCGGATTTGTCAAATTTTAGCGTTCTCTCTCTCTCTCTCTCTCTCTCTCTCTCTCTCTCTCTCTCTCCTCACCTTCCAACAATGTCTGGTGTTCTCCTTGATCATTGAAAGCCCAGGATGATCCTCCTCGATGAAACCATTCAGGGAACTTGCATTAGAAACAGCTCATGGACGATAAACATGCACCCGATATTGTCCTTTCGGTTACGACCCAACTTCCCTCTCTTCCAATAATCCATACCTCCGCAAAATTTGACCCTCGGTTTGCCCCCCAGAATCATCATGTTATTTGGGTCTGCGTGTTTGTGTCTGTCGAGATTGAGAAACATAGAGATGTTGGAGCCAGTTCGTTCCTCCAAAAGCCTTTCTATTCATTGGTCAGTGTTTCCCACACGCTTCCTTCATTGGTTTTGTTATTGCCCTGCACTCTGCATCATAGGCTAGTTTTGGAACATGATATACGTGCTTAAGTATTTTATATGCGGCAGGCCTGTATCAGCATTCTTGGATTAATCTTAATTGGACAAAGTTTGCCTGACTCCTATGTCCCTAAAATGCATCAATAGACGTGCCTGCCACCCAATTTTCCCCGTTGATGGAGACATCTGTAGATGTTGGTCTCTCCTTTATTTGAGAGAGAGATGCATCAAATGAATTTTCATTTGATACCATGGCAAATACAAGTCGTAGTTTGCAATTTCAATCATTCCCGGGATAATGATCAGAAGCTTCCTTTTTCTTTTTTTCGAAGATGAAGAACATGTGAATTCATCTAAAGAAAACCTGCCCGGATGGTTATTCCTCAAGTGAATTCGACATCGTTTCAGCATAAGTTCACATGCTATGTTTTTCATCCTTTTGGTGCAGAAACGTTGTGATGGGTAGAGTTTCGATCTCCAGATTCCCGTCGGTGCATGAATCGTAAAAAGGTGAGGCATACCTGATTTCCTAATCTGATTTCGATCCACCTTGTTCCAAATTAATATGAATTGTACTGATCATATCTCTAAAGATGAATGTGCATTCTATATGATTGATAAGGAGCGCACACAAGCCAAGTAAACCTGAAGTTATGGACTCAATCCCCAAGAACAATACAAGCCTATGTTACGACATGCCAGGCTATCCCAGAAAGCCAGATCAAACAGCCAGAGATGTCTCCGAGTCTACCCCTGATTCACCTGCTATACCTGCAAATTCTGATCCATTTCCCAAAAATTGTGAAGTTGGATTGAGAAAAGTCGAACAGGATACCAAGAACAATACTACTGTTGATGCATCGCCTATTTGCCGGCAGCAGATTCCAGGCCTAACAAGAACACATGCCAATAATCATAACCACAATGAAATTCCAACAGCTTCATCAGCAGCGATATTGACAAGTAGACCACTCACAACAACGACGCTGCAACCGCAACCAAATACAAAGAACTACAATAGCCAGCAGGGATCAAGCCGTAGTAACAGCTTGGAGAGCTCGGGTGCGATGCTAAGGCCCCACACAGGTGGGGATGTTCGATGGGAGGCCATCAATATGTTGCCCAAGGGAGGTCCCAAACTTGGCATGAGCAACTTTCGGCTCCTGAAACGCATAGGATATGGGGACATAGGGAGCGTGTATCTCGTGGAGCTCCGAGGAACCAACACTCACTTTGCCATGAAAGTGATGGACAAGTCATCCCTTGCCAGCAGAAACAAACTCCAGCGAGCTCAGACTGAAAGGGAGATACTCGGGCTCCTCGACCACCCATTCCTGCCCACGCTTTATTCTTACTTCGAGACCGAAAAGTTCTATTGCTTGGTCATGGAGTTCTGCAGCGGAGGAAATCTGCATTCCCTCCGTCAAAAGCAACAAAACAAGCATTTCACCGAAGAAGCTGCGAGGTTCAGTACATTTCTTTCTAAATACTTCCCTTCATTCAAGTTAATTAACCAGCTGTGTGACTAGATGCTGCTTCCTTTTCTCCAAATTTTATCTTTAATTCAACAACCAGTGCTTTCCATTCTGTGATAGATCATCAATTTATCAGATCTCCATGGGCGAGCACCTAATGAATTACTCATAATAAACATCTTAATTTCAGGATAGCAATCCATCTTTCCTCTAAACTGTGATAAACCAAATAGATAGATTAAGGTTTTGTGGCTCAGAAGATCTGCTGTACCTTAGGATGATGGAACTTTGAAGGGTGATCAATGGACCACAGCATACTTCTAAAGTTAGTGATCTCTGTCAATCGATTAACTGGTTAACTTTAACAGGTTTTATGCATCGGAGGTGCTGTTGGCGCTGGAGTACCTGCACATGCTAGGTATTGTATACAGGGATCTGAAGCCAGAGAACGTGCTGGTGAGAGACGAAGGGCATATAATGCTTTCAGACTTCGACTTATCACTACGGTGCTCGGTCAGCCCAACACTAGTAAAGTCCTCCTCAGTACATGTAGGCGGCAGCAGCAGCAGCAGCACTGGTTTTTCGTCTGGGGCCATTTTGGACGAGGAGTACACGGTGCATGGTTGCATGCAGCCATCCAACTTTTTGCCACGGATATTGCCCGGGAAGAAGAACCGCAAATCTAAATCAGACTTTGGGGTGATGATGGGTGGAGGAGGGCTGCAGTCCCAATTGCCCGAGCTGATGGCGGAGCCAACCAACGTGAGGTCCATGTCCTTCGTGGGGACCCATGAGTATCTGGCTCCGGAGATCATCCGTGGAGAAGGACATGGTAGTGCGGTGGATTGGTGGACGTTCGGCATATTCTTGTATGAGCTGCTGCATGGCACCACTCCTTTCAAGGGTTCGGGCAACCGTGCCACTCTCTTCAACGTGGTGGGGCAACCTTTGAGATTCCCAGATACCCCACAAGTGAGTTTCATGGCACGGGACTTGATACGAGGCCTCCTAGTCAAGGAGCCCCACAAACGCATTGCCTACAAGAGAGGTGCCACTGAGATCAAGCAGCACCCGTTCTTCGAGGGAGTGAATTGGGCCCTGGTGAGGAGTGCGGTCCCGCCCCATATACCTGATCCCGTTGACTTCTCCCAGTTTGCTACAAAAGATCCAAAGGTAGAACACGCCAACAAGAAGACGATTACTGATAATAATGCTACTCATTATCAGAAAGACAACGATCCTAGTGACTCTTCTTACATAGAATTCGAGTACTTCTAATAACAATCATGGACAAATTTATCACCGACGTTTGATGTATACATGAATAGAGCTAAAGATTTAGCAGTTTGAGCGCCGTGGCACCTCTCTCTCTCTCGCACTAGGAGGAAGGTACGAGGGTGAATCGGGATGAGTCACCAATGCACTTTGCTTTGTAGCTAGTGAAAGCAAAGATACCATGTTCCCCTGGTCATGTGATATGTTTAACTTATGTTGTTTGGGATTTGAATGGCTCAGTTCAGTTGCCCCCAACTGCAGGGAACTGCTGACCTATGGACAGCGGTGTGTGGCCGTAGATGTCCTACCTAGTGGAAATTCTCTGGTCGTGTTACGGGAAAGGAGATCTAATAACAACTTGAGGTGATGTCTTGGGTAGAATTTTGCAGAAATAGGCTGCATATGCCTCTAACATCAAGTGTTGACGGTGCAAAATCCTTCCACTTTGGAAAATGGTATCTTTATCAACAACCTCGAGGGGTCGCTTTAGGCCTTTCTGTTGCTACCCGAGGATCTTGACCTGAGAATAATTACGGCAGCTTATGAGTTCAGTTCATGTAGCTTTCATTTTGGAAGGCTTCTTTTATCCGATAATCCAGGGTTGTATAATGTAAGGGTGATCAGTTTCATAGAGTCGATTTCTGCCCTAAAACTTGTAACCTGCCCGATCAGGATCAGTTCTCAATTTATAGAACTGCGAATCGATCTTGTTGACACTGTAACGGGCCTGCAACTAGACTGACAAATTCCGAGCCAGTTTCAAGATCAATCAAGGAATGAGCTAGTGTGTTTTTCTTTATTGCAATAGTGACGTTACTTGGATTTGCAAGGCAATCATTCGATGCTCTTGTTGATCGTATTGAGAAAAGCATTATACAAGCTCCTGAACATCTTCGGCCACGGAGTGTTTTTTGTCAATAGAGGTGACAAACTTCTCTTCTTTATCCCATCTTTCACTACGTGCCACGGCTATCCATCCATGTTGCCAGTTATTACTAAGATAGAGATAAAAATAAGTTTTTCTTCTTCCTTAGGGAAAAAGCAACTAAAAATTCTGAATTTTTTTTATGATAATCAAAAATCTCAACCTATACTTACTGTGACACATTTACCCTAAACTTTTTCGTGTGACATAAAGAATCTCAAACTTGTACCGATCTTACATATTTTCCTTTCGTTAGATGATTTTTCAGTCAAAATAACGTAGTTTTTAATTTACTTAAGCCACGTGGGTGTCATGTCAACACCATTTGCTTTCCGGCATCCATGTAGACAGATTTTTAACGGGGCTCATTGACGGAGGGTAAATGTACTACATAGGTACAACTTTATGATTTTTGGTATCACGGAAAAAAAGTTTAGGGTAAATATGTTACCGCGGGCATAATTTGCGATTTTTGCTCTTTTCTTTAAGATAAGTGAATGTGTGTTAAATATGTATTAGCTGCACCGCCAAATCACCCAGGGCTTGAATTGCCGATTCAACAAACAAAAGACTCCAAGCGTGCGGGCACTCCTTACCAACACCTATGCTATGCACTATGCACCCTTCATCATCTCTTACAAAAGCTCGTCGAGAACATCAGAGAGGTCCGATTCTACGCTAGACCGCCGGTTTCAAGATGGCGCCTACATCTCATATAGGATCAGCTACAGGGGATGCACATGCTATTATACCATACCGATACTACCATCCCCACGGTAGGTGAATTACAGTAGTACAGAAAAGCAAAATGTGGGAAAAGAGATCGATCTTTGTGGCCTCTCCAGCGCGGCGCGTGGGGACGAAGACGGGATCAGGGTGGGGGGGGGGGGGGGGGGGGGCGGGCGGTGTGTGGCGCACCCAACAACACTTGGAGAGTCTAATAAATCGATCGAGTGAAGTAGTTAGATGACTTCAAATGGCGGGGAGGTGGTGGAACTCGACCATGGGGTGGTACGCCTGCCCCTGCGCCTCTCCCTCTCCCTCTCGTAACTCGGTCGTCCGCCTCAATCTCGGATTCCAAGATATCGCCGAAATCGCCCACAACAAAGTGAGCCTGACTGACTGACCCTTCTCTCTCTCTCTCCTCTCTTCTCTTTTCTCTGTAGGGGGGGTGGGTGGGTAATCTGATCGGTGGGGCTACTGGGACTTTGTGGTAGGTGCTCATCTCAGCTGGTGTATCGGCGGCCATCGGGCAGCTGTCCAAGCCCTTCACGTCGCCGGAGGGAGATGCCAGGAAATTCGATTTCAGCGCCGCCATTCGTTCCGGTGGTTTCCCTTCCACCCACTCCGCCGTGAGTCCCCTTTCCCTTTCCCTTCTGTGTGTGTTGCGTCCACTGCCCCTCCTCATTCCATCTTTTAATTGTCTTCCGTAGGCAGTTGTGGCTACCGCTACCTCCCTTTCTTTCGAGAGGTAACCCACTTTTTTCTATTCAGATTCTCTCAGATATATCATGTTTGAACGCTTTTCCCTAAAATGCTAACTAGAGCGTTGTATGACAACACTTTCCTATCTCCTTTGCTCTCAACATGATTTGGGTATGGACCGTCTGGATAGATTAGTTGATGTCTTGATCTTGAGGGAATGTGCAGCATGCGTCTTTTCTTCTCGGGCGTTTTCTGCTTTGGTTTCTCTTAGCCTCTCCATCTCGTTCATCTCTGCTGGTCTTCCAATTGGTTGAGAAGACTGTGCATCTCCCCTATCTGCCCTTATTGCTACCATGTGGGGTTTTCATTTAATAAGGACCTCCTAAACTCGTGAGCCATGTATTAAGAGTGTTTCTATAGAGATACACTTCAATTCCCAAGAATCCCCACGCCCCTCTATATGACTCCAGAAGCACTAGAGAGAACTAATGGACTTCTTCCCCCCCAGTCTTCATGATTCCTCCTGAATTAGTCTCTTCTACCTTCCCTTGTGGCAGGGGATTCTCAGATTCAATTTTTGGACTCTCGGTTGTGTATGCTGCACTTGTCATGTATGATTCCCAGGTAATCTTCTTGTTTTTTTTTTTTTTCACATTGTTCTTGCTTTTGTGGGTTCTGATTTCTTCTTATCCTTCCAGATTGATGTTTGAAAGCGGGCAGATACCTCTGTTTTTTTTTTTGGGTTCATGATGAAAAGAATACCTCCCTTTGTTAGTTCTCCGAGGATTTATAATAAGAAGAATTGAGGATGCATGGCATTTGGTAGCAAACCCATATGTCGGTCCTTGGTTCAAGTTTAGACTGTCACTTGGGAGGTGGCTTATTATGCTTTTTTGAAGATTACCATCTTGTATGTATTTTCGTCATGTATTTTGTGAAGGTAAGCAACCTTCAGTTTTGGGCCACAAAGAAAATCATTACCTCATCTTCCTTCGTTAATGTGGTTTATCCCTTGATGGCTGAAAGGTTGAGAGGAATTGTCACCATATAGTTGTAGCTTCTTTCTGCTCCCACTTCTTGCACCAACTGAAGTTTATTTGTCTTCATATTTTCACTTAACTCAGTGGTCTCCTTAAGAGGATTGCCTAGTCTGGTTTGGTTTTCTCCAGCCTTTTCTTCTTTTTAACTCTATTTGGTGGCTCTATCTTCCATCTTGAAATACATTACATGATCATGTGCTTAACATCTTTGATTGCTAATCATGGGCTGACTCCTTCGTCTGTTTAAAAGACCAATCATCCCTCATATGAAACTTCCCTACAGTTAATTAGCTTAGTAGCTGAAGATTGATCTCTTCATTGGTCTTCATATCAGAAGCCTTAGCAATCAGGGATAAGCACCTCGTCACCTCCTTTCCGTGTGCTAGCAGACAGAGGTGATGTTGGACGATGTGATCAGATGCTATTCAGGTCTGTAAGTACTTGGCTAGGAACAAAACCGGTGAACTGTACCCCTAAGAAGTATCTCTGAGCAGTAGCTTGGGACTTAGGCTGAAAAAATGTAGCCAAGGAATTGAAGGATATTCAAAGAAAAGGTTAAAAATCTCTATCCGTTGGACAAAAGCTTTCAAACTTAGGGTTGCTTATGCATCACGCCTGAGAGAGAAATTCCAACACGTAACTCAATAACAAAAAGTTGTTAAATATTGGAATTTTAATGATTCAACCAATGAGTTATTTGTATGAAATGCATGTATTTAAAAACTCTTATCAATCCTAATCCAAGTTAAAGTAGAAAAGTCTTAAGTAGGAAGCCTAATCCTAATTCAAATACTATTACCCCAATTCTCGAAGCTTGCCAGTTTTTCATTCATCAGCCCTTATTATAAATACTAGCTGCATTCCCCTCTTCAATACCTAATAAGAGGAATATAATGGGTGGCCCTGGAATTGCATTTATCAAATTTTCACTTGATGAAAGATTTTAGTATTCTAATTGTTGTGACATACCACCTTCTTCTTTTTTTATGAGAATATCACTTGCAATTTTGATGCTGTTCTTAATGATTCTCCCCTACACCTGAGCAGAATTCACTGTGCTACTCTACATCCAGACAACAAGCAGATAGGAAGTCTGTCGCTATGTGCAGTTCTATTTCTGTCCCACCATCTTCTATGAGCACTTCTTTTCCACATTAGCCTTGTCTATAATTTAGAGATTATCTCTGCCCTGTAATTATTAGTTCAGCCATAATGGACATCATATGTCATAACTCATTTATCGGCCAAAAATAAAAACTGCCATCATTGGTTGTTAAAAAGGGTGGGAATTAATAGCAACTTGGGCGTATATTATAGCTTTATATGTTAGTCTCTTGGACTAACCCCCTCAAAAGCATGCTGCAGAAACAACATCCTGTCTTAAACCAAAGCCAGTGAATTTGAGAATACTTGTCTGCCAGTGGACACAGATTCAATATGAAGTCAAATTTCATGATTTGTCTGCTAAAAATATTTTTCAGTTCCCTCTTGTGGTTGTCTTGGTGTTGAGTTGCCGCGAATTGATATAAGACTATAGAGAGGAATCAGAGGATTAGACTCACAGGATGCTTTAGATTTAGAACATTGAAGGATTTTGGAACCCCGATAAATGTCGGAGTTGTCCAACTCTTGTCAATCTTAGTCTTGTTGCCTTTATATATGCTGTATGACGTAATGGTTTTAGAGGGCTGGCCTTTCAATATGATAAAGCTCAACCTGTTCGTGTTCTAAGCCCTTTTAGGGTTTCATGACATTTGACAATCTATGACGAGGAAGTAGGAGGCACTGCTATTACATTAGACCAGTGACCCACTTGAAGAATTATTAGTCGTGTTTCCTTGTTAGTCACGTTTCTCTGTAAAGGCTTTGGATAATGATTCTTCCATCGATTGTTTTTGGTAGAATTGTAATCAGCTGCTTACATTGTAGCAATGCAGCTCAATTATTATTTGGTTTGGTTGGCTGAATTGGGGCATCTTCCGCCGGATTTTCTCGTGGTGTACGTGCAGGGCGTAAGAAGAGAAGTGGGGAAACATGCCAGGATGATGAATGAAGCTCTGCTGCAGAAAGCACGGGTGAAAGCTCCATCCGCGGAGAGCAACAGAGTGGGAAAGTCATCTTCGTCACCCTTGAATTTGGGTCAAAGCGGCCGGTTTCCGATGGATGGAACTGAAAGGGGCTCCTTTAACTTAAAAGTCACAACTACCCCATTGATGCTCAGAGCAGACGACACAGAGGAGACAGAATTGCAGTCAGGAATGGGTGACGATGGGGACAATAAACCTGGTATAGACGGAGAGAGTGGAATGAGGCTGAAAGAATCGGTTGGGCACACAGAGGTGGAAGTTTTAGCCGGTGCTATATTGGGCTTCGTGGTCAGCATGGTTGCAAATACCTTGATGTAGTAGTTCTTCCTACAATACCTGCATTCTTTCTGTCCTTCCTCCTTGAGTATGGAATGGAAACGTTCCTTCAATTCATCATTCTTCTTAGTGACTGCAAAACAATTGCGGGAATGATACGATCAACTCATTAGGCAACCGTTTTCTGGTGATGGCAAGGTAGCCTGCGGGCCCTGTAATGATACACTGGCTTGAAATGCGTGGGTTCTCAGGTTGGTGTGGTCTATATACGAGTGCTTGGACATAGTCTCTCTTTTCTGTCCAGAGCCCGCCGTCAATGGACCTACTTTCCTTGCTTGTGGACCAGCAGCAAAGCTAATCTTCGTTCAAAAAATAAAAAAAACGATAAGATTAACGAACAAAGAAATTCCTTTCGTTTGGCTTCTCCATTTTCAAAGAACAAGCCATATAGATGACGTTATAGAACAACGAACTTCCCCCTTCCTCAGGCAGGCGGGTTTAAATCGGGCAAGGGCCCACTTAAGTGCAGGAGACATACTGTAGTGGGCCCAGCCAGCCGGGAAAGCCATCACTAATCCTTTATCCCAATTCAAACCGTGAGTTAGTGACGTGGCGGTGGTTGAGGTGATGAGCTGCCGGGATGGGGAGGCACGGGGTTGCAATTTAGGGGGGAAAAAACCACAAAAAACCTCAAACTTTGCCATTTGTGACACATTTACCCCGAACTTTTTTTTGTGACATCAAAAATCCCGAGCTTTGCTTTTTGTGACACATTTACCCCAATGTATTTAGTCCATGGGCATTTTCGTCTTTTTGCTTTTTCTTCTTTTTTTTTTTCCTTTCCGTGAGGGCCTCGCGGCGTTGGGCGAGGGCCCCCATCGCCGGATCCGGCGAGGGGGCCCTCGCCGGCGTCAGGCGAGGTCCGCCTCGCTCGCCCAGCCGAGGGCGACCCTCGCGGCGTCGGGCGAGGTCCGCCCTCGCTGGGCGGCGAGGCGGCCTCGCCCGATCTGGCGAGGTCGACCCTCGCCGGCGTCCGAGCGAGGGTCGCCCTCGCCCGATCTGGGCGAGGGCCGCCCTCGCCGGCGTCGGCTGGCGAGGGCGACCCTCGCTCGACGCCGGCGAGGGTCGCCCTCGCCCGATCCGGGCGAGGGCCGCCCTCGCCGGCGTCGGCGAGGGCCGCCCTCGCTCACCCAGGCGAGGCGACCCTCGCTCGACGCCGGCGAGGGTCGACCTCGCCGAGATCGGGCGAGGCCGCCCTCGGTCGCCCGGCGAGGGCGGACCTCGCCCGACGCGGCAAGGGTCGCCCTCTCCCGGGCGAGCGAGGTGGCCCTCGCCCAACTCGGGCGAGGTCGACCCTCGCCCGACGCCGGCGAGGGTCGACCTCGCCTCGAGCCGGGCGAGGGCCGCCTCTCGCCCGGGCGGGCGAACCTCGCCCGACGCGGCGAGGGCCGCCCTCGCTCGACGCCGGCGACGGCCCCCTCGCTCGACGCCGGCGAGGGCCCCCCTCGCCGGAAAGGAAAAAAAAAGAAAAAAAAAAAGAAAAAGCAAAAAAGAAGAAAATGCCCATGGACTAAATACATTGGGGTAAATGTGTCACAAAAAGCAAAGTTCGGGGTTTTTGGTGTCACAAAAAAAAGTTCGGGGTAAATGTGTCACAGATGGCAAAATTTGGGGTTTTTGGTGGTTTTTTCCCCAATTTAGGGTGCGTTTGATAACCATTTTGTTCTCGAAAATAATTTTTATTCATAAATGATTCTTTTTTATTCCGTGCTCGAAAAAAATTCCTAAGCATTTGAAAGTGTTTGGTAACTGCCCAAAATTTTTATTTTTGAAATAGAAAAAAAAAACAGAAATGTGTTTGATAACTACACAAAATTTCTTTTTATTAATAATATTATAATAATAGTTTGAATTTTTTAATATTTCTTTCTTTTTTTTTTCTTCCTTGGCCATGGCCAGGTCACCGGCACCAGCAAGGGTCGCCCTCACCACCGCCCTCGCCAGATCCGACGAGGGCTGCTCGTGGCTTGGGCGAGTGCCGCCCTCAGCGGATCTGGCAAGGGCAGCAGCGAGGGTCACCCATGCCAGATCGGGCGAGGGCCACGACGCCCTCGCCAGCCCTGGCCAATGGCCGACCGCCGGCAATCGGCCATAGGCCAGGAAAAAGAAGAAGAAAAAAATTTTCTTTTCCATTTCTGATTCTTGTTCTCAAAATCAAGAAACAACTTTTTTTCTTTTTGATTCTATTCCAAAACTGATTCTGGGAACAAAGTTTTGCAAATTTGTGCCCGAGAACAAAAAATTTATAATACGGATTTCTGTTTCAAAACTGATTCTGGGAACAAAAAAATAAAAATAGTTACTATTTGACCAGTTGCCAAACGCGCCCTTGGCTTCCACGTGGACAATTCCTCTTCTCTTTCCTTCGTTTCTTCCTATTTTAGTTCTGATCTGCCGTGAGAGAAGAAGAAGAAGAGAGAAGGATAATCTCTAGGAAGCAAAAATGTCAGGAGCGCGGGGGGGCAGAGCCCAAGCAGTCGAAGACGGCGACGACGTACGAGTCGGTGGAGGGAGGGGCGAACACGACGAGGACGGACGTACGCACCCCTCAGGACCAGGGGGGGCATTCAGGTGGACATGCTCCAGGAGAAGGTCCCCGATGCCACCGGGCACGGCGGCCCCGTCTTCGGTGCAGCCGCCACTGGTAAAACCAAGGATGAGGAGTCGGAGGACAAGCGGAAGCTCGACTTGGGCGTCACTGGCATCGGATGATGTTAAGAATCACGCAAAACTCTCTTAGCTTTGTAGATGTAGCCTCTCTCTCTCTCTCTCTCTCTCTCTCTCTCTCTCTCTCTCTCTCTCTCTCTCTCTAGTTCTCGCCGTCTATTATATCTCCACCGGGTCGGTATGCATGTATCCAATATATTCCAAGAAAGAAACTACAAAAAAAAGGAAACAAAAGAGGGAGAAGTAAAGGGGGTAGTGTAGTGTAGGCAATTTGATGTTGTCTCCTTTTGATTTCCTTTCCGCTCCACTGCCACACGTACCTGATCATTTGTGCTTTCTTTCAATGTAATCGCTTTGAATCAACGATAAGGTCATCATTATCTCTCGAACAATCTTAAAGTGGTACTCAGGTTTTGTTTAACGCTAATCTCACCGTGCCATGTGGCAAGCGCCATGTCATTAGGTAAAGTTCACAGAGCAATCAATAAGATATGGTGGGGTTGTCAAGTCCAGCAAAACTTCAATTTGTTAACAACCCCAAAACTCCGGAAGAAGACAAATACTGAATTGCGAGATCCTTTTAACCCAGACATAGTATTTCTTTGACAACATAATCCATGAACATCAATTCCATGTTCACCCCTGCTAAACAAAAGCCTAACCTCAATCCAGAATTCCTCAAAACTACTCCGAAAACCATAAAGTTATTCATTATGCGCGAATGATGTATTGAAGTGATAGAGATCCACCAAATTAACAAAAAACGAGAGCCAAATCAAGACTATTCCTCGCGTTCTACATTTGAATCTTTTCTTCTCTCTTTGGAATAACTATTAATCTACATCCACCATAAACTAGAATATCATACCAACTTTCCAAAACTCTATTATCTTTAATTTAAAAACTCCAATTGTCATCCAATAACATCTTCTGTCCCTCGACAATCCCGACAAAATGAGAAATTCGATTTCCTGTCATGGAGTAGTCCCTCTCAAATCACGGACAATCAAATCCAAAGGAAAACCCTGTAGTCAAATCTTCAATATAAGCATCACATAGCAACTCGAAATTAACACAACAACCAACGATGCATGACTTCCTCCTTTTCTTACTTCCATAGAGATGGAAACCTTATATTCGACATGTAAGAGATGGAAACCTTAGTCTTCTTCTATTCGACATGTAAGAGATGGAAACCTTTATGATTCATATATATCTGAGTATGCATATTTAGCTCAAATAAATGCGGGGTGTTACATAATTCTCGACCCTTATATTTCAACTAGATTTTCACACAACGCTACCACATGTACCGCATTAGATTTCATTTGGACCATGCTCCATGGGAGCCCTTATCTTTGAAACTGACAATATCTGGATGAAGTCATCTTCAAACAGGCCTATACGAGCACCGACAGTGGGTGGCACGGGGCATATTAGTCAACAGATGAACTGTCCAAAGGAAAGTGATTAAGGATTTTATTCTACTTTTGCTGAGTTTTGTTTCCGCGAAATTTCAAGTTTGGTCAACAAAAATTGTGCAACTATGTCGGTTCTCCCGGTTACGGGGGTCAAAGGATCAATCATCAACCAAATTGAAATTAAAAAAGGAGGTATATGCAATCCTACGAGCGGGAGGAGCTTTTATCGTGGAGCTACAAGGTCAAAAGACTTGATGACTCATTAGTTCTCTTCATATTCGACTTTTCCCCGAAACAATCAACTTACAATCACTCGGAAAAATAACCTCATATGAACGGAGGCGACAGAGTTGAACCAATTACACATCCCAGCATCACTAAGGAACACCGATCCTCCATCTACGGACATACTTGTCGATCCTCAGGCAACTATTGATTTCTTCATCAGCAACAAACCAGGCACTTGAACTCTTACCGAAAACATCACACTTTCGATCACTCCAGCAGCTCGAGGAACACCACCAATTGTGCAGGATGTCACTCCCTTTTCTCCATAAAAGATTTATGTTAGTTTCATTCCAGATCATCTTTCTCAAACTTTTAACAAAAGATTTACCTTTCAAAGCTTGTAGAGCCCACACAAACTCCATTTCCCATCCAATCGATCTGTGAACTCACTTAACTGCAGCAAGTGTGTACTCACTTGTTATACAGCTGAATTAGGCACATCAGGATTGAACTGCACCAGCCTGTGGCAGGGGTCAATAGGACCTTTATTTCTGACCAGCTTTTAACCATCAGCTCGAGAACAATGGCCATTGGTTGATCCAGTGGAAATACTCTAGAGCAAGGCACCACATCAATGCATGGTGAAGCTTGACTAGCCACCAAGTCCTCAGTCCATGCAGGAGGCCAAACCCGTTCATTGGGCCTCCCCACCACCCATGACACGTAGCATGAAGATCAGTGGCTGAGTCATAAATGACAGGTGCTTTGGCCATCTCCAATTTGATGTATGTTTAAGATGTTGCTTATAGAATTAACTTTGTGCCACTTCCTCCATGAATAGGTGCTGTCTCCCTTGATTTCAACAGCCCAAGTACTGTCTTTCAATAGTCGAATGGATATTGTATAACATTGCATGGGCCCAACGAGGGATCTCCCGTATTTGGAGACAAGTCAATCACACACTCTCAATACATGGTAAAAAGTCTTTGTTGAGGTACGCAAAAAGGGTCACATTGGCATTCGCCACTCATTTTTCTCGTTGCAACTAAAGTACAACCTATACTTCATTTTCCTTTGTGGTGTGTCGCCGAACCGTGAATGAGCTTAGCTCGGGTAGCCCAACCCTCATCGATTTCAGCATCGTCCAATTAGTTATTTGATATATATCATCAATAGTTTTTTATAACTAATTTATTTAAATTAATTTATTATAATTTTTAGTTTGATTACTTTATAATTAATTTTCAATTTGACAAGTCTCGTGATGGCCCATTCCACGTGACTATTCGTTTAGTATCAAATGGGCATTCCTGTCTTCTCCACCAAACGAGGGATTGGGAAATTAGAAATGGAATAGGCGTCCCATCACAGGCGATTCCCTTCTACCAAACGTGCCATTATAGTTTCTACGCGGTGACAACTCAAAACCACAAGAAAGTCATTATCCAAGGACAATTTTCCCTCAATTCATCCTCTCAAGCAGCTTAAAGGAGGTAATTCTACAACTCGGAATTAACTAACCCCCCCAAGAAAAATAGAAGGTAGTCGATAAGCAGATCATCAAGTCTGTCTTAAAATCCTGGCCATGAGTATCTTGGTAAGCAAAATGAAATTGTTGAACCCTAGGTAGCTGACGAGCTATTTGGGGAACTTGAACATGTCTGGATCACAACCCAAATAGTGGAAAGGGAACTTGTGCTGAGATGAAGCTCTGGCATCGGCCACGACTTGCACTTGGGAGGGTGGATAGGATTTAGGCAGCGACTGGCATGGATCAGCCTGCTGCAGCGGCAGGCACTGCTGGTGCTGCTGCTGGTGAGACGTGGCCGCAAGAAGTTTGTCCAAGAAGGACCAATCTCCTCCGCCGCCACTGGAACTGCTGCAATTGGAAGTTGCGGTGAGCCTCAGCATCTCCTGCACATCTCCAAAGGAGGAGGAGGCGACCTCTGGGCTCAACAGCTGCGGGAGGTGCATGGAGCACTCCATGTTGTAATTGTTGCTCAGGAGGGATTGTAGTTGTAGATGATGATGATGATGGCGATGTTGCTTGGGCTCCACTTGTGATGTTATACAGAAACCCCCACCACCACCTGACTTCATGCACTGACTGATGTGGTCATGTGACTCCTGATGATGATCTTGACGTTCTTGACACATTTCTGCTTGGAACCCAACTCTATGGTTCTTTTTCTTGAACACCCTGCATACCACCCACCCATCCTCCTGCAAAGAGATCGACATTGAATATTTATAGCTACTTTTTTCAAGTCACCCGACGGCAGTTCCTCAGTTCGCATCCAATTAATTTCCTTTTGTCATGTAAACACATAAATCCAACTCCACTAGCTAGCTGCTGGACTAATATATAATTTAACTTGTCTATGTATGGATATATACCTGGAGGTCTGGGGCAGATTCTTCTTCAAGCCGATACTCATGCATGATCCAGTCGGTCTTCTGGCCATGAGGAGCTCGTCCAATGTAGAAGACTAGGGTCTTCCTCATCCCTATCCTCTTTGAGGTGCTCAGGTGGATGGCCTTGTCCCTCCCTGTTGCCTTCCAAAATCCGGCTGCTGTTGCCCGATTTGTCCGAGTTCCGGTCGGATATTTCTTGTCCTTGTGGCTGAAGAAGTACCACTCGTTTTGAGGACCCGTTCCAATCTTGCACTTGTCTGCATTAGTTTACAACATGCAGTCCTCATCAAATACATTGCTAATATAAGTCGGTGCCACTGTGCCAGTAATCAAAATTTTGACTTGTACAGCATCCATTCGGATGTATATTTCGCCAAAAGGCAAGGAGATATAATGCCACAATAGTACATAATTAATATGATCTGGTGCAGATTAAATTATGAAAAATACGAGAGATACCGAAACTTATATACGAAATCAATTTACAAAGTGAATGAAGCAGGATACTGATCTCCACCATTGCTCTTCAGTTTTATTCCACTGTCCTCTCTTTCTTTGATGCAATAGAGGTCTTCCACGCAGTCAAGCCAATTCATGCGTTTTTTTTTTTTTTGGTGAGTTACGTAACTGGAACTTTTCTATACATGGCTAATGCAGGTTCAATTCATTCTGTCTTCTGGAAACTAATAACATGGATCTCATTATGTTCCAAAGTGAGATTTATGTAATCTGCGGAAAGATAAATCGCTGTGGCCCCCTCTTTGATTCAAGTTGATGTGTTAGCAGATATTGTCAGTTTTCTTTACCTTGGTTCATAGATACTGAGTTATGCCAATATTAAAGCATGGAATGAAAAGTGCGAGGCACAAGGAATTATATAGAAGGAACGTATGAAGCAAGTGGGCATAATGACCTTTAAGATCCCAAGGTTCGAGCTTGTTGAGATCAATCTCTCTAATAACGTCGAGATCGATGGCTTCATAAGACACCTTCTTCCTCAGATAGTAATAGAGAAGCTCCTCATCGGTGGGATGAAATCGGAATCCGGGTGGAACTGAAGGTTGTCCATTGCTGGCCATCATCTTCCTCTACTTCCTTAGGGGTGAAAACAAAAAGCAGAGAGAAATGATGCAGGTTTTATCAGCTGATTCTACAAGCAAATTAATAAAAGGTAGGGGGGACTGGCTCCATACAACAAATGCTCTCCATAGTCATAGTATATATTCCATGCACTGAATCAAACCCTAGTATGCATAACATTAAATAGACTACAACCTCGAGAAAAACCTAAGAAAATTTAAAAGAGTGGATAAGAACAAAACCAAACAAAAACAAAGAAATATAGTAGTATGTCAGGCAAACAATACTGCCTTCGAAGATCAATAGATGGTTTTCAATAATATCTTCGAGGACAGGAGGACCGCTAACTTAGTAAGTCCTCCACCGCAGCAACCCTGGATGGACGTACACACTTCTGTAAAAACATTGCATCTTCTGTGATATCTGGTCAGAAGGGTAAGAAGAAAATTCAGGAGAAATATAGATGATGTCTTGGAACCCTAGGGTGAAAGGATGGATGTTTGTGAAGCTAGTCAACTATGGTAAATCCATCTCCGACCAAAAAAAAAAAACGATGGTAAATTTGTTGGGGGAATAGCTCAAGTAGTGAGACTAAGCACGCGCTTTATATGTGATCTACACTGCTCATCATGGAGCGGAGAAGAGAGGATGCTGCTCTAGAAGTTAGCTGAAATGAGCATGCACACAGCATCTAATGCATTTAATCTCTATTGCATGACCTCCGATCCAAAGAAAAAAGAGACAGTGAATTGATCAGCTTCACCATTGTGAAGCATGCACCGTTAATGAAGAAGACAAACAAAAAAATGAAAGATGAACTAACTGATGAACCCTGGAACTGGAAGTATGCAGCTGGACGTAGCCTTAGCTACCTTTTCAACAGCACTAAACAGATATTAAGGAACATATCACAGAATTAAAAGAGAAAATAGGTGAAAGGAGAAGAAAAAGAGCAGACCTCTGATGTCAATAATTCTGTTTCTTTTGCGCTCTTTTCCCAATGACAAGAAGTGAACTTTTGAAGAGGGGCCAAACTTTTATCCGGAAGAGATGAGGGGAGAGAAGCCGCTGATGAAGAAGAGACGTGAAGGAGTGGGGCTAGAGAAAGCGAGAGAGAGAGAGGTTATTATCAAACAATTATATAGAGGGACTTTCAAACAAAGAAGCAAGGGAATTGAAAAGAAAGAGAGAGATGATCAGGATAGTCTCTGCTTTTTCAATATATAATCCAATATTCTGCAATAGGGATGGTGACGAGAGGAGAGATGGGCTTGACCAGCCTCATTTTTGTCACGAGAGTGTGTATTACTATTGACTAAAAAGCAAAAATGAGGCGATGGGTGTCCGTTGAACGGGAAACCTTGTCCAGGCTATCGCCTCATTACAATGAAGAAATTCTGCGCTGCTGTCATTTACCCATCTCTACATTTTGTCTGATAATCTCAGCTCTTCCTTATTTGTTCACATTATGGACAGCTAACAATCTTCTGTTCATATTTATATGGGTTTTCCATAATTCGTCCCAACCGCTATGTTGAAAACCCTACTTGTCTTAGTATTCCAAATTTTCTGGTCTAACCTTTGGAAATGATGACAAACAATCTTGTCCCTTTACTAAACATACCTCCATATTTCTTGTTTTCTGCTATTGCAATATATCTTGACGAATATCACAAACGTTATTGCACCTTTCAATATTATTCCTTGGAATAAAATTTCTTCGAAATTAAAGTGTCCCAGTAGTTTGAGCTGACTGAAGCAGGTCAATTGATTTTTTCATGCAGGGAAATAGATAGAGAGTTATATATTTCAATAATCAATATTCAAGAACTTGGGAGACTGTAATAAATAAAAAATCATGGGAACAAACTCGATCCTTGGATCCCGTCCGGAAGGGAATGGAAGAAGAATAGAAAGCGACTAATCTGCATGTCCAGCATTAATTAACAGCTGGTTGTCGAATGAATAAAAGAAAAAGGATAATATTATTGTATGTTCACTATTTCCAGGTCAAGCTTAAATGGCACCTCAAATTCAGTGCAAATTGTGCCAATGGGGGAGAGGGTCATGAGGCGTTTTTACGCAAATGCCCATGGCACTGAATTGGTAGAGATGCAGGGACATCGATCCGGATGCATCACGCCTTTACATTTTCATGGTTTTACTTGTGTAGGATTGCCCTTTTCCACAAAAGATCAGAGGCAAAGAAGATTAGCACGTGAGGAGGGGTAAGGGGGAGAGAAAGCAAATCCCCTGAAAGTCCGTGGAAGATACACGTGCTGATCCAACACAGACTACACAAACCAATGTCTCGGTTGGATTAAATTAAATTATAAGAGGTTGTGGTTGTTGTTGCTGAGATTGGCTTCATTCATTCATCTCCTCACTAGAGACTACCCACCCACCGAAGGGATTCCCACGCTACCTCTCTCTCTCTCTCTCTCTCTCTCGCTCTCTCTACTAATTCCCGGTCAATTACGGAGACCGCCCCAGAATAGTGGCTGAACATTATGCCATTATTAGGGTCATTACCATCATTTTCCCCATTTGATTAATCAAAGCCTCGCAACTTCAACACAATCGCCGGTCCACAACTCTTTTAAACCTGCGTGACCGAGTGCCGTTGCCTTTACGAACACTGCATAACGCCATTAATAGGCGTAGCAAATGAGTTATCCATGGGAATCCTAGGGCCATCTCCCACACATTTCACTTGCAGGCTTCGAATCTTAGGTGGTCGTACTGCTGCTTCCCACCTTATAACCCCACGATACCGGCATGTTACCTTTAATTGTTTCATTGAAACCCCCTTGAAAAAATTGGATAATTTGACTACCAAGCATGGCAGTTTGGAGGTAAAGTTCTAGCCTATCTCTCCTCAGATCATGAGTTCTATTTATGTCGTGAGCAAATCTTTGCATGACTCATATGCTCTACTGAGTACTACCAGAATTTTTTCGCCCCCGTCTTGCCAAAGGAGGCTATAACGACTCACTCGCCCTTTTGAAGCCCATTTCCTGAGTAGCCTTAATTCTACTAGACATTTATTAGCGCGTGCAAAACTCGTATCGACAACGCTCATGGAATTTCACGCTTGGTTACCTTTACCCATCCTTCATTTACGAAAAAAAGGACTATTTCAAAAACCAAGTTGACTTTGCTTTCTTTTTTTTCCTTTCAGAGTTTGAACGCTATCCAAATTTACAGAAATATAATGCTAATGACATACTAACACCGATTAATAAAGATTTTCAAAATAATGTGACAAATTAAAAGTGGGCATTTGAGGGAGAATTACCAAAAATCCTAGATATATTACACTTATGTCAATTTAGGGCTTTAAATCTTTTAATCAGATCAATTGAGCTTTATGGTACATTTAGGAATGGCTTTCCCAAGCCACTTTGGGTGTCCAAAGCCCTTGGACTAAAATTAGGTGTTTGGGAACAATTTTTAGAAATCCCATTCAGCAAAGTCAGCCTTGTGAAGGCTGAAAGCCCAAGGCAAGTTCTAGGTTGCTTTGGGCTTTTAGCTTTCTTGGCATGCAACACTCCCAAATAAGTAAAAACATTTCTTCCAAAACTACCCTCATCTATTTTTTGATTTTTCCAATTTTGCCTCGTTTATCATTGTTCATCGTCTTCTTCACTTAGCTCGGAGGCGTGGCTATGAGGGGACGACGACCAATGACCGGGAGAGGGGCTGGTGTGATCGTGCAACTTAGCGACGTTCGCCCGGGTTGTATGGACCGTTGCGACGGCCACGCTACCTGTGCGAGGGGCCTCCGAGGTCGCGCAACCTAGACGGCCCTCGCCAGGAACTCGCATGATCTCTGGAGAGGCACTCGCGTGGATTCAAGCGAGGGTCGGCTAAGATCGTGCTACCTAGACAACCCGGCGGCCCTCGCCTAGGTTTCGCGACCCTCGTCGGGGTTGTTCGATCCTAGGCAACCCTCGTCGGTGGTCGTCGGGTAGTGCCGAGGGTCGCTCAACCTCGACGATGGCCGCCGGCCCAAATCTGGGTCGCTACGGCGGCCGCCTGCCCTTCGTCGTCACTGGGGCAAAGGGTTTGAACTTTTCTTTATTTAAAAAATAAAAAAGTGCCTTGCAAGAATAATTTTTCTAAATGCTATTTTACCCAAAGTTGCTTTGCAATGGACTTTTAAGTTACAACTTAATAAACACAATTTGCATTTTGAAAAACTCCTTCAACTTAAAGTCATTTGCATTTTTCCAAAGACTTTCCCCCCAAAGTGTTCCCAAACGCAACCTTAAACCTTTTCATTTTTTGCCAATTGAGTTCATTCCTACCAATTTTAATGATATGGATGCCAGGGTGTCCCTATGTAACACTACTTTGGTGTTGATATGGATATCTTTAATAATTTTAAAATAATTTTTGAATTTTTTTCTTTTCTCTTCTTTAATTTTTTGGAACTTAGGGTCGGCGACACAGTGTGCAGGTTGTGACACCCGCCGCAGTTGGGCGAGGCGTTGCGGCCCTCGCCAACATTGTTTGATGGCCGTGATGCCCTCGCCACCCAAAGTGAGGGTGCGTAACTTCCCATGTAGATTTTCTTCCCGAGGGTTGTGACACCCCAGCCGATTTGGGCTAGGTGAGGGTCACCGGCACCCGCCCGCTGCCCTAAGTTAAAAAAAAAAATGTAAAGAAAAGAGAAAAGAAAAATAAAAAAAAATAAAAATATAATAAAAAAAGGCCCATGT